>NC_080546.1:66561408-67175104 GCF_028640845.1 Ahaetulla prasina
CATCATGTTCGGGGGGCGTACCCTCACTGTTTGCAAGCGATTGCGTGCTCCGGCCCCTCTGTCTTTTCCCGTTCCCTGAGTGGCGGGACTCCTCAGGGCTTTGACCTTCAGCTGATGATGTGCAATACCAGGTCCGTAGTTAATAAGCCCCCCCTCATTTTAGATCTGATACAAGAGGGGGGTGCGGACTTGATGGGCATTACGGAGACCTGGTTGGGCACGGAAGGGGGGGTTCCTCTTGTTGAAATGTGCCCACCGGGCTTCCGAGCATTTCATCAGCCGACAGTTCAAGGCAGGGGTGGGGGGGTAGCGGTTATTATAAACGAGAGTCTGGAGCCGAGGGAGGCCACTGTTCCGCAGATAGCCGGTTGTGACTCTCTCTTTGTGCGGTGGGGCCAAGGGTTACAGGTGGGTTTGCTGATCATGTACCTGGCTCCCTGCCATGTGACAACAGCCCTGCCTGAGCTGCTCGATGTGATAGCCGAGTCGGCAGTTGATACCCCCAGGCTTATGGTCATGGGGGATTTCAACTTGCCGTCGGTTGGCGAGACATCGTCGACAGCTCGGGAGTTCATGGCCTCCATGGCAGCCTTGGACCTGACCCAGTTAGTGAATAGGCCCACACACACTGGGGGATACTCGCTGGACCTGATTTTTGTCTCGGGACAGTGTCTGAATGATCTGGAAGTGGGGGATTTAGTCATTACTCCCTTGCCATGGACGGATCATTTGCTTCTTCGCCTGGACTTTCGAACCACTAACCCACACCGCAGGGAGATGGAGCCAGCACGGTGGTTCCGTCCCAGGTGCCTGATGGACCCTATTAGGTTCCTGACGGAGCTTGGGCCGATTCCTGAGGATCTAGTCCATGGCTCGGCCGAAGAACTTGTTGCCGCCTGGGAAAGAGCGGTGACGGGGGCTTTGGACCGCGTCATGCCTTTGCGGCCTCTGATCCGGCGCTTCTCTCGACCAGCTCCTTGGTTTTCCAAAGTGCTGAGAGAGATGAAGCGCCGGAAAAGACGCCTAGAGAGCGCCTGGAGAGCCAATCGTTTCGAATCTGACCGAACACTAGTGCGGTCACATATTCAGGCCTACCTAGTGGCGGTAGGGACGGCAAAGCAGGAATACTTTGCTGCTCTTATCGCATCAGCAGATAACCGTCCAGCTGCTTTGTTTAGGGTGACCCGCTCCCTTCTTTTTCAGGGAGCTTGGGAGGACCCCTTGCAGGGACGTGCTGAGGAATTTGGAAGGTATCTGCACGATAAAATCGCTCAGATCCGGGACGGGCTGGATGCTGATTGGATGGATTCAGGCGGGATGACGGAGGCAGGTCTTGAGAATATTGTTTGGGCGGAGTTCGACTCTGTGACTCCCGATGACATGGACAGGATACTGGTGAGGTTGAATGCTACCATGTTTATTGGACCCGTGTCCCTCCTGGCTGGTACTGGCCATTCAGGAGGTTACACAAGGCTGGCTCCAGGGAATTAGTGCTTCTTTGACGGAGGGAGTCTTCCCAGCTGCCTTGAAAGAGGCGGTGGTGAGACCCCTTCTTACGAAGCCTTCCCTGGACCCGGCTATTTTGGCTAATTACCGTCCTGTCTCCAACCTTCGCTTTGTTGCGAAGGTTGTTGAGAGTGTGGTGGCATGGCAGCTTCCCCAGTACCTGGAGGAAACCATCTATCTAGACCCGTGCCAGTCCGGCTTCAGGTCTGGGTATAGCACGGAGACGGCTTTGGTCGCGTTGATTGATGATCTCTGGAGGGCACGGGACAGGGGTTGTTCCTCTGTCCTTGTCCTGTTGGATCTGTCAGCAGCTTTTGATACCATCGACCATGGTATCTTGCTGCGACGGTTGGAGCGTTTGGGAGTGGGGGGGACCGTTTTTCAGTGGTTCTCCTCCTACCTCTCCGACCGTTCGCAGACGGTGTTGACAGGGGGGCAGAGGTCAACTGCTAGGCAACTCACTTGTGGGGTTCCGCAGGGGTCGATCCTCTCGCCTCTCTTGTTCAACATCTATATGAAGCCGCTGGGGGAGATCATCCGTGGTTTCGGGGTGAGTTGTCAACTGTACGCTGATGACACTCAGCTGTACATTTCCACCCCGAACCACCCCAACGAAGCCATTGATGTGATGACCCAGTGCCTTGAGGCCGTTCAGGTCTGGATGGGGACGAACAGACTCCGACTCAACCCATCCAAGACAGAGTGGCTGTGGATACTGTCGTCCTGGCACAGTCAATTAACTCCATCTTTGACTGTGGGGGGCGAATCGTTGCCCCCCAGGGAATCGGTGCGCAATTTAGGCATTCTCCTGGATGCGTGGCTGTCTCTAGAAAACCATCTGACGGCCGTTCAGGTTCGCCTGATTCGCCAATTGCACCCTTTCCTGGATCAGGACTCGTTATGTACAGTCACTCATGCCCTCGTTACTTCCCGTCTGGATTATTGCAATGCTCTCTATATGGGGCTCCCCTTGAAGAGCACCAGGAGTCTCCAACTGGTACAGAATGCGGCCGCGCGGGGGATTGAGGGAGCTTCTCGTAGCTCCTAAGTCCCTCTCCCTCTCCTGCGCAGGCTGAATTGGTTGCCGGTGGTCTTCCGGGTGCGATTCAAGGTTCTGGTTATCACCTTTGAAGCGCTCCATGGCATATTTACGGGACTGCCTACTGCCGTCAGTAACCTCCCATCGACCTGTGCGCTCCCACAGAGAGGGCCTCCTCAGGGTGCCGTCAGCCAGACAATGTCTTGTCCAGCCAGGCTAGGCCTAGTATAATGGATTCTGACATTTTTGGAATTACTATGAATCTTATAAGTTCATGATGTTTTCCAATTTCTATGCCAATCAACTCTGTAATTTGGGTGGCTGGGACTCCACCAATTAATGTTCCATCAACTTGGTGGAATTTTATTGGGTATTTTAAGACTAGTTTTCTGATACCTAGTTGGTTCACAACTGACAACCCCATTAGACATCTGTTACAACTGGTATCTATAATGGCTGGCACCTCTTTCCTCTCTCCCTTTACTGAAATGTATTTATTTATTTATTTATTTATTAAATTTTTATACCACCCTTCTCCCAAAGGACTCAGGGCAAAATACAGCCAAAATAAAACACAATATATATACAATTAAAACCAAAATTTAAAATAAAGCATATTACAAAAAGGCCGATATTTAAAATTTAAATTTAAAATTTAAAAATTTAAAACCCCACAACAATAGAAAACCCAGTTTAAAATATTAAAAACCATTAAGCCAGTCCAGCTTGAATAAATAAGTGTGTTTTTAGCTCACGGCGAAAGGTCCGAAGATCAGGCACTTGGCGTAGGCCAGGGGGAAGTTCATTCCAGAGCGTCGATGCTCCAACAGAGAAGGCCCTACTCCTGGGGGCCGCCAGCCAGACAATGTCTTGTCCAGCCAGGCTAGGCCTAGTATAATGGATTCTGACATTTTTGGAATTACTATGAATCTTATAAGTTCATGATGTTTTCCAATTTCTATGCCAATCAACTCTGTAATTTGGGTGGCTGGGACTCCACCAATTAATGTTCCATCAACTTGGTGGAATTTTATTGGGTATTTTAAGACTAGTTTTCTGATACCTAGTTGGTTCACAACTGACAACCCCATTAGACATCTGTTACAACTGGTATCTATAATGGCTGGCACCTCTTTCCTCTCTCCCTTTACTGAAATGTATTTATTTATTTATTTATTTATTAAATTTTTATACCGCCCTTCTCCCAAAGGACTCAGGGCAAAATACAGCCAAAATAAAACACAATATATATACAATTAAAACCAAAATTTAAAATAAAGCATATTACAAAAAGGCCGATATTTAAAATTTAAATTTAAAATTTAAAAATTTAAAACCCCACAACAATAAAAAACCCAGTTTAAAATATTAAAAAACCATTATGCCAGTCCAGCTTGAATAAATAAGTGTGTTTTTAGCTCACGGCGAAAGGTCCGAAGATCAGGCACTTGGCGTAAGCCAGGGGGAAGTTCATTCCAGAGCGTCGATGCTCCAACAGAGAAGGCCCTACTCCTGGGGGCCGCCAGCCGACACTGTTTGGCGGACGGCACCCTGAGGAGACCTTCTCTGTGAGAGCGTACGGGTCGGTGGGAGGCATAAGGTAACAGCAGGCGGTCTCGTAAGTACCCGGGTCCTAAGCCATGGAGCGCTTTAAAGGTGGTAACCAAAATCTTGAAGCGCACCCGAAAGACCACAGGAAGCCAGTGCAGACTACGCAGCAGTGATGTTACATGGGAGCCACGAGCGGCTCCCGTTACTACTCGCGCAGCCGCATTCTGGACTAACTGTAGCCTCCGGGTGCACCTCAAGGGCAGCCCCATGTAGAGAGCATTGCAATAATCCAACCGAGACGTGACCAGAGCGTGAGTGACTGTGCATAAGGCATCCTGGTCAAGGAAGGGACGCAACTGGCGGACCAAGCGAACTTGGTAAAAGGCCCTCCTGGAGACGGCCGCCAGATGTTCATCAAAGGACAGCCATCCATCCAGGAGGACGCCCAAGTTGCGAACCATCTCCTTTGGGGCCACTAACTCGCCCCCAACAGTCAGCTGCGGGTGCAGCTGACTGTACCGGGGTGCCGGCATCCACAGCCACTCCGTCTTGGAGGGATTGAGCTTGAGTCTGTTTCTCCCCATCCAGACCCGTACGACTTCCAGGCACCGGAACAGCACTTCGATAGCTTCATTGGGGTGGTCCGGGGTGGAAAAGTACAGCTGAGTGTCGTCAGCGTACAGATGATAACTCACCCCGAAACCACTGATGACCTCCCCCAGCGGCTTCATATAGATGTTGAACAGGATAGGTGAGAGAATCGACCCCTGAGGCACCCCACAAGTGAGGCACCTCACGGACGACCTCTGCCCCCCTGTCAACACCGTCTGTGACCGGTCAGAGAGATAGGAGGAGAACCACCGATAAACGGTGCCTCCCACTCCCAATCCCTCCAACCGGCGCAGCAGGATACCATGGTCGATGGTATCAAAAGCCGCTGAGAGGTCTAATAGGACCAAGGCAGAGGAGCAACCCCTATCCCTGGCCCTCCAGAGGTCATCCACCAACGCGACCAAAGCTGTCTCCGTGCTATAACCGGGTTGGAAGCCGGACTGGAATGGGTCTAGATAGACAGCTTCATCCAGGTGCCGGGGAAGCTGCCATGCAACCACACTCTCTACAACCTTCGCCACAAAGCGAAGGTTGGAGACTGGCCGGTAATTCCCCAAAATAGCTGGGTCCAGGGAAGGCTTCTTAAGGAGGGGTCTCACCACCGCCTCTTTCAAGGCGGCGGGAAAAACCCCTTCCAACAAAGAAGCGTTTATAATCCCCTGGAGCCAGCTTCGTGTCACTTCCTGAGTAGCCAGCACTAACCAGGAAGGGCACGGGTCCAGTAAACATGTAGTTGCATGTAACCTCCCCAGCAACCTGTCCACGTCCTTGGGAGCCACAGAATCAAACTCATCTCAAATAACCTCAACAAGACGTGTCTCCATCATCTCGGTTGGATCATCGCAATCTTGGTCCAAACTATCCCGAAGCTGAACGATTTTATCGTATAGATAACCGTTAAACTCCTCAGCTCGTCCCTGTAAAGGGTCATCTCGTCCCTCCTGATGAAGGAGGGAACGGGTCACCCGAAACAAGGCGGCCGGGCGGTTATCTGCCGATGCAATGAGGGTGGAAATTATTAAGTTCATTTTGATAGCGAAGTGGGGAATGGGTGCACTCACCATCGGGTCATCTTCTCCCCCCCATCAGCCCACTGAGGGAGGAACCAGAATCCCCAGTTTCGGTTTAATGTCAAGATTCCAGAAAACCCCTCCTGCAGAAACAACTCCCAAGCCACATCTTTCAAAGTTCTTTTACTAGCATAGGTAAACTGACACAGTTGGATGAAAACCGAAACTGGGGATTCTGGTTCCACCCTCAGTAATACAAACTCCAAAATCTCCACCCTCATGACCCTTCTGCCGGTCACATGCTCCAATCCTCAACCGTCCCATGCCGAAGCATCACTCTAGCCACTCCTTCTCCAGATGCGAACCTAGCCTGACCTTGACCGGCAGGAAGAATGTTGTTTTGTCTAATCATCCCTTGTACTACCACCCTCCTCCCCTCCTTTCCCACAGAGGAGAAAGTGGCAGCGTGTGGAAGCCTTCGGCCTAGTATGGCTTCCAAAGCTGACATTATGTTCAGAACTCATGGTCAGTACTTTCTGAACTCATATTTTCTGGCTGTATTGAGTTTTACCACTAACTGTTAGGTATTCCTTCAACTAATTCCTCAGGAAACGCTTGGAACTGAAATTGAAGTAGTCTGTAAACATCACAGGGCTAGAGGAGGATATTTTTTTTTCAAATCTGAAATGTTGGTCAAAACTCAAGTTTTCTGGCTAAATTGAGTTCTACCACCAATTCAGAGATACGCTTTGTTCTCAGGCAAAACTTGGATGTGAAAATGAAGTAGTCTATAAGCTTTGGCGAGATAGTGGAACATGAATATGTCTTTCTATTTCAAATCTGAGCTCTGGATTATTTGAATTTATGTTCAGAAGATGTTAAATACTTTTTGAACTCATAATTTCTGGTTGTATTGAGTTCTACCACGAATTCTGACATATGCCTTGACATATGCCTCAGGGACAGCTCAGATTTGGGAAAAATTGGTTTGTCTTCTTTTCGGAGCCAGGGGAACGTGAATATATGTTTCTTTTTCAACTCTGAGCTGTGGGTCAAGATATGTTTTCTGGCTATATTGAGTTCTATTGCCAATTCTGAGATACCTAATTCCTCAGGCAAAACTTCAATTTGAAAGTGAAGTAGTCTCTGAGCTTTGGAGAGACAGTGGAACATGAATATGTCTTTGTATTTCGAATCTGAGCTCTGGATTATCTGAATTTATGTTCAGAACTCATGTTCAGTCGTTTGGGGGGGGGGGACAATGTATTTTCCAAAGCACAGGAGGCAAAATAAGAAGCAATGGATGGAAATTGAACCAAGAGAGAAGCAACCTAAAACTAAGGAGAAACTTCCTGACAGGTGAACCAAAATAGGTGCAGAAATATTTCAGTCATAATTTCACATATAAAATAGTCATTTGTTTAATACAACCTGCATATTGTTCAAAACAGTCATTAATATTAATGGCTGATGTTTGAGAGCAAGCCTAAAAGTCAAAGATTACAAGAGTGCTTCTTTCTCTGTATATATACAAAACATCACATACCAGGAATAGCATATTAAGATGGACTTACGCAGTGGTGGGTTTCAAATTTTTTTACTACTGGCTTGGTGGGTGTGGCTTGGTGGGCGTGGCATGACGGGCGTGACGGGGAAGGATACTGCAAAATCCCCATTCCCTCCCCACCCCACTAGCCTGCTCTGGGAAGGAATCAAACTCCCCCCTCTTCATTTCCCCAAATAAAATTATAAGTAAAGTTTCCCAGAAAAGCAAGGAAAAATCAAGCTGCTAACAAGGAACCTGCCTGATACTCATTCCACATTCCTGCCAGCTGTTGGTGCTTAGAGATAATAGAGAGTGGAAGCCAGAAGTTCGACTCCATTTACAAGCAGGCAGAAAACTAATTCAAGAAAGGATATTTCACAATGGAAATTGCCAAACCTTTTTAGAAACTGAAAGCCCATGTTGCACAAACCCCAAAATTTTAAAAACATAGAACCATATAAGAATCCCTCCTCTTATCCAGTTTGTTGTTTAGCTGATCCAGAAACGAACTGCTGAATGTCACTTCACTTCTGGCAGCTGCTTCTTGGCTTGTCAATTTAAAGTGATCTCCTGGCTGAGAAGCGAGTTCTGATTGTTTCATTCTAGCTGATCAGTTGGGAGGCTTCTTGGCTTCTCAATTTAAAGCGACAGTATCTTGTGGTTTTTTTTTCCTCTTCTTTGTCAAGTGAGCCCTGATTTTTTTCTTCTAGCCAATCAGCTGGGAGTTGGGAGGCAGCGAATAGATTGGGGGCGGGGCCAGGCAAAAGTGGTATTTACTGCTTCTCCAAACTACTCAAAATTTCCACTACCAGTTCACAAGAACCGGGCAGAACCAGTAGCAACCCACCACTGGTCAGGACAAAAAATACATTCCTTTTTTGGTACATCACTCACTTAAGAGCTGCAACTACTTGCCTAACAACTTTGACAAACTGGCTGTAAAGTGGGTGAAAGCTCATTGAACAGCTCAATGAAGATTCGGGGAAGTGACTGTGTGACTTACTTAGTGACCATTCAAGTTACAACGGCACTGGAAAAAGAGACTTATGACTGTTTTTCACACTTAACGACCACTGCAGCATCTCCATGGCCAGGTGATGCAAATTTGGATGCTTGGCAACTGACTCTTACTGTGTGTGGTTTTTACCCCCAAATGCCAAATAGCTGCTAGTCCAAGCTCAGGAATTTCTTTTAAGACTCCAATTTCAATTTTTTTTCTTAGTATAAATTGGCAATTATCTCACCCAGTTCTAGCACTCCATCCAAACACTGCACCAGTTCAATTCTTAGGTCTGGTTGTTTCAGCTTCAATGTGGCCACCACCCCCGCTGCTTTGGGAGAGCTGTTTCTGTTCCAGTGAGGAAATTGCCAATTTATAGGATTTTTAAAAATTTCTGGATATTTTGATGATTAATTGGATTTAACAGACTATTTTGCAATGGAATAGAAAGAGTGCCATCTGCTGGAGGAAAGAAAAATTACTGTAATAACTCTACTTAAATAGACAAACCGGAAGAAATAGCAGCTGGAAGCCCTGACCTTGGTCATATAGAAGATAATTTGGACACAGAACATTTAAGGAGTGACTGTGTTTTACATCTGAGATTTTGTTTCATTTCCCTTCTCTCATGGAAAATTATCTTTTAATTGGTTTTGACTGTTGCTGAATTTGGAGAATTAATAATTGAGAAAAACTGTTTAATTTTGAAGAACAAAGGAATAATTGAAGAAGAAAAAGAAGAAAAGAAGAGGAGATATAAGAAAATTAAATAGACTTTAAATTTTGGCTAATTTTGGCTAATTGGAAAGAGATACAAGTGGGGAGGTTTTAATAATCTTTTAAATTGCTTCAAAATGGAGTTGCAGATATATGAAGAGTTAATTTTGATGTTTAAAAGTATGTGTGAATCTTTATTAGGCAAAAAAGAAACAGAAAATTCACTGAAAGATACAGAAAAAGTGAAGAGGAGTTTGAAGATGGAATTGTAAACTAGAAGCAGAAAATTAACAATGTTGCAGAGAAAATACTAAAAAATAAAAATCAGATAAATAGATATTATAGATAGATATTACAGAAAATTTTGGGAATGTAAAAAGAGTAGAGAGGAAAGGGGGAAAATTCCCCCTAAAAAGAAATAGTTAAAAGGGAAAAAGGGAAATATCTGGGACAGACAAGGGAAAGGCTTCGTGAGGGATGCTTAAAAAGTACAACAAAAAAAGATAAAAGGAATCCAAAAGATGAAATGTAACATATATAAAAAGAAAAAAAAGAGAATTGAGAAGTTAGAGCCAGCAAAAAACCATTAGAAAATGGGAAAAAATTGAAAATGATAGTTAAAGATGAAGATGAGGTAAATATTAGTAAATATATATAGTAAGGTAGATTAATGAATGGGAATGGGAATGGGAAAGTAGACAATATAACAATAGTGATTTTGATACTCTTGAATTTAAATTGTTATTGTATTGCTAAGAAAGAAGAAATATAGGATATACTGTGATTTTATTTAGGTGAAAGCATTGAATATGAAATGATAAAGAAGTATGTAAAGAGAATATGGCAGAAGAAACAAATACTGTGGAGGTAAGACACCCCTGTGTGTGTGTGTCTGTGTGTTCCACCATAACTCAGGAATGCCTTGAAGAATTTTAACCAAACTTGCTACACAGATGACTCTCTGGAAAAAAATTTGGTTGGGGTAAGACACCCTAATACCTGACCGTGTGTGTGTGTGTGTGTGTGTGTGTGTATTTGTGTGTGTTCCAGCATTACTCTGGAACAACTTAAACAATTTCAACCAAACTTGGTACACAGATGACTTACTCTCTGGAAACAAATTATGTGGGGGTAAGACACCCCTGGTGTGTGTGAGTGTATGTTCCAGCGTAACTCTGGAACAGTTCAAGCAATTTCAACTGAAGTTGGTACACAGATGACTCTCTGGATACAAATACTGTGGGGGAAAGACACCCCTGGTGTGTGTCTGTGTGCGTATGTGTGAGTGTGCATGTGTGTGTGTGTGTGTGTGTGTGTGTGTGTGTGTACGCATGTGTCTGTGTTCTAGCATAACTCTGGAACAACTCAAGCAATTTCAACCAAAGTTGGTACACAGATGACTTACTCTCTGGAACAAATACTGTGGGGGAAAGACACCCCTGGTGTGTGTTTGTGTGCACGTGTGTCTGTGTCTGTGTTCTAGCATAACTCTAGAACAACTCAAGCAATTTCAACCAAAGTTGGAATACAGCTGACTTACTTCCTGGAAACAAATACTGTGGGGGTAAGACACCCCTAACACCCTTCAGGGTGTGGGTGTGTTTGTGTGTGTTCCAGCATAACCCTGGAATAGCTCAAACAATTTCAACCAAAGTTGGTACACAGATGACTTACTCTCTGGAAACAAATACTGTGGGGGAAAGACACCCCTGGTGTGTGTCTGTGTGTGCACGTGTGTGTGTGTCTATGTATGTGTGTTCCAGCATAACTCTTAAAATCTCTCAAGCAATTTCAACCAAACTTGGTACACAGATGACTAACGCTCTGGAAACAAATTATGTGGGGATAACACACCCTTAACACCATTCAGTGTGTGTGTGTGTGTGTGTGTATTTGGAACTCTGGAACAGATTAAGCAATATCAACCAAACTTGGCACACAGATGACTTACTCTCTGGAAAACAATTATGTGGGGATAACACACCTCTATCACCCTTAAGGATGTGTGTGTGTGTGTTCCAGCATAACTCTGGAACAGCGCAACCAATTTCAACCAAAGTTGGTACACAGATAACTTACTCTCTGGAAACAAATACTGTGGGGGAAAGACACCCCTGGTGTGTGTGTGTGTGTGTGTGTGTGTGTGTATGTATGTGTTCCCAGCTTAACTCTGGAATGGCTCGAGGAATTTCAACCAAACCTGGTACACAGATGACTTACTCTTTGGAAACAAATATTGTGGGGGTAAGACACTCCTAACACCCCTGCCTTTATCATGTTAATAAATTTCTCAGCAAAGTCCATATACTTTAATTGTGACAACTTATTGGCAAATTGACAACTTGCCAATTTATGTTGTCAAATGCTTTCTGCATATCTGAAAAGACCAACACCATTTGTTTTCCAGGGTATGCTTCATAATATTCCAATGTATTTAAAATCATTCTCATGTTGTTTTTAATCTGTCTCTTAGATAAAAAGCCATTTTGTATAAATTCATTTAAAAATCTTTTTAATCTCTCTGCTATTATTGAAGTGGAGACAAGACAATTAATTAAGCATGAAGTAAATTTCAGATGGCCGACCTGAGGGAATATTGGTGACCTGGATGGATCAAAGGCATAGATAGGATACTATAGAGAAAGCAGAGAAATTTTATGACAAACAATTTGGATCATATGAGGAAAAAAAAGCGAGGAGAGATAGATAGATGACAAGAAACAAGAAGAAGCAGGAGGAGGAAATGTACAACAAAAAGAAGATGAAATAAAATTAAAGGAGAGAGCAGAACAAGAATGTGCAAAGATAGAAGTAAGAGCAACTAGAACAACAAGACCTATCTACAAGTAAAACTATGGAAGATGAAATAAAACTGCTGTCGATTAATATATTGAATCCTCCTATGAAAATGAAGAGGACTTTCAACAAATTAGGAAAACTAAAATTAGATTTTATTTGTCCCCAAGAGGTTCACGTCAAAAAAAAACATAATAAATTATTGGAATATACTAAAATTGGGAAATTATACTCATTAACATAACAAAAGAAAAGAGGTGTGGTTCTATATATATATATATATATATATTTATTAAAATAGTTTTACAACAATTAAATTTTTCCCCCTCCCCCCCTCCCTCCTAAACCCCCCTCCCCCCCCCGGACTTCCCGGAGCAAACACAAGGTATAGTTCCTTAAACAAAACAGTCATACATTAAATTTTTAAAATCTAACACAATTATAATCTTTCTCTCTCACATAACCTGACTTCTTCCATTAAAATCAAAAATAACATCCTTCATTCAAAAGCAATCCGAAATTTCTTAATCTGATATCTATTTTGAATATAATCAATCCAGTTCTTCCATTCATTTAAATATTTTTCTTGAGTACTATCTTTCAAGAAGGCTGAGATTTTAGCCATCTCAGCCAAATTGGAAACTTTCAATATCCATTCTTCTATTGTGGGTAATTCTTTTTTCTTCCAATATTGTCCAATCAACAGTCGTGCTGCTGTTATTAAGTTCAAAATCAACTTAGTCTCAATCACTGTACAGTCCGTTGTTATTCCCAAAAGGAAAAATTGCGGTAGGAACTTTATCTTCTTCTTCAAAACATTCTGCATAATCCACCAGATTCTTATCCAGAAAGACTTAATTTTCTTACAAGTCCACCATACATGAAAATATGTAGCATCATCACAATTACATCTCCAACATTTCGCTTGCATATCTGGATACATACATGATAATTTCTTAGGATCTAAATGCCATCTATAAAACATCTTATAAAAATTTTCCTTAAATTCTGCGCTTGTAATTTAACATTTCTAACCCAAATTTTTTCCCATGTTTCCAACATTATTGGTTCTTGAATATTCTGTGCCCATTTTATCATACAATCCTTTATTAAATCTCTTTCAGAATCTATTTCTATCAACACAGTATACAATCTCTTTATATGCCCCTGAGTTTGATTTCTAATTTGTTTAACCAAATTTTCTTCATTTTGAATGATACCAATTTTCTGATCTTCTTTCCATCTAGCCTTTAACTGTCCATATTGAAACCAAGTATAATTCCTCCCTTCTTCTTTTAATGTATCCAAAGATTTTAGTTGTAAATTTCCTCTCATTGTATAAAAGATCTTTATAAGTAATCATTTCTTGTTCCTGTTCTATATTTATATTCTCTACTGCGTGCCTAGGACATGCCCATATAGGAATTTTGTAATTTAACTTATAATAATATTTTTTCCAGACACGCAGAAGAGAAATTCTCAACACATGATTCTTAAAAGCTTTATCTACTTTCTTATCATACAATAAATATGCATGCCAACCATATAATAAATCATAACCTTCTATATTCAAAATCCTTTCCTCCGTCAAATTAAACCAATCACTTAATACCGAAAGAACAACTGCTTCATAATACAATTTTAAATTAGGCATTTTAATCCTCCTCTTTCCGTGTATCTTGCATTATTTTCATTTTGACTCTCGCTTTTTCCTTCCCATATAAATTTATTAATTCCAATCTGCCATTCATCCAAATTTTTATCTTTCTTAATTATTGGTATCATCTGAAACAAGAACAAGAATTTAGGCAAAACATTCATTTTATAGCTGCTATTCTCCTAACAAAGATAATTGTAATTTTTCCAAGTATTCATTTCCTTCTGAATTTTTTTCCATAACACATCATAATTATTCTTATACAATTTTCCATTTGATGAAGTAAGAAAGACTCCTAAATATTTAACCTTTTTTACAATTTCAAATCCTGTTATTTCCTCTAGTTTTTCTTTCTGGTTCTTAATCATATTTTTGGTTAACACTTTTGTTTTATTTTGATTCACTTTAAACCCTGAGACCCTTCCATATTGATTAATTACTTCCAACAAATATACACTCGAATTTATAGGCTGAGTCAACATAACAACCAAATCATCTGCAAATGCTCTGACTTTATATTCATATCTTCTAATTCTAATACCCTCTATCTCCTTAACTCTCTTATCTTATCCAATAAAGGTTCCAAAGATAAAATAAACAATAAAGGTGATAAAGGACACCCTGCCTTGTTCCTTTCGCAATTTTAAAACTATCTGTCAAACTACCATTAATTATTATCTGAGCTGTTTGCTCTCCATAAATTGCCCTAAGTATTCGTATAAAACCATTTCCAAATTGCATTTTGTCTGTTAATTTAAATAAAAATTCCCAATGCAAACGATCAAAAGCTTTCTCTGCATCCAAAAATATAAACGCTGCCGGAATCTGATTTTTCTTTTCCAAATATTCCAATATATTCACTATCTGCCTAACGTTATTCCTCATTTGTCTCCCTTTTATAAAACCAGACTGGTCAGTGTGGATCCTTTGTTGTACAATTTCCATTAACCTATTTGCCATTATTTTTGCAAAAATCTTATAATCATTATTCAAGAGAGAAATTGGTCTATAATTCCCAGGCTTAGTACAATCCTGATCCTCTTTTGGTATCAATGAAATAAAAGTAGTCCTCCATGATGGTGGTACTCCTCCTCCCCTCAATATCTGATTGAATAACTCCATAAGTGGACCAACTATCTCATCCTGTAACTTTTATAATATATTGCTGTAAGTCCATCTGTGCCCGGGATTTCCTATTTTTAATTGCTTTATTACCCAAATAATTTCCTCAGAAGTTATAGGCCGATTCAACTCTTCCCTTTGTTCATTAGTTAAACCTTTAACCTTATATTCTTTCAAATATTTATCAATATCCATATTCAATATTGTATCTCTGGCATATAAATTTGTATAATATTCCAAGAAAGCTTTTTTAATTTTATCCTGTTGAAATCGCACTTTACCCTTGTATTCAATTCCTTCAATAGTACGTGCTTTCTGTCTTTTCCTTAACATATAAGCCAACCACCTCCCTGATTTATTGGCATTACAAAAAGTATTATGTTTAGCATATTGTATATTGGTTGCCACCTGATCTGCCATTAACATATTAAATTGACTCTGTAATATCTTTATCGCCTCAATAGTTTTTAAATCATGTGGATTATATACCAATAATTGTTGTTTCCTCTGAATTTCCTCTTCTAAATCCCTCGCTGTTTTTGTAGTTTTCTCCTCTGTCTACTATTAATATATATCAAGTTTCCTCTCATAAAGGCCTTGCTCGCGTCCCACACCATTTCTATCGAAGTTCCTTTCCCAAATTATAATCAAAAATTCTTTCATTTGTTTTTACATTGATTTACATTATCCTCATATCTAAACAAATTTTCATTTATTCTCCATGATCTTCTTCCACCTTCATATTGCAACTCCATCCATACTATGATCAGTTAAACACCTTGGAAATATCTTTGTTTTCCTAACCCTAGAAAGCAAGTCATTGGTAATTAATATAAAATCAATACGTGAAAAAGATTGATGCCTATCCGAAAAATAAGTATAATCTCTATCATCAAAATTCTGCCTTCTCCATATATCTTTCAACTCAAAATCTTCCATCAAATCAAAAAAAGATTTAGGCAATTTTGCATGCATAGGAATTTTCTTAGAAAGAGTTCTTTTATCTTTTCTAATGTCCATTACACCATTCCAATCCCCTAATATAATAAATGTTTTATAGTCCCAAAAAGTCAATTTTTCATGTAACAATTTATAAAATTTTTCTTGTTGTTGATTAGGTGCATATATGCCAATCACAAGTGTCTTTTTTCCTTCTAAAATCAATTCAATAGCAATATATCTTCCTTGAATGTCCGTTTCAATTAATTTACTTGATATATTTTTCTTCAAATATATAACTATACCATTTTTCTTATTCGAGCAGAAGAAACAAAATGTTTACCTAATTTGAATTAATCAAATATTTCTGATCTGATAATTTTATATGTGTCTCTTGCAAACATATCACATCATTTTTAAATTGTTTCAAATAATGGAATATTTTTCTTCTTTTCTGTGCTGAATTTAAACCATTAACATTCCATGTCAAAAATTTATTTGCCATCTCTGGCCTCTTGAAGCTTCTGAGCAATTAGCTGAAGACCCTCACTCTTGACTTGGCTCCTCCCACAGCTTCAGTAGTAGAATCCGTTCTTGTCTTTGAAGTCGTTCCTCCATCTCCTTACGCCTAATAGCTCCCTTGTCACTCTTTGTTCTTGAGATTGTTCTTGAGGGACTGATATCACAGGTGCAGTTTCAGCTTCCTCACTCTGTTTCTCTTGAAGACTTTTATCCACTGTTTCTACATCCACTTTCAATACATTAAAAAGAAAATCTTTTGCTTTCAGTTCAGTATCAATTCGATATCTCCTGCCTTGAAAAAATACTGTTAAACCAATTGGAACCTCCCATCTATATTGTATCTGATGCTTCTTCAGCTCTTGTGTAAAAACCTAAAATCCTTCTATCCTTTAACATTTTAGCAGGGATCTCTTTCAAAACCAACACCTCCTGTTCTGCTATTTGCAATTTCTTTTGGTATGTAGCTTGCAAAATCTGATTTCTTATTGTAGAAGTTAAAAAATAAATTACAATATCTCTTGGGAGCTTTTTCTGCCTCGCTACCCAAGAATTAACCCTGTATGCCTTATCAATTTGAAAATCAACTTCTCGAGGGTCCATGCCTAACATTTCAGCTAAGGCTTCTGATATAACTTTTTAAGGTCTTCTTCCTTCGGTCTTGAAGACCCCTAATTCTCAAAGCCTTCTCCAACGCTCTATATTGCAATACCACCACATGATCCTCATTTTTATCCACTTTATTTTGAAGCTCTCCAACTTTATTATCCAAATACTGATTTGCTTGACTAATAACTTCCACTTTATCCTCCATTACTTCCAAATTTTTGCCAAACCTTGAAAACCATCAATAAATCTTCTCTAATTTTTTATTAGTCTCTTTAATTTCTTCCCTAAGTTGATCCTTCACACCATGAATATTATTCATAATTTCTTTAAATCGCTCTTCAGAAACTCTGTTCTGTTCCTTTAATATATCTTCTAAATTAGTTTCAGACCCCCTTCTCGTCATGGGAGCTTTTG
Organism: Ahaetulla prasina; assembly: GCF_028640845.1. Lineage (NCBI taxonomy): Eukaryota > Metazoa > Chordata > Lepidosauria > Squamata > Colubridae > Ahaetulla > Ahaetulla prasina. The sequence goes on from NC_080546.1 coordinate 66,578,446, forward strand.
GTGGCTTAGAAGCCATTTTAATTTAAGTAAAGTCTCTAATTAAAATTAGTAAATCTCAAAGTCTCAAAAAGTCTCCAATTAAAGTTGTAAAATAAAAACTTTCACCTTGCCTCCTCTGGAAAGCTTCTATTCAGCTAAAATCCACAAAGACGAACTTCGCTTTCTCTCACAAGCAGCCTCCAATCCACTTCCTTTCAGACGCCATTTCTTCCTTCACTAAGTTCAAGTGAGAAAAAGTTTTCCCCTTTTAAAAAGGAGTAGAAGTCAGCTCTCTTCTTGCTTCCCCAGTAATCGATCGCTTGTATTTGTCCCCGTCTGCTTGAAGTTATTCAAAACGGAATCAATTGAGCAGAGGTGGGCGTTTTCCTCTTGTCCTGCTTAATTAACAGGATCGAGCCGAGTCTGGAGTGGGGCTGGGTTATGCAGGCAGCCCTCCGAGACTCTGCATAAGAAAGCAGAGCCCCTGGGGCAATCTTCTGCTCTCCAGTCGCTCTGGCTAATTCTCTTTCACCCAGAGAAAAGCTTTGAAGCTGGCTAACAGCCGTTCTCCCGCTGTTTCACCAGCTTTTACAGAATCTCAGTTCGGGACGCCATTCCAGGCGTCCTTCTCGGGGAAAACGAAACCACCGGAAGCCCCGTGGTTCTATATATTAAACAATAAAAGCAAGACAAAATTTGCAGATGAAGAGGGGAGAATTTTGATGGTGGAAGTAACAATGAAATATAAGCAAATACTTTTGGTAGCAATACATGCACCAAATAATAAATAGGGTTTTTTTAAATGAAAAACTACATAAGAAAATTATAGAATTGGAATATGAGAATATTTGTGTGACAGGAAATTTTAATGCAATTGTAAATTCAGAATACGACTATAAAAGTAATAAAGCAAGTAAAAAAGCTAGAAAAATGCTTTCCAAAACTTTCCTTAAAATGATGAAAGAAATAGGTATTCAAGATGTATGGACAGGGGACTTCTGGTGGCTCCGCTGCGTTGATGGCAGTTTTTTTTTAGACCGCTAGCTCTGTGATCGCCTAGAGCTGCTCAGACAGTGTAAATCAGCTGTCTGGCAGCTTGGAAACCTTTCCCTCGGGCAAAGAGGGAAAGGTGAGTATTCGGGCTGAAGTAGAGCCCCCCCGGAAAGTTTCTGGAGGCTTGAGGGTGAGTGCTCCTTCTCAAGCTGGGAAAAGCTCCGGATCTGGAGTGCTTCTGCCTTAATGGCAGAACAAAACGCTGTGTCCACTTTTGCGATCGATATGGACCTGTGAATGGATTTTTCACGCGGACGGAGCAAAAGGAGTACTGGCAGTTATTTGTAAGGAAATTCTAACTCCCTAACCAGAGGATACTTTGTTGGAAAGATCAGAGACAAAGAAAGGAAATGGCGTTTTGTTCTTTGAAAGCGAAAATTAAGGAAGTGCTCGTTAAAGCTGCTGGTGATGAAGCTACACGAAGTATATAAGAAGAGATTAAGTAAATGGAATGAACAAGAACTGATTTATTTTTTATTATAGTGTTCAAGAGGAGAAGATTTACTGAATTTTTCCATTTTTTTATTTCTCTTTGCCATTTGGCAGATTATAGCTTAACAGGAAATGGCTTTTAAGCAAACAAAGACAAATGATATCAAGGACTGTGAAATCTCTTTAGTTCAAATACAGAAGTTTAAAGAAAATTTTAAGGAATATTTAAGGACTTTTTTAAAGGAACTCTGGGAGGTTCAGATTTCTATAATAGATCAAAAATTTAATGAAATGGAAAAAGAAATATTGGATTTTAAAAATACGGTGGAAATTCGGAATAAGGATTTGGAAAGTGTAGTGGATGCAGTTAAACACTTATCAGATTATACTATTCAGATGAATGAAAGAATGGAAGAACTTAATCAAGTTAATTTGGATTTGGAAAGGAAAATAGAGGAGGTTCAAATGAATCAAGTTAATTTGAATTTAGAAAACAAAATAGAGGGAATACAGGTTAAGGTGGATAGGACAGATGAAGAAATGGCTATATTACAATATAGGTTAATGGAGTATGCCGTAAGGGTGAGAGGACTGAAGGAATGTAAGCAGGAGAATTTAAAAAATATTTTTAGACAGGCTTTTGCACAGATAACTGGAGAGAATCCAGAAAATTTTGAAGTTAATATTGAAAAAATATATCGTGTTAACTCCTGGCTGGCTAGACAGAGGCAATTACCAAAAGATGTGGTGATTTATTTTACAACTAAGATGATTAGGTATGGAATCTTACAAGCATTTTATAAAAATAAATTTCAAATATTAGGACAAGATGATGAAATGATGCAGGAAATTCCTCCTAAAATGTTAAGAAAGAGAAAAGAATTTGCTTTTTTAGTGGATGAATTTAAGAAACATCAGATACAGTTTAGATGGGATGTTCCAGCTGGTTTAACAGTGAATTATAAAGGAAGAAAGTATTGCCTTAGTACAGTTCTTAAAGCAAGAGACTTTTATATTAATGTATTAAAGGCTGGAAATCCTTTGTTGCTAGAAGCTAAGTTGATTGATGTCGAGATGGCAAAAAAATGGGATAAGGATGTAATACAAATACAAGATAAGGGGAGGGGAGGAGAAATATTGGAGAAAACAGGGGAATTAAAAGAACAAGAGATTCGTGTAGCTTCTAAATTAAAGGGTATTTCTGTCTATGGGAAAGGATAAATTTTTTTTGAATATAATAAAAGAAGAAAGTCAAAATAATAATTTAAATGTTGGAAATGCGATTGTAATTATGTTATTTGTTTATATATGGTTTAATTGTTAATAATTGATTTATTTTGGATATAAGTTGGAGATGTAATTTTAGTAATGTTATTTGATTAATTAAGAGTGAGAGATATAATTGGAATTTTATTGTTAAGAAAAGTAACTGGTTAAGGATTTAGAAAATGCTTATTAATTTAAATGTTGGAACTATATATGTCGAGATTGTTTAGAAAATGTTTAGAATACAATGTTGGGAATATGGGAAAGAACTGGAGTTAAATGTTAAACCAATTAGAAGGATGTATTTGATGGACATACAAATATGGACTATAAGGTATAACCCTAATTGATTTTTGGTCACCAAATACATTTTAGAAAGTAAACATGGATTATAAGGTATATTGAAGAATAACTCTTGATGGTGTAATATTGGAAGTTGGAATACAGTTTATTGTTGAAGAATGGACAGTAAAATGTATGAACTTAGATGGCAACGTGGAAATATCATATTTGAAAGACTGCTTATGGAAGATATATACAGGAAAGGAGAAGATAGACTGATACTTAAAAATTGGACTGAAAGACTAAAAAGTCAAATAGTTTATGAATGGAATGGCCGTAAATCGTATTGCTACAATCTCTTCTTCGTTTTTATGGAATAGGGGAGTTAAGGGCTTAGAGAGGGGTGGGAGCTTTTGGATGATTAGTATATTTTAGTTTGTGATTGTTGACATTATCCTCTTTATTTGCTCTGGGAAGTCTGGGGGGGGAGGGGGGAGGGGGGGGAAGGAGGGAAGGGGGAGGGAAGAGGGTTAGGGTGGGAGGGATGTATGGGGAAAAAATTTGTAAAACTTTTTTAATAAAAAAAAAGATATATGGAAAGAGATAAATCCTAAAAGAAATCAATACTCAATTTATTCAAATAGACATGTGTCTTGGTCAAGAACAGATATGATATGGATGTCACCGGAGTTAAAAGTCAAAAAAGAAAGAAATAGAAATAAAGCAAGTACTTGGGCAGATCAGAGTTCTGAGTTAAGAATCAGAGTTAAGTGGAATGGATGAAAGAGAAAATGGAGATGGACATTGAATATTAAAAGACAAGGAATTTACACTAAGTATGGAAAAAGAAGTGGATTTTTTCTTCAAAGAGAGTAGGAAAGAAGAAACTTCATTACAAAATGTATGGGACACTGCTAAGGCATATATTCAGGGATTAGCTATAACATATACAGGGGGAAAAACAAGAAAAAGAAACAAAATCAGAAGATGTTAGTACAACATAAGGGCCTGGAATTAGAATTAGAGAAAGAACCAAACAAGAAGATATTTAAAAAATCAAATGGAACTAATAAAACATAAAATGAATCTACTAAAGAGGAATTGACACAAAAATTTAAAAATGTTAAACAGAATTTCTTTGAAAATACGAATAAACTAGGAAGATGGCTGGCATATAAATTGAAAACGGAGAAAGAGAAAAAATGGATACATAGATTGGTAGATGAGAAAGAAACTTTACATTATCAAAATGAGCATAAAAAAATAATAATTCAAGACGATTATGAAAAGCTGTATGAAGAAGAGAAAGTTTCAGAAGAGAACATTAAACTTTTGGAAAAAGTGGAATTACCTAAAATACCAGAAGCAGTGAAAGCTATGTTAAATGAACGAATATCAATGATGGAATTGTCAGAAGTGATTCAGAGACAAAAGAACAATAAAACACTAGCGCCAGATGGACTACCGACAGAATTTTATAAATATTTACAAGACACTCTAGGCCCATCAGTGTTGGAAGTTTATAATGAAGTATTGATTGATGTGAAGGTACCAGATTTGTGGATGGAAGCAAATATTACCTTGATTCTAAAAGACGTCTCAGATTTAATGCAGATAAAAAATTATAGGCCCATATCTTTACTGAATGCTGATTATAAAATACATGCTTCAATAATAGCAGAGAGATATAAATGGATTGTGACTGGGCACTCAATTGAACAAAAGGGACATGTCAACTCCTCTTTTATGATCAGGCTGAGATTGTGCAGATACTTCTGTGCAGCTATGTTATGGATTTTTTTTTTAAATACAAAAGGAGAAAGACATCTTCCTCCAGTCTGATAACTAAGATTCTTACTCTATCACTGCATGATATTTCACTTTGGTACTATATTTAGGATTGAATAAAAGTATGGAAAAAAGTCCAATCTATTTTTCTGAGGACTATTTTCCCTAGATTTGCTAAGAATAATGGATGAGATGGAAGCATATTGAATATACACTGAATATACACTGAAGCATAGTATACATAGTATATACTGAATATACACATTTTAGTCTGTTCACTACTAGTCTCCTCCAACTGCTTGGATGTCATCTCCATCACCATTTTGGCTTGGACTGCAGGAGAGGACCTTACTTATATAAAAGTGCATCTCAAATTTCACAAAGTACCTGACTTAAAGGCAGGTTTAGCACTCCTTTGGAAAGATTCTCCACACGGGTGAAAGCTTTACACCAAGCTTGAAGGGATTCAAGCTTGAATTAAGTAGGAATTTCCTAACTTTATGAAGTACAGTAGCTGTCTCCTGAAGTTCTCTGTGTTCCATCACTGGAGGTTTTCAAGGAAACACTAGGCAGCCATTTGTTCAGAATGGTGTGGATTCCTGTCCCCCTGGGATTCTACAATGCTGGCTCTTCAATGAGCACATAACAGGTTTTCCATTACACTCTTTTGTTTTGCCTGTTTTGTAACCATTTTGTGTGCCCGAAACCAATTTTTTTATCTTTTGGAGTTACTTCTGGGGATTGCCATATACAGCAACTTTAGATTGGGAGCCATCCAGAGTTGGTTAGCTATATAAATACTTTAAATAAATTTGCAGGTCATGTTACATTCCCTTGGAGCCCAAGGATGGAGGTTGGCTACTGTCACTTGCTCCCTCCCACTTCAATCTGTTCTCTGTGCCTGGTCTTTTTGGACCAGGATTTAATGCTTTGTTAGTGTTTTGTCAAATACTCTCCCAATTCACAGCTTTCCATATTGATGAGAGTGCCTGATGGTTTTCCTGCCAGCAGGTCATGCTTGGTGGCAGCAGAAAGCCATCAGTTGTTTCTGTTAGCTTGTCCTTTAGTACAGCTACAAGAAATGCTACAGTTGTTGCTTTATTATGTTGTATCCCACTATTCAAAGCAAAAAAAATGTATGTTAGCATGCTTTTCTGCTGACACAAGGACTGCTAAGCTTCCAGGACTGATGAAAACAGTTTTCATGCAGTATTTGCCTATGCTCAGAAGTAGTTGGCTGCTGAATTCTGTGAGTTGAAAATCACACATCTTAAAGTTGCGGAGGTTGAGAAACTCTTCTCTGAAGATTAAACCCCCAAGTGGCCTCAAGAGCTCTCAGGGAGAGTGCTAAGGAGCAAAATGCTAAGGATCAAATATTTGCAAAGAAATATGATCCTTCCAACCCCGCCACCATCCTGTCAGAATTAATCCTTCCATCGCCCCCATCATCCTGCCAGAACTGATTAAGCTTCTTGGATGAGAAGCGAAATATCTTCCTCAAGGAAAAAACAGTCCAGTTTCCTTTTGAAAAAGAATTTTCAAGACAACTATGATCTGGACGACAGAGAATCTCCACAGATTTTTTTGAAGAATTTTGAAGACAGAAAGAAAGTTGAAAACAAAAAATGCAATACATGCATCCAAATCTATCCATCAACTGGAGTTCGCTAATATTTTTAATACCCCTCATCAGGAAGATTCCAAGATGTTCTTCACTAATATAGTTGGCTTCCTAGGTATTAAGAGTGCTAAATTTAAGTTAAATGTCACTGCCTGTGCATGAATATGAATAGTCCTGAAACGCAAGTTGACATTTAACTCTGCGAATCAGGAACAGGATGACACTTCTAACCCGGCGTCTCTCCTGAAAGGCTAACTGTCTGCATCTACCTTGCTCTCGGCCAGATTCTAATTCTTCCGGCTTCAGCACCCTGCAAACCCTGTACTCGGCTTTTAAAAAACGTTGGAAACGGAAAAAAGGTGGGGCAGATGCGGGCGACCGCCACAGGGCAGCAACGGATAGCTGGATTGTTGGCAGTCCGAATCCATGCAGACTCGCCGCGAGAAGCGTAAGAATAACTCGCGGATTCTCCCCTTTGTGCTATCCCGGGCAGCCGTCACCTCCAGGCTGGAGGGAGGAACAGTCGAGGCCCAGAGTTCCCCCCAACCCAACCCTTTCCCGCTGCGTCGGGCCGCGGAGGAAGACGCAGGGCGCGCGACTTCTCCCTCCCGGCGGCGCTTCCGGCCGAGCCCCTCCAGCCACGCCACGACGCGCCGCGCGGTTGCCGTTCCTTCTCCGCCCGTCCGTCGCGCGAACAGATTTGACTATATATGGTCAAAGCTGGGAGATAAGCGAGAGCTGGGTGAGCTGCGCTTCCTGCTTTGCGCAGCCGGGAGTTGACGTCGCTTCCCTCACCCCCGCTGTTGGAGGAGGAGGTGGAAGAAGAGAGGGGACTTGATTTGCCTTGCCTTTGCTCCCGCCGCGGACTCGCCGCCCTTGAAGCCGCCGCAGCAGCGAGAGGCAACCACGATGCCCTACCAGCTGAGTGAGTGGCGGCGTTGCCGCTGTTCGCTGAGAGGCTGTTAGATAGGCCGGGGGCTGCGGGAACGTAGGTCTGCCTTCCATGATGAAGTGGAGGAGGCGGAGGACGAAGAGCGGCGTCCCGGCTGGCCCCTTACTGTCGGTCCGAGGCGCCTTGCGCTTCCCTTCGATAAAATGAGATGGCGGGCCTCTCTTGGGAGGGGCCCGGAAAGCTGAATGGGAGAGGAGAGGCGGGGGTGGTGGTGTAGTGGTACGATTCCACCTCCGAAAAATGTAGCTCCGGTCGTTTCGGAATCTGCCGTCTGCCCGGAAAACCTTCCCAGCCACTCGTAAATCGACGGGCAGAGGCGGGTTTCTTGATCTGGAAGGAGGAGAGAGGGCTGGCTGGCTGGAGCCGCTTGCCGCTTCATGGTTGAATCGGACCAACAGGTTACATTTGGGGGCCCCACTGCCTCCCTCTTTCCTCCGCAGAGGCTAACGCTATGTGTGTCCCCTTCTCTCTCGTAGAAACAGTGTTTGCCAGCCTCCCGCAGGTCGAAAGGGGGATCTCCAAAATCATTGGCGGAGATCCGAGAGGCAACAATTTCTTATATACCAATGGAAAATCTGTCATCATTCGAAACATAGATGTAATGTATTCTAGTTTTTATATTGACTCATTTTAAAGCTTTTGTGTGAAAGCCACTTATGACTTTGTAATTTCTGTGTAACTGGGGGAAGAAATATCTCTGCCTATCTAGGAGGGCGTGGAGAAGCCGCCTTAGCCCATGAGTCAAGAGATCTAAGAATATCTAACAGCCAGGTTGCCTTTAGGGCTGCTGCTATGAAATCCAGAGTAGGAATGGTGGAGGGCAGCTGTTCTAAATAGCACGAAAATCCGAAAAACAAAGGATAGTTCAGTGGCTATAAGTACTGTAAGATATAGTTAATTTGTGTGTGTGCACAGTTAATAAAAGATCCAGAATAAGTGTGTTGGATTGCAAGTACAGCCCTCCCACCTTATGCTTCATGAAGGCAGCCCCTCTTTTTCATATCCCCGGCAATTTAAAGCGGATTTTCTTCCTTTTCCCTCCTACTCAAGTGGAAGTTGAGAAAAGAGGGGCTGCCTTAATAACTTAGCAGAGAAGGGCTGTGATTGTACTTTCATAAAGTCCAAAGCAATTTATCAGAATAATTTGGAAACTATGCATACCCTTAATTTATTTATATATAAAAATGCAAAGCACTAGATACATTGAACAAAAGACCAATTAAATGATTAAATATTAAGACCTTTCATGTTGTATTTTCCTTAATATTGTAACCAATGTGGCAGAACTCCTGTATTAGTTTCATGAGTTGTGAGATCACATGTTCAGAGTGTATAAAATTATTATTTTACAAAAAGGGGAAAGAGAGCCAGAGTAGGAGCATCCTTCAAGGGCCGGGTCCACTGGCAGGCAGGAGCCCTGGCAGTGCTATCTTGGACTTAGAAAGGAAGGGAACAGGAAAGGAGAAATAGGCCCAGCCAATAAATAAACATAAATCATCCTTTTTGATGATCTGCGCTTCGAGTCAGCACGCTTCCCATACAGAGCTCTCCCAGTACGTTCATTAAAAGCATTGGGACTCTTCTAACATCTGGACTTTTGGGGAAAGAAAAGAAAAAATAGTTGGTAAATTTATTTATCAAATTTATATAGCCACCTCACCAGAACTGAAAGTTGCAAGAGGACTCACTTTTACATGAAAGACTTTCAGAACAGTTTCTGGATGAGAGTCTAGTTAGCAGTGAGAGTTAATTGGGCATTGGAGTAGCTGAAATTACATGTATGAAAAAGGTTACTATTCAATTGTCATATAAATCTCCATATTTGGATTACTCATTAGACTTTAGCAGAAACGGAAGAACTGATAATACCGTTTCCCCAAAAATAAGACCCAACCGGAAAATAAGCTCTAGCATGATTTTTCAGGATATAAGCCCTGCCCCAAAAATAAGCTCCAGTTACGATCATCAGCCCTAATAAGACCTAACCAGAAAATAAGCCATAATACATCTTTTGGAGCAAAAATTAATATAAGACCCAGTCTTATTTTGGGAGAAACACAGTAGAAATTAAGTGGTTTTCTAAAAATTTGTTTGCCATGGCAGCTTTCTATATTACCCCACTAAGACCCATCTTTTCTCCTGATTTTACCGTTTACTGGAAGAGGTGGAAACTAGAATTGTATTCCTGTTAGAAATGTTTTCGTACCTGTGGGCAACATTCATTGAATCACATCCTATCATATCTTGCAGCTAAAATCCTTCCTTCCTTTCTAGTTCTGCATGTTGTTAGGGGATTCCAGGGGAGAAGCATTCCAGGGGTTGGAGCAGTATAGCTTTGCTACAGTGCAAATAAACTATGATGTACCTTCATGAAGTGCAGTGCAGCCACATTACAGGCAGTCCTTGACTTATGAGCACAATTGAGCCCAAAATTTCTGTTGCTGAGAGAGTTGTTAAGTGAATTTTGTACCATTTTATGTCCTTTCTTGCCACAGATATAAGTGAATCAGTGCAGTTGTTAAGTTAGTAACATGGTTGTTAAGTGAATCTAGCTTCCCCATTATCTTTGCTTGTCAAAAGGTCACAAAAGGTGATCACATGATCCTGGGACAGTGCAGCCATCATAAATATGAACTAGATGTCAAGCATCTGAATTTTGGTCTTGTGACTATGGGGATGCTACAACAGTTGTGCGAAAAACACATAAGTCCCTTTTTCAGTGATGTAACTTTGAACTGTCACTAAATGAACTACTGTAAGTTGAGGACTACCTGTTATCTGAGAAAAAAAGGAATGTACAATTTCAACAGCTGGTATTTTCTTCCATGAACATAAATGCCTCCATCCTGACCACACTGGATATATAGATTGTAAGAGGTATCAGTTACTGATGCCAGGTGGGATTTGGAATTGCTGTCATAAAGTGTAATATCATGCCATTGTGCTGTTTAACAATGGCAATTCTGGCATTCCTGATCACATGACTGCAGGGAGGCTGTAATGACTGAAACTTCGAGGACTAGTCATAAGTTACCACTTGTTCAGCACTAATGCAAATTTGAATGGTTGCTGAACAAGTAGTCCTTAAGCAAGGAACATGCATATAAGTCCCCAAATTCTCAGCCAAATCCAACCTATCTAGATTGCATCAGGTTTCTGAATCTTGTGCTAAGAATTGCTTGTTTTTATGATATGTAAAACTTTAAAAGTAAGAATTTATTCCACGGTCTTGAATGGGTGAACTACTGATTTAAAATTTTATGGAAAAATTACTTCGTTAAACTATTGATTAATTACATGCCATCAAATCATTATCAATACTTACTGGCCACATACATTTTTGAGATGATCTGTCCCCAACCTGGTCCTTCAGGTTTTTCAACAGTGTACTCATTGCTTCTATAATTGCATCCATTCATCTTGTTATTGGTCATCCTTTTTTCCCCTTCCGTTTCCCCCTGCGTTGTAGTCTTAAGACAACTATCTAGGTTTTTGCATTGTGTCTAAATTGGAGCCTGGCCATTCATGCCTTGAAGGAAAACTGGATTGATTTGTTCATTTGCTTGTTTTTTTGGCTATCCATAGTATGGTATTTCCCCATCTTCAAAGTTCAAAAGTGTCAATACTCTTTCTATCCCTCTTCAGTATTTTCATTGTTAATCTAAAGCTGCTTGCAATACTGTACCTGTTGTTATTAGTTTGGTCTTCACATTTAATCTTAGTCACAATTTTTCACTGTGTTCCTTGACTTTGAGCTTGCAAATGTACATTTTCAGCTATCAGAGTAATGTTATTGATGTTTCTTGGTCCAGTTTTAAAATCATACTTGGTTGGCATGGCCAACTTGACCTGGTCTGTGTCATCGAGGGGCACTTGTGATGGGCCAGACAAGGCTGGGAGGGGTGATCCAGGGTGAGCGCCAAAGTCTGGGGGATGGGCAGCTGAGCATCGGGGCTTGCACACAGCTGAGGAGAGTGCCTTGGGGAAGGGTAGAATGGTTCTGGGGGAAGAGAAACTGCCCATTTGGTTTTACGCTGGAGTCCAGGTGCAAAGGCAGCAGCAGTGGGGAGAGGTCAAAATGGGAAGCTCCTGTCTACTGCTGCCTGCCCATTGTCTGAGGTCGCTTCCCATTTTCACCCCTCTTCCCCTTTGCAGACCCCCCCCCGGGGACCCTCCTCAGCTGCGCACAAGTGATGCCCTGTAGTTCGTATAGTACTTTAGAGCAAGATCACAGGAGTTCAGTAGTACGAGATTGTGCGCTGCTGATCTCACACTACAGTAGTTTAGGCCTCTGTTCTCTGTGAACTGAGGCTTGTACCAGATCTGTCTGAAGAGTGTTTGCAAGACAACGAGATTTTGGGGCAGTGAAATCGCCGTGCTTGAAGCCTCTACAGGCTGATGGGGGGCTTCAAGCAAGGCAATTTCACTGCCCCAAGTCTTGTCGGCTTGTAAATGCTCTTTGCGTTGAGACTGCGACAGTGTGAAAGGCATTTGCAAGACGATGGGAGACTTAAAGCAAGGGATTTCACTGCCTCAAAGTCTTGTCAGCTTGCAAACACTTTTCATGCTGTCCGAATCTTTCTCCTCACTCAGAAAGGGACGAGGCCAGGGGGAGAGATTGGCATCACAGCCACCGGCGTGGGTAGTGAAAGGGGGTTGCGAGGCCTGATTTACAACTTTGCGGCCTTTTGGGCCATAACATGGTCAGTCTTAGATCTGACCCACATGGCTGCCCTGAAGCCAGCAAGAGAGACCACCCCACCACCTTGGCCCCACCCCCTGGGCATGCACACAGGAGACAGTGAGTGCATGCGTCCTGGATGAAAGGGGAGCACTCAGAACGTAGTCTGCAGGCCAAATCGGGTCCCCAGGGATGCCAGGGCCTGGGTATGCTCACCGCCTCCTGTGAGCACATTGAGGAAGCTGGCAGGGCAGCCTCTTGAGTTAGAGCTAAGGCTGACTACATTCAGGCCCGGATGTCCGCTACCAGGTTGTAGAATAGATTAGTACTGCGCCCACACCAGAGCCTTCATCCCCTGCTTGTTGGCCTAGCCTCGCAGTCTGAGAGGCTTCCCTTTCACTGGGACCACCCCCCACATTGGAAAGCCACAGATGGGCTTCTTAGCTGCAAACTGTGACCCAGGCAAAGCAAACAAGGGGCGCTCTGCATGTGCCCAGAGACTTCCTCACCAGACGGCCAGGCTGCAGTCTCTCTGAACTACCCACCCAAGCACCAGGCTGGGGTGTAGCCCCTCCAGCTCACCCCAAACTCACCTCGCCCTGTGGCACACTCCAGATGCAATGGTTTGCAGCCCTGCTTGCGGATGCCTCTGGCCAAGCCCTCTGGCCCCACTTTCTGGTCTGGATGGCCGCTGCCAGGATCAGCGCCCAATCAGTCTGGGCTGAGGTGCTGCAGGCCAGTGCTCTGCTGTTTCTAGGGCAGCTCCGTGGACCAGATCTAACCACATCGTGGGCCTTGAGTTTAACATTCCTGTTCTAAGGTATCTTGGATCTGGACATCTCTATTCTATAGAATTAGTATATTTCTATCTTTGATATTTTCTGAATCATTTACTTTGTACATTCTATACCAGTGATGGCTAACCTTTTTGCCATCGCATGCCAAAAAGTGGGGGAGTGTGGTGTGTGTTGTTTCGCACGTGTGCGTGCCCACACCCATAATTTGGTGCGCCCTGCACATGCATGCATGATGGCATGGTGGATCCGGTAGGCCCGTTTTTCACCCTCCCCAGGCTCCAGAGGCTTTCTTGGAGCCTGGGAAGGGTGAAAACGGCCTTCCCCTCCCCGTAGAGGCCCTCCGGAGGCCAGAAACGGCCCATTTCCTGACTTCCGGTGGGCCCAGAAGGCCCAAAAATCAACTGTCCAGCTCATGTATGCGCACTGGAGCTGAACTAGTGCAACAGTCACATGCCACAGATATGACAGTGCGTGCCACAGGTTCACCATCATGGTCCTATACCATAGTAATTTATGCTCCTGAGTTCAGAGATCTTTTAGAAGATACTTTGTATACCTGTTTCCATCATAGATGTTGTAATATTGCTTCTTGTCTTTTCTAAAAAGTCTTTGAAACTGTTAAATTCTTTCCTGACGTCTTTGCCTTTCTAGGCTTTGACTTTTCTTTAAGAATGGTGGGTTGTATTATGAAAACTGGCTTTCTGCGGTGATGTCATGCTGCAGCAGGGCAAACAAGCGTCACTCGTTTGTGCCCAAATTTTCGTGCTTTTGAAGCCTTTGAAGACAGGTCGGATCCTGGAGGGATCGATGAGGTGGAGGGGTTTCTTTGGAGCTGAATGTGGAGCAGTTCGAGCCCCCGTTTGGCGAGAAAAGCCCTCCAGATAAGCGCAAGAGAAATCTGCTTAAGAATGGCAGATCCAGAGGCGTGAGGTCCCGATGAGCTATTCAGGGAGCAAATAGTGGAAAGCAGCTTGAAGATCCAGAGAGAGAAGAAAAGTGCCAGAAAGGGGAAACTCTCAGAGATTGTCAAAGGACTTGAAAGAGAAGCGGTAAAGTGAGACTCCAAGGAGGAGTTTGAACGGCAGGTTGGTGGTGGGAGTGGAGATCGAGAGCTATCAAACAGGAAGGAACTTATTGTGGTGAGTGGAGCAAACGAGGATTGGAATGTGTTCACTACTTTTTTTTGTTGCTAGAAGAAACTATGACTTTAGTTGTTGCAGTTAGGGAGTAAGAAGAGAAAGTGTTGGACTTGAAGGATATGCTGGAGCAACAAAGTAAAACAGAGCTACTGTTGAGCTACTGACAATGAGCGTGACTGCAGTTCTGAATAAAGGAGACATCTTGAAGGAAGGGGTCAAAAGACTTTTCTTAAAAAACAAATAATAAAAAACATCCTTATATTTGATAATAATTTACTGAAGAACTTTTAGGACTCCTTACACACACATACACATGCGCATATAAATAAATTAACTGAAATATCTACAGTTAATTATAATCAATCAATATTTATATTTGTATTTACTATATACCCAGAGATATTTATTGTTATTTATTTATATAATTATATTGAAATATTTACAATCTGTACTAACCCATAATAATTTCTGTGTATCTATATTGTATCTATTATGTATTTAGTTTGGTATACTAATAGATTCTCACAAGTGTATATATATAATTATTAATTAAATATTACTAGCTTACTTATAAATTGATGCTCAAGAATTGAAATCTATTTAAATAAGGACTATAGAATAGAATAGAATAGAATAGAATAGAATAGAATAGATTTTTTTATTGGCCAACTGTGATTGGACACACAAGGAATTTGTCTTGGTGCATATGCTCTCAGTGTACATAAAAGATACGTTCATCAAGGTACAACATTTACAACACAAATATAAATCATAAGGATTGCCAGCAACAAAGTTACAGTCATACAGTCATAAGTGAAAAGAGATTGGTGATGGGAACGATGAGAAGATTAATAGTAGTGCAGATTTAGTAAATAGTTTGACAGTGTTGAGGGAATTATTTGTTTAGCAGAGTGATGGCCTTCGGGAAAAAACTGTTCTTGTGTCTAGTTGTTCTGGTGTGCAGTGCTCTATAGCGTCGTTTTGAGGGTAGGAGTTGAAACAGTTTATGTCCAGGATGTGAGGGATCTGTAAATATTTTCACGGCCCTCTTCTTGATTCGTGCAGTATACAGGTCCTCAATGGAAGGCAGGTTGGTAGCAATTATTTTTTCTGCAGTTCTAATTATCCTCTGAAGTCTGTGTCTTTCTTGTTGGGTTGCAGAACCGAACCAGACAGTTATAGAGGTGCAAATGACAGACTCAATAATTCCTCTGTAGAACTGAATCAGCAGCTCCTTGGGCAGTTTGAGCTTACTGATTTGGCGCAGAAAGAACATTCTTTGTTGTCCTTTTTTGATGATGTTTTTGATGTTAGCTGTCCATTTTAGATCTTGCGATATGATAGAACCTAGAAAGTTAAAGGTTTCTACTGTTGATACTGTGTTGTCTAGTATTGTGAGAGGTGGAAATATGGAAGGGTTTCTCCTAAAGTCTACCACCATTTCTACGGTTTTGAGCGTGTTCAGTTCCAGATTGTTTTGGTTGCACCACAAGGCTAGTCGTTCGACCTCTCGTCTATATGCGGATTTGTCATTGTCTCAAATGAGACCAATCACTATTGTGTCATCTGCGAACTTCAGTAGCTTGACAGATGGATCATTGGAGATGCAGTCATTGGTATACAGAGAGAAGAGAAGTGGGGAGACCACACAGCCCTGGGGTGTGTATATGTGTATATATATATATATATATATATATATATATATATATATATATATACTGTATAATAATATATAATATATAATAGTATAAATAAGAGATTATTTAGGAATATCATAACGGAAAGAAAAAAGGTGAAAAAAGTATATGGCAAGTGGAAATTTTTTTTCAGGAATATTAAAATGACTAGCATAACTACCACAATCTCTAAAGCAGGGGAAAAAAAATAACCTCAATGTCAGCTTCCCCTTCAGGATCAAAGTAGGCGGAAGCCATGTTGGGGGGGTGAAAAAGTTGGTTCTACTGTTAATTTATAACAGATGCAGTGAACTCTATTAGCGAAACAAGAAACAATGCTAAAAGTGCAGGAGGCTATGACAACTAACCACAAGGACATTAAAAATAATATGGGAGAAGTAAAGGGGGAGATAAAGGAGGAGATAAGAAAACTTGATGATAAGATTGGTAAAATGCAAGAGACAATAAATAAGAACAAATAAAAGAAAAAATTGGTAGAGGCTAAACTAGGAGCATATGGGAAAAAAATGGACATGGAAATGAATAGAATGATGGCGGAACATAGGGAGTTGGAAGGAGCTATAATACATCTGGAGATGGAGAAATCGATGATATACCTCTGCTTTCAAAATATTCTTGAAAACAAAGAAGAAAATCTCCCAGTATTGATGGTTGAGCTACTAGCTGAAATAGTACAAAAAAGTAAACAAGAACTAGAAAATGAAATTGATGTCTAATGGAAAGGAGATTATTGTATTAAAACAGATTCCCAAAAGAGTAAGAGAGCAAAGGCGAAGTTATCACTTCCTATCTTCACAATTACTAAAATATAGAGTGATGTTCTGATGGCTCATCCCAGAGGGGATGTTGATATCGTGGCATTAAAAATTTTTTTGGATCGACACATTGGAAAAGGCACAGGAGTTCTATGATCACTATATAAGCGGGGAAAACGAGCAAGACAGTACAGAAGAAGGAAAAAGTAAAGGTCAGGAAGATCAGACATCGGAAGAAAAAAGTGTAGGAAACAGACTGACAAGAGAGGGAAGGAGCTAGAATTAGAGCACAGACCGAGAACAGAGCAAAGAGAAGACTGAAATTAGCAGAGAAGTAAGAAGATGGAAAATGAAATAAAGATGCTGTCATTAAATATAAACGGCATCAACTCAGCTACCAAACGTAAACAAACATTATTAAGACTACAAAAAGAAAAAATGGATATCATCTGCCTCCAGGAGGTACACATTAAAGAAAAACATAGTGATCTCATAAGATGTCCCAAATTAGGGGAAGTATTTTCGGCATTGGCACAAAATAAAAAAAGAGGGATAGCTGGTTGGTTAAATCCCAGAAAAATATTTGGAAGAATTCTAACACTGGAAATAAGTACAAATTATAAGAAAATATTGTTAGTAACAATTTACGTACCAAGTATAAAACAAGACAAAAATTCTATAATAAATTACATAGTAAATTATCAGAACTAGAGGGCAAAAATATTTGTTTAATAGGGGACTTTAACGGAGTGGTAGATAAATTGGACTACAAGACAATGAAAGAAATTAAAAATAAAAGTCGAAAATTACCAAATGCTTTTTTTGAAATGGTAAGAGAATTTAATCTAGGTGATGCATGGAGACAATTAAACAAACAGGAAAAACAATACACCTTCTCTCATCCGCATAACTCATGGTCTCACATAGACATGGCCTGGATGACTCCAGAATTGATCAATAATCTAGAAGAGATGGACATCAAGCTGAATACCTGGGCGGATCATAGTCCCTTAGTATTAAAATGGAAAGGTAGGGCAAAAAAGAAGAGATGGAAATTAGATCAAAGAATTGTTAAAGAAAAACAATATTCACAAATAATGGAAAGAGAATTAAAGATGTTTCTTAAAGAGAATAGGAATGAAGACACTATATTACAAAACTTATGGGACACCGTCAAAGCCTACATGAGAGGGATAACTATTGTGTACATCCCAAGGAGAAATAAAGAGAAGAAGGAGCAACAAACACTAACATTGGAAAAGCTGAAAAAATTAGAACTATCACTCCAGAACAACCCCCAAAATATGGAAATAAAAAGCAAATAGACCTAATGAAACATAAAATTAATCTACTACAACAGAAAGAAATGATAAGGAATATAAAATTGGCAAAACAAAATTATTTTGAATCAGTGAATAAACCAGGGAGATGATTCGCCCATAAATCGAAAAAAAGAAAAAGCCAAAAAATTAATACAACATCTACAAGATGAACAAGGGAACCTCCACCACAGAATCGAGGAGAAAAAAAATATCCAAAATTACTTTCAAACATTATATAGTCAAGGAAATATTAAAGAAGAAAATATTATAAATTACCTACAGGAGCAGAATTTGCCAAATATAACAGATGAAGACAAGGAAATGTTGAATGGGGGAATTACCTTAATAGAGTTGAGAGGCAATTAAAAAACAGAAAAATAACAAAACACCAGGGACAGATGGAATTCCGGTGGAAATGTATAAAGAATTTCAGGGAGTTTTGGGAGAAACTATATTGGATATGTATAATGAGGTATTAGAGAAAGCCAAAATGCCAATAGTTGGAGGGAAGCGTATATAGTATTAATCCCCAAAGAAAGCACAGATAATCAATTTATTCAAAATTATAGGCCAATCTCGCTGTTAAATGCCGAATATAAAATCCTGGCAACAATAATTGCAGAAATTATTGACCGGGATGCCTTATGCACGGTCACTCATGCTCTTGTCACTTCCTGTTTGGATTATTGCAATGCTGTCTACATGGGGCTGTCCTTGAAGTACACCCGGAGGCTGCAGCTAGTCCAGAATGCAGCTGCGCGGGTAATAGTGGGAGCAACTCGTTGCTCCCATGTAACACCAATCCTGCGCAGCCTGCACTGGCTTCCTGTGGTCTTTCGGGTGTGCTTTAAGATTTTGGTTACCACCTTTAAAGCGCTCCATGGCTTAGGGCCCAGTTACTTACGGGACCGCCTGCTGTTACCTTATGTCTCCCACCGACCCGTACGCTCACACAGAGAGGGCCTTCTCAGGGTGCCGTCCGCCAAACAATGTCAACTGGCGGCCCCCAGGGGTAGGGCCTTCTCTGTTGGAGCTCCTACGCTTTGGAACGAACTTCCCCCTGGTTTACGTCAAGTGCCTGATCTTCGGACTTTTCGCCGTGAGCTGAAAACGCATCTATTTATTCAAGCGGGACTGGCTTAAAAGTTTTATTAAATTTTTAATTTGGGCTATTTATGAATTTTAGGGTTTTAAATTGTTTTAAATTTTGGCCATTCCTGTAATATGCTTGGTTTTAGTTTTGTTTTAATGTGTATATTGTGGGTTTTTTACTTTTTGGCTGTACACCGCCCTGAGTCCTTCAGGAGAAGGGCGGTATAAAAATCTAATAAAATAAATAAATAAATAAAATAAAGATTAAAAAGGATATTAAACAAAATTATTCAGATCAAAACAGGTTTTTACTCAAACGACAAATTAAAAACAATACAAGGATGATAATGAATATTTTAGAATATTATGAGGCGCACCCAGAAAAACAATTGGCAGTGATAATGGTAGATGCACAAAAGGCATTTAATCAACTTATTGAGATACAATTTGGCGACAAATTTATAGAAATGATTAAGACAATTTATTCAAAGCAAACAGCAAAAATTATGGTCAATGGAGATTTCACAGAAGTTGTTGAAATAAATAAAGGTGTTAGACAAGGCTGTCCATTATCCCCCCTCTTATTCATCCTGGCATTGGAGATATTATTGTTGCAAGTAAGAGGAAATAAGGAAATTAAAGGGTTAAAAATAAAAAAGGAAGAATATAAAACACAGGCCTTCGCAGATGACATGGCATTTATATTAGAGGACCCCTTGGAAACAGGAGAAAAGCTTTTACAAGAAATAGAGAAATTTGGAACTGTAGCAGGCCTGAAAATAAATAAAAACAAAACAAAGATAATTATAAAGAACCTTACGAAAAGACAGGATAAGAAATTAGAGGAGAAACTAGGAATTCAAACTGTCAAAAAGGTAAAGTACCTGGGTATTTGGCTTAAAGCAAAAATATCCTCAATAAAGGAATAAAGGATTACTCTAAATTATTGCAAAATTCAAAAAGACTTAGAAAATTGGGCAAAACTACAAATTTCATTGATTGGAAGAATAGCCACAATAAAGATGAACATCTTACCTAAAGTTTTATATTTGTTTCAAACAGTACCTATAAAACTGGAGAAAATATTTTTTGACAAATTGAATAAAATTATTAGTAAATTTATATGGCTAGGGAAAAAAACCCCAATCAAATTTAAAATGTTACAAGATGACAGAAGTAAGGGTGGATTTGGCCTCCCAGATTGGGAACTATACCACCAGGCTGCAATATTGTCATGTTTAAGAGAATGGATAAATTTGAAGAATGGAAGAATTTTTAACAATAGAGGGCCACGACTTGTAGAGAGGTTGGCACACGTTTATCTGGGATGGAAAAGACAAAGCCCATAAATATTTCCAGAAGCATCAAGTGAGGGAAGTGCTATTAGAAACCTGGACAAAAATTAAAAGGAACTTCTATCCAAAAATTCCAAGATAGGTGTCGACAATGGAAGCCTTGGTCTACCCTAATTTAATTGATCTGAATAAAATAGTGACATACAAGGAACTGTGAGATTAGGGAATTCGAAATTTAGACGAAACTTATTAAAAGAAGGAATTAAAATTCAAAATAGGGCCTCTGTGGCTCAGACTGCTAATGCAGTCTGTTATTAACAGCAGAACCTGCAATTACTGCAGGTTCTAGTCCCACCAGGCCCAGGGTTGACTCAGCCTTCCATCCTTTATAAGGTAGGTAAAATGAGGACCCAGATTGTTGGGGGCAATAAGTTGACTTTGTATATAAATATACAAATAGAATGAAGACTATTGCTAAGATAGTGTAAGCCGCCCTGAGTCTTCGGAGAAGGGCGCGATATAAATGCAAATTAAAAAAAAAAAATTGACTGGTGGCCCTATTTACAAATTCAAACAAAATACAAAAAGACTTAGAAGTATATGGATTCCAAACTGACCAATAGGAAATGGATAAGATATTAACGGGGACTGAAGAGAAAATAATCACCAAAATATATAAATGCCTCCTTCAGTTTAAAATGGAGGAGGAAACAGTGAAGGAAACAATGACAATTTGGGCAAAAATTTTTGGGTATAATATTGAATTAGATGATTGGGAAAAATTATGGGGAACAAATTATAAGATGATGTTGTCGGCCATCTATAAAAAAACACTTACAAAATGTTTTACAGGTGGTATTTACTCCCAGTGAGATTGACTAAGATATCCCCGAAAAATACACCAAATTGCTGGAAATGCAATTGTCAACATGGGACATGCTTCCACATGTGGTGGACATGTCCCAAAGCAAAAGCATACCGGTTAAAAATTCAAAATTGGATAGAGGAAATGACAGGGGAGAAAATTGCCATGAAACCTGAATTATTTTTATTGGGAATTATCAAACAGAAGATCAGAAAAGAAATTTACCGCCAGAATTCCATTTGCAGAAAATTGGAAGCAAAAATCTGCTCCATCAAACTCAATGATAATTAAAAAGGTGCTAGAATGTGCAGAAGCAGATAAATTAACAATGGAATTAAAAGACCGAGAGGAAACGATATACTACGAAACATGGAATAGATGGTATAACTGGTTGGAGAAAGAATCTAAAATTAATGTATAAATGTATAAACATAAGAGAAGATATTATAGAGGAATGAAATAGATAATGTGTAATAGATAGCTATAAAGTGTAAAGAGTATAGAAATTAGTTAGCAATATATGAAATGTATAAGTATATAGTTTAGTTAAAAGATTAAATGTATGTTATCAAAGATGCTGGTATAGGAAAGCTGCAAAAATATAACAATGATTTTAACAGTGTAAATACTGAATAAAAACTATTTAGAAAAAATAAAACTGGCTTTGTTCTTTGATGATGTTCTTTTGCTTTAACTTAACTTGGAATTTGCACTTGAGCAGTTTGTGTTCAGTTATATAATCAACCTGCCATTACCTTTTTGCTTTATCAGTTTGATTTCTTCAAATTCTACCCTGTGATACCCATGTATATAGGTGTCATATTCATTCAACATTCCCACTGTAATCTTGTCTTTGCAGATTTTTCCATTCAGGAAAACTGTCTTTATGTTAAGTCCCAGATTTCTACAGGGACGCTGGCATTTTGGTGGGAGGGAAGAATGGAGTGATCTGTATATGAAGTTTCTGTTTCTTGCATTACTGTGTTAATTTCTATATGAAGTTTCTATTTCCCTGCAATAATGTAGTGTGGGAGGGGTTTGGTTAGCATTGCTTTAAATAGCTGGTTTTAAGTGAGAAGCTTCAGTTCTTGCCTAGATCTCTTGTTATCACAAACCTTTCAGTAAAAGTTTTTTTAGAACAACTGCAGTTTCAAGAGTCCTGCTTTCTTAGGAAGATTGGAAGGGCAAGACCTTACATTAGGCAAGAACTGCAAACTGGTCAACCTGGAGAGGTAATAGCCCTACTGTGGGGACCGTGCATACCATGTCTGCCCAGGGCAATAACCACGAAGAGGCTGAAGACTGAGAACGCCACCCCCCAAAATCTCAATTGAGGCCCTCGGTGCCTGGGTCGAGGAGAACATCGCCTCAAGCACCACTGCCAAGCTGAGGTGATCCATTGGTGTTGGGAAGATGGAAGGCTGGGGTGGCAGAACAAAAGATATCACCCTCACCCTTCTTAGAAGCAGGAGATGGCAGACCTTTACAACAATGATGGACTGGAAGACGGGCCCAACCCAGACGGGCCCAACCAACTCCTGTGGGAAGCCATGAACCTCATGAGGGATGCCATCCATGGCATGCAGATCCAGGACACCCAGGCTTGCGCTGCAGGCCAGTTAGGAGTACAAAAGGGAACTACCGATGAACGAAAGAGATCCCCAACCCCAGGGGCATCGGCTGAAACCGCGGGGGCTACTGATGAATCCATTTCCACCATGGAAGTTCCACCCAGGAGACAGCTCAATGCAAAGCAAGGCTTGCAACTCGACGAGAGGAGGCTTCCTTCCTTAGAATGGAAGGTGTCAAATTTGATGACCAAATCCAGCAACTGGGATTTTTCCTTTCTTATGTACTGACCTAAATGCAGGAGTATGGGAGGGATCTCTCTACAGCAGGCGCCAAAGTCAGGGTTGTCACCTTGACTCTAGAAGGATCAGCTGCACGTTGGATGGTGAGCTTTCATAATGCAGATGCACTGGAGCTCTGCAACTTCAACGGCTTCATGACAACCCTGAAACTGAGATTTGAGGGCCCCCTAGTCAACTGCAAGGCTAGGGACTGCATAAGGCACATCAGACAGTCCAGTCACCGAGTACATAGAAGAGTTTCGTGATCTGACTTGCCATGTAGATTGGCCAGAGGAAATAATCGTAATTTGGTTCAAAGATGGCTTAAACAATGACCTGTACAATGCCTGCATTGCCCGTAGAGCCCCAATCTGCCTGCACAGCTGGTGTGTCTTGGCTGAGGAAATGGAAATTAACCAAGCTCTGAATCAGTAGTGCGCAAACCATTCCTGGAAGAGATCCCCACCAGAAGGGAGAAGGGAGGAAACCAAAGCTCACTTTGCCCCGTTGCAGGAAGGAAGGTCAACGTGCAAATGAGTGCTGTGTGAGAATGTCCACCTGAAAGGGAGAAAAGGAGTTTGGTGTTGTGACCCCGACTCGAGCAGGTAGCAACAACTGAGATTTGAGGACCCCCTAGTCAACCGCAAGGCTAGGGACTGCATAAGGCACATCAGACAGTCCAGTCACCGAGTACATAGAAGAGTTTCGTGTGTCCTTAGTAAAAATACACTTTATTCAAACAGCTGGGAATTAATTCATTCCCAGCGCTGGGTAACTCAAAACGAAACAAAGGCTTCACAAACAAAAAGTCTTTGGTTATCTCAAACCTGGTTCAATCTGGATAACTGCCAAGGTCTTTTCTGATAAACGTCCAGAGCAGAGAACAGAGCAAAGAGCGCAGCTGCAATGTTGCTTTCTGGCAACCTGAGGTGGTCTCCTTTTAGACCTTATGGGAGGGGCCAATTATCTCTTGGCCCTACTCCCGAGGTGACCTCTCTGCTTGAGATGCTCCTGCCTTCTGGCAGCTCGCCTCATGCGGGCATTAAGAACAGGCTCATCGCAGTCCGATTCCGCCAATAGCTCCCCAGGCTGCTGACAGATCACAACACTATTCTCCACCGCAGGGCCCTTCCCCCGGGGCTGATGATTCAGATGTGGCCAGGATGGAAATCGGTTATGGAAGGCGGTCACTACGGCAGGTGCATGCACGGATGTTACATCCGCCCAGGTGATGTCCTCATGCCCAAATCCCTTCCATGCCACGAGATGCTGCAACTGTCTTTTGAGCCTCGGGAAGTCCCGAAGGCTGGCAACCTCGTACACGTTCAACTCCATCATGTGGTGCCAGTTGGGGACGGTCAGGTTGGCGGAGTGGACAGGCGGGCTGCTGCACTTTCCCTGTCGGAGCTCGTACATCCACTGTTTCCTGACCCATGGGGACAGGTTCTACAGGCAACACTATCCGGAGCAGAAGCGGGTCTTTGATGTGGGGGTATTCTGGTTTACTCAAGAGCGCATCCGTCCTTTGATTGCGACCACTGGGGCAGTTGTATGGCTGGTGTGGGGGCAATTGGCCTGCTTCCTTCTCGCTGGAAACATCCGCATAGTCCTCGAGGTCGGAAGGCAAGGACACCCTGGTTGGATTCTGCAGCTGGCTGGTGCACACTTGGCGGATGTGGTCTACACATTGCAGGCTCGGAAAAGCAATGAAGTTCTGGATTCTGGGTCCAATAGATCTGCGGGTCATGTGTCCGGAGCCAAGCCAAGCCTAAAACCACTGGAAAATGCAGGCTGGAGGTAATGTAAAACTGAATGGCCTCCTCATGAGATCCGATGATCATGCACAAGGGTTGTGTGGTGGCCGTAATAGGCCCAGACAGAAGTGCCCGGCTATCAATGGTTTCCACAAGGATGGGAGGGTCCACCGGACACTGAGGGATTAAATACTTGGCTGCAAACGTCACGTCCATAAAGTTAGCTGTAGCTCTGGAATCCACCAAGGGGCGAGCCGGAATCCCCTGCTGATTATTAGGCAAGAAGACCTTTGCTGCCAAAATCAGGTGTTGGGGAGGGGGTCCGGGCTCCATGTCTGCTGGGCATTCCTTGGTCTTGGTGCGTGCCCAGTCCAGAGTCTCCCCTAGATCAGGCTTAGGGCGTTTTCTCGACAAGGTTTTCTGTGGCTTTGGGGCAGGCACCAGAACCGGCTCCCCTCGTCGCTTCTGCAATAGACGGCCATGTGCCCAGGTTCCCCACAATACAAGCACAACCCCCCCGAACATCGCCTAGTTTTCTCAGCCACCGACAGAAGGTGTCTGGCTGCACCTAATTCCATGGGCTTCACCCGTGGAGCCGGGGACTCCCGCCTGACTGGAACCACATTGGTCTGCTGGCGGGCACGTCGACTGGTCCGTCTCTGCAATCGGGCGTCGTTCTGGAGGCACAAATGTACCAGCACGTTGAGGGTTGGAGGGATATCTACCCGAGCCAGCTCATCCTGCAATTCCTCCGATAAGCCATCCTGGAATGCATCCATAAGGGCTGCCTCATTCCAGGCTGAATCCTGGCTAAGCAGCCGGAACTCATTGATAAACTCCTGCAGTGGGTTCTGGCCCTGCTTCAGCGTCTTCAGTCGTGTGGTGGCAGTCTGCATGTGGATGGGATCCTCGTACAACAGTTGGAGATGATCACAAAACCCCTTGTAATCATCCAACAGAGGACTTTCCTGCACCATCAGGGGCATGGCCCAGCAAGCTGCAGAGCCTGAAAGCTGGCTGAGTACAAACCCCACTTTATCCCGGTCAGTGGGAAAGTCCTCTCTTTTCAGGCTGATAAAAAGCTGGCATTGTCCCATAAAAGCAGGAACCATGACTTGAGTACCATCAAAATTGTCTGGCACGGCAGCATGAGCTCTGCTACAGGGAGGGGGAGGGGGAGGAGCTGGAGCTTGGAGCTGAGCCATCTGTGCAGATAACAAAGCTACTAGCTGCTGAAGCTGTGCAGTCATAGCACGGAGCTCCTCCATTCTTAGAGGTTTGTTGACTACTTCTCGTGGGCTGGAAAGCAATCTGTTGTGACCCCGACTCGAGCAGGTAGCAACAAACGCGGTCCTTAGTAAAAATACACTTCATTCAAACAGCTGGGAATTAATTCATTCCCAGCGCCGGGTAACTCAAAACGAAACAAAGGCTTCACAAACAAACAGTCTTTGGTTATCTCAAACCTGGTTCAATCTGGATAACTGCCAAGGTCTTTTCTTGATAAACGTCCAGAGCAGAGAACAGAGCAAAGAGCGCAGCTGCAATGTTGCTTTCTGGCAACCTGAGGTGGTCTCCTTTTAGACCTTATGGGAGGGGCCAATTATCTCTTGGCCCTACTCCCGAGGTGACCTCTCTGCTTGAGATGCTCCTGCCTTCTGGCAGCTCGCCTCATGCGGGCATTAGGAACAGGCTCATCACAGTCCGATTCCGCCGACAGCTCCCCAGGCTGCTGATGGATCACAACATTTGTGTTGTGCCTCGCCCGCCCTCCTCTCCGCAGCCGGGCCCCTCCCATCTCCTGCTATCTGAGTCAGAGTCTGATAATGAAGAGGAACGGCCTGGCATGCCTCCAGCCCCCAGCCCTGGCACCATGCCCGGACAGAATGTCAGGAATGAGCAAACAAAACTCCCTTCTACAGCATGTGAGCACGAAGCCAGCCACGTGCTAGAATTGCTGGCAGCAGATCAGGAGGACGGAAAGGCACAGTGGACGGATCCCCGCTTCTGGAGAATGGAGAGGCGACATCAGCAAAAGGAAGGGAGGGGCAGGCCTGGATAAATGCTGAGTCATGGAGCCACACCCCATGGCCTATATAAAAGACCAGCTTGAGTCAAGCAATTTGAGTCAAGCAAAGTCTCATCTGGTTTGCTGAAGTCACACCTTGGATTCCTGCCTGCCCTGAGAACTCTGACAGGAATTTGGCAAAGCTGCAGAGGCTTCGTGGCCACACTTGATACAGACTTCCCAGACCCGGCCGTCGGAGGGCGAGGGGGACACAACAATTTGGAGGGAAACCCTCAAAGCCACCACCATGTTCCAAAGATATTACCCTGAAGACATATGTGATCATTGAGTTCCAACCAGAATCAATTACAGTGTGAGGAATTCCAAACCCTCCAGTGGAGAAACCCAGTCAGTTGGAGAGCAACTACAAAGATCCTTTGGTGAGTGGGGGTTGTCAAATCCTTCACAACAGCAATGGAACTGTTAATTCTGGTAATGGGGAGAAAAAGGAAACTTAAGGCATTGCTAGATTTGGGGTGCACGAGAAACCTATTAAGCCCGACTCTGGTCAGGGAACTGGGCATTCAACTAAAAACCCCAGTCTTGTTCTGCCACCTTGATGGGTCCATTGCTGGGGGTGCCCCGGCTATGTTTGCCACTGAATTATTTGAACTAACAATGGTAAATCACTCCGAAACCATTGCTTTCATTGTGACACCAGGGATGGACTGGGCCTTAGTTCTGCGGTTAAACTAAGGGCCGGTTTAGCTCACGCTGGTAAAGCCTGTTATTAAGGACACAGTAGCCTGCAATTACTGCAGGTTCGAGCCCGGCCCAAGGTTGACTCAGCCTTCCATCCTTTATAAGGTAGGTAAAATGAGGACCCAGATTGTTGGGGGGGCAATAAGTTGACTTTGTAAAAATATACAAATAGAATGAGACTATTGCCTTATACACTGTAAGCCGCCCTGAGTCTTCGGAGAAGGGCGGGGTATAAATGTAAACAAACAAACAAAAAAAAAAAAAAAAAAAACTGGTTAAGGAAATGGAACTCAAGGGTGGACTGGACAGAGAGAATCCTCCAATTCCCTAATGATGAATTAATTCTTAACGAGGAACCCCACCGGATTGAAATACCTCAGAGGGAGGAGGTACCTGTGGCTGCGGCGAATGTATCCCTACCGGTGTCCCCTTGGGAATACCAGGATTTGATAGATGTTTTCAACGCAGCGGCTTCAAACTTCCCCTCCATAGGTCTATGGATTCTGCCATTGAGATTTTACTGGGGGCCAGACTACTTAAGCCAAAACTTTATGTTATGACTTCCTGGGAACTGGATGAATTGTGAGAATTCATAGACAAAAACCTTGAGTGTGGGTTCATTGAACCGGTGAAACCCAAGGTGGCAGTCCCAGTACGTTTATGTGTGGATTATAGAAATTTAAATACTATTTGCAAGGAAAATCTTTATCCCCTACCCTTAATGAAAGACATATGGCCCATCTGGCGAAGGGGAGAATTTTTTCTAAACTAGACTTGCAGTAGGCTTATTACCGGATCAGGATCTGAGAAAGGGACGAATGTGAAACAATGTTTAATTGTCCACTAGGATGTTTTCAGTTCAGGGTTTTGCCATTTGGACTCTAAGGGACTCTCACCATTTTCATGCAGCTAATTAATGAGGTGCTGCATGAGCACTTTTATAAGGAAGTTTTGGTTTACCTTGACGATATATTGATTTATACTGAAACTAAGACTCAACATGTTAATTGGTGTGGGAGGTTTTGAAGAAATTGAGGGCGGCAAAGTTGTTTGCCAAACTCCCCAAATGTGATTTTCACCAAGATAAGATAGATTACCTATTTCACCAGGGGGTGGAAATGAACCCCGCAAAAGTCAGAGCAGTCCTCAAGTGGGAAACTCCCTGTACTCCCTATAAACAATTGCAGAGCTTCCTGTGGTTCACTAACTTTTATAGGCAGTTTATCCCCTCTTTTGCCCATTGTCGATTACAAATCTGTTAAAAACCAAGTGGGTAGATAAACCGAAACCTAGCTAACCACTGAATTGGACTATGGACTGCCAAGTGGCATTCGAAAAACTGAAAAAACTCTTTTCATCTGAACCTGTATTAAAACACCCAGACCCAGAAAAACCATTTGTAATCCAGGCTGATGCCAATGATGTGGCAGTCGGTGCTGTTTTATCGAAGAGACTGAAGAAGGCAAATTACAACCATGTGCATACACCTATAGGAAGATAACTGAAACTGAACAGAGATGGGCAATATAGGAAAAGGAGGGTTTTGCAGTTAGATGGGCATTCCTAACTTGGAGACATTTCTTAGAAGGAAGTACCATGCCTTTTCAAGTATGGACCGAGCACAAGAACTTGGAAGCACTCAAAACCACATGGAAAATGTCTCCAAAACCAGTCCAGTGGGTACAATACTTGCAACACTTTAATTTCACTTTGAAGTATTTACTGGGAGGGAAAAAACCTTTTGGCAGATGCCTTGTCTACAATACAACAACGTCAAGGTGGAAGTAATTAAGCCCATGATCCCAACCTCCCAATTAGCAGTTAAGATTGTCACACACTCTCAGGCGAAGGATGACTCCTCCACCTTACACAATGCCACCACCACAGAGTTCAAAACCTTAGAAATGGATGAGTGGTTTAGTGTCAATAAACATATTTGCATAATAAAAGAGAGGTTAGCTTGAGTGGGAAACAAGCTGTATGTCCCACTTAGGGAAAGACTGAGGACTATGCAAGCTTGTCACAATTCTAGATTAGCTCATCACTTTGGTTTTGTAAAAACATTTTAGTTACTGAAATGGCAATTCTGGTGGCCCTCATTAAAAAAGGAGATCGTTATGTAGCAAGCTGCCACATTTGCGCTGCTGCTAAATGCAGGCGGGAAAACCCCCGGTCTACTGCAGCCGATGGCCAACCCTTCAGGATCATGGAGAGAGATCTCCATGGATTTCATTGTTGAATTGCCCGAGAGTTCTGGAAACACAGTGATCTGGTTTGTCACAGATCTTTTCTCAAAACAGATTCATTTCATCCCATATCAAAAGGTCCCTACGGCTAAAGCCTTGGCTAAACTGTTTTTGGTCCACATTTACCGCTTGCATGGGCCCCCACGATATATTATTTTGGACAGAGGGGTCCAATACATGTCCAAGTTCTGGAAAGCTTTTTTGAATCTACAATAGAACCTCTGGTCACGAACACTTCTAACCACAAACAAATTAGGTTCTGACCAAAAAATTTGCAAAATTTTTGAATCTGGTCCTGAACACATATTTGGCTGTGGCTGATTTCCCCTTCCATGCCATTTTTTTGTAAGTGCAAAACAACAGCAACCTTGTGTGGCCGCTGCATTAATTTTGCATTGATTTGGTTAGTTTGGGTCATGACCAAATCAGGTTGCGACCAAAGTTACGGAATGAATTATAGTCATGACCAGAGGTTCTACTGTACTTGGAACTGAGCAGGGACTTAGTTGTAGTCATCATCTGCAGACAAATGAGGCCACAGAACAGTACCTGTGCTGTTTTATTAATTACCAGCAGGACAACTGGACCGAACTGTCTTTTGCAGAAGTAGCTTATAATAATGCAGTTCATGCTAGCACAGGTTTTACCCCTTTCAGAGTGGCCACAGGGCTATGCCTGAGTTAATGCTATGTCTGAGTTACCCTCACATGAACCAGATATACCCTCCTTGAAACAGTGGATCAGTCTTTTGCAAATCATTTGGCCGGTGGTCCACAAAGCCTTGAATGAAGCCAAGGCTGCCTATATAGCACAAGCAGACAAAAGAACAGAACTTAAGGCTTATAAAGTGAGGGGACAAAGTTTACCTTTCCACCAAGTTTCTAAAATCTTGGCAGCAGTCTAAAAAGTTGGGCCTTTTCCCATAGTTCATATTATTAACCCTGTCACGGTGGAATTACAACTCCCTAAGTCATTACAGCAAGTCCATCCTGTTTTCCAATGTAGCTTATTGAAGTCTGAAGTCACCTCTGATCTTCGTTCGGCTACTATCCCTGTTCCGACCCCTATTATGGTAGACGGTGAACAACATTTTGAGGTTCAGGAAATTCTTGATTCTAGGAAATTGCATGGGACGACTCAGTACCTGGTGGCTTGGAAATACCTCTGCTTCTCACACAATGAATGGGTTCACAAAAAGCATGTGCATGTCCCTAAATGAGTGTGTTTATTTCATCAATTGTACAATGACAAACCTCATTGGTTTTGTTTCCTTTGTCTCCCCTTCTTGTTTTCTTTCAGGTGGACTTCCCATTTTTCTCGGGGATGGCATGTCAGGTCCCAGATATTTCTACAGGGACGCTGACATTTAGGTGGGAGGAAGAGGGGAGGAATGGAGTGATCAGTGTATGAAATTTCTGTTTCTGTTTCTTGCATTACTATATTAATCTCTGTATGAAGATTCTGTTTCTGTTTCCCTGCAATGATGCAGTGTGGGAGGGGTTTGGTTAGCATTGCTTTAAATAGATTTTAAGTGAGAAGTTTCAGTTCTTGCCTAGATCTCGTTATCACAAACCTTTCAATAAAAGCTCCTCTTGGAACAACTGCAGTTTCAAGATTCTTGTTTTCTTGGGAAGATTGGAGGGGCAAGACCTTACACTTTATCTGATGGCAACATCGGAAACTAGATGTCCTGAATTTAACCTAGCCACAACATAAATATCACTAGTACTCCAAATATCTTCGCATCTTTTTCAGTAGCATATTGAGGGCCATCTATTTTGAGGGGTTCATCATTCAGCACTATAGATTCAGTGATTTTATCTTGCCTTTCCATGTGGTTTTCTAGGTTAAATATAGCAATGTTTTACTATTGCCTTCTATGCACTATTGAAGCTTTGCCATTATCGCTTAAGTGATCATCTGCCTCCAGCATCTGCTGGATATGGGCAGTACCCATATAGATGGGTACTGCCCATTAGAGGTACCTGCTTGCTTCAGCTGGGTAGCTGGCAGAACATTGGTGACATCACTGGGATTCTGTACTGTTGCAGAAGGCATTCCCTGCCTTCATCCTTCCCAAGAACTGTTGTGACCCAGGGCCAAGTAGGTTGTAATAAACTTAGTCCGTGGAAAAACAAACTTTATTCAAACAGCTGGGAATTGCTTCATTCCCAGCGTCGTTCAACACAAAGTAAAACAAATGCCTCCCAACACAAATTCCTCAGTTATCTCGCAAACCTTGGTCCAATTAGGCAAACTGCCAAAGGCCCTTCCTGGCAAATGCCCAGAAGCCACAAAGACAAAGCACAAGATGCAGCTACAACATTGTTTTCCGGCAAAGCTCAAATGCCAGTGCTGGTCTGTTTTAAGCCTTATGGGAGGGGCCAATCATCTCTTGGCCTACTCCCGAGTTGCTTGAGCTGCTCTTGCCTTCTGGCAGCTCTTCTCATGCATGCAGTTCCTCTGCTTCACTACTATCAGTCTCTGGAAGCTCTGGAGTCCGCACCTCACTTCCTTTTTTTAAAAGTTTTATTTTTACAATCATATCAAATAATTCATCCAATGTACAGTTATATACAATTAGTCGGGCTTGCCCAGTCACCACCCCCCTTTTTAACACTCTTCCCTCTTCTACCTTCTTTTACTTTCCAAACCTTCCTCTCCTTCTCTTATCTACATCCTCCTCCTCCACCCTACACCTTCCTTCTCCTCTTCTACCCTCTTCCTTCCTCTTCTCCTCTTTCCTACCTCCTACTCTCTCTTTCTCCCTCCCCACCGTTCTAAAATGGTAACTGGGCAGACCCGACCCTACATTAATTATATTTATACATCTTCAATAATCCCTGTACATTAACCATCACTCCATCTCTACCCTCAACACCCCCCCAGTTCCCCTCCCCCTTACCCCCCCGACTTCCCAGAACAAAATGCAGGGTATCAAAACTAACAATCATAATCCAAAATAATTCCTAAATTATAATCTCTAGTCACTCCACACTTAATCACACTCTCAATTCCCCTCTCCTTCAGAAATATATCTAATACAAAATATTTCCTAAATTTACTCATATGCTATTCGATATTTTTTTATCTGATACTTATTTTGAATATAATCAATCCACATTTTCCATTCTAAAATATATTTTTCTTATGTATAGTCTTTCAAATAAGCAGAGATTTTTGCCATTTCTGCCAGATTTGATACTTTGAGTGTCCATTCTTCAATTGTAGGTAATTCTTCTTTCTTCCAATATTGAGCAATCAAAAGTCTTGCGGCTGTTATTAAGTTCAAAATCAATTTAGTCTCTATAGCTGTACAATCCATAATTATTCCTAGTAGAAAGAACTGCGGAGTGAACTCCTCACTTCCTGATGGCCCTGGCCTCACCTCAGCCTCATCGCTGTGCAACTCCGTTGCCAGCTCTGTAGGCTGCTGATGGACCACAACAAGAACACCCTATCACAGCGGTGTTAAACTCAATTTCATTGAGGGCCGCATCAGGGTTGTATTTGACATTGGGGCAGGGGAAGCGTGGCCAGGGTGAGCATAGCCAGCTTGAAGTCACTTGTCTCAGGGGTGCCTGTGGCCCAAGTGCTCTGGCAGCAAAAATGGGCTCCTGAGCTCCATTTTTTGTTGTGATGACTTCCTGCAACTCTCTGCCAGCAAAAATGGAGCTTGCGAGGGCCTCACAACCTCCGTTTTTGCTGGCAGAGACACCATGGGCTGGTCCTTTATTTTTTCCAGGGTGGCCCTGTGGGCCAGATCTAAGCAGCCCATGGGCCAGATGGAGTCCGCAGGCCTTAAGTTTGACACCCCTGCCCTAACGTCAATATGGTAGTAGCAATATTTGGGCTTATTATGATATACAGCGTGCGAAATCAGATAGATCTCTGTATTTATTTTATTTATTTATTTATTTATTTATTTCGATTTTTATACCGCCCTTCTCCCGGAGGACTCAGGGCGGTGTACAGCCAAGTAAAAATTCAATATATAAACATTAAAAGAAGTTAAAAAGAAATATTATAATGTGGCCGAAATTTTAAAACCATTTAAAATCTTAAAACATAAATACCCCAATAAAATTTCAATCCAGTCCCGCTTGAATAAATAGGTGCGTTTTCAGCTCACGCCGAAAGGTCCGAAGATCAGGCAATTGACGTAAACCGGGGGGAAGTTCATTCCAGAGCGTAGGAGCTCCAACAGAGAAGGCCCTTCCCTTGGGGGCCGCCAGCCGACATTGCTTGGCGGACGGCACCCTGAGAAGGCCCTCTCTGTGTGAGCGTACGGGTCGGTGGGGGGGACAAGGGAACAGCAGGCGGTCCCGTAAGTACCCGGGTCCTAAGCCATGGAGCGCTTTAAAGGTGGTAACCAAAATCTTGAAGCGCACCCGAAAGACCACAGGAAGCCAGTGCAAGCTGCGCAGGATTGGTGTTACATGGGAGCAACGAGTTGCCCCCACTATTACCCGTGCAGCTGCATTCTGGACTAGCTGCAGCCTCCGGGTGCACTTCAAGGGCAGCCCCATGTAGAGAGCATTGCAATAGTCCAAGCGGGAAGTGACAAGGGCATGAGTGACCGTGCATAAGGCAACCCGGTCAAGAAAGGGGCGCAACTGGTGCACCAAGCGTACTTGGTGGAAGGCCCTCTTGGAGATGGCCGTCAAATTATCGTCAAACGACAGTCGCCCATCCAAGAGGACACCCAAGTTGCGCACCCTCTCCGTTGGGGCCAATAACTCGCCCCTCACAGCCAGCTGCGGCTGCAGCTGACTGTACCGGGGTGCCGGCATCCACAGCCACTCCGTCTTGGAGGGATTGAGCTTGAGTCTGTTTCTCCCCATCTAGACCCGTACAGCTTCCAGACACGGGGACAGCACTTCGACAGCTTCGTTGGGGTGGTTCGGGGTGGAAAAGTACAGCTGAGTATCATCAGCGTACAGATGATAACTCACCCCGAAACCACTGATAACTTCACCCAGCGGCTTCATGTAGATGTTGAACAGGAGGGGCGAGAGAATCGACCCCTGAGGCACCCCACAAGTAAGGTGCCTCGCGGTCGACCTCTGCCCCCCTGTCAACACCGTCTGCGACCGGTCGGAGAGATAGGAGGAGAACCACCGATAAACGGTGCCTCCCACTCCCAACCCCTCCAACCGGTGCAGCAAGATACCATGGTCGATGGTATCAAATGCCGCTGAGAGATCTAATAGGACCAGGGCAGAGGAACAACCCCTATCCCTGGCCCTCCAGAGGTCATCCACCAATGCGACCAAAGCTGTCTCCGTACTGTGACCAGCCCGGAAGCCGGACTGGAACGGGTCTAGATAGACAGCTTCATCCAGGTACCGGGGAAGCTGCCATGCAACCACACTCTCTACAACCTTCGCCACAAAGCGAAGGTTGGAGACAGGATGATAATTTCCCAAAATAGCTGGGTCCAGGGAAGGCTTCTTGAGGAGGGGTCTCACCACTGCCTCTTTCAAAGCAGCGGGGAAAACCCCTTCCATCAATGAAGCATTTATAATTCCCCGGAGCCAGCCTCGTGTCACTTCCTGAGTAGCCAGCACCAGCCAGGAAGGACACGGGTCCAGTAAACATGTGGTCGCATGTAGCCTCCCCAGTAACCTGTCCACGTCCTCGAGAGCCACAGTCTCAAACTCATCCCAAATAACCTCAACAAAACGTGCCTCTGCCATCCCACTTGGATCATCGCAATTTTGGTCCAGACTATCCCGAAGCTGAACGATTTTATCGTATAGATAACTGTTAAACTCCTCAGCACGTTCCTGTAGGGGGTCATCCCGCCCCTCCTGATGAAGGAGGGAGCGAGTCACCCGGAACAGGGCGGCCGGGCGGTTATCTGCCGATGCAATGAGGGTGGAAACGTAGGAACGTTTTGCCTCCCTCATTGCCACTAGGTAGGTCTTAGTAAAAGATCTCACTAGTGTCCGATCAGCCTCGGAACGGCTAGACCTCCAGGTACTCTCTAGGCGTCTTCTCCGGTGTTTCATCTCCCTCAGCTCCTCAGAGAACCAAGGAGCCAAGTGAGATCTGCGCCGGGTCAGAGGCCGCAAAGGCACGACACGGTCCAAAGCCCCCGTCGCGGCCCGCTCCCAGGCCGCAACGAGTTCTTCAGTCGTGCCGTGGGCAAGATCCTCAGGGAATGGCCCAAGCTCCGTCCGGAACCTCTCAGGGTCCATCAGGCGCCTGGGACGGAACCAACGCATTGGCTCCGTCTCCCTGCGGTGGTGAGCGGCGGTCTGAAAGTCCAGGCGAAGGAGAAAATGATCCGACCATGACACCGGTTCCGTCATTAAATCTCCTAATACCAGATCATTAATCCACTGTCCAGAGATAAAAATCAGATCTAGTGTGCCTCCCCCCGTGTGTGTGGGGCCATCAGTTACTTGAATCAGGTCCATGGCCGTCATGGAAGCCAGGAACTCCTGAGCTACCGTTGATGACAAGCCGGCCGATGGCAAGTTGAAGTCCCCCATGACCAAAAGTCTGGGAGTCTCAACTGCCACCCCGGCAAGCACCTCCAGCAGCTCAGGCAGGGCTGTAGTCACGCAGCAAGGAGCCAGGTACGCGATCAACAGACCCATCTGATTCCTATGGCCCCACTTCACAAGGAGGGATTCACAACCAGCTATCTGAGGCACAGTGGACTCCCTCGGCTCTAGACTTTCTCTAATCACAACCGCCACCCCCCCACCCCTACCTTGGGCCCTCGGCTGATGAAATGCACGGAAACCTGGAGGGCACAGTTCAACCAGGGGAACACCCCCCTCTGTGCCCAACCAGGTCTCCGTAATGCCCGTAATGTCCGCGGACTCCCTCTGTATAAGATCGTAAATCAAGGGAGCCTTATTTACCACGGACCGGGCATTGCACAGCATCAGTCAAGACCCAAGCTCTGAGGATCTTGGCCATCCGGGGAACGGGTAAGGACTGAGGGGCCGGAGCACGTGATCGCCTTTAAACATCGAGCACGTGCTCCCAGGGGACGATGCGACCCCTTGCCTCCGCCATATCTGCCTCTCCCACTTACCGTACAGATGGAATGACACTCTACGCTCTGAACATCCCCCTCCCCCCCGTCTTCGGACCCAATGAAATAAAGCCGTGAGCACGCACTGGGACTGGACATACCCTCCCCTCCCACCCCAATGGGTTTTTCCTCCCCCCCCCATCTCCACCCTCCCCCCCTCCCAACCCTTAAAATCCCCATTAAAACTCCCCTTAAAAAATCTATTAAAACAACTAATTAAAAAGCCCCTAAGCCTCCTATTTTTAGCATGCTATTTTTAGTATGCTAAATACAGAAATTTTCAGATTACATTTTGTCTCAAAATGTAATTCAAGACAAAATGTAATCTGAAAATTTGCTAAAACCTAAATTTCAATAAGGAAAAGTGCTTCTTTTTTGGTTTTTAATGCTCTATGCAAACTGATAATTTATTTTTAGAAATAGTTTTATTAGAATAGTAGGATTACTTTTAAAGTATCATAATGTAATATTTTACATTACTTATTCATCTTATTTAATAGATTATAGAAGTGCTCGACTCATACATTGGTATTTAATTAAAAAATAAATATGAAATATAAAATGGTGACCAGATATAGTAGTTACATAACCAAAATGGGACTCTATTCAACTGGACCCAAATGCATTCTAGCATGCTTGAAAGAATGTAAATATACTTTTGAAGAAGTTACCAGAATAAGTTACAACTTTAATAAATTATTACATAACACTCCCACAAAAAACAACAACTTTAAAATGAAAAATATTCTTCAAAACAATTTTTAAAAATATGTTTATGAAAACCTTTAAAAAGAAGCCACCTTTAGTTACCTGCACTATAGAAAGCTCCCTGAGTTCAGCAAGAAGACATTTGGCTTTCTCAATCAGGTTCTTTGGGCTTCAGTATGCTTCTAGATGTTCAGCATTTTCTTTCCTATGCACGTGAGCAGAGTTGTGCATTTGGTGCTGGAAATGGCTGTCTTAAGATACTTGCAGAAACAGCGATGTAACAGCTTCAGCGCTCTACTTTGTTGTTACAGTTAAGTTGAGAGTCCTCAGCTTAAAATAACCATTCATTTAGCAACATTTTAAAATTATAACAGCACTGAAAAAAATTCCTTATGACTATTGCAGCATCCCCATAGTCAAATGATCAAAATTTGGGTGCTTAGCATGTATTTACGATGGTTGTAGCAGTGATTCACATGATTGTCATTTGCCATCTTCCCAGCTGGCTTCCAACAAGAGGAGTCAATGGAGAAAACTAACTCAAGGACTAGATACAGTTAACCAGTATTTTAACCATAATTTGTTTAAGCAACTGTGCCCTGATTCAAAGTAATATTAAGCTGTAAGAAAGTGAGTTCCAGTCGTGGGAATGGGGGGAATCACAAAAGTGATCTGTTGGAGATACCAGACATTGAAGGTTGGGGGCAACAAGTCCAAAGCATTTTCTTCTTTTTGGCCTCTTTTCTGTATTTTGAGTAGTTACATGGGCTGGAAGGA
Organism: Ahaetulla prasina; assembly: GCF_028640845.1. Taxonomy (NCBI): domain Eukaryota; kingdom Metazoa; phylum Chordata; class Lepidosauria; order Squamata; family Colubridae; genus Ahaetulla; species Ahaetulla prasina. Next base: position 66,616,621 of record NC_080546.1, read on the forward strand.
ATCACTGAGTTCTTCAAAAAATGATCAAGAGGCATTTGTTACCGGGTTAAAGAACCCAGCACTGATTTGCTGGATTGAACTTCAAAAATGTGATTTTGCCTAATAAGAATCTGCCCACCCCATTCCTGCTTGTTTTCTTAATAATAATAATAATAACAACAACAACAACATATAACAACAACAACAACAACAACAGAGTTGGAAGAACAACAACAGAGTTGGAAGGGACCTTGGAGGTCTTCTAGTCCAACCCCCTGCTTAGGCAGGAAACCCTACACCACTTCAGACAAATGATTATCCAACCTCTTCTTAAAAACTTCCAGTGTTGGAGCATTCACAACTTCTGCAGGCAAGTTGTTCCACTGATTATTTGTTCTGTCAGGAAATTTCTCCTTAGTTCTAAGTTGCATCTCTCCTTGATTAGTTTCCACCCATTGCTTCTTGTTCTACCCTCAGGTGCTTTGGAGAATAGTTTGACTCCCTCTTCTTTGTGGCAACCCCTGAGATACTGGAACACAGCTATCATGTCTCCCCTAGTCCTTATTTTCATTAAATGAGACATACCGAGTTCCTGCAACCGTTCTTCATATGTTTTACCCTCCAGTCCCCTAATCATCTTTGTTGCTCTTCTCTGCACTCTTTCTAGAGTCTCAACATCTTTTTTACATCGTGGTGACAAAACTGAATGCAATATTCCAAGTGTGGCCTTACCAAGGCATTATAAAGTAGTATTAACATTTCATGTGATCTTGATTCTATCCCTCTGTTTATGCAGCCCAGAACTGTGTTGGCTTTTTTGGCAGCTGCTGCACACTGCTGGCTCATATCTAAATGGTTATCCACTAGGACTCCAAGATCCCTCTCACAGTTACTATTATTGAGCAAGGTACCACATATCCGGTACCTGTGCATTTTGTTTTTTTGGCCTAAATGTAGAACCTTACTTTTTTCACTGTTGAATTTCATTTTGTTAGATAGCGCCCAATGTTCTAGTCTGTCAAAATCTTTCTGTAACTTGAGCCTATCTTCTGGAGTGTTGGCTATTCCTGCCAGCTTGGTGTCATCTGCAAATTTGATGAGTTCCCCATCTATCCCTTCGTCCAGGTCATTGATGAAGATGTTGAAGAGTACTGGGCCTAAAATAGAGCCTTGGGGTACTCCACTGCATACTTCCCTCCATGTGGTTGTAGTTCCATTGAGGACTACATCCACGTTGAGTGCGATTCGTCAGCCAGTTGCGAATCTATCTGGTGGTGGTACTGTCTAACCCACATTTTTCTACTTTATCTAGTAGTAGGTTACGGTCTACTTTATCAAATGCTTTACTGAAGTCCAAGTAAATTATATCAACAGCATTCCTCTGGTCCACTAATTTTGTAACTTTGTCAAAGAATTCAATAAGATTAATCTGGCATGATCTGTTTTTGACAAACCCATGTTGGCTTTTGGTTATTACTTGGTTTGCTTCTAGGTGTTCGGTGATTCGTTGCTTGATTATCTTTTCCAGAATCTTCCCTGGTATTGAGGTTAGGTTGATAGGTTTGCAGTTTACTGGATCTGTTTTTTCCCTCTTTTTTGAAGATGGGAATTACATCAGCTATTTTCCAATCCTCTGGCAGTTCCCCTGTGCTCCAGGATCTTTGAAAGATATAGTTCAGTGGTTCTGAGATTTCATCTGCCAGTTCCTTCAGAACCCTGGGTGTAATTCATCCGGTCCTGGTGATTTGAACTCATCTAGGGTAGACAGATGTTCACTTGCCATTTTTTTCCCTATTTTAACTTGTGTTCCTAAACTGTTTTTTTGTGGTGCTGTTTTTGATAGGTTGGATTGTTTTTTCCTTTTGTGTAAAGACAGATGCAAAAAATGAGTTAAGTAGATCTGCTTTCTCCCTGTTGCTTGTCACCTTCTTGCCACTTTCTCCCAGCAATGGGCCAATTGTTTCCTTGACTTTTTTCTTGTTTTTAACATGTTGGAAGAAGTTTTTTTTGTTATTTTTTACTTTTGTCGCTAGCCTTTGTTCATTGTGAGCCTTAGCTTTCCTCACTTCATCTTTACAGGCTCGGGCTATTTGCTGATATTCTGCCTTAGTTATTTGCCCCTCTTTCTACTTTTTATACTTGTCCTTTTTGTCTTTCAGTTTGTCAGATAGTTCTTTATGCATCCATGCTGGTTTCTTTTGAAACCATTATTTTTCTGAATTATTTTTCTGAATTATTTTTTTGAAACCATTATTTTTCTTCCTCATTGGTATTGTGCTAGACTTGGCTTTTATAATCTCACTTTTCAAAATTTCTCAAGCTTTCCCCTTGAGGATTTTCATCCATGGAATCCTTCTCAAACTCTCTCTGGTATATGGTTCTGAGATATTTTAGAGAATAGAATAGAATTAGCCTGATATTTAAACTGGATTTGGCATTTTTATCCACCTACTGAGTCCTTCCCAAAGACCTGGGATAGGCAGATGTTGATGTTTGATGGTGTGAGAGGTATTGTTGCAGGAGGTAAACTATTCGTAGTAAAGCTGGCTTTTGCAATTGACTGATGGTGAATTTGTTATTGCTGATGGTATTCAAGTGGTGTTCCAGTTGTGTTGGGATTGCACCCTAGGCAATTATTATAGGTACTATCTTTGCTTTCTCTTGCCACAGTCGTTCTATTTCTATTTGCAGGTCTTATATTTTGTTACCTTCTCCAGTTCTTTCTTTGCTAGTCTATTCTGTCTCCAGGTACTATTATGTCCACCATCTAGACTTTTTTGTCTTATCGACAATTGTTAAGTCTGACCTGTTATGTGGCAGATGCTTGGCAATTTGAATTCTAAAGTCCCTGAGCACTTGAGCTTCTTCGTTTTCTATTACTTTCTCTATTTTATGGTTCTACCACTTTTTGCTAGCAGGCAATTGGTATTTCTTGCAGATCTTACAATGCACTATTGTTGTTACTTTGTTATGCTGTTGTTTGTGTGATCTTCTTGCACCATCTAATTAGCCAATTAGATAATTCACTGTTTCTTCAGCTTTTTTGTTATTTTTTACTTTTGTCGCTAGCCTTTGTTCATTTTGAGCCTTAGCTTTCCTCACTTCATATTTACAGGCTCGGGCTATTTGCTGATATTCTGCCTTAGTTATTTGCCCCTCTTTCTACTTTTTATACTTGTCCTTTTTGTCTTTCAGTTTGTCAGATAGTTCTTTATGCATCCATGCTGGTTTCTTTTGAAACCATTATTTTTCTGAATTATTTTTCTGAATTATTTTTTTGAAACCATTATTTTTCTTCCTCATTGGTATTGTGCTAGACTTGGCTTTTATAATCTCACTTTTCAAAATTTCTCAAGCTTTCCCCTTGAGGATTTTCATCCATGGAATCCTTCTCAAACTCTCTCTGGTATATGGTTCTGAGATATTTTAGAGAATAGAATAGAATTAGCCTGATATTTAAACTGGATTTGGCATTTTTATCCACCTACTGAGTCCTTCCCAAAGACCTGGGATAGGCAGATGTTGATGTTTGATGGTGTGAGAGGTATTGTTGCAGGAGGTAAACTATTCGTAGTAAAGCTGGCTTTTGCAATTGACTGATGGTGAATTTGTTATTGCTGATGGTATTCAAGTGGTGTTCCAGTTGTGTTGGGATTGCACCCTAGGCAATTATTATAGGTACTATCTTTGCTTTCTCTTGCCACAGTCGTTCTATTTCTATTTGCAGGTCTTATATTTTGTTACCTTCTCCAGTTCTTTCTTTGCTAGTCTATTCTGTCTCCAGGTACTATTATGTCCACCATCTAGACTTTTTTGTCTTATCGACAATTGTTAAGTCTGACCTGTTATGTGGCAGATGCTTGGCAATTTGAATTCTAAAGTCCCTGAGCACTTGAGCTTCTTCGTTTTCTATTACTTTCTCTATTTTATGGTTCTACCACTTTTTGCTAGCAGGCAATTGGTATTTCTTGCAGATCTTACAATGCACTATTGTTGTTACTTTGTTATGCTGTTGTTTGTGTGATCTTCTTGCACCATCTAATTAGCCAATTAGATAATCCACTGTTTCTTCAGCTTTTTTGTACGGACGGCACTTGTTATTTGCTGCTATCTTCTCAATTCTGTCTTTGTATGCATTTTTTCTTACGGGTTGGTCTTGTGTCTTAGCCCTTCTTTCTTCAACCTTGCTGCTCTTAGCCATTGTAGCCATTGTTATTATCTGATTTCCCTGCCATTTTCTTTAACCATGTAATGCTTTGTCTTTCCATGCCTCCTTTCTTTTCTTCATTTGGTCTTTCTTGTAAGCCAGCTTGGTCTCCTTATTCAGTTGGCCTTCCTGATGTACGAGCTTCAAGTGCATCTTCTTCACTGTCCTTCAGTTATTCTTCCGATGCCCTTTTTGTTCTTCAACTATCTGAGGTACTTGCAACGTTCCATGCTCACCTATTTTTCTAGTAAATAGAGTCTGTCAACATCACTGCGTGGATGATGGGCATGATTTATTGTCATTTTTCTGAGAATAAATAATAATAGTAGTAATAGTACATTATTATTTTTAATTATTCAGTTCCAGAGAGTCAAAATGGCTTAAAAAAATAAAAGGATAAGAACCATTTCCCCTCCCCCCACATAAAAGCATAGCACTCAAAAACAGCACTCAAAAACCTTATCCAATTAAAAAATAAAAATGTACTGACCACTTTGCAGAAATCAAGTAGAAAAGTAGGAGCTCTGCCTTCCTCAGGAACAAACTGTTTTCTAGGTTGGGAACTGCCCCTGAGAAAGCCAGCCATTTGCCCCATCTCTTTAATCTTCCCATTAACCTTCTGGCTGCCTCTCCTTCCAAATGCCCTCCCTGGACAGGCACCATCTAATTAGTAGAGAAAGATCTGAATCTATCACAAGCCAGATAGTGATGCTATCCCATATTAGCAAAGAATCTTTTATCAGATTGGCTGGCAAAAATGGATAATTGACAATGGATGGTAAACTTCTTTGAAAAGTTACATTTTGAAATTCTATTTTTTCTTACAGAACCCAGCAATTGCTGACATCTATACTGAACACGCCCATCAGGTTGTGGTGGCCAAGTATGCACCCAGTGGCTTCTATATCGCATCTGGAGGTAGAGTGTAAAAGTGTAAATATGCATTTCTCTGTAATCCGATGCAAGGTCATGCTCACTTATGCCCATCAGGAAGTATGTTTCTCTGCTTCCTTACGGTTTTCTATGACTTTCAGTGTTGTATACTTAACAACAGCAATACCACTTATACAGAGTATTCTCTGAGCGGTTTACAGTACCAGCATATTGCCCCAACAAACTGGATCCTCATTTTACTGATCTTGGAAGGATGGAAGGCTGAGTCAATCTTGAGCCAGTCAGAATCAAACTGCAGGTTGTTGGGAGAGCTAGCCTGCAGTACTGCAATCTAGCCCATTCTACTAGGGCTCTTTTAATTTGTTGTTATTGATATAATACTGTATCAATATTATATCCTGGGGCTAAGAAACTGCAGTGTGAATCTTCTGAATGGTTCTTTCATTGCAGGATCCAATTTGGGTCTGTCACTGGGACCAGAAGGTACCTCCGTAAACTATTCAGGCACAAAGTGTACCCACCAGGATTTATTACAAAATGCCTGCGCAACACGCAAGGAAGAGAAAGGAAGAAACACATAGAATAGGAGCCGGTGACTTGGCAACATAAGGAAACAATAGCCAACAACTTAATAATCAGCCAGCAACACCCCAATCAACTATTTGAAAAGAAAGGCACACCCAACCAGGCACTGCATAAATGTTGCATATAGAATAGCCCAAAGCACACATTCTGGTAGAGAGAAGATCCCTGAGGATGTCTCTAGCACAAGTCCGAGAGCTTGGAAGACTAAACCTCTGATCCCAGTGTCTGACCCAAATTGGATCCTGAACCTTGTCCTAGAACACATATATTTACCTTCATTCATGATTCTTCTTTTAAAAAATATTTTTATTATACAATTTTCTTCATTTTACCTTAAAATTTCCACTTTGCAACAACTCTGTACCGGTGTATCTCTACAGTTTTTTACTTTTATATGTGACTGGGCTTGATAAATCGACACTTGCAGCTTGAAAATTAATGAGCAGATATGTTCGGCCTCTCCTCTCCCCTTCTCTTCTCTCAGCCTTGCTCCACAGAAACGTCTCCTATCCTATCCCCTTCTCGCCCTCAGCCTTTCTCCACAGAAGCCTCCCCTATCCTATTCTTCTTCTCTCTCTCAGCCTTGCCCCACAGAAACGTCTCCTATCCTATCCCCTTCTCTCCCTCAGCCTTTCCCCACAGAAGTCTCCCCTTTCCTATCCCCCTTCTTTCCCTCAGCTTTGCCCCACAGAAACATCTCCTATCCTAACCCCTTCTCTCCCTCAGCCTTGCCCCACAGAAGCCTGCCCTATCTTATCCCCTTCTCTCTCTCAGCCTTGCCCCATAGAAGCCTCCTGTTCTGTCCCCCCACCTCAGTCCAGGAGGCACGAGAAATAACTCAATTAGCCGGCAATTGAGTCCACAGGAGCTATCAGCTCTGACAGCAACCCAATGAGCGTCTGCCAAGGTTTTTCTGTTATCTTTTTTGGTGCTGGCATGTCAACCAGGAAGTCAGAAATAAACAGCACTTCAGCTCAAGTTCTCTTTAGGCAGTTTGATTTGTTCTTCACGAAGCAGTATAGCAGCCCCTCCTGCTTTTATACCCTATGGGGTGTGGCTCCGTGACTCAGCACTTTCTAGGCCTGCCCCACCCCTGCTTCTGTTGTTCCCGCCTCTCTTGTCGACGAAACTTGGGGTCTAACCAGGACTGATTGTCCTCAGCTGGGTCTGGAGACAGAGGCCTCGTCAACTCTTCCACCTGGTCTGCCTCTGGCTCCTGGAGCTGAGCCAGGGAAGCTGGCCCTGAGAAGGGAGTCCTGAAGGCCCTTCCCCCTCACTCTCTGAGTCACTCTCTGGCAGGGGGCCAGGCCCGGAGGTGGGCTGGAGCCACAGCACCTCCCCTATCCTGTCCCCCTTCTCTCTCTCAGCCTTGCCCCACAGAAACCTCCTATCCCATTCCCCTTCTCTCCCTCAGCCTTTCCCCAGAAAAGCCTCCCCTATCCTATCCCCTGGTTGCTGCTTGTGAAAGCAAAACTGAAACTTCTCTGCTTGTGTTTTGAATTTGGAACAGATTTCTTTTCAGGTGGGAAGGGGGAGTAAAACTCTTTAGCATCAGAGGTCTGTTTGCAGTGGTGAAATCAATTTTTTTAAAACTACCAGTTCTGTGGGCATGGCTTGGTGGGCATGGTGTGGCTTGGTTGGCGTGGCTTAGTAGGCGTGGCAGGGGAAGGATACTGCAAAATCTCCATTCCCAACCCACTCTGGGGCCAACCAGAGGTGGTATTTGCCAGTTCGCTGAACTACTCAAAATGTCCGCTGCCGGTTCTCCAGAACCTGTCAGAACCTGCTCGATTTCACCCCTGGCTGTTCGGAAAGTGAAACGGTATTTGCTGTGTGAGCAAGAAGGAGACAGGAAGTAGCCTGGCCATGGCTTAGCTCAACTGGTCTGTAGTAAGGCTGCTTGCTGCTGTGAAAGTAAAACTGAAACTGAAACTTCTCTGCTTGCGTTTTGCATTTGGAACAGATTTCTTTTCAGGTGCGGAGGGGGAGTAGAACTCCTTAGCATCAGAGCCTGTTAATAATAATATAGGAAATACTAATGCTCTGATGGTCATTTTGAAAAATCCTTTCTTAGCATCTAGAAGCCAAGAGGAACATACATGGCAAATTTCAAGTTTGTAGGCTTTACGGTTCTGGAGATTTTGTGATGATACATGAGTGGTATTTCTTTTTTATACTTATAGATGTATACAGTATATAATTATGATTCTAAATATTTTTTACAACTTACATTTTTGTAACATCTTACCATGATATAATAATACATACAATAAATATTCTTCATCTATCATTATTCTTATACTTATTTCTCATTTCTAATTCATTAATTTTCTTTCCTCATTTATTTTCTAATCTTTGCATCTACTAGAATAGAATAGAATAGAATTTTTTATTGGCCAAGTGTGATTGGGCACACAAGGAATTTGTCTTGGTGCATATGCTCTCAGTGTACATAAAAGAAAAGATACCTTCATCAAGGTACAACACTTAGTAATGGTTATAGGGTACAAATTTAACACTTAATGATGCAACACTTAATGATAATCATAAAGTACAAATAAGCAATCAGGAAACAATATCAATATAAATCATAAGGATTATCAGGAACAAAGTTACAGTCATACAGTCATAGTGGAAGGAGATGGGTGATGGGAACGATGAGAAGATTAATAGTGCAGAATTAGTAAATAGTTTGACAGTGTTGAGGGAATTATTTGTTTAGCAGAGTGATGGTGTTTGGGGAAAAAACTGTTCTTGTGTCTAGTTGTTCTGGTGTGCAGTGCTCTATAGCATCGGTTTGAGTGTAGGAGTTGAAACAGTTTGTGTCCAGGATGTGAGGGATCTGTAAATATTTTCATGGCCCTCTTCTTGATTTGTGCAGTATACAGGTCCTCAATGGAAGACAGGTTGATAGCAATTATTTTTTCTGCAGTTCTAATTATCCTCTGAAGTCTGTGTCTTTCTTGTTGGGTTGCAGAACCGAACCAGACAGTTATAGAGGTGCAAATGACAGACTCAATAATTCCTCTGTAGAACTGTATCAGCAGCTTCTTGGACAGTTTGAGCTTACTGAGTTGGCACAGAAAGAACATTCTTTGTTGTCCTTTTTTGATGATGTTTTTGATGTTAGCTGTCCATTTTCTTCTACTACGCATGCGCGGGAATGGTGGCATCTTGAGATCCATGCAGACGGTGAGTCGGGTTTTTTCTGGCTGCGATGCCGTGGAGGCGGATGCTGAGCTGCCTGGGCCCGCCGCCCCGTAGGTCATCTTTCCGACAGCTGAAAGGAGATCTTTGGGGTCTTGTTGTTGTTTGGGATCTTTGGGGTTTGCTGCCGGGAACGGGGCTGGAAAGGCGGACGGCGGATGGCGGCGGCCATTTTGGCTGAGCGCGGAGTGGCACCCGCTGGAAAGGGCCGGGCCGGATCGCGGTTTCGCTGCTAGCCGGCCACACAGGACATCGGCGGCCAGGTGTTCGACGCGTTGGCCAGCGGCTGTATCGTTCAGCGGCATTGATACCATCAGCGGCTTTGATACCATTAGCGGCATTGATACCATCGGCGGCAGATGGCGCCGGCCATTTTGGAGGGGCGCGGAGCGTCGCTCGCTAGAAATGGCCGGGCTGGATCATGGTTTGCTGCTGTCGGCCGCATATGTCATCGGCGGCTGGATGTTTGTCGCTTTGTCCTTCAGCGGCATTGCTCAGCGGCATTGATACCTACGATTCCATTTGATGGCAGAGGGCGGTGTCCATTCTGGTGGGGCGCAGAGGGGTATGGAGTGATGCCTGCTGGAAAGGGCTGTGCCGGATCGCGGTTTGCTGCTTGTAGGCCGCATGTGACATCGGCGGCTGGGTATTGGCCATTTGTCCATCATTGGCACTGTTTAGCAGCATTTTACATCAGCGATACCTTCAATGTACCATCGGTAACACCTGGGACCGTCTGATCTCGTTATGGCCACATTTGTCATCAGCGGCTGGCGGCTGGACTGTTTGCCGTATTATTTTCAGCGGCATTAATACCAGCGGCGTTGGACACAGGTAGCTCAGGCGGGCAGGATTTCGATTTTAGCTGACTTTGTATATAACATCGTGCGACATCTGCGGCTGAAAACCTTTTTCTGCTTCCGGTACTGGCAGCATCAAATTTGGACGGCCTTGGATTTGGTCATGGGCGGCATTAGTGGGCAAAAACTTTGCTGCATTTATTATGGGCGGCATTAACGGGCGGAATCCATCAGCCGAACTTCCATCTTGACTATTGCCCCTACCGGCCATTTTGGCCTTGGTTTTGTGACTGTCCTGACTTTGTCCGTAGGCCGCGATATCATCGAGCGGCTAGGGAACCCCTTTTCTCCTGCTGTTATTTATAATCTTTTGCATGAAATATAAGTCTGCTGACCTTCTCCGACTGCGAGGTTCCCCCGCCTCACAGGAATGGCCCTCTGGGTTATCAAGGGCCTGCCTTAACGAGGGGTCTTGGGACCCGGAGAGGTGGTATGCGAGGAAGAAGAATCTTTGGGGTTTTGTAAATAGGGGGGGAGGGATAAGTGTTTTTTAAAGGGGGGGAGGGAAGAGGGGGGGGAAACCCGTCGGGGAGGGTAGGTCCAGTCCCGGGGTTTGTTCATGGCATTTTATCTGGTCCGAGGGAGCGGGGTGAGGGGTTCGTTCCAGGCGTAGAGGTTGGTTCTATCTGTACGGTAAGTGGGAGGGGCAGATATGGCAGAAGCAAGGGGCCGTATCATTTTCTGGGAGCACGGGCTCACTGTTTAAAAGCGATAACGTGCTCCGGCCCCTCAGTTCTTACCTGTTCCCCGGAAGGTCAGGATTCTCAGTGCCCAGGCCTCCGGTTGATGTTGTGCAATGCCCGGTCCTTGGTCAATAAGGCCCCCCTGATCTGTGATCTTATTCAGGGGGAGTCCGTGGACTTTATGGGCATTACGGAGACCTGGTTGGGCACAGAAGGGGGTGTGCCCCTGGTTGAACTGTGCCCTCCGGTTTCCGAGCATTCCATTAACCGAGGGCCCAGGGTAGAGGTGGAGGGGTGGCGGTTGTGATGAGAGAAAGTCTGGAGCCGAGAGAGTCCACTGTGCCTCAGATAGCCGGTTGTGAATCCCTTCTTGTGAAGTGGGGCCATAAGAATCAGATGGGTGTCAGCCTCCACTCCAATCTTCGTATCTCTTTGTACTCCTTATATTCAGTCATTAGATAGAAGGGGATTGTATTTCAGTTGTTAGATAGAATGGGATTGTATTTCTAATATAAATAGCTATTGGATTCAAGTTAAGAAGAGAGGGGCCTTTAAGAGTGTCGGTCTGACATAATTAAGGTGGGAGGAGAGATTAATGTTTTGAATTCACAGGAATGTTTGGGCGCGAACGCTAATGGACATTGCATTCCTGATTTGATTGACAACCAGAGTCCTGTGGAAGAAGATTACCACGGGACCCTGGGAAGGAGCTGGCATTGGACCAGACCTGATGACCTTTTGGGACAGAGGAGGGAGGAATAGGGTGATACAGATTGTCAGCCATATTCTGTCTCAGATTCAACTTAACCCTGCTGCAATCCAGATGTAATTAGTAAAAGTACGTTTCTTTATTTGCAAATGAAGTCAAGGTGTATTCTTTCCTAGTTATAATCAGAGGCAGCCTGACAATGGGTCTGTTGATCGCGTACCTGGCTCCTTTCTACATGACTACAGCCCTGCCTGAGCTGCTTGAGGTGCTTGCCGGGGTGGCGGTTGAGATCCCCAGACTTTTGGTCATAGGGGACTTCAACCTGCCATCGGCCGGCTTGTCGTCAACGGTAGTTCAGGAGTTCCAGGCTTCCATGACGGCCTTGGACCTGATTCAAGTAACTGATGGCCCTACACACACCGGGGTGGGGGGTCCACACTGGACTTGATTTATATCTCTGGACAGTGGTTTAATGATCTGGTATTAGGGGATTTAGTGACGATACCGGTGTCATGGTCAGATCATTTTCTCCTCCACCTAGACTTTCAGACCGCCGCTCACCACCGCAGGGAGACGGAACCAATGCGTTGGTTCCGTCCCAGGTGCCTGATGGACCCTGAGAGGTTCCTGACGGAGCTTGGGCCGTTTCCTGAGGATCTTGCCCACGGCACGACCGAAGAACTAGTTGCGGCCTGGGAACAGGCAGCGGCTGGGGCTTTGGACCGTATCGTGCCTTTGCGGCCTCTGACCCGGCGTAGATCTCAATTGGCTTCTTGGTTCTCTGAGGAGCTGAGAGAGATGAAACGCTGGAGAAGACGCCTAGAGAGTACCTGGAGGTCCAGCCGTTCCGAGGCTGATTGGACACTAGTTAGGTCTTTTTCGAAAGCCTACCTAGTGGCACTGAGGGTGGCGAAACATTCCTACGTTTCCACCCTCATTGCGTCGGCAGATAACCGCCCTGCCGGCCTGTTTCGGGTGACCCGCTCCCTCCTACACCAGGGGGGGCGGGATGACCCTTTGCAGGGACATGCCAAAGAGTTTAGTGGTTATCTATACGATAAAATCGCTCAGCTTCGGGATAGTTTGGACCAAGATTGTGATGATCCGGGTGAGATGACTTGTTGATGTTGTTTGGGATGAGTTTCATTCTGTGGCTCCCGAGGACATGGACAGGCTACTGGGGAGGTTGCATGCCACTACATGTTTACTGGACCCGTATCCCTCCTGGCTGGTGCTGGCCACTCAGGAGGTGACACGAGGCTGGCTCCGGGGAATTATAAATGCTTCTTTGTTGGAAGGGGTCTTTCCCGCCGCCTTGAAAGAGGCGGTGGTGAGACCCCTCCTCAAGAAGCCTTCCCTGGACCCAGCTATTTTGGGTAACTACCGTCCAGTCTCCAACTTTCGCTTTGTGGCGAAGGTTGTAGAGAGTGTGGTGGCGTGGCAGCTTTCCCAGTACCTGGATGAAGCTGTCTTATCTAGACCCGTTTCAGTCCGGCTTCCGGTCCGAGTATAGCACGGAGACAGCTTTGGTCGCGTTGGTGGATGACCTCTGGAGGGCCAGGGATAGGGGTTGTTCCTCTGCCCTGGTCCTGTTAGATCTTTCATCGGCTTTTGATACCATCGACCATGGTATCCTGCTGCGCCGGTTGGGGAGTTTGGGACTGGGAGGCACCGTTTACCGGTGGTTCTCCTCCTATCTCTCCGACCGGTTGCAGACAGTGTTGACAGGAGGGCAGAGATCGACCGCGAGGCGCCTTACTTGTGGGATGCCTCAGGGGTCGATTCTCTCGCCTCTCCTGTTCAACATCTATATGAAGCCGTTGTGCGAGGTCATCAGTGGCTTTGGGGTGAGTTATCAGCTGTACGCTGATGACACTCAGCTGTACTTTTCCACCCCGGGCCACCCCAACGAAGCTGTCGAAGTGTTGTCCCGTTGCCTGGAGGCCGTATGGGTCTGGATGGGGAGAAACAGACTCAGACTCAATCCATCCAAGACGGAGTGGCTGTGGATGCCGGCACCCCGGTACAGTCAGCTGCAACTGCGGCTTACTGTTGGGGGCGAGTCACTGGCCCCAACAGAAAGGGTGCGCAACTTGGGCGTTCTCCTGGATGGACGGCTGTCGTTTGAAGACCTCCTGGCGGCCGTCTCCAGGAGAGCCTTTTACCAGGTTCGCCTGGTTCGCCAGTTGCGCCCCTTTCTGGACCGGGATGCCTTATGCACGGTCACTCATGCTCTCGTCACTTCTCGTCTGGATTATTGCAATGCTCTCTACATGGGGCTACCCCTGAAGTGCACTCGGAGACTCCAGTTAGTCCAGAATGCAGCTGCGTGGGTGATTGTGGGAGCTTCACATTGCTCCCGGGTAACACCACTCCTGCTCAGTCTGCACTGGCTACCTGTGGTTTTTCGGGTGCGCTTCAAGGTTCTGGTTACCACCTTTAAAGCGCTCCATGGCTTAGGGCCCGGGTACTTACGGGACCGCCTGCTGTTACCTTATGCCTCCCACCGACCCGTACGCTCTCACAGAGAGGGTCTTCTCAGGGTGCCGTCCGCCAAGCAATGTCGGCTGGCGGCCCCCAGGGGAAGGGCCTTCTCTGTTGGAGCACCTACCTTCTGGAACAAACTTCCCCCCGGTTTGCGCCAACTACCTGACCTTCGGACCTTTCACCGTGAATTGAAAACTTATTTGTTTATCCAAGCGGGACTGGCTTGATTTTTAAATTTTCAAATTTTGGAATTTTTAATAATTTTATATGGGGTATTTTAGTTTGGGTCAATCTGACGGTTTTAATTTGGCCATTATTGAATATGTATTTTATTTGATATTTTAATTTTGTATATTTAATTGTTTTAATCTTGGCTGTACACCGCCCTGAGTCCTTCGGGAGAAGGGCGGTATAAAAATTTAAATAATAAATAAATAAATTTTAGATCTTGTGATATGATAGAACCTAGAAATTTAAAGGTTTCTACTATTGATACTGTGTTGTCTAGTATTGTGAGAGGTGGAAATATGGAAGGGTTTCTCCTAAAGTCTACCACCATTTCTACGGTTTTGAGCGTGTTCAGTTCCAGATTGTTTTGGTTGCACCACAAGGCTAGTCGTCTATATGCGGATTCGTCATTGTCTCAAATGAGACCAATCATTGTTGTGTCATCTGCGAACTTCAGTAGCTTGACAGATGGATCATTGGAGATGCAGTCATTGCTATACAGAGAGAAGAGAAGTGGGGAGACCACACAGACCTGGGGTGTATATATAATATATATATACTGTATAATAATATATAATATAATATAAAATATAATAATACTATATTATTATATAATACTATAAATAAGAGATTATTTAGGAATATCATAACGGAAAGAAAAAAGGTGAAAAAAGTATATGGCAAGTGGAAATTTTTTTTCAGGAATATTAAAATGACTAGCATAAGTACCACAATCTCTAAAGCAGGGGAAAAAAAATAACCTCAATGTCAGCTTCCCCTTCAGGATCAAAGTAGGCGGAAGCCATGTTGGGGGGGTGAAAAAGTTGGTTCTACTGTTAATTTATAACAGATGCAGTGAACTCTATTAGCGAAACAAGAAACAATGCTAAAAGTGCAGGAGGTTATGACAACTAACCACGAGGACATTAAAAATGATATGGGAGAAGTAAAGGGGGAGATAAAGGAGGAGATAAGAAAACTTGATGATAAGATTGGTAAAATGCAAGAGACAATAAATAAGAACAAATAAAAGAAAAAATTGGTAGAGGCTAAACTAGGAGCATATGGGGAAAAAATGGACATGGAAATGAATAGAATGATGGCGGAACATAGGGAGTTGGAAGGAGCTATAATAGATCTGGAGATGGAGAAATCGATGGTATACCTCTGCTTTCAAAATATTCTTGAAAACAAAGAAGAAAATCTCCCAGTATTGATGGCTGAGCTACTAGCTGAAATAGTACAAAAAAGTAAACAAGAACTAGAAAATGAAATTGATGAGGCATTCAGAATCCATACTAACTATGCATGAAGGAACAGACTTCCAAGAGAAGTCCATGTTAAATTTGTTAGGAAGAAAATAGATGAAGTTTATACCAAACCACGAGAAGAACCACTGATGTCTAATGGAAAGGAGATTATTGTATTAAAACAGATTCCCAAAAGAGTAAGAGAGCAAAGGCGAAGTTATCACTTCCTATCTTCACAATTACTAAAATATAGAGTGATGTTCTGATGGCTCATCCCAGAGGGGATGTTGATATCGTGGCATTAAAAATTTTTTTGGATCGACACATTGGAAAAGGCACAGGAGTTCATGATGTTAGTTGTCCATTTTAGATCTTGCGATATGGCAGAATCTAGAAATTTGAAGGTTTCTACTGTTGATACTTTGTTGTCTAGTATTGTGAGAGGTGGAAGTATGGAAGGGGTTCTCCTAAAGTCTACCACCATTTCTACGGTTTTGAATGTGTTCATTTCCAGATTGTTTAAGTTGCACCACAAGGCTAGTCGTTTGACCTCCCGTCTGTATGCGGATTCCTCATTGTCTCGAATGAGACCAATCACTGTTGTGTCATCTGCGAACTTCAGTAGTTTAACAGATGGATCATTGTAGATGCAGTCATTGGGATACAGAGAGAAGAGAAGTGAGGAGAGCACACAGCCTTGTGGGGTCCCTGTGTTAATTGTACAGGTATCTGATGTGATCCTGCTTAGCTTCGCCTGCTGCTTCCTGTTTGTTAGGAAGCTTGTGATCCACTTACAAGTCTGTTCAGGTACCTGTAGCTGGTTTAGCTTAGTTAGAAGAGCATCTGGAATGATGGTATTAAATGCTGAACTAAAGTCTACAAAGAGGACCCTTGCATAGATTCAAGATGTTGTAGGATGTAGTGCAGAGCCATATTAACAGCATCATCTGTTGATCTATTTGCTCGGTATGCAAATTGCAAGCAGTCTAACAGCAGATCCGTGATGGTTTTCAAGTGGGATAGCACTAGCCTTTCATAGGTTTTCATGATTACAGATGTTAGAGCAATTGGTCTATAGTCATTCAGTTCCTTGATGGTGGGCTTCTTTGGCACTGGGATGATAGTAGAGCATTTGAAGCAGGAAGGAACATAGCACATCTCTAGTGATTTATTGAAGATATGGGTGAAGATGGGGGCCAATTGGTCAGCACAGACTTTTAAGCAAGAAGGAGTTATCTTGTCTGGGCCTGGAGCTTTTCCTGGCTTTTGTCTGTGAAATAGGTCCTGCATGTCCTTTTCTGTGATCACTAGGGGTTGTGAAGCCAATGGGATGGGGTCAGTTGTAGGAGGCTTGGCTGTTGTTGGTTTGTCTGAGATGGGGGTTGTGGAGATAGGTGGCTGTAGTTTCCTTTCAAACCTGCAGTAAAACTCATTCAGGTCATCTGCCAGTTGTTGATTTCCTTCAGCCTGGGAAGGTTTGCCATAGCCGGTGATATTTTTAAGAGTTTTCCACATGTTTGCTGGTTCATTTGTTGAGAACTGATTCTTTAGCTTTTCAGAGTAGCCTCTTTTTGCTGCTCTGATCTCCCTTGTTAATACATTTCTGGCCTGATTGTACAGCATTTTATCACCTTTTCTGTAGGCTTCCTCTTTGGAATGATGTAGCTGCTTAAGTTTGGGTGTGAATCAAGGTTTGTTGTTACTGTATATTCGCAAGTTCCTTGTTGGTACACATAGGTCTTCACAGAAGCTGACATATGATGTTACAGTATCTGTGAGTTCATCTAGGTCTGCAGAGGTATATTCAAAAATATTCCAATCAGTGCAGTCAAAGCAGGCCTGTAGCTTTAATTTTGCCTCCTCCGTCCAGGTCCTCACTGATTTAATTTTTGGTTTTGTGGTTTTAAGTCTTTGCCTGTAAGCAGGTACAAGGTGAATCATGCAATGATCAGAGTGTCCTACAGCTGCTCGTGGTAAAGACCGATAAGCATCTTTTATTGTTGTGTAGCAATGGTCTAAAGTATTCTTGCCTCTAGTGGGACAATTGACATGCTGAAAGTATTTTGGTAGCTCTTTCCTTAAGTTTGCCTTGTTTAGATCTCCCAAAATAATGGCCAGTGAATCGGGGTATTTGGCTACAGCCTCCATGATTTGGTCAGCTAGAGTTCGTAATGCCTTCGTTACACAGGCTTGTGGTGGGACATAAGCAGCAATTAGAAGAAATGAGGAAAATTCACCAGGTGAATAGTATGGTTTGCAGTTGATAATTAAAGTCTCTAAATTGTCATCACAGAATTTGTAAATTACAGTTAAATCCTGACACCAGCTGCTGTTAATATATAGGCATAAGCTTCCTCCCTTCTTTTTACCAGATGTTTCTGTAATTATGTCTGATCGTTCAATCTGAAACCATGGGATATGCAGGCTGCTGTTTACTATCTAACCAATTATGCCATATATCCCAAATTAAATAATATTCTGTTTCTCCTTTGTTCTTAATTTCCATTGTCAACCTGTCCATCTCAGTGCAATCTAATATTTTCCTTATTACCATTTCCTCAGAGGATATGTTTCCATTTTTCCAATTTTGTGCATATACAATTCTGGCTGCCATTATTACATGTAGGATTAAATATGGGATTTTTTGGTTGCATTTCCCTGTTAGTATGCCTAATAAAAATAGCTCTGGTTTTAACTTTTATTGCTGTTTTACCATTTCCTCTAATCAATGTTTTATCTTTATCCAATATTTTTGTGCCGATGGAATAGTCCACCACATGTGGAAATATGTTCCCTGTGTCTGTTTACATTTCCAACATTCTGGTGATCTATTTGGGAACATTTTTGCTAGTCTTGCTGGTGGCAGGTGCCATCTATAAAACGTTTTATATAAATTTTCTCTATATGCTGCCAACATGTCAATTTATAATTTTTTCCCCACAATTTTTCCCAGTTGTCTAATTCTATGGTACAACCGAAGTTTTTTTGCCCAAGTTATCGTTTCTTTTACTGTTTCATTCGTGGATTTAGATCAGAGGTGGGTTCCTACTGGTTCGGCTCGGTTCTACTGAATAGGTAGTAACTTTAGGGACTGGTTCTCCGAATGGGTACTAATGGCAGCCTGGTCACACCCCCGAACTGGTCCCCCGGTCATTGCTCGCTTGCCCACCCATCCAATGTGTCTGTCGGACGGTAAACTGACCGGAGCTGGGAAGTGGCTGGCTGGCAAAAGAGCCTCTCAGCCATCTGGCCGCAAGGCACCGAAAAGTCCTTCAGCTGGTGAAAAGAAAGCTGTGCATGTGCGAAGATGGTGGCAGCACCCTGCGCCTGCGGCTGGGTGGAAAAGAAGCAAACAAGGTGCAAAGCAGCTCTCAAAGAGAATGAAGTGGGCATGGTGCAACCGGAGCTGCTGCTTCTTCGTAACAGCTGAGGATGGAAGAGTTTGCTCAGGAGCGACGGCACCAAGGAGGTGGCTGGGTTGGAGGGAGGCGTAGCCCGAGCTCTCTGGAACGGGTAAACAAGTGTGTGGGGTGCAACACGTGGGAGGCTCCCCCGCAGTTCCTCAGCTCGTCTGGGCTGTAGCTGAGTCCGCTGCCTTGAGCTGGCAGAGGCTGCGCAGGGCTGGAAGCATGCTAACTGTTCTGTCCTCCTTTGCTTCCGTCCGAGTGATGGCTTAATTAGCCGGCACTAGCAGCTCTGGCAGCAGAATAGCGAGCATCTGCCAAGTGTCTCTGTTATCTCCCTCGATGCCGATGAGTCACCCAGGAACAAACTTCAGCTCTTAGTTAATCAGGCACACGAAGAGGCACAGCAGTTCTTGCTGCCTTTATATCCTGTGGGGTGTGGCTCCATGACTCAGCACTTCCTAGGCCTGCCCCACCCCTGCTTCTGTTGTTCCCTCCTCTCCTGCCTACGAAACCTAGAGTCCAACCAAGCCTGATTGCCATCAGCTGGGTCTGAAGGCGTGGCCGGGGGGGGGGAAGAGTCAGGGGACGGAGGCCTCGTTATCTCTTCCACCTGGCCTGCCTCTGGCTCCTGGAGCTGAGCCAGGGAAGCCGGTGGTCCCGAGGTAAGTCCTGACGGCCCTTCCCCCTCACTTTCCAAGTCACTTTCTGGCAGGAGGCCCGGCTCGGGGGGCGCAGACACAACACTAACCTTGCCCTCCCCGAGTGCTGGACTCTGCTGTTGCCATTGCCCCTGGCCTGCCCAGCTTGCCTCTGGCTGGTTTCACACTCATGCGGGCTAGCATGAGTGTGGGTCTCCAGGAGCTCAGCAACAACAATGCCAAAAAGCTCTCCGGTCGGCTGGCAAGAAGGAAGCTGCTTCATGCTTTCCCTCAGTGGCCCTTCCTGGCCGAAAAGCCTGGCCTGCCAGCCATGGAAACAGGGTCACCCTCTTGACTAGGTGCCTGGGCACCTCCTCAGTGAAACCACCCCTGAGGTCCAGAGGGAAGCCTTTCTCCTGCACGCTCATCTTGCGGATAGGACCCGGCTGGTCCAGCTCAGCGCACCAGCAGGAGTGGGGTGCTCCGACTGCAACCATGGGGAAGGCCCATCAGAGGTGAGAAGGGGCACTTTTTGGCCAGTAAGGGCAATGGAGGGAAAGCCGAGATGACCAGTGCCACCTCACTGCATCCCGACCTGGATATGGGGCCAGTGTCAAAAAAAAAAGTGTCGAAAAGTCCCAAAATTTTTTGCCACCATTTCGATGGGTGTGGCTTGGTGATGGTAGGTCATGTGACTGAGTGTGCAACTGATGTCAAGTTGGCCACTCAGTCACATGCCCCTCCACCTAACCACACCCACAGAACTGGTAGTAAAATTTTTTAGAACCCACCACTGATTTAGATGTGCTCCTACTCTAAGCCATATTTCTCCTTCCACCCCCCCCCCCCTTCTGTGTGCTATCAGCTAATCTTGGAGAGGAGACAAGGACAAGAACAGTAGTGCTTAAAATTCTGAATTTTCAATATTTCTGCATAAATACGACCTAAAATATCATCTGTTGTCCGCACAAATTTATTTATTTATTGAGGAAAATGATCCAATATACATATTTGTATATGGCAAAGTATATGAACCTTTGCTTTCAATACCCCTACCCCAGTCAGCAATAACTTCAATTAAATATTTCCAATAACTGTTGATTAGTCCTACATACCAACTGGAAAAATTTTAACCCATATCCTCCTTGCAGAACAGCTTTTTTCTCAGGGATGTTGGGGAACTTCTTCATATGTGTTGGAAAAAATATCCATCTGGTTTCAGTTCCAAGTGGGGAGAAAGGCACTGGAAACATTGGAAAGATGGTTTGGTTTAATGGAGCAGAACCATTAAGCACATGGTCCTGGTGCAGTTGAACACATGGAAGATATATATATATATATATATATATATATATATATATATATATATATATATATATATATATATATATATATATATATATATATATATGTATATATATATGTATATATATATGTATATATATATGTATATATATATATACACTCTCTCTTGGGCCTTCCCCTTGAGCTTTCTGTTCCTGTGCAAGAAATATATTCTATTGGTTGTCAGACTCCCAGGGGGCTATTCGGGGGTTATAGTTAACTTTGTAGGCTGTCTGTGTCCCAGGCTTGGTTGAATTTTGCTGGGTGATGCAGTGAAGGGCAATTCCTATTGTGGCTGAATGGCTTTTCCCTGAAAGTCTTTTGTTCTGTAGTTAGGCTGGCTCAGTCTTTTGTCTTGTAGATAAGCTGGCACCAAAATATCTGCTGGGAGCAGGGAGCTGGAGCTGTTTCTGTTTCCAAGAGCATGTTTCTCAATTTCTCATCCAGGGAAAGATAATATTCTGCCTTTTTTATATTTCCTAAAATATTTCATTCTTCTAGGAGAGGGGTGGGTGCTAACTTTCTACAATCTCCCCTTTGGGGCATAAAAGTGTGGGTTGAATACCTTTTCTGGCCCAAGATTAGGAATTGATCTGATCAGGGAGACTTGATTGGTGTTTTTAATTTTTCTGATGCAAAGGGGAAGGCATTGATAGAGGTAGCAGAAAAGGATTCCTTCAGTGGCTCCCAAAAGGAGAGCTTTCAAGTCATGAAGGTCTAGCAACCAGGGCAGAAGTTCTGGAAAGAAATCTACAATATCCAATTTTTTATGTCAATTATTTTCAGAGATTTGACTTTCTGTGAGTTTACAGTCAGGTATCAAGCAAGCACAAGCCCCAAAATTCTTCACAGCCATGGTTTTCCTTTAAATAACTACAGGCTGCCCATTTCCAAAGGGTTGTTTCTTGAACCTGCCCTAGCTCTTTTTTTGTGTGTGTGTGTGCGCATCCATGGTTTTTTTGAGGCGAAATTGAGATTAGCCATTGTGCAATCCAGGCTATTTAGTATTTTTAAAAATTACACACAATGAACCCTGGGACTCCTACTAATGAGATCACCAGTGCAACATATCCTGCTTTACTGGGCAGCTGAGCAGCATCACAATCAGGGCTTTGGTTTTGGAGATCTCTTTTCAGCTACTTCTTCAAGTGATGGAATTGCCGAGGGACAAGCCCCCTCCCACCATGGAATTGGCAGAGAGGTATGACTGCTTCAGCCTTAATGACACAGAGCAAAAAGGAAAAAAAAACCAAGCTAGGAGAAGCTTTCTGTGGAGGTAGGTGAAGGGGATAGCCTCGGTGTAATTCTGAATGGTGTGTCTTTGTGTTTGTGTATGCAATTACTTTCTACAAGACAACCAATGCAAACATGCTGGACAAATTTTCCTCCCACCAGACAGCGGTCCAAGGTGTTCAGAACTTTTGCTGTGCCAACGACTCCCATTCCTATTGCGGCTGAAGGGCTTTTCCCTGAAGGATAATCCCATCATCCTGGAGCTGAAGGTCTTTTGTTTTGTAGTTAGGCTGGCCCAGTCTTTAGTCTTGTAGATAAACTGGCACCAAAATATCTGCTGGGGGCAGGGAGCTGGGGCTGAGTTTTTGTCTCCAAGAGCATATTTCTCACTTTCTCATCCAGGGAAAGATAATATTCTGCCTTTTATTTATTTTTTAAAAGTTTTTTATTTTAAACACATTAAAACAACACACAAACATACAACATATATACATATCATTTTTTCTTATCAGCTCATTCAAAGTGGTCCGTTCTTGCTATTTACACATGTTTTAACTTTATCTTAATCTACTTTTATTCTCTGTCCTTTATTTCATCTACATTTTACCATGATATTCATCTTTCTTCTTATTATTTTTCCTATTTTTCAACCATTCATACCATCTACACCACACTTTATAATATTCTGTATCCTCTTCCTCCTTGAGTTCCTTTGTTAGTTTGTCCATTTCTGCCTTTTAAATATTTCCTAAAATATTTCATTCTTCTAGGAGAGGGGTGGGTGCTAACTTACTACACATGAATTGCTTGCTTCAGTCCTTCCACAACATTTCTATGGAATTACGGTTAGGATTTTGAATTGCCTTTCCAAAACATTAAATTTCTTCTGCTTTGATCATTCTTTGATCCTATAATTTGTATACTCTAGGTTGCTGTTTTGCTGCATGACTTTCTCTTAAGCAGTTCATGACAGATACAATGACACTTTCCTGTAGAACTTGCTGGTATAATTCAGAATTCATCGTTTCATCAATGATGGCAAGCCAACCAGTTCCAGAAGTAGAAGAGCAGGGCCAAACTATGGAACTGCCACTACCATATTTCACAGATAGGATAAAGTTCTTATGCTGGAATGCAGTGGCTGTGTTCTGTTTTCCTCCCCCAATACTCCCAACAAAGAGTCAGTCAAAGGCCTTCTCTTCTACTTTATTTACATAGATAAATGTCCTGGCCACGTCTACCCACGGGCCTGCCAAGTTTCTGGAGATAACGAGGAAATTATAGATAAGGCCAGAATTACTCACGAATATATTCTTCCCTCCATTGATACAGTTTGCCCGCGCAAATTCATTGCTTTGTCCAAGACAAAAAACCAGGAAGTCCCGCCTCCTATTTATAGTCTCTGCAGATGTCACTGCATGACCATCATTCCTTGGCTTTATCCCAACGCTTCCTCTGCTGTGCGCGCCGGTCACGTCTGCGCAGTCTTGCATCACTCCAAAACTGTTCTTGGGGCGTTGCCAAATCAGAAGAAGGCTTGGGAGAATCAGGCCTTGCTGGCCCCTCCTCCTCCCTTTGAGTGGGTGCCAGGGAGGGAGAGGGTCCAAGAGAAGCAGGGCTTGCCAGGTCGTCTCCCTCACTTTCTGAATCATCCGAGTCCAGGAGTCCGGGTCCAGGAACCTGGGTCACAACAGGCTGCTTTTCAACCAATTTCACCATAATATTTTTCAATTAAGCCAGAAAGTTCGATTTTGGTCCCATGTGTCCACACAATGTTTTTCCAGCAGCCTTCTGAGTTATTCTTGTGGTCTTTGACAAATTATACTCAGCTAGAAATGTTCTTTTTGGAAAATAGTGGCTTTCTCCTTACAACCCTACCATCTGCACCATTGTTGTTCAGTGTTCTCTTGATGGGGGTTTCATGAACACTCACATTTGCCAATGCAAGACAAGACATTAGTTTTCTAGACCGGGGTCGCCAACCTTTCGGACCTCAAGGACTACTAAGTTCATAATTTTAAATCCTGCGGACCACTAATATGATCTGTCTAATGACCGGCTGGGTGGTCATGGCTAGGTGGTCATGTGACTGGGTGGACCTGGCCAACCCAATGTCACTCACGTCGAGGGGCGCCTGGCCGGCTCTATTCGCTCCTTCTCTGCCAGCCACTCCTTGCCTCCCTGCCCAGGCTCCTTAGGGCCCCAGTAGGAAGCAGTTGTTGGAGCTAAGCAATCGCCACGAGAAAGAGTTGGCAAAACAGCTCAGTTCAAATTGGATCTGACCAAGAAGGAGGCTCAGCAGAAGCACCTCACTGAGGAGTACGAGCATAGGTTTTCCAAGCAGAGGAAAGACCTGTGGGAGTGCAAGGCCAGGTACCAGCGCCTGGAGCCTCAATGGGCTGAGATGGTCAGCCAGTTCCAGGCCATGATGCAGTCCCACTGGAACAAGGCCCTCCGACTCTTCACTACCAGTGGCACTTCCCCCCAGACTTCACCCAAAGCCCCGCATCAGGAGGCTGAAACAGACCCCAAGTTGGAATTTCTGCCCCCCTCCAACCCGCACAAAAAGACACCAAAGGGGGAGACTCTATGCAGCAACAGAAGTGTTCATTGCACGTATCTGGCCCAGGGAGCATAGTTTGAGGACCCCTGATTTAGTGCAACATAAAAAATGCAAATAATTTTTCTGTGGCCCACTAAAACTTTCTCATGGATCATCAGTTGGTGACTGCTGTTCTAGACATTGTTATTGGGTTCTTGGTGATTTCCAAGAGTATTACATGCCTTGCTCTTGGTGTGATCTTGGTTGGTTACTCCTATAACTCCTGGGAGGCTAATAGTGTTATTGTATTGCCTCAATTTGTACATGATCTGCCTGGCAGTGGACTGAAATTCAAACTCTTTAGAAATAGATTTTCCAGCCTGGTGAGCACCAAAAACACTTTTTCAGAAGTTTTCAGAGGTCCTTAGTAGGGGTGAAATCCTCTGCGGTTTGCCAAACCTGCACGTGCATGCGCAGTGTGCGCAGAACGCACGCTTCATTCGGAAAAAGGACACTTAACAAGGTAAGTAGAACAGTGGGGGGGGGGGTAACAGCTGTGCTGCACTATTTAGAATATAAATCATGTGGCACAGCTGATCGTCAGAAATACCAGTTCAGACCAAGCAGTAGCTTTTTTTTACTACTGGTTCACCAAACCAGTAGATTTTATCACTACTGGTCTGCCCGAACCAGTGCGAACCAGTAGGATTTCATCACTGGTCCTTAGACCTCCTAAGCCTCCCACATCCCTGTATTGTATTGTAAAGTTCAGACTTTGATAATGAACACCCAGAATGATGTTCTTTAAATAAAGCATCCTCCCACCTATTATTATTCCATTGATTGAAACCCCCAACTCTTAATTTTCCCTCCTGCTGAACTGAACATTGCACATGCTTTTGCCAAATACAAATATGTGGCTTTGAATCATTTTCCTCAATGAATAAGTGAAGGCATTTAATGTTTTTGACTGATTTCTTCTTCCCTTTAGCTAGTTTTAGGACTTGTGTGGAGAACAAATCATGTTTTTGGTCAAATTTATGCAGAAATATTGAAAATTCAAAAAGATTCATAGATATTTAAGCACACTGTACATGCAGATATTGTTGTGGTATAAAAATTACATAATAGCTTCCTTCTTGGTGCAAAATGTCCCTGGGGTATTTTAGCCCCAGAATGAAATTGCCTTCTAAAAATTGCAGTGATTTTCTTTCTCTTACCATAAAGAAAACAAATTACCGTATATACTCGAATATAAGCCGATCCGAGTATAAGCCGAGGTCCCCAATTTTACCCCAAAAACTGGGGTAAACTGGGGACTCGAGTATAAGCCGAGGGTGGGAAATGAGGCACCTACCGGTTGAAACCCCTCCTCCCTCAGCTGAGAAGGCTGGCGGCTCCCCGCCCGCCTCTCACTGCACCGGCAGGGCTTCCCCGCGCCGTCCGGTAAAATGTGAAAAAAAGAAAAAAAAAAAAAACTCGAGTATAAGCCGTATATACTCGAGTATAAGCCGAGGGGCTTAAAAAAAAAAAATCTCGAGTATAAGCCGTATAGACCCGAGTATAAGCCGAGGGGACGTTTTTCAGCACAAAAAACGTGCTGAAAAACTCGGCTTATACTCGAGTATATACGGTAAATCCAAGAATTGACATGCTTCTTTTGCTTATTTATTAAATCAGCAGTGCAGTTTTATTTATGTTTCCTGCAATAATATAACCACAGTTACATACATTTTGCATTAAATTGAATTTGGGGCGCTTTATAAATTATGTAAATTAAGCAGATGTTCAAATCTTCCTTTCTGCCATTAGAAAAGTTGTCAACTTCCTCCAATTTGTAACTAAATGAGAATTATTTTAACTTTTTAAATAGAAAACAATAGATAAATGTTTTAATTTCATCCACAAAGTATATGCTTAAATAGGAATTTATTCTTCTAAGCTCTAAAGATAAAAGCATATGATTATTCTCAGTGAGATGCTTTATTGATTCAGCCCAGGCAGTGAAAGTGTATGGTCCTGCCTCTACTCCCCAATCAAGAAAGTACAGACTCTTGAGACAGCAGCATTTCAAAAGGAACTTTTTACTGAAAGGGAGTGATTGCAAGACAAAAGCAAAGCAAGGTCTGAGTTCCCCCTAGGCAATTCCCTTAGGATAAAGTGGTTAGAAACCCCTCCCCTCAGTTTGATGTTGAATGAGCCAATCCACAGGTGGGAAGATGTTGTGGAAATGGTGATCTTGAGAAAGAGATAAGGATTCATTCCCATGTGTTTCTTCTGTGAGGCTTCCAAACTGAAAGAGAACAGATGGCCTTCCCCCCTTGTACATCCCCCAAGGTAAATCAAAGCACAGGGCAGAATAGTGACAGGGTAAAAGTTATAAACTTTTATAAGGATCTGGGGTCCCCTCCCCACTTGAATGGCAGTATCACAATAGGGATCTGACCAAAAAAATGTAAATAAAGCTGCGGTTGAGGGAGTAATTGCATGTTTGTAAATTTTGAAAAGTGCCTGCATGGTGAAGTGACAAAAAGTGGTTAGTTTTACAAATGAAGTGGATTTTAGTTAACACTTCTTTTTTAAGGAGATTTTATTTAATATCTATATAAAGGTCCAGGCCATCTGGCAGGATAGGGCTAATACATTTGCCCTCATGCTCCCTGATTTCTCAGCAGCTTTCAATATTGTTGATTGCAGTAGCTTGGAGGGGAAGGTCACCATGTTACAGTGGTTCTCTAGATTTCCTTATGCTGGTTTCAATTGGCATTAGCAATGGGGAAGTGATGGAGTCTATGGGCTTTCACCTGTGGAGTGCTACAGGACTTAATGCTCTCATTTCTTTTGTTTAACATTTACATCATGGGTGTCAAACTATTTCGTTGTGGGCCGCATCAGCATTTTGGTTGTCCTCAAGGGACCGGAGGTGTGGCCAGGGTGGTAATGGGTGACTGGAAATGGCCTGAGGAGCATGGCCAGCTTGACGTCACTTGTGTGGGCCAGGCAGTGTTGGGGAAGGAATTCAGAGGTCTCTGGCGGGTGGGGTGGTGGGTGGGAGACTCATCCCACAGGAGGTGAGGTGAGGCAACATTGGGTGGGGTGGGGGTGCTGCTGCCACGAGGCAATGCAAGGGGTGGAGGAGCTGGTGTCAGAAACCATCAGTCATCGCTCGCTTGCTGCCCTTTGTGCATGGGGGGGGGCGATGTTTTCCAGCCCTTCAACTGGTGCACTCTGTGATTCTGGAGTCCACTCCACCGGGCTTTCCGTCTCAGCAGTATGTGTGACAGCAGCATCAGCAGATGGAGGCAGGGGGAGGCAAGTGATGCGGACCACTGGACATGTGGCTGCCCAGCGCATCCAGCAGGCTGGACTTGCGTGCCTCTCCCCTGTGCCTCTGCCTCCAGCTACTGCTGCCGCCACGAGTCAAGACAGGAGGATGTGGGGCAGCTGCTGCCAGACACCATCCCATCCGTTTTTGCTTGCAGTTGGAGAGCAAATCGCCACTGGTCTTCTCCTCCTTGGCCCTCTTGTGGGTCTTTCCCTTGGCCTGTGCGTGGAGCGTGTTCCCTTTGTGCACCTGATGCATCTTGTCCCCACTGCAGTTCAGCAGACCTGCCCAGCCTGAAGGAGGTGAAGCAGCCAGGTAAAAAGGCCACGAGTGGAGAAAGCCAGATCCCCATCAGCGCCATGGCCACCCAGGCCTAGCAGAGATGGGGGAGGCACACGATCCTGGCTTGGCCTGGGCAGCCATAGCACCGATGGGAACCTAGGTTTCTCTGATTGTGGTGGCTGCCTTTTGCCTGCTGGGCCTGGGTGAGCTCTACCACGTCTACTCAAGCTTTCAAGCTGGCTGCTTTGCCTCCTTCGTGCTGGGCGGGCCTGGTGCTCCAGGTGATGATGGCAGTGGCCTAATGGACCTGCGTGAGCTGCTGGTTGTCTCAGTGGTGGAAGCAGCCCACAGCAGTTCTGAAGTGCATTGGATACGCAAGGGGAATGTGGTCCAACGAGATGACCAACGGCAACCTATTCTCCAACTGCAAGCAAAAACAGGTGGGATGGAGTAGATGGGCCGATGGTGTCTGGCAGCTGCTGCCCCATACCCTCCTCACCTTGTCTTGGCTTGCGGTGGCAGCAGTAGCCACAGACAGAGGTGCAGGGGAGAGGTATGTGGTCCCGCCTGGGGGATATGCCAGGCAGTTACCTGCCCTGTCCCAGACAGATGGGATGGGAGCAGGCATGTTCGGTGCTGCACATCATGTGCCTCTCCCCCGACTCTGCCTGCTGCTGGTGCACATGTGCCCACTGGACTAGGCAGGCGCATACGTGCACAAGCCCACCCTATCCTGGCATGCGCATGTGCGCCTGCCTCCTGTGTGCACACACACCTGCCAGGATGGTATGGGGTGGGCCTGTGCGCACGTGCGTTTGCCGTCTCCTGCAGAAATGCACACCCACCAGGATGGGATGGGTCGGCCTGAAGTTACAAGGGCCGACCCTTACCGTTTCCAAGACGGCTGCGTAGGCCGCATGTCACCCGTGGGCCTTCAGTTTGACAGAAAGATTTCATAAGCAGAAATAAAAGCAAAACTAATATTTGTTCAATAGTAGTCAAATGAATACTTTAGAACTGGTATATCTTAAATTTTGTAAGTTAGGATCTGATAGATATGCAGTATTTTAATCTTGCTTGACAAATTATTTTTTTATGTGTTTGTGCTTTGGCAGATATCTCTGGAAAGCTTAGAATTTGGGACACCACACAGAAGGAACATCTATTAAAATACGAGTATCAGCCATTTGCAGGAAAAATAAAAGATATTGCATGGACTGAAGATAGCAAGAGAATTGCTGCTGTTGGAGAAGGAAGGGAAAAGTGAGTAAGCCCAAATTCTATTCAATTCCTTATATTCTTTATTCTTAGCTCTTTCTTTGGGATTTGAATTTCCAGATGAAATCTACTTGTTTAAGAGCTGAATCTTTCTTGAGAATGCATCCCCTTTGACTAAGCAAAACATTCTCTTTTTAATGGCATTACTGGAAAAGGTTTGTTGTATTAAATCCTCACTATCAGTAATTAATGGGATTCATTCCGTTGGAATTCAAAATATCAAAACTTATCCCTGTTTAAAATGAGGTGGGACAATACAGGAAAGTGGTTGGTGCAAGAATTATTTTGTAAATTCTAGCTTTTGTTTTTAAATTTCCACATCCAAAGCTTTAAAGAGTTTTAAAGAATTTCAATTCTAATTAGGGACATGGTGGCTAAGTGGCTAAGATGCTGAGCTTGTCAATTGAAAGGTCGGCAGTTCAGCAGTTTGAATCCCTAGTTCTGTGTAATGGGATGAGCTCCCATTGCTTGTCCTAGCTTCTGCCAACCTAGCAGTTCGAAAGCATGTAAAAAATGCAAGTAGAAAAATAGGGACCACTTTTGGTGGGAAGGTAACAGTATTCCGTGCACCTTTGGCGTTTAGTCAAGCCAGGTACATGACCAGGGAGTCATCTTTGGACAGTGTTGGCTCTTCGGCTTTGAAATAGAAATGAGCACCACCCCCTAGAGTTGAGAACAACTAGCACATATGTGCAAGGGAAACCTTTACCTTTTACCTTTAATTCTAAGAAATCTCTGTATATAACAGAATTTTATGAGCAGTCATATCTAATCCTTTGTTGTTGTATGTACATTTTATCTTTTCACTGTGGTTCAGCATCAACCATTCTTTATGTTACTATGAGTATAAAGCTCTTATATGTCAAAAGGTGGAGAAAATCTAGGAAAACAGAGAAGTGATTTCAGCTTTGCCATAGTGAGATCTGCTGCCTTTATGTCCAGAAATATTGACACCATGTTTTCTTCTCTAGTTTCGAATGCTGTCAACATTTTTTTTTTCCATATATGGAGCTTCTACTAAGAAATACTATATTTTTCCTTCCAGCTTCCTTATATAAATACACAGAATATATCTTTTTAGGAATTAGTTATTTGTAAATAAAGCAATAATTTAAGACATTATTATGTCAATAAGAAATACATGCTTTGCTTTGCTGGTATTCACCATGCAAAGATTTATTTAAAATTATTATTTGCTTATAGATAACAAATATTTTTTGTGTGTTCTTGAAGTGTAGAATTAATCATATCTTTAGCAGTTGTTGCAGAAAATCAGTTGGTATTGCAGCCTATTTTTGTTCATCTTTGAGAATCTTTTTATTTTATTCTTAAATTACACTAAATAACATGATAAAAACATTGTGGGAAGAAAAAAATTAAGAGGAACAAATAGAAATTTATTTTTTTAAACCTTTGATTTCATTATTTTTTACATTATATCATAAGAAGTAAAGTTGAAATTGCATGAGCATAATTAGTTGCTTTAATGTGTATTTTAAAATATTAAGTCTTTGTTTTGTATAAATAGATTTGGAGCAGTCTTCTTGTGGGATACTGGTTCTTCAGTAGGTGAGCTTGCAGGTCACAACAAAGTAATAAATACAGTGGACATTAAGCAGACGAGGCCTTATCGCTTAGCAACAGGCAGCGATGACAACTGTGCTGCTTTCTTTGAAGGACCACCATTCAAGTTCCAGTTCACCATTAGTGTGAGTTTGTTTTCTTTCAGAATCTTCTCTTACCTTCCTGTGGTAGTTGAAAGCAGTTTCCACATCTTGAGAAATAGGCAACTTTACTTATGGAGGACTGTTGTAGAGGGTCTGCAACTGCAGTATGTCAGTGAGGTTTGCTTCTGGAATAGGGTTCTGAAAGCTCCTTTGTACAAACAGGATGAAAAGCATTTGTAGTAAATATGTTAAAAGTCTCAGAGAAGCCTGCAGAGAAGCCATGTATATTGATTTTTCCACATGTGGAAATCTACACTGATGTTAAGGATAGAGATACATATAAGCATGTAATATTGGTCGTACAAAGACATCAACACAGGAAAAACATAGTTTCTTACAATGATCTTTTCTGAATGCCTGTCCAGAAGGTTCAGGGAGGTATAACTCTTAGCAATGAGGTAATTTTGCTCATCTTT
This sequence comes from Ahaetulla prasina, assembly GCF_028640845.1. Classification (NCBI taxonomy): domain Eukaryota; kingdom Metazoa; phylum Chordata; class Lepidosauria; order Squamata; family Colubridae; genus Ahaetulla; species Ahaetulla prasina. The sequence continues at coordinate 66,647,902 of NC_080546.1, forward strand.
TTTCTCCCTCTCTTGGTTCACTGAAGCTAAAATTGAAGCCAAACTGCACAGATACTCCCTTGCTTGTGCACAGCTATATATTTTTTCTTTTTTATACTATATTAATATGGTTACTAGCATTGGTTCATGTATAGAAGAGAATCAAGATTGCAGCTCCATGTCCACTGAGTCATTTCATAAAAGTTTCTCAATAGCATCATGCATGAAACTGACATAACAAGCTATCTAGATTGGGTTGTACTAGATTAAGCTGCCTGATTCCCACATTTTGTATAAGCACAAGGCACATCTCAAGCATATGCAGTAGTTTTAGATATAAGCAGCATTTGCATATTTTTGAACTTTAGACCTTTTCAACATCCTAAAAGTATTTCACTATTTCCCATGCTTAGGAAATAACGTAGATTAACATGCAAGCTTCAGTCCTTGCCATCTTTGAAGCAGGCTCCTGACTTTATTGCAGTTGAAAATGGGTACCATGCTTTGTCTGGGAACCAGCTGGCCACAAACTAGCCTCCTGTTTCAGCCTATGAAGTGCTAAATAAGATTTAGCACTGACTGCTTGCATCTCCACCAATAATGTGCCTGATACACAGAGATAATCATATTCTGGACTTTTCTTAAATCCTTTTTTTTTTTTTTATTTATATCCCGCCCTTCTCCGAAGACTCAGGGCGGCTTACACTATGTCAAGCAATAGTCTTCATCCATTTGTATACTATATACAAAGTCAACTTATTGCCCCCCAACAATCTGGGTCCTCATTTTACCTACCTTATAAAGGATGGAAGGCTGAGTCAACCTTGGGCCTGGTGGGACTTGAACCTGCAATATTGCAAGCAGTTGCTGTTAATAACAGGCTGCATTAGCCTGTTGCGCCACCAGACGCCCTTTTTCTCCCTGTTTCTCCAAACATTTCTCCAAACAACATAATTTGTATATTCCTATCCTCTGAATATGATCTCTTAGTGTCCTCCCGTGAACTGCCAGTAATCATTCTCAGCAGTTTGATGGACAAGACTGAAATATCAGATATCTTGTCCATCTGGAGGATGCTGTTTATGAGCTGTGGAAGCAGGATACTCTGCTGTATATTTATTTATTTATTAGACTTGTTTGCTGCACATCTCACCAAGTATAATGTTCATACTGTGTATTTCTTCTCCTTTAGGACCACAGCCGCTTTGTTAACTGTGTGAGGTTCTCTCCTGATGGAAATAGACTTGCTACAGCAAGTGCAGATGGACAGGTAAAAAAAATGTAATGCAAGGCATGCTTTGAATGAAACAGGTGTCAGTGTAGACCCTAATAAGTTATTGGACCTATTTTCAAGAGCACATGACTCACCTTGGTCTGGGTTCTAATTCACATGCAATAAAATGGAACATTTAATGTTTGCAGGTGGATATATCTGATGCCTCTTATATACAATAGTTTCCTTTTAGAAAAATATATACAGCACCAACAAAAAAATCAGAGTTTTAAAAGCATTTCATGTGAAAAGCATTTCACATGGAAATAGAAACATTCCCATGAATATATTTGCCTGAATTTACAGAAAAGCAATTATTCTGTCTGAAGTACTTATGAAATACTGCTAGGGCAGTGATGGCGAACCTTTTAGGGACTGAGTGCCCATACTGCAATTCAAAACCCACTTATTTATCACAAAGTGAACCTGAATAATGAGGTTTTGAGAGGAATTTAAATCACTCTTTCACAACATGACTTCTTTACACTGGACACTGGATTTCTTTAACAGCACAACTCATGAATGATGGGAGTGTAGTGCAGTAGCACCTGGAGGACCATCACATCCTTCCTCCTTCCCTCCCTCCCTTCCCCTCTCTGATTTCACCTTCCTTCCTTTAACCCTGTATATTATGGTTCTGTCATGTCCCACTCCCCCTCCGACGGGCGGGTCTGGGAAGTCTGTATCAAGCGTGGCCATGAAGCCTCTGCAACTTTGCCAAATTCCTTTCAGATTTCTCAGGGCAGGCAGGAATCCAAGGTGTGACTTCAGCAAACCAGATGAGACTTTGCTTGACTCAAGGAATGCCAAAAAACAGATCCTTTATATAGGCCATGGGGTGTGGATCCATGACTCAGCACTTATCCAGGCCTGCCCCTCCCTTTTGCTGACGTCGTCTCTCAATTCTCCGGAAGCGGGGATCCGTCCACTGTGAACTCCCTCCTGATCTGCTGCCGGCAATTCTAGCACGTGACTGGCTTCGTGCTCACACGCTGTAGGAGTGAGGTTTGGGGGCTGGAGGCATGCCAGGCCGTTCCTCTTCATTATCAGACTCTGAATCGGATAGCAGGAGATGGGAGGGGCCCGGCTGAGGAGAGGAGGGAGGACAAGGAACAACAGGTTTGTTATTGTTAGTATTTAGTAATTAAAGAATGCTGTGTAGCTTAGAAGCTCTCAGCAAAAATAATAGCAACTGTTGTTTGTAGCTGAAGCCCGGGGCTGTTATTTACAACCATACCCACACCCACACACACATATACACCCCTATTTTTATTCCACTTTCCCTGTGTCCTTGGGAAAGTTATTTATTTATTTATTTATTTATTTATTTATTTATTTTATTTTATTTTATTTGTTCAAACTTTTATACCGCCCTATCTCCCTAGGGACTCAGGGCGGTTTACAGCCATATAAAAATATAAATATATACAAAATAAAACAGTAAATTAAAAAACTTATTACACAAGGCCGAATATTAAAATAGGAATATAAACAATAAAACCCCATTAAAACCAGATTTAAAATTTAAACCTTTAAAAATTTAAAAAATTCTAGTCCAGTCCTGCGCAAATAAATAGATGTGTCTTAAGCTCGCGGCGGAAGGTTCGAAGGTCAGGAAGTTGACGAAGTCCTGGGGGAAGCTCGTTCCAGAGGGTGGGAGCCCCCACAGAGAAGGCCCTTCCCCTGGGTGTCGCCAATCGGCACTGCCTAGCCGACGGCACCCTGAAGAGTCCCTCCCTATGAGAGTGCACGGTCGGTGAGAGGCAATCGGTGGCAGCAGACGGTCCCGTAAGTAGCCCGGCCCTATGCCATGGAGCGCTTTGAAGATCATTACCAAAACCTTGAAGCTTCTTTTCTCTATCCCCGTCTTTAATAAACCCTAACCCTAACCCACCTTGCAGCCTTTTAGCTTCTATTGTCCCACCTTGTTTCCCCCTCCCCTTAAAATGAGGCTAGGGAAGAAAGCCAGGAGGAGGGAACCTAAGGGGGAGGGAAGAAGAGACCCAGGCAGATCCCTCTCTGAATAACCTCCTGCCCAGATTTCAACTGATTTCCTCTCTGATCCTCCGACCAACAGACCCCACCCCCCCTTTTGGACTGTAGGCCGCCGGGCCTTTATTTTCCCCATTTATTGGGGGAAATTGGAATTTTATTGGGTCTTCCCCCCACCCAATGCCCAAAGGAAAGCCAGCTGGTGTCTCCTCCTAGAAGCCTCACCACCCTCCCCCTGCTACCTTCCCCATACCCCCCACTCAATCACACTTCGGGACAGAGGAGTGCACGCTGAAAACATATGTTGGGGTGATGTGGGAGTGTGCCTTCTGACCCTCCGGTGCTCAGCCCACAACTCTTTGTGCTCCTCCAGGCCCGGCTTGCTGAGGAGGGGGGGAGCAGCCCTGACGCCTCCGCTGCCCCCCCCAGCCCCAGCCATCGCTTCCCGGCTTCCTCAAAGCCGCGGCACATTTTAAAGGCAGCAGCTTGCATCTGGATGTGCCAAACAGTGTCCCGCTATGAGAGCCGGCCCAGACCTCTCCACCGTCCAACTCGCCAGTGGGGGTGCTTCTGTTGGGCCAGTCCCCCCGCGCTGGGCTTTTGTGCTCAGTGCTTCACCAGAGGAGAGAAGCACTTCCCTATGCTGCCCCCGTCTTTCTCTTGGCCCTACTGACGAGGGAGGAGGAAGGCCAGGTTTGAGGGATGGCCCCCACCCAGCAAGATCCACCCCCACTGTTCTCTCCCAGCCCTCTTTGCTGGCGGCAACAGCAAATATACCGTGATGAAGGCGGAATACTGTTGCTGCGCAAAGGCAAGTGCAGGGGCGCTTCACTCCTGCACTAAGGCTCCGCCCATTGCCACCACCATGACAGGGTGACAGCTCTTTCATCCCTCTTCCCTGACAGGGTGACAGAGCCGCAGCAGAGGGGTGAAAGAGTCAATGGGTCACATTGGGTCACATTGTGGCTCTGCGTTGTAATGGGCTTCAGGAGGAGGACAGGACCCCGCCTCCCCCATTGTGAACCGGGCGAGTGAAAAAGTTCACTCAATCAATTCCAGCTTTGTGAGATCTTTTTCTTTCGCGAGAAGTTGGAATTGATTGAGTGAAATGCGATGGAGAAACGTGATTGAAGCTGGGCTGGGGCAATGGTGTGTGTGTCCAGAGAGAGGGCTCTGTGTGCCACATCTGGCACGCATGCCATAGGTTCGCCATCACAGTGTGGATAGGCATAAATGTTTTAGTAGTAAAGAAAGTGAGAAAGTGGGCAGAAGGGAAAAAATAATACCTAGAAAGATGGGAGCCTTGTACCGATGGTGGAAAGACTAGCATTAAGGAGAGATTGAGAAAGAAGAACTACAGGTAGTCCTCGATTTACAACAGTTCATTTAGTGGCATTGAAAAATGTGATTTATGGCAGTTTTTCACAGTTACGACCTTTGCAGCATCTCCTTGATCATGTGATTAAAATTCAGATGCTGGGCAACTGGTTCATATTTATAACAGTTGCTGTGTCCCAAGGTCACATGATCATCTTTGCAATCTTCTGACAAGCAAAGTCAATGAGGAAGCCAGATGCACTTAACAACCGTGTTGCTAACTTACCAACTGCAGTGATTCACTTAACAATTGTGGAAAGGAAGGTCGTAAAATGGGGCAAAACTCACTTAACAAATGTCTCAGTTAGCAACAGAAATTTCTGGCTCAATTGTGATTGTAAATCGAGGATTACCTGTAGACAAAAGTTCTCTTGCCACCCTTGAGTGCACCATCTTGGGCTCATTTCTCAACCAAAGTTTATCTCTAGTAGTGGTATTACCATTTGGAGGAGGTCTTCCTCAGGCTGACGTACTTTCCATTTATGCTTTGGAAGGTTTTCTTTGGCCCTCTGAGATACTCAAATGGTAACCGGTAATCACTATTGATGGTGCAGTGGTTGAAATCAGACTTTTTAAAAGTGGCAATCAGAGATGCCTAGAGTTCCAATGCTGACCCAGTATTGATTCCTACTGCTTCTCTCCAAAAATAAATATGGCAGTGACCACAATGAAAAAGAAACATATGTAGCTGTGGAAAAGGGATTCTTTTTATGTTTAGCAAGGCCTGCATGCTTCTTAGCTCTTGTGTTACAAAGAAATATAATTTTTTACTCATTGATTTGAGCTGTGGTGGTGCAGTGGTTAGAATGCAGTACTACAGACTACTTCTGCTGACTGCTCGCTGCCTGCAATTTGGCAATTTGAATCTCACCAGTCTCAAGGTTGACTCAGCCTTCCATTCTTCCGAGATTGGTAAAATAAGGATCCAGATTGTTGGGGGCAATATGCTGACTCTGTAAACTCTTAGAGAGGGCTGTAAAGCACTGTGAAGTAGTATATAAATTTAAGTGCTATTGCTATATTAAGGTGTTCTTTTCTTGAAATATTAGTGTTTTACTTTAATGCAATCCATAAATTAATTCTTCCAAGATAGTTGTCTCTTTTTAAACTTCTGAACAGATTATCATTTATGATGGCAAAACTGGAGAAAAAATTGATGCTCTTGGTGGAAACAAAGCACACGATGGAGGTATTTATGCAGTAAGTATATTCCAATTATGCTCTATGGATTTATATCAGTTTAAATGACTTATTAAGATGCAGAACTATTACTATACTTTGTAATAGCCACAACAGCATCATAATGGTATGGTTGGGCAGCTATACCAGAATTCAACATATCTCATGTCAGGTACAGACAAATAAGTTCCTGAATTCACCAAACTCAGAACTCTCACAGGATTACATTATTTGAGGGATCAAGTATGAGCTGTGTCAAGGTCATTATCCTGTTAGAACAGTGTCTGGATTTTAGTGAAAAACTGACAGGCTTTTCATATAGACGGGGCTTGACTTGCAACTATAATTGGGAATGTGGGAAAAGTGCCAGAGAGGGTCAGAGAAGTTTCCCAGAGGTGTGGCAGGGATTGGAGAGGATAGGTGGAGGTAAGCAGAGGTGAGAGGGAGATTATGCAAAATTCAGGGATAGTGTAGGGTTCACAAAAATCTTCTTCCTAAGTGTGATTGGACACACAAGGAATTTGTCTCCAGTACATAAGCTCTCAGTGCACATACAAGCAATAAGTGATAAATCATTATCATAGTCATTGTAAAAATAAATGATAAAAAGATACAACATTTAGTAATAGTCATAGAATTCTAAATAAGCAATAAACATAAATCATACTAGGATACTAAGTAAACAATATAATCATAAGATACAAGCAACAAAGTTATAGTCGAAAGAAAATATGAAGACGGGTAATAGGAAAGATGAGAAGAATAATAGAATACAGCCTTACTAGATAGTTTGATAGTGTTGTGGGAATTGTTTGTGTAGCAGAGTGATGGTATGGGGAAAAACTGTCCTTTTGTCTAGTTGTTCTGGCGTGCAATGTCTTATAGTGTCGTTTTGAGGGTAGAAGTTGAAACAGTTTATGTCCAGGATGTGAGTGGTCTGTAGATATTTTCACAGCCCTCTTTTTGGCTCATGCAGTATACAGGTTCTCAGTGGAAGGCATTATGTAGTATTAATGCTAAAAATAGTGAGCAAGAAAAAATACTATCAGTCCTGTGATTTGATAGCAAAACAAACTACAGACAAATCAGCCTAACATCAATACCCGGGAAGCTACTGGAAAAGATAATTAAAAAAAAGATGTGCCAACATCTAGAAACAAGTGAAGTAATAACTAGCAGTCAACTTGGGTTTGTTAAAAACAGATCATTTTAAACCAATCTTATTTCATTCTTCAACATAGTGACTAAATTAATAGACCAATGAAATACTGTGGACATAATATATTTAGACTTCAGCAAGGGATTCAACAAAGTAGACCACAACCTACTTCTTGGTAAACTAGAAAAAAGTGGGATTAGATAGCATCACTACCAGATGGTTTTGCAACTGGCTGACAAACTGTACTCAATGAGTAGTTCTTAATGGTACTAAGTCTACATGGAGGGAAGTAAGCAGTGGGGTACCACAAGGTTCCATCTTAGGCCCAGTACTCTTCAATATCTTCATAAATGACTAAGATGAGGGAGTAGAACAGGAACTTACAAAATTTGCTGGTAGGAATAGCTAACACCTAGATGATAGGCTCAAGATCCAGATGCATCTTGACAGACTTGAACACTCGGACCTACAGTCATGGCCGAAATTGTTGGCACCCCAGAAATTTTTCCAGAAAATCAAGTATTTCTCACAGAAAAGTATTGCAATAACACATGTTTTGCTATACACATGTTTATTTCCTTTGTGTGTATTGGAACAAAACAAAAAAAGGCAGGAAAAAAAGCAAATTGGACATAATGTCATACAAAACTCCAAAAATGGGCTGGACAAAATTATTGGTACCCTTAACTTAATATTTGGTTGCACACCCTTTGGAAAAAAGAACTGAAATGATTCACTTCCTATAGCCATCAATAAGCTTCTTACACCTCTCACCCGGAATTTTGGACCACTCTTCCTTTGCAAACTGCTCCAGGTCTCTCTTACTGGAAGAGCGCCTTTTCCCAATAGCAATTTTAAGATCTCTCCACAGGTGTTCAATGGGATTTAGATCTGGACTCATTGCTGGCCACTTCAGAACTCTCCAGCACTTTGTTGCCATCCATTTCTGGGTGCTTTTTGACGTATGTTTGGGGTCATTGTCCTGCTGGAAGACCCAAGATCTCGGACTTAAACCCTGCTTCCTGACACTGGACTCTACAGTGCGACCCAAAATCCTTTGGTAATCCTCAGATTTCATGATGCCTTGCACACAGTCAAGGCACCCAGTGTCAGAGGCAGCAAAACAACCCAAAACATCATTGAACCTCCACCATATTTCACTGTAGGTACTGTGTTCTTTTCTTTGTCGGCCTCATTCCGTTTTCAGTAAACAGTAGAATGATGTGCTTTACCCAAAAGCTCTATCTTGGTCTCATCTAGACGTTTTCCTAGAAGGATTTTGGCTTACTCAAGTACATTTTGGCAAACTGTAGTCTTGCTTTTTTATGTCAGCATGGGTCTCCTGCCATAGCGTTTCATTTCATTTGAATGTCAATGGATAGTTTGCGCTGACACTGATGCTCCCTGAGCCTGCAGGACAGCTTGAAATTCTTTTTTTTTTTTATATAAAAAAGTTTTATTTTTACATTCATATCCAACAACTCATCCAATGTACAGTCATATACAATTAGTCGGCCTTGCCCAGTCACCACCCCCTCCTCTTAACTCTCTTCCCTCTTCTACCTTCTTCTACTTTCCAGACCTTCCTCCCCTTCTCTTATCTACATCCTCTCCTCCCTCCACCCTATACCTTCCTTCTCCCTCTTCTACCCCTCTTCCTTCCTCTTCTCCCTCTTCTACCCCTCTTCTCCTCTTTCCTACCTCCTATTCTCTCCTCCTTTCTCCCTCCCCACCATTCTAAAATGGTAGCTGGGCGGACCCGACCCTACATTAATTATATTTATACATTTTCAATAATCCCTGTACATTAACCATCACTCCATCCTCTACCCTCAACATCCCCCCAGTTCCCCTCCCCCTTACCCCCCCCCGACTTCCCAGAACAAAATGCAGGGTATCAAAACTAACAATCATAATCCAAAATAAATCTTAAATTATAATCTCTAATCACTCCACACATAATCACACTCTCAATTCCCTTCTCCTTCAAAAATATATTTCCTAAATTTACTCATATGCTATTCGATATTTTTTTATCTGATACTTATTTTGAATATAATCAATCCACATTTTCCATTCTAAATATATTTTTCTTGTGAATAGTCTTTCAAATAAGCAGAAATTTTTGCCATTTCTGCCAGATTTGATACTTTGAGAGTCCATTCTTCAATTGTAGGTAATTCTTCTTTCTTCCAATATTGAACAATCAAAAGTCTTGCGGCTGTTATTAAGTTCAAAATCAATTTAGTCTCTATAGCTGTACAATCCATAATTATTCCTAGTAGAAAGAACTGTGGAGTAAACTTAATCTTCTTTTCAAAAATATTCTGCATGAGCCACCATACTTTAATCCAAAATGCTTTAACTTTTTTACAAGTCCACCATATATGGTAATAAGTGGCATCTTCACAATCACATCTCCAATATTTAGCCTGTACATTAGGATACATACATGATAACTTTTTGGGTCTAAATGCCATCTATAAAACATCTTATAAAAATTTTCTCTCATATTTTGCGCTTGTGTAAATTTAACATTCCTCACCCAAATTCTTTCCCAAGTTTCCAACATTATTGGTTGCTGAAAATTTTGTGCCCACTTAATCATACAATCCTTAACCAATTCAGTCTCTGAGTCTATTTCTACTAATACATTATACAACCTCTTAATATGCTGTTGACCTTGATCTCTCATTTGTTTTAACAAATTATCCTCAGTTTGCTTAATACCTATTTTTTGATCTAATTTCCATCTAGCTTGTAATTGTCCATATTGGAACCATGTATAATTTTTCCCTTCTTCCCCCATCTTTTCTCTGGATTTTAATTGTAATTCCCCCTTTTCCATACAAAGGAGTTCTTTATAGGTAACTACCTCCATCTTTTGATATATATTTATATTTTCTATCATGTGTCTCGGGATTGCCCATATTGGAATCTTTCCATCTAATTTATATTGATATTTCCTCCAGACCCTCAATAATGCATTTCTAATTATATTATTTTTAAATATTTTATCTACTTTCTTATCATATAATAAATAGGCATGCCACCCATATAACAAACCATAACCTTCTATATTCAAAACTCTTTCCTCAGTTAAATTAATCCAATCAGTAATTAATGATAAGACAACTGCTTCATAATACAATTTTAAATTAGGCATTTTAAGACCCCCCTTTCCCTTGTGTCCTGCATTATTTTTAATTTTATTCTTGGTTTTTTGCCCATCCATACAAAATTATTAACCCCCTTTTGCCATTCCTGTAATTTGATATCATTCTTAAGTACCGGTATCATTTGAAACAAAAATAGAAACCTGGGCAATAGAAACATTCATTTTTATAGCCGCTATTCTTCCCAGCAAGGATAGTTGTAACTTCTTCCAATTCTCCATTTCTTTCCATACTTTCTGCCACAATACCTCATAATTATTTTTGTATAATTTGACATTTGACGCTGTAATATATATTCCTAAATATTTAACCTTTTTAACGATTTCAAAACCTGTAGTTCTTTCTAACTCTTCTTTTTGTTGTATATTCATATTTTTAGTTATCATCTTTGTCTTTTGCTGATTCACCTTAAATCCAGATACTTTACCATACTGACCAATTATTTCTTTTAAGCCAATAGCTGAATATATTGGTTGAGATACAGTAACAACCAAGTCATCTGCAAAGGCTCTTAATCTATAATCTTGATGTTTAATTCTAATTCCCTTTATTCGATCGGAACACTTACTTTATTCAATAGAATTTCTAAAGTTAAAATAAAAAGTAATGGAGACAAGGGACATCCCTGTCTCGTCCCTTTCCCAATTTTAAAAGTTTCTGTTAAACCACCATTTACTATTATTTGTGCTGTTTGCTTCTGATATATTGTTTTAATTGCATGGATAAAATAATCCCCAAATTGCATTTTTTTCTATTACTTTAAACAAAAACTACCAATCCAATCTGTCAAAAGCTTTTTCAGTGTCCAGAAAAAAGAGTGCCGCTGAGACTTGGTTGTTTCGTTCCAAATATTCAAGTAAATTTACAATTTGCCTCTCATTATATCTCATCTGCCTACCCTTAATAAATCCTGATTGATCATTATGAATTATTTGATTCATCACTGGCATTAATCTATTAGCAAGTATCTTAGCAAATATCTTGTAATCAGTATTTAAAAGTGATATAGGCTTATAATTCTCTGCTTTAATACCATCTCGATCTTCCTTCGGTATTAACGAAATAAAAGCTGTCCTCCATGAAGGGGGAACATCCCCTCCCATTTCAATTTTATTAAATAACTCTTTAAGTGGTTCAACCATCTCATTTTGTAAATTTTTATAATAAACAGCTGTTAAGCCATCTGTACCTGGTGCTTTACCGATTTTAAGCTGCTTAATTGCTAACAAAATTTCCTCTGAAGTAATTAATTGATTCAATTCTTACCTTTGATTTTCTGTAAGCTCACAAATATTTTGTTGTTGTAAATATCTTTCTATCTCTGTATCATCAATCATATCCCTAGTATATAACTTTGTATAATACTCTAAAAACGCTTTTTCAGTGTCCAGAAAAAAGAGTGCCGCTGAGACTTGGTTGTTTCGTTCCAAATATTCAAGTAAATTTACAATTTGCCTCTCATTATATCTCATCTGCCTACCCTTAATAAATCCTGATTGATCATTATGAATTATTTGATTCATCACTGGCATTAATCTATTAGCAAGTATCTTAGCAAATATCTTGTAATCAGTATTTAAAAGTGATATAGGCTTATAATTCTCTGCTTTAATACCATCTCGATCTTCCTTCGGTATTAATGAAATAAAAGCTGTCCTCCATGAAGGGGGAACATCCCCTCCCATTTGAATTTTATTAAATAACTCTTTAAGTGGTTCAACCATTTCATTTTGTAAATTTATATAATAAACAGCTGTTAAACCATCTGTACCTGGTGCTTTACCAATTTTAAGCTGCTTAATTGCTAACAAAATTTCCTCTGAAGTAATTAATTGATTCAATTCTTCCCTTTGATTTTCTGTAAGCTCACAAATATCTTGTTGTTGTAAATATCTTTCTATCTCTGTATCATCAATCATATCCCTAGTATATAACTTTGTATAATACTCTAAAAACGCTTTTTTAATCAAATTCTTTTGATACACTTCCTTGCCCCTATATTCTATTTTATCAATCGTTCATGATTTCTGTTTTTTCCTTATTAAATAGGCAAGCCATCTTCCTGGCTTGTTAGCATTATTGAATGTATTATGTTTTACATATTGTAAATTAATTGCTACTTGATCTGCCATCAACATGTTAAACTGACCTCTTAATATATTTATTGACTCTTTTATTTTACTATTTCCTGGGCTATTTATCAATAACTGTTCTTTCTTTTTAATTTCCTCTTCCAATTCCTTTTTCTTTTTCTGTAATTTATTTTTATATTTAATGCTCATTTGTATAAGATTTCCTCTCATATAAGCTTTACTAGAGTCCCAAATCATCTCTATAGATGTCTCTTTTTTCATATTCATAATAAAAAGATATTTCATTTGCTTTTTACATTCATTTACATTTTGTTCATATTTAAACAAATTCTCATTCAACCTCCATGATCTCCTAGCCTCCTTTTCCCGATCAAATTCAATCCAAACCGGACTATGATCAGATAGAGTTCTTGAACAAATCTTCGTCTTCTTCACTCTGGAGTACAAATCATTAGAAATCAAAATAAAATCAATCCTCAAAAATGATTGATGCCTGTCAGAAAAGAAGGTAAAATCCCCCTCTTCTATATTATGTTCTCTCCAAATATCTCTTAATTCCAAGTCCTCCATCATTTCAAAAAAAGCCTTTGGTAATTTCGCCCGGCTTGAAATCTTCCTTAAACGTTTTTTGTCTTTTCGAGTATCCAACACACCATTCCAATCACCCATTAATATATATGATTTATAATCCCAAAATTCTATTCTTTTATGTAAAAACTTGAAAAAAATTTCTTGTTGTTGATTCGGAGCATAAACTCCTATTAATAATGTCTTCTTTCCTTCCAACAAAAGTTCAATAGCAATATATCTTCCTTGCTTATCCACCTCAATTAATTTTGCTGATATGTCCTTCTTTATATATATAACTAAACAGTGTTTTTTTTCGAAAGCGGAGGCAACAAAATGTACTCCCAGGTTTGAGTTTATCAAATATTTCTGGTCTAAAGATCTAATATATGTTTCTTGTAAACAGATAATGTCATTTTTAAATTGTTTCAAATAATGAAATACTTTCCTTCTCTTCTGTGGTGAATTCAAACCATTAACATTCCAAGATAATAGTTTAATTGCCATTATCGGCCAAAGGAAACTTTTGGAACACAGTCGCAGATCACATTTTGCTTTAGGCCTTGCTCCTCCCACTGTTTCCGTTGTAGTAGTTGCCAATTGTTGTTGTGCCTTTACATCTTGTTCCTTGCGTTTAGCAGCAGCTCTTGTCAGCCTTTGTTCCTTTGGATCTGAACCCGTCATAGGTATTTCCAACACTTGTAATAAATCTTCTTCCATCACAATCTGTTCTTGTACCTGCTTCACTTCTCTTTCCTTCACTTCAGCCTCCCTTCTTCTAGCTTCCAAAGGGGGAAGACTTCCAGCTTTTAATGTCTCAACATAAAATTCTCTTGCTTTTCCAATTGTATTGAGATGATGTGCTTTCCCTGCATAATATACTATTATACCAGTTGGAATATCCCCTCTATATTCAATCTGACGTTTTTTAAGTTCATTCACCAGGAAGGCAAATTCCTTCCTAGCCCTTAACATTTTTGGTGGAATTTCCTTTAATATTAAGATATCTTGACCAGCAACCTGAATCTTCTCCCCCTTATATGAAGCTTGCAGAATCTGATTTCTCACTGTTCTGTTTGTAAAATAAATAACAACATCCCTTGGCAACTTTTTTTGCCTTGCTATCCAAGAATTCACACAATATATTTTGTCAATTTGATAAGCCACATCTGCTGGGCGGGCTACTAGTATCTCAGCAAATGCTTCAGAAAAAATTTCCCTTAAGTTCTCTTGTCTATTCTCCTTTAAGCCACGGATTCTTAAAGCAAATTCCATATTTCTGTATTGTATCAAAACTATTTCATCATCTGTTTTTTCCATTTTACTTTGAAATTCATCCATTTTATTTTCTAATTTTGAATTAAATTGCTTGATTTCCTCAACTTCCTCTTCTAATAAAATCACATTTGTTGCCAAACTTTGTACTGCAATTACAAATCCTTCTTTAACTTCTTTATTTCCCACTTGAATTTGTAGTATTTGCTCTTTCATTTCAGACATCTCATCAGTTATTACTTTAACTTTTTCTTGTATAAAATCCTTCAAGTTCTCCTGTAACGTCTCCAAATTCAATGTTCTAGTATCTGCTGTATGAGCTGGAGAGGCACCAGCTGAAGAAATTCCAAGCCCTTTGTTACAGTAGACTTTAATTGTTTGGCTGCCATCTTCTATAAAATTGTTTACTTATTTATTTCCAAGTGAATATTAAATTCACTTTAAATCTTCTTAACCTCCTAAAAACACAGTCTTTTAAAACAATATTTAAAAATCTCCCCTAGATTCTATCAGCAGGCAGCAAGGAGTTAAAGTAGCAAACAGCATGCAATTTACCAGGGGCAGATGGCAAGCAGTAAAAGTTCTGTCACTTTAGCTTTCCACTCCTTAGCTTGTTAACAATTCGCCACCATTTTCTTGCTATTTTCAAGCTTGTTACAAAGTAACGGGGAATTGTCTTGGCTTCTTCGACAACTTGAAATTCTTTGGAACTTGTTTGGGGCTGCTTATCCACCATCCGGATTATCCTGCGTTGCAGCCTTTCCTCAGTTTTTCTCTTCTGTCCATGCCCAGGGAGATTAGCTACAGTGCCATGGGTTGCAAACTTCTTGATAATGTTGCGCACTATTTATTTTATTTGATCATATGTCACTATGGACAAAGGCAAATCTAGATCTCTGGAGATGGACTTGTAACCTTGAGATTGTTGATATTTTTCCACAATTTTGGTTCTCAATTCTTCAGACAGTTCTCTTCTCCTCTTTCTGTTGTCCATGCTTAGTGTGGCACACACAGACACACAATGCAAAGACTAAGTGAACTTCTCTCCTTTTTATCTGCTGTGTGATTTTTATATTGCCCACACCTGTTACTTGCCCCAGGTGAGTTTAAAGGAGCATCACATGCTTGAAACAATCTTATTTATCCACAATTTTGAAAGGGTGCCAATAATTTTGTCGCCCATTTTTGAAGTTTTGTGTGACATTATGTCCAATTTTGCTTTTTTTTTCTGCCTTTTTTTGTTTTGTTCCAATACACGCAAAGGGAATAAACATGTGTATAGCAAAACATGTGTTAATGCAATACTTTTCTGTGAGAAATACTTGATTTCCTGGAAAAAAATTTGGGGTGCCAACAATTTCGGCCATGACTGTATCTAACAAAATGAAATTCAGTGTAGAGAAAAGTTAGGAAAGAAAAACCAAAAGTTCACATATAGATTGGGTGAAACCGGGCTTAATAGCAGTAACTGTGAGAGGGTTCTTGGAGTCTTAGTGGACAACCAGTTAAACATGAGCCAGCAGTGTGTGGTGGCAGTCAAAAAAGCCAATGCAATCCTAAATTGCATTAACAGAGGAATACAAACAAGATCAAGTAAGGTACTAATATCACTCTATAAAAACTTAGTAAGACCACACCTAGAATGCTGCATCCAGTTTTGGTCATAAAAAAGATGTTGAAACACTAGAAAAAGTGCGGAGAAGAGCAACCAAGATGATTAGAGGAGTGGAGACTAAAACATTTGAAGAATGGTTACAGGAACCGGGCATAGCTAATCTAAGTGAAGAGAAGGACCAGGAGAGACATAATAGCAGTGTTCCAATATTAGAGGGGCTGCCACAGAGAGGAAGAGGTCAAGCTATTTTCCAAGGCACCAGAAGGCCAAACAATGAATAATGGATGGAAACTGACCAAGGAGTGATTCAACTGAGAAATAAGGAGAAATTTTCTGACAGTGAGAACAATCAACCAATGGAACAGCTTTCCTTTGGAAGTTGTGGGAGCTTCATCACTGGTGGCTTTCAAGAAGAGATTGGACTGCCATTTGTCAGAAATGGAGTAGGGTCCCCTGTTTGGGTGGGTGGGTTGGACTAGATGACCTGCAAAGAATAGAATAGAACAGAACAGAACAGAACAGAACAGAATAGAATAGAATAGAATAGAATAGAATAGAATAGAATAGAATAGAATAGAATTCTTTATTGGCCAAATGTGATTGGACACACAAGGAATTTGTCTTGGTGCATATGCCTCGGTGTAGAAAAAAGGAAAGATAAATTCGTCAAGAATCATAAGGTACAACACTTAATGATAGTCATAGGGAACAAATAAGTAAGTAAATCTTAAGGATACCAGCAACAAGGTTATAGTCATAAGTGGGAGGAAATGGGTGATAGGAATGATGAGAAGATTAATAGTAATGCAGATTTAGTAACTAGTTTGACAGTGTTGTCAAACACTATTTGTTTAGCAGAATTATGGCGTTTGGTGAAAACTGTTCTTGTGTCTAGTTGTTCTGGTGTGCAGTGCTCTATAGCATCCTTTTGAGGGTAGGAGTTGAAATAGTGTATGTCCAGGATGTGAGGGGTCTGTAAATATTTTCACAGCCCTCTTTTTGACACCTGCAGTATACAGGTCCTCAATGGAAAGCAGGTTGGTAGCAACTGTTTTTTCTGCAGTTCTAATTATCCTCTGATAATTAGAAATAATTAGTTCTAAATATCCTCTAAGTATTATCTGTGTCTGTCTTGTTGAGTTGCAGAACCAAATCAGACAGTTATAGAGGTGCCGATGACAGACTCAATAATTCCTCTGTAGAACTGGATCAGCAACTCCTTGGGCAGTTTGAGCTTTCTGAGTTGGTGCAGAAATAACATTCTTTGTTGTGCTTTTTTAATAACATTTTTGATGTTAACTGTCCATTTTAGATCTTGTGATATGGTAGAACCTAAAAATTTGAAGGTCTCTACTGTTGATACTGTGTTGTCTAGTATTGTGAGAGGTGGAATTATGGAAGAGTTTCTCCTAAAGTCTATCACCATTTCTACGGTTTTGAATGTGTTCAGTTTCAGATTGTTCTGGACACACCATGAGGCTAGTCGTTCAACCTCCCGTCTGTATGCAGATTCATCATTGTCTCGAATGAGACCGATCAGTGTTGTGTCATCTGTGAACTTCAGTAGCTTAACAGATGGATCGTTTGAGAAGCAGTCATTGGTATACCGAGAGAAGAGAAGTGGGGAGAGCACGCAGCCTTTTGGGGTCCCTGTGCTAATTGTACAGGTATCTGATCTGATTCTGCTTAGCTTCACCTGCTGCTTCCTGTCTTTTAGGAAGTTTATGATCCATTTACAAGTGTGTTCAGGTACTTCTAGCTGGTTTAGCTTAGTTAGAAGAATGTCTGGAATGATGCTGTTGAATGCTAAACTAAAGTCTACTAAGAGGACCCTTGCGTAGGTCTTTGGAGCCTCAAGATGTTGTAGGATGTAGTGCAGAGCCATATTAACGGCATCATCTGTTGATCTATTTGCTCGGTATGCAAATTGCAAGGGTCTAATAGCAGATCCGTGATGGTTTTCAAGTGGGACAGCCCTAGCCTTTCAAAGGTTTTCATGGCTACAGATGTTAAGAGCAATTGGTCTGTAGTCATTCAATTCCTTGATGGTGGACTTCTTTGGCACTGGGAAATGCTTTGGTAAAGCATTTGAAGCAAGAAGGAACATAGCACATCTCTAGCAATTTATTGAAGATACGGGTGAAGATGGGGGCCAACTGGTCAGCACAGACTTTTAAGCAAGAAGGAGTTATCTTGTCTGGGCCTGGAGCTCTTCTTGTCTTTTGTCTGTGAAATAGGTTTTGCACTTCCTTTTCTGTGATCATTAGGGGTTGTGAGCCCAATGGGGTGGGGTCAGTTGTAAGAGGTTTGGCTGTTGTTGGTATGTCTGGGATGGGGATTGTGGAGATAGGTGGTGGTAGTTTTCTCTCAAACCTATAGTAAAACACATTCAGGTCATCTGCTAGTTGTTGATTTCGTTCAGCATGGGAAGGAGGTTTGCTATAACTGATGATATTTTTAAAAGTTTTCCATGTTTGCTGCTTCATTTATTGAGAACAGATTCCTTAGCTTTTCAGAGTAGCCTCTTTTTGCTGCTCTGATCTCCCTTGTAAATATGTTTCTGGCGTAATTGTACACCATTCTATCACCTTTTCTGTAGGCTTCCTCTTTGGTACAACGTAGCTGCTTAAGTTTAGCTGTGAACCAAGGTTTATTGTTATTGTATATTAGCAGGTTTCTGGTTGGCACACATAGGTCTTTACAAAAACTGACATATGATGTTACAGTATCTGTGAGTCCACCCAAGTCTGCAGAGGTATTTTCGAGAACATTCCAGTCAGTGCAATCAAAGCAAGCCTGTAGCTTTAGCCTTGCCTCCTCAGTCTAAGTCGTTACTGATTTAATTGTTGGTTTCATGGTTTTAAGTCTTTGTCTGTAAGCAGACAAATTGAAGGTATGCAAAAGATATAACCATAGTTGTCTCCTGCTCTTCTGGTAGGAGATATCAGTCTCAAAAGACCCCATGTTATGGACCAGTTCTGCATGGGACAGTGGAAACCTGTCCAGATGTCAGATGGAATATTTCTGGTATTAGATGGCTTTCAAACCCATAGCCTGAATCTCTTTCAAGAAGAAGGTGACAATCGCAAAACAGTGACTTCCCTTCTCAACTCTCAGTCCTTCTCTTCATAATTAATATGTTCAAACTTCTCCCAGATAACTGTACAAAATGCATCTTTGGTTATCTTTAGTAGGACCTACCCAGTTGTCATCCAAGTTCAAGTGAATTTCAGGAATTTTATTCTCTAGATGTCTTGAAAACTTGCAAAGACCCAGATTGTGTTCCAGCCCATCCTTCCCTGTAATGGTTGCAGGTAATTTTAAAGATGGTTGCTGGCCAACAATATGTGGATTCAATAAAAAAGGAAAATATTGCTGTTTTTTTATCAGCCCCATGTAGGCCTCTCTTACTGTCTCTGGACATATTTGCTTCTTGAGTTCTGCCAGTGTTTTCCTAGGCATCTCTTCTGTTGCTTCATGTCTTGTAGCTTCTTGATAAATGAAACTCCTCTGGATTGTCAGAGTTTAACAGTTTTGCACTGCTAAAGTACAATTTTGTTGATAGCTGTCACTGTCTCAAGATTCCAATAGAACTGTGCACAAGGGCCTTGGTAAACTCATTAAGCATCATCTGGAAGGTCCTCAAGAGAGATCGAGGGTGGACTTATCAAATAAATCTAATTTACTTGCAAGTACTGTGAACTTTTGTGTTGAATTTTTATTTTACCAATAAAAAAATTCTATCTATCTCCCTTTATTTCTTAATTGGTAAAATAAAAATTCTACACAAAAATAGTTTGTCGCAAAAGCGAAGGCTCATGGATTGGGGCTGAAAAGTGAAAGCAGAAGCTGTATGCTCCATCATTTTTGCAGACAATTGCTTCATTTGTTAAAATTGTCAAAATTTTATTTGCAACTGACAAACAGTAAATGAATTATTCAGAAAAAACTCAATACATTGTTCTTGCTTCTATGGGCCTGACAAAAAGTTAGGTTTAATATGGGGCTTTCACCACCAGGAACAAGCCTTTTCTTATGAAAAAGCAAGTTATTCAAAACAACATCATAAATCAAAGAGAGAGAAAAAACCAGATAAAGTCCAGCAGGGGGTTAAAATAAATGAGCGCTCAACCAGCTAGTTCAACTTTTAAAGAATAAATACCAAAGTGAAACAGGTGCTTTAATAGTGAAGTTAAACCTAAAGCATGCTAAAGAAAATGAACTGCTGAGAGAAAAGATAGATAACCAGTGGCTTTCTGACTCTTCCAGCATGGAATTGACATCTTCAGGATTGTTCTTCTGGGAGGGGGATGGTTCCCACAGTCATCTGAAAATCATCTTGGATCATTCCTAAGTGATCCCATTCAAATCCAGGAAGCAACATTGCCAAAGAACCAGCTTTGGTAGCAAAATCGGCAGATCTTTGGCAGGAGAAAGAAAAGTTCCTATCGTTCAGCAGCCATCTTTGGGGAGGAGCCACAAGTCACTTATGAACCTACTCCTGGTGGTTAAATCTATATTTGGGAGGTTAAATC
This sequence comes from Ahaetulla prasina, assembly GCF_028640845.1. NCBI lineage: Eukaryota > Metazoa > Chordata > Lepidosauria > Squamata > Colubridae > Ahaetulla > Ahaetulla prasina. The sequence goes on from NC_080546.1 coordinate 66,668,122, forward strand.
TCCCAAATATAAAATTGGGGGTATTCCACTAACCCCAGTAATAAGTTCCAGCAACTCCAGAGAGGGATGCTGCTGTGCAGTAGCACCACTTGCCTCAATCTCCTGACCGTACACTTAGTAGTAGAACCTCATACTCAGTTATTTGTGGGTTTCTGCCTATGGTCCTCCTGCCCAAAACCTTTGGCATAACAATGGGTACAGTACTTTTCATACTCTGGGTTCATGGCTGATGCCCAATCGAGAACTCAAATTAGCATATTTCACGACTTCATTTGCATATCCACATCAGCTCCCTCTTCCATAATTAAATCATGAGAAAGCTTTACTGTAAGTAGGCCTGGCATTAAATACTACATTCAGGTCTCTGAATATGTGGTAACCTGGCTTGCCAGGAGCTGAAGTAGGGAATAGTCTTAGAAAACCAGGTCTGCTTGCTCACAGGTAGTTTGCCTCTATTGCCTATGATATCTCCCTCTAATTTTTACTATTGTTTTTCAAAATCTATTACTCCTAAGCTCTGTCTCCCTTAGGAATAACAATTCCTACTATATACCTCATATCACACATCTCCTTCATAACCATATCCTAGGGCTGTGATGGCGAACCTATGGCACGCATGCCCAAAGTGGCACACAAAGCCATGTCGCCTGGCTCACGTGGCCTTGTCTGTTTGTCTTCCGGGTGTCTGGCACGCAGACCAATCAACTGTCCTTTGTGTATGGCAGTGCCAAAAACCAGTGTGTGCATGTGCTCCAGCCAGCTGATTGTCAGGTGTGCATGCACGCCAGAACCCAATAGTTTGGCTTTTCCGGAGCACAATCCCTTCATGCATGTAGCTGTGCCAAAAACTGGCCTGCACATGCACGCTGGCAAGCTGATCGGGCACGCATGTGCGCTAGAACCCGGAACTTTAGTTTTTCCAGAGCGCATATGCGATGTTTCCATGCGACCCGAAAAGGTTTGCCATCACTGTCCTAGGGTGTTTTACTTGCCAAGCACTTGGCTGCTACTCAAACAACTGTGTCAATAGTTCAATATAATATAATAAAATCAATATAATATACATTGATTATACATTGCAATACACTTATTACATTAATATGTAATAAACTAGCAGTTTCAATAACAAAATTAAAAACTGGGGAAAAAACTATTCAACTTATAGTTAGTCACTTTAAAAATATATGCTATGTTGTAATCAGATATTTATTTTTATTTATGTATGTATTTTTATTAGAGAAAAGTATTATTGCAAATTATCATAACATATATGCCAAAGATACATTCCAAACTTTGGTATATAATTCAATATCACATTAAAGATTTTCCCATAAATCTATTTATATAAATACTATTTCAGAACAGTGTCAAAAAAAATCACCAAAGCATATTATATACCGTATTTTTCGGAGTATAAGACACACCTTTTTAACCCCCAAAAAGAGGGTGAAAATCTGGGTGTGTCTTATACACCAAATGTTGCATCAACCTTACCTAGGGGAGAGGGGAAGGAGTTGGTGCAGTGGCAGCAATGGCAACAATGGTGACAACGGCGGCAACAGGCAGCTGATTGGTGGTATTCTGGGATCCAAGCGCCAGTTAGAGAGGTGAAAAGCAAATGGTTCTGGGAATTGACAAGAATTGCTCCCTCGCCACCGGACCTGCTCCTGACCTGCTGCTGGCTGCGTGAGCTGCCTCCCCATCGCTGCCGTCGCTCATTGAAGCCTGCTGCCACATGAGGAGCCGTCTGCAGAGCTGCCCCTCCGATAGCCGCTGTTGCTTACTGAAGTCTGGTGCCACCTGAGTAGCCGCTTGTGGAGCCGCCTGACAGGTAAGCACATAACTGGAGGAGGAATTCTGGGGGTTGAAGTCTACAAGTCTTAAAACTGTCAATTTTGAAGACCCCTGGGTTAGGGGTTAAGGTTAGCACTTGTTTATAATGGGTTAGGGTTAAGGTTAGGGTTAGCACTTGTTTGTAAAGGGTTAGGGTTAAGGTTAGGGTTAGGGAAGAAACAAATCACCAATGTCCTAAAATTCTCAGCTTACTATTGTTACCGTAGTTTAGGGCTGGGGCATAATGAGCTAGTGTGTGTGTATGAATGTATGAACATGGTTTCAGCTACAGTGCTCTGCATTGTTTTTTTTTAAAAAATATTTATTAAATTTTTGAAAATTAAAATACACAGTACAAAAGTATATTCTGTTATAAAGGACACAGTATTGTTGTTCTGTCCCCCCACCTCAGTCTGGGAGGCATGTGAACTGACTCAATTAGCCGGCAATTTAGTCCACGGCAGCTATCAGATCTGGCAGCAACCCAGCGAGCGTCTGCCAAGGTTTTCTTTTATCTTCCTTGATGCTGGCGTGTCAGAAGCTCCTTACCGGAGTAACCAGGAAGTCAGGAACAAACAGCAATCCAAGCCAAATGCTCAGTCAAATAGTTCAGCTCAAGTTTTCTCCAAACAGTTTGATTTGTCTGTCACGAAGTAGTAGAGCAGCCCCTCCTGCTTTTATACCCTGTGGGGTGTGGCTTCGTGACTTAGCACTTTCTAGGCCTGCTCCACCCCTTCTTCTGTTGTTCCCGCCTCTCTTGTCTACGAAACCTGGGATCTAACCAGGACTGATTGTTCACAGCTGGGTCTGGAAGCATGGCCTGGGCGGGGGGAGATACAGGAGACAGAGGCCTTGTCAACTCCTCCACCTGGCCTGTCTCTGGCTCCTGGAGCTGAGCCAGAGAAGCGGGCCCTGCAGAGGGGAGCCCTGACGGCCCTTCCCCCTCACGTTCTGAGTCACTCTGGCAGTGGGCCAGGCTCGGGGGGTGCCTGGAGCCACAACAATTGTTCTTCGTTGTGGAAAAATGTCAAAGCCAAGAAGGCAAGCATACAAAATCTCCTTCAAGCTGGAAGTTGTGAAATATGCTCAGGAGCAGGGAAACAGAGTAGTAGAAAAATTTTTGGACCACCTTCACATATGAAAAAATGATAAGAGATTGGAGGAAACAGGTGGAAAAGCTGCAAAAGGTAAAGGATAAAAGCAAGCACAACTTTCATGGGCTTCCTGCAAAATGGCCACAGTTAGAGGAGGACATGAGAGACTGGATCATAGGTCACTGGAACATTGGCTTCGCAGTCACAACAAAAATGGTGATGTATTAAGCCAAATGCATTGCTACACAGAAAGGCTTTCAGGATTTTACTGGATCACCATCGTGGTGCTTCAGATTTATGAGGTGATATGGCCTTGCTATGCACACCAAAACTAGAATTAAGCAAAGAATGCCAAAAGAGTATGAATGTAAGATTCTGTCTTTTCATACTTTTGTGATAGACTCCAGGAAGAAAATAATTTTGAAATTGGCCAGATTGGGAATATGGATGACGTCCCGCTAACCTTTGATGTGCTATCAGATAGGACTGCTGATGTGAAAAGGTGGCAAAACCATAACCGTGAAAATCTCAGGACATGAGAAAACACATTACACGGTTGTGTTGTCCTGTTGTGCAGACGGCACCAAATTGCCACCAATGTTAATATTCAAAAGAAAAATCTTCCCAAAGGAAGTGATTCCAAGAGGTGTTGTTATTCATGCCCATGAGAAAGGATGGATGGATGAACATGGAATGAAAGTATGGATTGAAAGAGTGTGGTCCAAATGTTCTGGAGGGCTTCTGAATAACCAGCTTTATTAGTGCTCGAACAGTTTAGAACACATATTAGTGAAACGAAAAAGAAAAGATTCAAAGAATTGAAGATTCATCTAGCTGTAATTCCTGGGAGTCTTACCAGCCAGTTGCAACCTCTTGATGTTTCCATTAACAAGCCATTCAAAGTCTACAAGTGAGAAGAGTGGAACAAATGGATGACTGCTGGTAATCATGATTCACTGGGCTAATGAGGAGGCCCACTATCACTCAAGTTTGTGAATGGGTGAAAACATCATGGAATTCCGTGAAGGACGAAATTGTTACACGGTCCTTCAAAAAATGTGGCATTAGCAATGCCTTAGATGGAACTGAAGACGATATCATTTATGAAGGTAGCAAGGAAAGTGATTGTGAGCAACTGAGCTTCCTAAACTCTTGACACCAGCGACTATGATGAGTTTTATTTATTTATTTATTTATTAAATTTTTATACCGCCCTTCTCCCGAAGGACTCAGGGCGGTGTACAGCCAGAGTAAAAACAAAGATATATACAATTTAAAACAACATTTAAAAAGAGCAAATTTTAAAGGCTGATTATTAAAATTTAAGTTAAAAAGTTAAAAATATTAAGAAACCCAATTAAAATACATCACTAATTATGCCAGTCCCGCTTTAATGAATAAATATGTTTTGAGCTCACGACGGAAGGTCCGAAGATCAGGCACTTGACACAGGCCAGGGGGAAGTTCGTTCCAGAGCGTCACTGCCCCCACAGAGAAGGCCCTACTCCTGGGGGCCGCCAGCCGACACTGTTTGGCGGACGGCACCCTGAGGAGACCCTCTCTGTGCGAGCGTACGGGTCGGTGGGAGGCAAAGGGTAACAGCAGGCGGTCTCGTAAGTACCCGGGTCCTAAGCCATGGAGCGCTTTAAAGATAGTTACCAAAATCTTGAAGCGCACCCGAAAGACCACAGGAAGCCAGTACAAGCTACGGAGCAGCGATGTCACGTGGGAGCCACGAGCGGCTCCCGTTACTACTCGCGCAGCCGCATTCTGGACTAACTGCAGCCTCCGGGTGCACCTCAAGGGCAGCCCCATGTAGAGAGCATTGCAATAATCCAGCCTAGGCGTAACCAGGCGTGGTGACCGTGCATAAGGCATCCCGGTCAAGGAAGGGCGCAACTGGCGAACCAGGCGAACCTGGTAAAGGCCCTCCTGGCGGCGGCCGCCAGGTGTTCATCAAAGACAGCTGTCGATCCAGGAGGACGCCCAAGTTGCCAAGCACCTCCTTTGGGGGGACTATCTCGCCCCCAACACTCGGCTGCGCATGCAGCTGACTGTACCGGGATGCCGACGTCCACAACCACTCCCTCTTGGAGGTAGTGAGCTTGAGTCTCTTTCTCCCGATCCAGTCCGCTACAGCTTCCAGGCACCGGGACAGCACATGGACCGATTCGTTGGTGTGGACCGGGGTGGAAAAGTACAGCTGAGGATCATCAGCGTACAGATGATAACTCACCCCGAAACCACTGATGACCTCACCCAGCCGCTTCATATAGATGTTGAACAGGGTGGCGAGAGAATCGACCCTGAGGCCCCCCACAGGTGAGCCGCCTCGGGGACGCCCTCTGCCCCCCTGTCAACACCGTCTGCGACCGGTCAGAGAGATAGGAGGAGAACCACCGATAAACGGTGCCCCCCACTCCCAATCCCTCCAACCGGCGCAGCAGGATACCCATGGTCGATGGTATCAAAGCCACTGAGAGATCTAATAGGACCAAGGCAGAGGAGCAACCTGTCCCTGGCCCTCCAGAGGTCATCCACCAACGCGACCAAAGCCGTCTCCGTGCTATAACCGGGTCGGAAGCCGGACTGGAACGGGTCCAGATAGACAGTTTCCTCCAGGTGCCGGGGGAGCTGCCATGCAACCACACTCTCTACAACCTTCGCCACAAAGCGAAGGTTGGAGACTGGACGATAATTACCCAAAATAGCTGGGTCCAGGGAAGGCTTCTTGAGGAGAGGTCTCACCACCGCCTCCTTCAAGGCGGCGGGGAAAACCCCTTCCATCAAAGAAGCATTTATAATCCCCTGGAGCCAGCCTCGTGTCACTTCCTGAGCAGCCAGCACTAACCAGGAAGGGCACGGGTCCAGTAAACATGTAGTTGCATGTAACCTCCCCAGCAACCTGTCCATGTCCTCGGGAGCCACAGAATCGAACTCATCCCAAATAACCTCAACAAGACGTGTCTCTGTCGTCTCAGCTGGATCATCGCAATCTTGGTCCAAACTATCCCGAAGCTGAACGATTTTATCGTATAGATAACCGTTAAACTCCTCAGCTCGTCCCTGCACGGGGTCATCCCGTCCTTCTTGCTGGAGGAGGAACGGGTCACCAAACAGGGCGGCCGGGCGGTTATCTGCCGATGCAATGAGGGTGGAAACGTAGGAACGCTTCGCCTCCTTCATTGCCACTAGGTAGGTCCTAGTAAAGGACCTCACTAGTGTCCGATCAGCCTCGGAACGGCTAGACCTCCAAATACTCTCCAGGCGTCTTCTCCGGCGTTTCATCTCTCTCAGCTCCTCGGAAAACCAGGGAGCCAATTGAGATCTACGCCGGGTCAGAGGCCGCAAAGGCGCGACACGGTCCAAAGCCCCAGCCGCGGCCCGTTCCCAGGCCGCAACCAGTTCTTCAGTCGTGCCGTGGGTAAGATCCTCAGGAAGCGGCCCAAGCTCCGTCAGGAACCTCTCCGGGTCCATCAGGCGCCTGGGACGGAACCAACGCATTGGCTCCGTCTCCCTGCGGTGGTGAGCGGCGGTCTGAAAGTCTAGGCGAAGAAGAAAATGATCTGACCATGACACCGGTTCTTTCACTAAATCTCCTAAATCCAGATCATTTACCCACTGACCAGAGATAAAAATCAAGTCTAGCGCGCCTCCCCCAATGTGTGTAGGGCCATCAGTTACTTGAATCAGGTCCAAGGCCGTTCTTGGGGTTTCCAGAAAATTAGAGGAATGCTTGAACCTTAAAGTGTTTCCTCATTTGTTAATGACAGTGATGATGGTTCTTAATACCACTGCTGACTTTACATGGTAGTAAAAAGTGTACATTGGCTGTAAAAATTATTCTGCTGTACTGGTATTTTATTAAATAATATATTATTACACCATTTGGTTCAGAATACTTTTTCCCTTGTTTTCCTCCTCTAAAATCTAGGTGCGTCTTATAGTCCGGTGCGTCTTATACTCCGAAAAATACGGTAGGTCAGTGAACCCTTAGATTTTTTTACATCTCCAACAGAGGAAATCTCAATTTTTTAATGAATCGGCTTTTACTGCAAATCTGTTGATACAATTTTAATGATTTTAAGGACTTTCAGCCATTGATAGAACATTATCAGATACTCTTAACTCTTCGGTACATGTTTGATATATTCCAGTGGTGTCTACTTAAAATATTCTTAGGCTTTTGATCTAAATAGGTTGTGAGTTTAATTTCTGTGATGGATTCCATCAAATGGGCAAGTATCCCAAGTGTCTTTGGAGCAACAAGCTGTTGTTCCAGAATTTAATTTTACTTTTGTTTGATAAGAACTTCACCCTCAAGAAAGGAATCATTTATTTCTTAAATAGTTTCTTCTATTGGTAAGTTTCCTTCTTTTCTTTTAACAGATTAGTTGGAGTCCCGATGGCCATCGCCTTCTTTCTGCTTCTGGGGACAAAACAGCTAAGATCTGGGATGTCGGTTCCCAGAGTGTGGTAACTACATTTAAAATGGGATCAGATGTTTTGGACCAGCAATTAGGTTGTTTGTGGCAAAAAGGTCATTTATTGACATTATCCCTTTCTGGATATATCAACTATCTGGATGAGAACAATCCTAATAAGCCTCTTCGCGTCATAAAGGTTTGTGGAATAATTAAGGCAGTGTGTTCTAGTTTTCAACTTCTGCTTAGCAATAATAATCATGACTATGAAAAATAATTCAGTGAAAGACTGGTTTGAATTCTAGTGATTATATTATTCTGTTAACTATTATTGAGTTTTTAAGCACAGTGATTTTAATAATTCTGCATTTTAGGTGAATATTGTTGATACCATTATGGGAAACACATTTTTTTTAAAAAAAATATTGTATTGGAGCATGTTGATACCTATAGAGCAGAAGTGTCAAACTCATGGCCCGTGGACAGGATCTGGCCTGTGGGTTGCTTAAATCTGATTTGCGAGGCTGGCCTGAAAATGGCAAAGGATTGGCCTGTGGTGCCTCTGGCAACCAAAACGGGCTGGGTTAAGACACCACCCCCTGCCCCGTTTTGTCTGGCAAAGTGCTGCAGGAGGCATCCGTCCCATCTCCCCCTTCCCCAGCCCATGGAGAACTATAGTGCTGATACAGCCCTTGAAGAAATCCAATTTGACACCCTTGCTTTAAAGCAGTGGTTCCCAACCAGTGTGCCGCGGCACTAAGGGGTGCCGTGAGATCTTTTGAGGGTGCCGGGAACTTTTGAGCTACGGAGATTTTAAATATCTATTTCCTTATAAGGGTGCCGGGAACTTTTGAAAGGCTTTCCAAGGGTGCCTCAAACAAGAAAAGGTTGTGCCTCAAACAAGAAAAGGTTGGGAACCACTGCTTTAAAGTATCACATGTTCACATACGGACCCTTTTAGGATCCAGAGAATGTGATCAGTTCTATGCAGCAAAGCTTTTGACCTATACTTTCTCAACAATAGTACTTTTCTTCTTCCTGACCAGGTCTTAAAATTGGTTGGATGTGGCTAACATTTGGAATGGAGGCCACAGAAAACCACAGAGAATTGGGTTTGACTGGAAAGAAATAAGAAAACCAATAGAGCAGGAGTGTCAAACTCAAGGTCGTGGACTTGCAGCCTACCATCACAGAGGGTTGAGGGCATGGGGCTACAAAGGGTGAGACACTTCCCCCTGCTTCCCCCCCACGTGTGCACACACACTCAAACTTCTGCAATGGCAGGCTGCAAACTAATAAAAGCTGTTTTTGGGGAGTTGCTTTCACTGTTTTTCAGTTCCTTTCAGGTAGGCGTTTCTTTTCTTAGCCCCAAACCCCGTGGAAGGCTGCAAGAAGCTCCCATCCCAGCTTACCTCTCCTGTTCTTTTCCTCCCTAATACAACCCTATTACATGGGTAAATATCTAGACACTAGACAGCACCATGGGGATTACTTGTTCAGCAGATGGATGGCATGAAGGAAAAAACCATAACTGTATCTACTTGTTTTGGCATGCAATTCCCTATAGCACTGTGCCAAGGAAAGGAGTTGAAATTCTTTCTATCCAAGAAATGTCGTGTCTGTAATTACCATAATTCTGTAACCAGCGATAGGATTCAAATAATTTAACAACCAGTTCTCTACCCTAGTGACTGGCTGGGTAGGCGTGACTGGGTGGGTGTGGCCAACTAGATGTCACTCACATCAAGAGGTGCCTTGCCTCAACCTGCCTCCTCAACACATCCAGTCATGCCTCATCCCTCCCCTCCCCTCTCAGCCACTCCTTGTCACTCCCTGTCTCGCCTTGCCCAGCCCCACCTTGATTTATGACCACAATTGATCCCAAAATTTACATTGCTAAGTGAGAAATTTATTAAGTGAATTTTCCCCCATTTCATGACTTTTCTTGCCACATTTGTTAAGTGAATCACTGCAGTTGTTAAGTTAGTAACATGGCTGTTAAGTGAATCTGGCTTCCCCATTGACTTTGCTTGTCAGAAGGTTGCAAAAGGGGATCACATGACTCTGGGAGATTACAATCATCATAAATGTGGGACAGTTGTCAACCATCTGAGTTTTTTTTTTTTTTTTTATAAAAAGTTTTATTTTTACAATCATATCAAATAATTCATCCAATGTACAGTTATATACAATTAGTCGGGCTTGCCCAGTCACCACCACCCTTTTTAACACTCTTCCCTCTTCTACCTTCTTTTACTTTCCAAACCTTCCTCTCCTTCTCTTATCTACATCCACTCCTCCCTTAACCATCTGAGTTTTGATCACATGACCGTGGGGATGCTGCAATGGTCGTAAGCATAAAAAATGGTCATGTCACTTTTTTCAGTGCTATTGTAACTTTGAATGGTCACTAAATGAATAATTGTAAGTCAAGGATTACCTGTACAAAAATACAAAAAGCTTCTTTGCTTGCAAAAAGCTGCCCTAAATACCAATCATTAGATTAGAAATGGGGGAATACACACTGAAGATCAACGATAGTCACAGCCATCATGGAAACCTAAAACATTCTGTCCAAACACCTTCCTTTTCATCAGCAATACCTGCAACCCAGAGTTAAAAATCAGGCAGGGTGCCACCTTAAGGAATTAAAAGAGTGAAAATGCAATGATAATCATCAGCAGCCAACTCTTGCTCATAAAGTGAAATCCTTTAGCAGAGAGGTCATTTAAGCTCTCCAGAAAATGGGTGGGCATACTTGGCTACAAAATGTTGAGCTAAAGAGACAAATTAACAAAGTATATAGGAGACCCAGGTTCAGGTCTCTGCTCTCTGAAGCTTGTCAGGATTACAATAAAATCAGTACATGCCACAGATATCTAAATAAACTTCAAGCCTGTTGCCATGTTTTTAAGCCTTATTATCATGAGAGAAACCTAAAATGGAGAGAGGATCCACATCCTTACCTCCTATTTTTTTTAAAAATCTTACTATCACTGAACAATCATGTACTTTGGCCACTCAGAAGCAATGCAAGAGACTCCTGTCCCAAAGGTACTTTTTCTTTTTCTTTTTTAAAAAAGTTTTTATTTTTTGGGGGGAAAAAACCACATACAGATCTTTGTTGAACAAGATAACAGTCAGGTACATAATTAAACATATTTCAAATTTCACCCCCTCATTGTATTGTTTATCCAATATTTTCCCTTCTCCTCTTCAAATTTTATTATTGCCCATTTCTATCAAATTCTCTATTCCACCCCTTTATCCTGAATAGCATTTAATCAAATCTAGTTCCCACATTTTTGTCCCCTTTCTTGCCCCTCCCTCCTTCATTAAACAAAGTACACCATATTTATCCCTAATATTGTCAAAGACCAGTAACAAAAAGAAATAAAAACAAGGTAATATCTATAAAAATTATCCTGTCTTAAATCTCACCTTGATTAAAAGGTCTCCCATCACTTATTTATTTCAAAATCCCATTCCAAGTAAAAAATATTAAAATAATAAACTAAATAAAAAGAGCAAAATAAAAAGGAACAAACATTATCCCATTTCTCACATAGTTCCATGTTCATATTCAAATATTCTATTGGAAGTTTTATCGCAAAGTATTTCAATTTCACTGGATGTGCTTAAAATCTGCATATTTTCTTAACTTATTAAATACCTTGTTTGCCCCGTTCCTCCTCTCCTCAACATTTTTATAATCCTCTAATCTTTAATACAAATTTTAATTTTACATTATTATAACATGCTTTTTATATTCTTCTCTATCATTGCTGCAAGCAGTTCTTACTTCAACTTTATTCTTTGATATTATGAGTCTTAAAGGTCAGCCATCTAATTGCAAGTGTTCCTTTGGAGTGTCCTGAAATCACAAAGACATTCCCCTCCTGTATTTCTCCTTCTGCCTTTAGGTGTCAGTCTTTAGTATTGTTTTCTATTTTGTTCTTTGGTGTTATCAGTCTTAAAGGTCATCCTTCTAGTTCCTCCTTTGAAATTGTCCTGAAATCACAAAGACATTTCCCTCCTGCATTTCTTCTTCTGCCTTTAGGTGTCAGTCTTTAGTCTGCAGTTACAATCCACAATTAACAAAGTATCCATTTTGGAACCTTTCCTTTGTTTCAATTTTTTACCTCTTTTCAATCCTGTAAATAGTTACATTATAATTCTTTAAATCCAAATTTATAAAGAGTAGAGGAGCTGGGAAAAACTCAATTAAAGTCAATTTTTAAAGTCCTAGTTAGTTCCACTCTTTTTCCTTCTTGGTTATAAATTTTTAAATAATCGATAAAAGCTTCCAAAATTCTCCAAAGTCAATTTTAAATGGAAATGATATTTTCTCTGTTTTTTCTATTCAATTAGGACTCTAGAAATAGATTCCAAGCCACCTTTTGTCAGGTTTTAGGTATCTTTGATTATTTCCTTCCATTTTCATTTCCTGTTTAAATTAGCCGCTATTTCTCAGTTTTTCTTTAAATGCTTATTAGTAAAATTGCCTTAAGTGCCTCTTCGTGAGCTGGTATTGACTCATCCTGCTTCAATATCTTATTCAATATTTGTGCTTTATCCTCCTGCCCGTTCTTGTGGCCGTCCCGACTTCAAGCAGCTGGTGATGGCTGCGGTCCTCCTTGATGGGTCGAGGGAAAAAAGCCAGAGCTACAGGAAATTTGCAACTTCCCTGTCTGCTCCAGCGGCTCCCTCATTCTTAGCTGCCCCTGCAGGGCAGCTACAGTCCGAAGCGGACCCCATTTTGAGAGGGTTATCAGCACTCACCCCAGAGCTCTCGGGGTTCGTGTCCATGTTGTCACGACACTGGCCACACCTCCCAAAGGTACTTTTTCAAGAGGCAATTGGACTTTCTGGAAACCAAGAAAGTCCAGTTGCCTCTTGAAAAAAGCACCTTTGGGACAACCATAACCTGAATGACTGAATGACAAGAGACTCCTGTGCTCAGTGAACTGACAAAGTACCCTTTCCCACCCAGGAGAAGCAATCCTTAGATCAATGTGCACCATTTAAAGGCTGGTCTCACTCACCTCACAAGATATCCTGAGGAAATCATCCAGATTTAAGGAAAGATCACATGCCCCCAGAAAGGCAGTAAAAAAAATCAGACAGAGTGCCAAGCTTGCATCCTGCCTCTTAGCCAGTGCTTAACTCGATCAAGCAGGCAGCGGAGGTCTGAAAACAATACCTCATCGCTTTCCCATCAGTGTGGGGGGGAGACCTCCCAAAGCCCTTTTTTTTGTAACAAGCCAAAGACTAGCTGGATCACTCCATTTAGAGAAGATTACAGATCCAGGGAAGAAAGAGACCTGTAATTGTCCCTTCCCTTAATTGGGGACGGAGGAGGCAAGGAGTGTCTGGGAGGGGATTCAGCTGTGTTGGAAGTACACCCCCAAAGGGCAGTGCCAGGAACCACTAAAACTGTGCAAAAAGCTTAAAACAACCCTTCCCCTTTAAGAAAGTCAAGCCCTTGAATAAAAGTACCAGCAAAGGGGAAAAAAAACCTCCAGAGAAGCCATTCAGGTTATAGAAAGTCTGGGCACACTACCAAGAACTGTTAACGGCTGTTACAATGTAACAAGGCTTAACCACAGAGGCAGTTTTGGAAAACACTTAAGCAGAGCAATAAAGATAAGTAGAATTAGGCTAGAAACAACTCAGAGGCACACTAGAATGCCTCCTTCCTGCCTTCCTGACAGGATTAACCCCGTAAAATGGGAAAAACAAAAGGCTGTTGGAAAGAGATTTCTTCCAACAGCTGGTTCACTGAACTGCTCAGAAAGTTAGCTACTGGTTCTCTCAAATCAGTGTGAACCAGTTGAATCCCACCACTGCCTGTAAGCATCGCAGTGTTTTGATCTGAAATGTCTGAAAAGGGATTTTTCATAAGAAGTGAAGGGAATCTTGTGAACTTTTTAATGTTTTAGAAGGTTACAATGGCAAAAAGAAAGTCTTTGGCATATAATAAGATATAGTTACCTTATTTTTCAGTAGTCAATATTCAAGTGAAAGAAAGTTGGGCAGTTTTTCTGATGGTCCATAAACTGCTATTTGGCTACCACTAAAGTAGCTGAAGCTTAGAAAACCCTTTTCTAAGAAAAGGCCAGGTAGTTTTGTTGCAAATATGGGAGTTATTCCTGCTCCATTGTAACTAAACCTCTAGTTTTTGATGTGAAGAAGTTAAAGGTTTTGTTTTTTAAAAAAAATATAAATGTGGTTTTTGTAATAATTATATCTACTTTCTTGCAGGGTCACAGCAAATCAATACAGTGTCTTACAGTGCATAAAAATGGAGGGAAATCCTATATATACTCTGGAAGCCATGATGGACATATTAATATCCTTTAAGTGATTAACAATTTTTGTGCTAACCTGAGGTGGCTAAATAGCTATTTCTCATTATTATTTTTCTGTCATTTCTGCTGTCACTGAAATATTATTAACAAACAGGATATAATACAGTTCATGCTTACCGTATTTTCGGTGTATAAGATGCACCATTTTACCCCCCAAAAGAGGGTGAAAATCTGGGTGTGTCTTATATTCCGAATGTAGCCCCGCCTACCCGCCGGCCCCCACCCTTTGAACATTTTCGGGCAGTTCAAGGCGGTGAGGAACTGCGCCAGGGCACAGCCTGTCCTGAAGAGGAACAAACCTCTTTGGGACACTGGGGGTGGGGGGTGGAACTGTCCGGCAGCTTTGGTGAACAAGGCTGGAAAGGAGGGATGTTTCACGGCTTCCGCTTGGCTTGGCTCATTTGGCTCCTGGGCATAGAGAGGGCTTAGGCGGTGGCGCCAGCAGTGGCTCCTCACGTTGCTGGGGAGTGAAGTCATCGCGACTGTTGCCTGGCCTGAGCTGCTCACTGGGCGGCCAGAAGGGTGACCAGCCACGAACCATGGGGCCCGCCTTGTTTGCCAAAGCTGTTGGGCAGATCCCCCCACCCGACCATCCTGAAGAGGTTTGTTCCTCAGGCTGTGCTCCGACCCTCCCCCCAGAGCTATAGGTAGGAAGATGGGGGCATCTCGGGAGCAGAGCCTTCGGTGCCAAGTCCCTCTTCTGCCCCCATGAAAATCATCCCCTACCCCACTCATTCCAGTTAAACGCATGTAGAGTTATAGGGTTTGTTTTAAACAGATAATTGTGCTGCTCGTTATCAAAATCAAGTGGAAGTCTGGACATGGCTGATCCTGATGCTGATAGGCAGAGGCAGAATTCTTTTTTTCTTGTTTTCCTCTCCCAAAATTAAGGTGCGTCTTATACACAGAAATATATGGTATTTTAATTACTGAATGAAAATCTTAAAGTCTAATCTAATCCTTTTTTGAGATTGCTACATTCAATATAATTTAAAATTGTTCTATTTAAGTTGAATAAAAGTTAGCATAGAACCTCCTCCATGCAGCATTTCTAGCTTCTCAAACTTCAAGTGACTTTCTCTCCCAAGATCCAAATATATTTTCATCAACACTCCAGCACTTTGCAATAACAACTAACGTATTTTCTATGCATTTCTTTATCAGTAATTTGAATTTATGAAAGTCCTTCTTACAAAAAAGTGTCTGACTTGACATGTTCCACGTTCCAGGTTTTACAGTGCTGATATCAGCACTGGTTTCTTAAAACCTTAGGAGAATAATAATTATTTAGTGTAGGCGTTTATTGTTCACTGTCTAAATGTATGTGGCAGAAGTTTTGATATAACTTGTTACATGGATTAGGTTTTGGATTTTCTTTTCCTCCTCGTCCTGAATAGAATTTCCTTAAATTTTTTTTTGTACATTATTGGGATTCTGAAACAGGAGAAAATGATGGATTTGGTGGGAAAGGACACACAAATTTAGTTTCCCGAATGGCTGTGGATGACTTTGAGCAGTTGGTCAGCTGTAGTATGGATGATACTGTGCGTTATACTAGTCTTAACAAAAAGGAATACAGGTATTGGTGTTTTAAGCTTTCATCACAAATTTTTCTGTCATCATACTATTAAAATATCTATTTCAATTTGTAGACAATTTAGTGTGTTATATGAAAATCTGTATCCGATAAGCAGTTTTCACAAGCAACAATAGCATTTTTCCCATACTGTGATTAATGTTTCAGTAGCATCCTTGTTACCATGTCATGTAATACAACCATTTCATGAACAATTGTATTTATCCAAATGTAAGCACATTTTAGAAGATGAAATGAAATAATTAATACTGAAGAAGAAATTTCTAAGGGTAAAAGAATAGAAAAAAATCTACACTGTTGTTGTTATGTTAAAGTAAATTGATTCTGAAACCAGTTTTCATATTCCAGAATTGCTGAAGAATAATGCAACTTGGTTATATCTTGTCTAGTTCGATTGTGTGAACCCTGAGGGAAGTGGTCAGGGTTCTCTACAGCCTTGGTTCTGCCAAGTGTAATCTCGATCTTTGCCCTTCTTGGTTGATGAAAGGTGAAAGGGCCTGGTTTAGGATGCTAGTAAATACATCCTTCAATAAGGGGATTCTACTGTCCTCCTTAAAGGAGGCAGTGATTTGATATCCATCACAGGATATGTGAGCAGTTATTAACTAACTTAAATCATTCCTTTTTGGGAAAAGGTTGAGAAAGTGATGGGGTTGCAGTAGAAGAGAACCGTGGAGAAAATTGATTATCTGGATCCATTTTAGTCAGGTTTCAAGTCAAGACACACTGTAAAAATGACAATGACCCTGGAGAGACTGGGATTGGGGAGTGCAACAGCCGTGGTGATGCTTGAACTTTTAGAGGTTTTGGATACCACTAGTCATGGTATATTTCAAGATCTGCAGTGTTTCTTCTCTTTCTTAAAGAGGGGTTTCCAGTTGGCTGTGTTACACAGATCAGGTTCTAGATTACACAGTTGCACAGTTGCAGGTGCAGGGCTTGATGATCTTCCAGTTCTTATTCAACACTCACATGAAATCACTAGAAGATAACATCAGTGTAAGATACCAAATAGCACATCCTAGTCTGAACTACAGGACTCAGTCCTGACCTTGAGTTGGATTGAGTCTGGATAGGGGAAAATAAGTTGATGTTCAATCCCAGCAAGGCAGACTGGCTCTGAATTTATATGCTATTGAATCTGAGAAAGATTCCATATCCCAGGGTTTCAGATTGAACGATCAGACAGAATTACAGAAACATCTGGTAAAAAGAAGGGAGGCTTATGCCTATATATTAACAACAGCTGGTGTCAGGATTTAACTGTAATTTACAAATTCTGTGACAAAAATTTAGAGATATTAATTATCAACTGCAAACCATACTATTTGCCTCGTGAATTTTCCTCATTTCTTCTAATTGCTGTTTATGTCCCACCACAAGCCTGTGTAAACAAGGCATTACGAACTCTAGCTGACCAAATTATGGAGGCTGAAGCCAAATACCCTGATTTATTGGCCATTATTTTGGGAGATCTAAACAAGGCAAACTTAAGGAAAGAGCTACCAAAATACTTTCAGCATGTCAATTGTCCCACTAGAGGCAAGAATACTTTAGACCATTGCTACACAACACTAAAAGATGCTTATTGGTCTTTACCACGTGCAGCTGTAGGACACTCTGATCATTGCATGATTCACCTTGTACTTGCTTATAGGCAAAGACTTAAAACCACAAAACCAACAATGAGGAGGCAAACTTAAAGCTACAGGCTTGCTCTGACTGCAAGGAATATTTTGAAGATACCTCTGCAGACCTGGATGAACACAGATACTGTAATATCATATGTCAGCTTCTGTGAAGACCTATGTGTACCGACAAGGAACTTGCGAATATACAGTAACAACAAACCTTGGTTCACAGCTAAACTTAAACAGCTATATTGTTCCAAAGAGGAAGCCTACCGAAAAGGTGATAAAATGCTGTACAATCAGGCCAGAAATGTATTAACAAGGGAGATCAGAGCAGCAAAAAGAGGCTACTCTGAAAAGCTAAAGAAACAGTTCTCAACAAATGAACCAGCAACATGTGGAAAACTCTTAAAAATATCACCAGCTATGGCAAACCTCCTTCCCAGGCTGAAGGAAATCAACAACTGGCATATGACCTGAATGAGTTTTACTGCAGGTTTGAAAGGAAACTACAGCCACCTATCTCCACAACCCACATCTCAGACACACCAACAACAGCTAAGCCTCCTACAACTGACTCCATCCCATTGGGTTCACAACCCCTAGTGATCACAGAAAAGGACGTGCAAGATCTATTCCACAGACAAAAGCCAGGAAAAGCTCCAGGCCCAGACAAGATAACTCCTTCTTGCTTAAAAGTCTGTGCTGGCCAATTGGCCCCCATCTTCACCCGTATCTTCAATAAATCACTAGAGGTGCTATGTTCCTTCTTGCTTCAAATGCTCTACTATCATCCCAGTGCCAAAGAAGCCCACCATCAAGGAACTGAATGACTATAGACCAATTGCTCTAACATCTGTAATCATGAAAACCTATGAAAGGCTAGTGCTATCCCACTTGAAAACCATCACGGATCTGCTGTTAGACTGCTTGCAATTTGCATACCGAGCAAATAGATCAACAGATGATGCTGTTAATATGGCTCTGCACTACATCCTACAACATCTTGAATCTATGCAAGGGTCCTCTTTGTAGACTTTAGTTCAGCATTTAATACCATCATTCCAGACGCTCTTCTAACTAAGTTAAACCAGCTACAGGTACCGGAACAGACTTGTAAGTAGATCACAAGCTTCCTAACAAACAGGAAGCAGCAGGTGAAACTAAGCAGAATCACATCAGATACCTGTACAATTAGCACAGGGGTCCCCCAAGGCTGTGTGGTCTCCTCACTTCTCTCTGTATACCAATGACTGCATCTCCAACGATTCATCTGTCAAACTACTGAAGTTTGCAGATGACACAACAGTGATCTGTCTCATTCGAGACAATGATGAATCCGCATACAGATGGGAGGTTGAACAACTATCCTCGTAGTGCAACCAGAACAATCTGGAACTGAACACACTCAAAACCATAGAAATGATGGTAGACTTTAGGAGAAACCCTTCCATACTTCCACCTCTCACAATACTAGACAACACAGTATCAACAGTAGAGACCTTCAAATTTTTAGGTTCTACCATATCGCAAGATCTAAAATAGACACCTAACATCAAAAATGTCATCAAAAAGGGACAACAAAGAATGTTCTTTCTGTGCCAACTTGGAAAGCTCAAACTGCCCAAGGAGCTGCTGATCCAGTTCTACAGAAGAATTATTGAGTCTGTCTTCTGCACCTCTATAACTGTCTGGTTTGGTTCTGCAACCCAACAAGGCAGACACAGACTTCAGAGGATAATTAGAACTGCAAAAAAAAAAACAATTGCTACCAACCTGCCTTCCATTGAGGACCTGTATACTGCACGAATCAAAAAGAGGGCTGTGAAAATATTTACAGACCCCTCACATCCTGGACGTAAACTTTTTCAACTCCTACCCTCAAAACGACACTATAAGACATTGCACGCCAGAACAACTAGACACAAGAACAGTTTTTTCCCAAACACCATCACTCTGCTAAACAAATAATTCCCTCAACACTATCAAACTATTTACTAAATCTGTACTACTATTAATCTTCTCATCATTCCCATCACCCATCTCCTTCCACTTATGACTGTATGACTGTAACTTTGTTGCTTGTATCCTTACAATTTATACTGATATTGATTGTTTCCTGATTGCTTGTTTGTAGCCTATGACTATCATTAAGTGTTGTATCATTAAGTGTTAAATTTTTAACCTATGTCTATCATTAAGTGTTGTAAGTGTTGTACCTTGATGAAGGTATCTTCTTTTATGTACACTAAGAGCATATGCACCAAGACAAATTCCTTGTGTATCCAATCGCACTTGGCCAATAAAAATTCTATTCTGTTCTATTCTATTCTACTCTATTCTATTCTATTCTATTCTATTCTATTTAGTTTTGGCTTTGGTCATATTTTTCTCATGACAAACTGGCTTGTAATGCAGGTTGTCTCTAAATCCATAACTCTGGATCCACAAGTAGAAGGTGGCAATTGTGGCCCAGAAAACTATTGCCACATCTGCATCTCGTTTACCACTTGCATCTTTGTTTGGAGTGGGAGGCTTTACTCATAGTCATTCATGCATCTTGATTGAGCTATTGTAGTATATTGTACATGAGTGTTCTTGAAAAGTATTCAGAAACTACAAGTAATCATGGGGTTCTTCATTCTGTGTAGCACTTCTGGAGAAGAAACTGATTAACCATTTGAATTCCAGGTGCTAGTTGTCACCTTTAAACCCATGTACAGTTCAGAATCTGCATGTCTATGGGACCCCCTTTTCCCAATGGTATCTGCCTGGATGAGAAGGTCCATCTACTTGCTCAAGAGGCGACAGAAACATGGCCTTTTCTATTGCTGCCCCCTCTTTTGGAAAAGCACACCCCAAACATTTGAATGGTCTCTTTTCTTTTGACATTTAGAAAATCTATAATTTGAATAAGATGTTTATCCACTACCAATGGAAATAATTCTAATTACAGAGGGATAGATCACAACCCTTTTTATGGTCTTCAGGTGCAGTTTAATAGTTCTGATTGGTGGATTGTATTTAGTTTGTTTTAATCCAAACAATGCTTAAAGAACAAGTACTGGTCAGAGTCAGTGGTATTTGGAGTGGGCAATAAACCTGTAAAATATATTTAGAAGCTATTATAACGTCTGCAGACCTGTGCCATAATTGTTCTGGCTGCTTTTGTAAGCAGCTTGAATACTTCATACTATGCACCTCCTTGTATTTCTTCAGTTGGGAAAATTAGCTTTTTTTTTTTTTTTAGCAGCCAAGATGTTATAAAAATGGATGTTCAACCAAAATGTGTGGCAGTTGGACCTGGAGGATATGCAGTGGTCACATGCATTGGAGAAGTGAGTAAATTCAGAAAAACAAATCATAGTGCATTCTTTTATTCAATTATTTTAATCCTGTTGCTTTGTGCTTTTAGTATTCTGGGCAGTTGACATTTCATTGTATTGTGTAAACTGTAAAAACATAATTCAGTAACCAAGCCAATGTTGTTAGATGCTGTTAGATGTTGTTAGAATGCAGCAATAGTGATTTAGGGAGTTCCTCCCCACAAATTAATAACAGAGTAGGGAAAGAGGTATGAACATGCAATGAGCATGTGAAGGAAAATGGTTGTGGCACTTGTTTTGAACTCAGAGGGGAAAAATCTGTTGCAGAAATCCCTGATTGGAACATTGCACTCTAGGCAAAAGAGCAAGAGCCAATTTGGTCTAGCGGTTAAGGCAGGGATCCTCAACCCCTGGGCTGTAGTCCACTATCGAGCCTTGAGCCCTTTGAAATGGGCTGCAGAAATGGTGGATGAGCACACATGCACTTGCATGAGCAGCAGGTGAGCATGGTCAAGTCTGCTCCATTTGCGTGAGTGATGTGTGCACTTGCATGCTGCTCGCATTGAACCATGCCCTCTCCCCCCCCCCCCCCGGTCTGGTTTGCAAAGCCGGAAAGGTTGGAGAATTCTGGGTTAAGACACCAGGCTAGAAACTGAGAGACAATGAGTTCTAGTCACAGGACACAGGCATGAAAGCTTGTTAGGTGACCTTGGGCCAGACCATGAGATCAGGCCTGACAACTGGTCAATCACTTTCTGTTGCAAATAATGGATTAACACTCAGTTGATTGGAAATAAGTTGATTGGAGGAAATGTTAGGGGGAAAAAAACTATAAGCAAAAGTTCATGTATATATTTCTTCAATTATAGATTATTTTGATGAAGGATAAGAAGAAGTGTCTTGCAATTGATAACCCTGGTTTTGAACCGGAGGCAGTGGCAGTTCACCCTGGAGGTGGGACAGCAGCAGTTGGAGGAACAGTAAGAATATTTCTCATGAAATCATCTAATTTTCAAGCTTTTGAGATACATGCAGAAATGCAGTAAAAGCCACTGTTTCTTTTGTTCATGCTTAAACTTATCCTTGTTACGTTTGTATCTCCAGGATGGGAAAGTGCATTTATATGCAATTCATGGAGCTTCTTTAAAAAGTGAAGAGAAGATTCTGGAAGCCAAAGGACCAGTAACTGACCTGGCATATTCTCCTGATGGAGCTTTCCTGGCTGTGACAGATGCAAACAAAGTAGTCACAGTGTTCAGCATTGCTGATGGTTATGGGGTAAGAACTATGTTAATCATCTCCTATTGGTTTTTAGTTTCATGTCTTAAATAGAAAGCATAATAATAGTTCTGATATATGTCTCAATTCTAATCAGTTTGCAGTGGCATCTGGTAGTTTATGGTCAGTCCTCATAAGCAGGTTTATTAATAGTATAAAGGCTGCTAGCCTATAATTTTAGTAATTAAGTTGCACTTTGGAAGAACTATGTTGCCTAATGAAAGTATTGATAGGTTGAAATGATCAAATAAAACTTTATTGTTGGAACCTATTGCCCCATTTTAAAAAAAAATGCATAACCATTTAAATGTAGTTATCAAATATAATCTTGTATTGTTTATTCCCCTATGTTGATTTCACTTATAGCTTTGGTGTAATTAGAACATGAAAGTACATAAATGGTTGAATAATTATTAGAATAATTAAATAATTAATCATCAGTAAATTGCAAAAGGCAGCTTTATTCAGAACAGCTTACATCCTGCAATATACCTTTAACACCATCAAACATCCACATCTGCTTATCCCAGGTCCTTGGAAAGGACTAGATAGGTAGACAAAAATGCCAAATCGAGTATGAATATCTCGCTGATTGTGTGATAACCATAATAATAAAAATAATTAACTTAATTTGGGGATTACAAATATTGTATAAATATTTTTTCTGAATAGGAACATAATGTATTCTATGGCCATCATGCAAAAATAGTTTGTGTTGCCTGGTCCCCTGATAATGAGCACTTTGCTACTGGTGGCATGGACATGTTGGTGAACGTGTGGACCCTAAGTGACCCAGAAACCCGAGTAAAAATACCAGGTGATTCAGGCTTTTTTTCCTTTGAAAGAATTAATGCTGAAGTTGATTGAAAAAGAAGGTGTGGTAGTCTATATTACTTATCTGGGTTACATTCTATTTGATAGACAATATTGAAGTTTTCAGGAGAAATTTTAGAATTTGAAAATAAAATTTTCCGCAATTAGTTGGAAAGTCTAAAATCAATTGTTTTTACAAGACTTAATTGGAGGAGTGTCCATGCATTTTTATCTACCCTGTGTCTTCTCCCATAAGAATTGCAGAATTTGAGCGACCAAAGGAGTAATTCATTCATTCATTCATTCTTTCTTTCATTCATTCATTTTATTCAGTATGCTCATTTATTCATTCAGTTTGTAGAGCTGTTTCTCAGCATAGAAATCCATAATAGATGCCATACAGTTTCAGCTTTGAAATGTCCAAGGAAGGAGTTCCTGCCATTTTTTTTTGAGCCATTGGTCCTGCTATGAAATAGCAGTTTCTGTAAGGAATTTTTTCCCTTTTTTCATTTGGAAGCTGCTTTCTGGCAAATTAAAATCCTGCTCTTTTCGTGAGACTTGATGTTTAAGGAAAGTCTGCAATCTATTTAATGTTAAAAGAGAAGAACCATAAGAGCTTCAGGAAAGGAATTAAATACCAGATGCAATATTTTAGAACATTGATGTGCAAACAGATGAGCAAACAGTATTCGCCAAGGAAGCAATTATATGGCTAGCCAGACTGAAAATCTTATTAATGCTAAGCTTTTTTTCAGAATGCAATTGGATAATATTGTAATTACTCACATTTCTCTTTCATTTTCTCTTTGCTAAGATGCACACAGGTTACATCACATTAGCGGTTTAGCATGGCTGGATGAAAATACCTTGGTAACAACATCACATGATGCGTCAGTCAAAGAGTGGTCTATTTCCTACAAATAAAATACCTTCAATCAGAATAACTTCATCAGGAGAGACTACTAGAGTGAAATAAAGCATTTCTTTTTCTGAAAATTTAGCAAATGTATAATGGGATTCTATAGCATATTCTACTATCTTTGCAGGCAGTGTTTATATCTGTAATTACATAACTGTTGAAAAGCTTTAGTCAGTTACAGTTTGCACATGAAAAGCACTTAAATTATATTTGGAGTTTAAAAAATCTTTTGTGTGCTGAACATTCCAGAGTTTGCAACCTTAGCAGGATGATAGAACTGATTTGGTTCCCTATTTTTAATACTATATGTAAAACACATATTCACCTGATCTTTGTACAGCATGAGAGAACTCTCATTTTTTCTACTTACAGAACATTTCTGTACTAAGTCATAAGAATGCTTGTTGTGATCCACAAAAATGAATTGTGATGTGCAGCTACTGTATATGGGCTTGTCTGTAATCCCCCAAACTGTGGTCTCAGATTTCCTTCAAAAAAACAACAACAGTGGGGTACATCCATAATAAAGTTTTTGGTATTTCCTGTGCTTATTTGTAGTTATTTTTAAGATAAAGGCATTTTTTTTTCAGATTGACACTTGTTACTGTTTTGCACAAATGAGAATATTTGATCATGATTTATTTGGAAAAAGAATGCTTCTAGATCAGCTTTAAATATACATTTTTCATGAGGAGAAAGATGCTGATGTAAGAAAACTTGGATTAAAAAATATTTTTGTTGTTAATTATTAAAATAAACCAAATCATTATTTTGTTTTGAACTTCTCTTTGCGAAGATCAATTCAAGCCCAGTGAAATTGAATGACCTTACGAAATTCATGTTCTCAATACAGATCTTCTTTATAGCTTTAGAGCATAGCTGGAAGGGTCAAGGAGTCCAATCTGCTGCTCAAATAAGTACCTGCACCCCCTTAAGATCTCCAATGAACTTGGTTCCATGTTTCAACTGTTCTGACCATGAGCATTTTCCTAAGATTCAATAAAAATCTGTCTTTCGGTGCTTTAAGTCCATAATTGCCTGTCCTGAATTGTGAAAAGGAGAGGAAGCAAGTTTTGATTTTCTATGTGACCTCTTTTTAGCAGTTCTTCTGAAGACTAACCTTCTTCAATTCTTTTAGTGATGTGTCGTAAGAGTGAATTTCTAGTCCTCTGATTATTCTTACTTTCTTAAAAGTCAGAACTCCTCACCTAGTAAATGCTGGCCGCTTCTGCATAAAACCTGTCAAGTCTATGTTGTAGCAGAGTTAGCATCTGAAAGCAACAGGGTGATTTCAAATTGTCCTGTATGCTATTTATGCTGTAGCAACAGTAAAATGAATCTCAGGAGTACAGGCACTGAAGAAGCACATGCTCAGTTGTTTCTGTGTATCCAAAGCATTCCAAGCAGAATGTCTATGGAGATTCTCAGTCATCCAGGTCATGGTTGTCCCAAAGGTGTTTTTCAAGAGGCAACTGGACTTTCTTGGTTTTCACCTGGAGATTTATCTGTGTCATCAGGGTCACCTGAGTAGTGCAAAAATTGGTGTGGAGAAGGGGTGTCAAACTGGTGACCCACAGGCCAGATGCGTCACATGCATGCCACACCCACCCCAACTCCGTGTTTGGAAAAACATTGTGAAACGTCAAGTGATGGTAATTTGATGCGGCAAATTTGACACTTGTGATGTGGAGCCGCCTTGGAACTGTTGAAAGGACTGTGCTGTAGATTGGAGATAGATGTCCCCCCCCTCCCCGTTGAGAGAGGGCTGTTCAATTTTGACATAACCCCTCTTTCAAACCAGTGATCCTCTCTGTCCAAAATATGGACTTCGTTGCCTTCAAAAGTGGCCTGGGCCTTTTAAATGCAGATGGGCTGCTGAATCTAGTCCTGATGTGTGTGTTCTATGTTGTGCCATGGGTTTATGAAGTGGTTGTTTTGTTTCCCCAATGTACAGATCTGCACATGGCTCATTGCATTGTACTCCATATACCACGTTGCTCAGTTTCTGTCTGGATGTTTTATTCCTGGGGTGGATAAGCTTCTGTCTTAGTATATTTTTGGGTTTGAAGTCTGCACGTATGTTATGTTGGCTGAAGATTCTCCTGAGCTTTTCTGATATTCCTGCCACGTACGGAATGACAATGTTGCCTCATTTATTGTTCTCGTCATTGTCTGTTACAGAGGGTCTTGTCTCCTATAGGGTCTTTTTTGAGATTTGATAAAGGCCCACTAGCGAAAGCCACACATTCTGAGGGCTACCTTGATGTATTTATTTTTTTTCTCTGTCATCTTTGCTGGTAGGCAGGCCTTCAGCTTGGTGATGTAAGATTCGGATGACTCTCATTTTGTGCTGCAGTGGGTGGTGGGAATCAAAATATAAATATTGATCTGTGTGAGTGGGTTTTCTGTAAACTTCAGTATTAAGGCTTCTGTCTTTTTTAATGTGTACTGCACAGTCCAGGAAGGCTAGACTATTTTTCTTAAAATCTTCCTGTGGACAAATTGATGTATCTGTCCACAGAGTTGTTATGTTTGATGGTTGGTGTTGCCAACTAGAGGAGTTAATAAGGTGGTTACAAAACATCTAACTGCCTTATTAGCTCCTCTAGTTGGCAACACCACATATCACATCAACAATTCACAGGACTTTGCCAGCAAGGTTTGGAAATCAGAACGACCCAGATGAGACATAGTCCTGTGTCTCATCCTATGATGTGACTTCTTTCTTCACCTGCATTCCAACTACCGAAGCTGTCACGGTAGTGAAAAAATGATTGCTATAAGACAGCACTTTAGGTGACAGAACCCACCTCAGCCCAGACCACATATGTGCCATGCTGGACCTCTGTTTAACCACTACCTATTTTAAATACAATGAAGGTTTCTACAGACAAAAACATGGCTGCGCCATGGGTTCACTGGTTTCCCCCATTGTACCCAATCTCTACATGGAAGAGGTAGAAACCAAAGTTCTAGACTCCACCCACTCACTGGTATAGATATGTGGACGATATATTGGTCAAGATCAAAACACAGGAATTGTAAGTGTTCACCAAACATATCAACTGTGGACAGATACATCAAATTCATAGGGGAAGATTAAGTTAAAAGAAAATAGTCTAGCCTTCCTGGACTGTGCAGTACACATTAAGGAAGACAGAAGCCTTAACATTGGGGGGCGTGGCCATGACCGTGGTGGGGTAAGGACCTTTCCTTCACTTCACAGGGCTTATTAATGAAGATTTATGAGAATTTATGCCGTTTGGAATGCACTGTTATGGACGAAGTTAATAAATCATGAACTGAAAGTGTTAACAGCCCAGCAGATTGAATTTAAAACTGGTAGGTCATTTGAAACGGCTTGAATTAAGGAGTTTCTACAGCGTGGATTGACCGAGCCGGCAGACAGGATAAGTTGGAATAAATTACTGTGTTCTGTTTTTTCAAAATTAACTATCTTGTTCTGTGTTAAAAAAATTTTATTTTACTGCTGAGGCTAAGTGAAGGACTGAATTTGATAATGAGAAGATTTTTTTTTTTTTGAGCCTTCCGGAAGTTCAGCCAAGAAGAATTTATCTGCTTTGCTGTCGTGGAGGAAAAATGGCGCTGATTAATGTTAGCTGTGAAGTTTTGTGTTTCTTTGTGGAGTAATAAATCATGAACTGAAAGTGTTAACAGCCCAGCAGATTGAATTTAAAACTGGTAGGTCATCTGAAACGGCTTGAATTAAGGAGTTTCTACAGCGTGGGTTGACCGAAGCCGGCAGACAAGATAAGTAAGTTGGAATAAATTGCTGTGTTTTGTTTTTCCAAAATTAACTATCCTGTTCTGTGTTAAAAAAAATTTTTTTCTATTGCTGAGGCTAAGTGAAGGACTGAATTTGATAATGAGAAGATTTTTTTTTTTTTGAGCCTTCCGGAAGTTCAGCCAAGAAGAATTTAATTGAAGAGAAGAGAAACTGATTTTTTATTGGATTGTTTGGTAGTAAGAGGATTTTACTGAGCTAATTTTTTCTTTATTTTTTTTTTCTCTGGAGAGCAAATTGATAGCTTGTTTATATTACAAAAAAAAAAAAAGGATTTTGCTTCGTTTAAGTTGGTTTGTCTTCCTTTCTGCTTTGCTGACGTGGAGGAAAAATGGCGCTGATTAATGTTAGCTGTGAAGTTTTGTGTTTCTTTGTGGAGAATCCTTGAACTTGAGAGATAACAGTGCAAATAAGCCGCTCGCTTCAATTAAAAGACAGTCGTCCTTTGATCTTCACTAAGACCCTCTGTAAAATTGGTTTGGAATCCTAGTTTGGGAAATTTTTGGTTTTTTCAAAATGACTCAACAACTTTCAGAAACGCAGCAACTTGCTGCAGCTTTAAATAAAATTGGGGAAAAATAGCAGGACTATCAGAGCGTATAGATAATTTGACATTGAAACTGACATCTGAAATGCAGAATTTAAAGCAAGAGATGAATGAAAACTTTGCAAAACAAAAGAGGAAATGATAATGATTAAAGATGAAATGGAGCAGATGCATGTGCATGAAGTAAAAGTAGATCGGCAAATTGGTAAAATATTTTATAAAATGAGCAGCAAGATAAGAGAATCTGTCTTTTGGAAGAAGAGATGAGGAAATATAATTTAGTTATCAGAGGAATCTCAGAAGAAAAGGAGGATAAATTGAAACAGCGGGTTTTGAAATGGATTAATGATTTGATACGCAACTTACGCTCACAATAGCAGACCTGGCAAGTGTTTTTAGAATTGGATATAGAAGGCAAAATGGTTCTAACAGAAATGTGCTTGTCAGGTTCGCAAATCTTGGTGATAAGTTGGAAGTTATGGCCAAGGTGAGAGAGTTGGGAGATGCTTTGAAGTTCGAAGGGAAGACTATTCAAGTCTTCCCGGATATATCAAGAGAAGAAAGGGCATGGAGATTTTTTTTAAAACCAATCACAAAAGTTTTGAGGGATAATGGAATTAAATACAATTGGAGGCCACCACAACAATTGAAATTTTTTTATAAAGGAAGGATGCGTACAATCACCCCAGATATAGATGCATTATTATATTTACGGAGCTTGGACTGATTGAGATGGAGGATTTAATGGAGATAAAAGATCAAATGCTTCAGATGGGTGGACCATAGGGGAAAACATCAATCCCAGAAGAAGAAAAAGGGGCTATTGGAGGGCAAGACTCCAAAGGGTTAAAGAGGAAAGAAATATCACCTGTGTTGGTTGAACAGAAGAAGAGTCGTGAGGATACAGTAAGAGAAGAAGCAGATAAGAGTCTTGGAAAATACGAAGCTGAATGCGGGTCATCGTTATCTTTTTTTTTGAGTGATGAATTTAAATAGACAGCCCGAAAGAAGTGGCCCGGCATTGGCACGTCCCCTCTCCCCCATTCTCTTTATAGAGGCGAAATCGATGAGGATGTGGGGGAAGAAGATTGTTTGTACTTTATTGTTTGTTTTGTTTTTTGTTTTTTTTCTGTTTTCTTATTGTTGTTTATATGTTAAATATGGTAGTTTAATGTCGGGTGGTGGGCACAGAAAGGAAGATGCGGGGATAGGATTAAAAAATTTATATTTTAAATGGGAGTTATAAAAATAATGTCATGGAATGTGAAGGGTACAGGGAACCAGATTAAAAGAAGAAGATTGGAGCTTAAGATTAAAAGGGATTTGCCAGACATTTTATTTTTACAAGAAACCCATCAGAAATCTGAAGATTCAAATAGAATGTATATAAAAGGTATGCAAATATATGAAAAAGCATTTGGAACTTCAAAAGCTAGAGGAGTTGCAACACTGATATCAGATAGGGTGTACTTTGAAAACATAAGGTAATTTTGGATGAAGATGGAAGATATGTAATAATTGTTGGAAATCTTAATGAGGAAAAAGTGACACTTGTTAATTTATATTTACCGAATGAAAAACAAAGAGAATTTCTTGAAAAAATAACAAAAATTTTGGAGAATGAAAGTGTAGGGAAAGTAATTGTGGCTGGGGATTTTAATTTAATCAGAGATAAAATAGATAGTACTAATCCCACCCGCTGTGGAGGAGCAAATAAAATGGGGATTTTAAATATGTGGATGCTTCGAAACGGCGTGGTCGATGTGTGGAGAGAGGTTAAAGGAATTGAGAGAGTATACACTTTTTTCTCTAAGATATATAATACATATTCTAGAATTGATTATATTTTTCTTTCTAAAGATTTGTTGAATAATGTGGATAAGGTAGATGTGGGAATTTTTAAAGATTCTGATCATGCAGAAGTTATGGTGGACTTAGATTTTAATTTTGAGAAAAAAAGAAGCTATTGGAGATATGACGAGAAATTGTATAAAAATGAAAAGGATAAAAAATGGATACTTAAAAAACTGGAGGAAAGTTGGAGATTAAATGATAACGGGGGAAATGGTATTTGACTCCAGTAAGATTGTCACAAATGGATAAAAAAACTAGTAAAAAATGTTGGAGATGTGAGATGGAATTGGGGACTTATGAACATATGTGGTATAATTGTGATAAGGTTAAAAAGTTTTGGCAACAATTGGAGAAAATGATATTTGAAATGATGGGGAAAGTAATAACATTGAGAGTGGAAACTATATTATTGTTGGTAATTAAGGAAATAGAATTAACAAAATATGAAAAAGAATTGATTAGAATTATGATTATAATAGGTAGAATTATAATAGCTAGATATTGGAAACTAGATGTGATTTTTAGAATAGAAGAGTGGAATTCTGAAATGTGGAAATTAGCTTTAAATGATAAAATGACATGTGATATTAAAATTAGAAGTGGTGTGTATAAAGAAGATATTTTCTGGAAGACTTGGAAACCATTTGTGGACTTTGCGCTTGGAACATTGGACGCTTCAGTACCTGTACCTCGAGAACGTGGATTTTGGCAATCATGAGGATATATCCGAAGACCCAAATCTTCCTTTTATGTATAGCACAAGGGTGTAATAATGTATTTTTTTTTGTTTGTTTGTTGTAAAAAAAGTAATAAAAAAAAAAAAATCTTCCTGTGGACAAATTGATGTATCTGTCCACAGAGTTGTTATGTTTGATGGTTGGTGTTGCCAACTAGAGGAGTTAATAAGGTGGTTACAAAACATCTAACTGCCTTATTAGCTCCTCTAGTTGGCAACACCACATATCACATCAACAATTCACAGGACTTTGCCAGCAAGGTTTGGAAATCAGAACGACCCAGATGAGACATAGTCCTGTGTCTCATCCTATGATGTGACTTCTTTCTTCACCTGCATTCCAACTACCGAAGCTGTCACGGTAGTGAAAAAATGATTGCTATAAGACAGCACTTTAGGTGACAGAACCCACCTCAGCCCAGACCACATATGTGCCATGCTGGACCTCTGTTTAACCACTACCTATTTTAAATACAATGAAGGTTTCTACAGACAAAAACATGGCTGCGCCATGGGTTCACTGGTTTCCCCCATTGTACCCAATCTCTACATGGAAGAGGTAGAAACCAAAGTTCTAGACTCCTTTACAGGAATTCCACCCACTCACTGGTATAGATATGTGGACGATATATTGGTCAAGATCAAAACACAGGAATTGTAAGTGTTCACCAAACATATCAACTGTGGACAGATACATCAAATTCATAGGGGAAGATTAAGTTAAAAGAAAATAGTCTAGCCTTCCTGGACTGTGCAGTACACATTAAGGAAGACAGAAGCCTTAACATTGAAGTTTACAGAAAACCCATTCACAGATCAATATTTACATTTTGATTACCACCACCCACTGGAGCACAAAATGGGAGTTATCAGAATCTTACATCATTGAGCTGAAGGCCTGCCTGCCAGCAAAGATGGGAAAGAAAAAGAACATAAACACATCAAGAGAGCCCTCAGAATGTGTGGCTATCCCAAGTGGGACTTCATCAAATCTTATAAGACCCTACAGGAGCTCCTCTATAACAGACAATGACGAGAATAATAAATGAGGCAACATTGTCATTCTGTACGTTGCAGATATATCAGAAAAGCTCAGAAGGTTCTTCAGCCAACATAACATACGTGCAGACTTCAAACCCAAGAATACACTAAGACAGAAGCTTATCCTCCCCAAGAATAAAACACCCAGACAGAAACTGACAGAAACTGAGTAATGTGGTATATGCAGTACAATGCAGTGAGCCACGTGCAGATCTGTACATTGCAGAAACGAAACAACCACTAAACACATAAACACATGGCACAACATAGGAGAACAAACACATCAGGACTAGTTTCAGCCATCCATCTGCATTTAAAAGGCCGAGGCCACTCTTTTGAAGACAACAAAGTATATTTTAATAATAATAATAATAATAATAATAATAATAATAATAATAATAATAATAATAATAATAATAATAATAATTTAATTTGTATACCGCCCTTCTCCCGAAGGACTCATTTTGGACAGAGAAGATCACTGATTTGACGGGTTAAAGAGGTCATTTATGTCAAAATTAAACAGAGGGGGAGGGATATGACATCATCGATCTCCAACCTACAACAGTCCTTTCAAGGGTTCCAAGAAGGCTCCATACCAATTTGCACCACTCAGATAATCCTGATCATACAAATATCCTCCAGGTAACCTTAATGACCTGCTAAAAGAATGCAAATGACCAGCTGTCTGCAAAGAGTGTAAATCCCTCCATTCCCCACCATCCAGGCAGAGCTGAAGAAGCTTCTTGGATGAGATGTGAAATGTCTTCAAAGAAAAAACAGAAAGTCCAGTTGCCTCTTGAAAAAAGCACTTTTGGGATTCCAAACACAAATATTAAGAGATTTTGAGGCACCACGACAAATGTCTTGGGTGAAGTCCCCAGCAAAGCATTACTCAAAGAAAGCAATGGTTACAATTGTGCAGCAGACCAGACCTTATGCTTATTACAGCTGGAGCTGTAATAAAGATGCTTTAGAGCAGCAGTCACCAACTGGTGGTCCATGAGAAAATGTTGGTGGTCTGCAGAAAAGTTACTTGCATTTTTTTATATTGTACTAAATACTATTTATCTTTTTAAAAAATTCGTATTAGTGGTCTGTGGGATTTAAAATATGAATTTAGTGGTCCCTGAGATCATTGGCAACTCCTGCTTTAGAGGTTTGAGGTGAAGCAAGAAGTACATGGAATCAGGTTGTGGCTGCAAGAGTGCCACTAGATGGCAGCAAAGCATTAGGGATTTTGTTGCTGTTTGTCACCCTAATCAATATAGATAGTTCTCATTTTGCACTGTTAATGTATCCCATGAAATGGTTGTAGTATTCAGATTTGCACTATTGAAACTAATATTTCTATGGAAAAAAGATAATTGGTTCCAGCTTGACAAGTAGGTAATGAAAATTTTAAACATGAATTTTTATATGTATGTCTATTCTAGTGAAAAGAAGACTAGGGGAGACATGATAGCAGTGTTCCAATAGTTGAGGTGGCTTCTACAAAGATATGGGGATGAAATTATTTTCCAAAGCACTAGAAAGCAAGACAAGAAACAATGGATGGAAACTAATCAAGGAGAGAAGCAGCCTAGAACTAAGTAGAAATTTCGCAACAGTGAGAGTAATCAACCAATGGAATGGCTTCCCTTCAGAAGTTGTGGATGCTCCATGACTGGATGCTTTCAAAAAAAGACTGGTTAGTCATTTGTCTGAAATGGTATGGGGTCTCCAGCTTGAGCAGGGGGTTGGACTAGAAATTTCCAAGATCCCTTTCAACTCTGTTATTCTATGAAATGTTACAGTAAAGGATAAAAAGCATATACTAATAATTTAAATTTATGGTTAATAAAGTTACAGAATAATTCTAGAAAGCAACATAAACACAACTCTATCATAGATTTAGGCATTCCAACATATCCTATTTAACTTCTTTCAGTTGTATCATATGTAAATGAGAAGCCTCTGTTTTAAAATTTTACATTGTCTCTCTCTGAGAGAACCTTCTTTTCTCCATTTTGCACACATGAAGATTAGCAGAGTATAAAATTGTATGTGCTAGCTAGTGTGCTAGTGTGCACTAAGCAATGCAGTAAATAACCATTAGCCAAAAGGGGTTGTCCACTTATGATGACTATTGATATCAGAATTTCCATCACTAAATGATGAATTCATAAATAATTGTAGAATCCATATATTAAACCTGAAGGGTTGAATAAAACAGAAGAGGTTATTCCTGAGATCAGTTATGCCTTATTTTCATTGCAGCCACACAAAATTTGGCTACTGAATGGTTTCAGATCCAGAAGATGATTCATATAGGAATTCTCTTGTCTGAAAATTTACAAATTATTACAAATAAATATTTAATTTCCCTGAAAAATTGTCTGGGAAGATATAAAAGGGTGTCATAGGTGTGAAAGATGAAATTCTGAGAGATCAAACTATTAAAATATACATAAGAGAACAGGGAACAATAGAAATCCAAGACTTTGTATTAAAAATGTAGAGCAGGAAATTCTAGGGCTCTGATTTACTCTCAAACATTTGGCTCTAGTCAACCTGCTCTAGTTAAGGATGAGCAAAGCTTTTTTTCTTTTCAGTAGATAAAGGATTAATTGGCGGGGGGGGGGGGAGAAGGCTTCTTTGTTTAGGTGCAGTAATGGTTCCTTTGGGTCTAGCAGGATTATGTCAAATGGGGAATTGAACCTGGCCCTGGTTACAGTGTCAGGAAGAAATAAACTCTCATCTCATCCACTGCACGGAGATGGAAGGATGGGATGGAGAAGCAGTGAGGAAAACATGGCCAGGAGACATTTTATTATTTATTGGATCAATTTATGTGCCTACCCATCTCACATAGGAGACACTCAAGTTACTGAATTCCAAGGTCTTTATGGGCTGTCACTGGACTGACTGCAAGGAAACAAAGAAATAAACAAACCAGAAAGCTGCTGATTAAGTAAGAACTTAGCAGCCCAGAACAAAATTGGTCATAAGGGACAGTGACCAGTTATTGAAGGGGAGGGGTGCTAATTGGACCTGGGGACATCCCCAGACTAGAATAAAATATAGCAGAAGGGCTGTAAGGTCCAGCCTCTCCATGTTCAAGAAAGTAAAAACTCTTGAAACTTTAGCATTTCAAAAGGAACCTTTTATTGAACAGGAGTGATAGCAAGACAAAAGAAAAGCAGATTAAGTCTGATGTGGATTCAGCCAATCTGCAGGTGTGGAGATGTTACTGTAATGGCTGTCCTGAGAACATGGTAAATGTTGGCTTTCAGAGTGATACAATCCACATGGCCCTCCCTCCCCTTACATTCCCCCAAAGGTGAGAAAATCTCAAGACGGCTAGGCGCCAGAATAAAGGTTATAAAACAAAAGGTTACAGGTTGTGAGGGTGTGAGGAAGAAAGCAATAAACTAAAAAATACATCCATGGCCCCCCACTTCCCCAGAAGAATGGCAGCATTACAATAGGGATCTGAAAAGGGCAGTAAATGGTTTAGGATGGAAAATAATGCAAGCTTCAAAACATGGGTGAAGAATTTATGGTGAACTGGGAGTAGATGGAGAATGACAATGCAGACAACACTCAAGCAAAGGTGGCAAGCAGAAAGTGAAGATCCAACCACACCTCTGCCTACATAATTATTGGGAGGGAAGGTTAGAAGGGGCCTGGGGTGGGAGGGGTATTGGAGACAGCTGCAGCTTCTTCCTATTTCTTAAAAAGTAATTTGTTCAGACTGCCATTTGTTCTTAAGTAAAAAGGGCACCAACATCCTGTTTCATTCATAACATACATAATTGTTTAATAATAATAATCAAGGTCAGAATTGAAAAATTATCAAATGATTCATATTGTACATTGTACAAAGAAGCAGAAAAAACAGTAGATCAAATACTCAGCTCATGATAGAAGACATATAAGCAACATAACACAGTCTCCAAAATGATTCATTGGAACTTCAGTAAATATTTTCCTGCAACAGTAATAAAAATTACTGTTGCAGGATCATAGTTGAGAAAGTAGTAAAAATGAGCATATTAAATATTGTGGGAATTTCCAAATACAAGCTGATAAAGTCTTGGCTCTACACCAGATATAACTGGTTGAAATGAAGAATGTGGCTAATTGATGTGGCAATACCAGGGGATAATAGAATAGAAGACAAAAAAATTAGAGATCACAGAGTATCAAGATTTGAAAATCAAAACTGAAAGATAAATCGGTTTGGTATTCCCAGTGGTTGCCTATACACTATGTACCATACCCAAAAAAATTTGGATGGCATTTACAAAATTTGCACATTGATAGAATTTCCATCTGTCAATTGCAAAAGATCACACTGCTTGGATCCATATATATATATACTGCAACAGATACATTATGACATTCTAGGTTCTTGGGAAGAACTTGATGCATATGAAGGTCAACACCAGCTAAAGAACTGGCAGCTGTGATTTCATATTGTTGTGAGTAGGTAATAAGGAAATACCATCAAGACAATTAAGACCTGACAATTCCAGACATTACATAATAATGGAATAGTGGACTGAACTCAAGAACAATTAAAAGCTCCAAATAGGAAGACTAGAAAAATAATGACAATGAATGAACCCTTCACCCATGCAGCAATCTGGTAGACTCTTTGAAGGCACAAGTTCCACAACTAAAAGGCCCCTGTCAACCTGCCTCAGATCAGTGTTTAAGAAAATAAAGACCGAACTCCATCATTTTGAAGAAATTGGTAATTTATACTAAACAAGTCTATATGCTGTACAAGCAAAGCCAGAACTGGAAGTAAATCAAAACCACAGAGACATATCCTCTCCTGAACCCTCCCCCTACTAGAGGTCATACAGTAATAATCCAATGTCGTCTTCCTCCTATCACTTCCAATATTCTCCCTCTGTCAATCTTCTGGATGGAATGTGAAGCAAGCAGCTGCCGTTACATTCACACGCCAAAACAGTTCAAACATCTGTTTAAAAAGGCATCTACCTCCCCCACACATGCAATGTCAAGCCGAACGCTGGGAACAGTAAAAGCCTCTCCCCTCCTCCATAAATCATGTAAGACACACAGTAGAGCAAACTTTTAACAAGGTAATAAAACAGTAAAACAGTCTAGTAGGAGAAATAAACTTAATTAAAGCGGAGGCTGACAGTCCCTTGGTTACCACCGAAATGAACAACCTTGGAAAAATGCTGAGCAATAAGGCTAAGAAATAATGGAGAAAAGAAAGGAAAAATGATAAACTAATAACTAATTAGCAAATACGTATTTTGGCAAGCTCTGCAAGGTTGTGCCTTGCAGTAATTTCCCATACTATGTTGTGTGTTTGTGGATGATGCTACTGCACAAAGATTTCCAAGGGATGTGAAATATGTATTGCAACTCTCTGTGAGATACAATATCTAAATACTATGATTTCTCAATGAGAGTTATTTTCTGTCTGAAGCAGGCAAACTATTTTCTGTACCACAGGGATTCCAAAAGAAGCACTTCTCACTGGTTCCCTATAGAAGTGAATGACAGACATTTGAAGAGGGGAAGGTTTTTTTTCATTTGACTTCAGTTCCTGAAAATCCAGCCTGCTCATTTTTCTGTTTATTTATCTGCAGTACCTAAACTTGGGGTTTATGTCATGGTAAGAATTCCATGTATTCCTTGCTACAGAAGCATTTCCAAGCTACTGGGCACCTACTACCACATGAGGTGGACATATAGAAAAGCAAAAGAATACTGGCAAAGGATTTGAATGTGGTTGGAAGAAATGACCAGACAGAGATCGGAACTCAAACCAGAACTATTCCTATTAGGAATTATTAAAGAAGATATAAGTAAAGGGTTAACATATTTAATACTGCATATTTAATAGCTGTGAATAGTTTATGCCTAACAATGAAAGAGTGGAAACATACCTAAAGAAATGGAAATAATAAAGAAAATACTTGACTGTGCAGAATATGATAGACTGATGGTAGAACTGAAAAATAAAGAAGAGGCAGAATACTATGAGATTTGGAATAGATTTTATCAATGGTTAGACTTAAGGAAGTCAGAACGGATAAGAACAAGGATGCGTAGATTGAAACAAGAGGCAATATATGTAATATATTATGTAATTGTAAGCATGTAGAAGAAGTTAAGTATGTGTATATAATTATTAAGTAGTAATGTATATTGAATACATAAGAGACTTGTATTATACTTTGTATGGCGGAAATATACACAGTTCCACCATGTCCAATTTTTTTTAACAATAAAGGTAAAAAAGAAAGAAAGAAACACGTCTAAGCATGGTGTTTGATTAATGAGGTGTTACAGAATTTCATCTTGTCCCCTGTTTTTTTAATCTCATATAATCAGAGATTTGTAAGAGATCACAAGGCCATCCAAGCTCTGCTCAGTGCAGGATATGCTAATGCATTCCAGCCAGATGACTAGCCAGGCTCTGTTTGAAGACTTCCAGTGAAGGAGAACAGACTGCTTAATGCCTGATAGCTTTTATTGATGGGAAATTTCTCCTAATATTTAACTGAATCTACTTCCTTGTATTTTCACCCCACTGGCTCTATTCCACTGGGGCAGCAGAGAATAAGTTTGATCCCTTCCTTGTTTGGCTGCTCCTTAAGTAACTGAAGATGGCTGTCTTATCTCTCATCAGTTTTCTCAAAGCACCCAGTTCCTTGAACCATAACTTAGTTTAGATCCTACCACATCTACAGAGGTCATTCAAAACTTTGGAAGCAGATAAGAACATTCAACTTTATCTACATTCAGAGAGACAGTGCCTAAACTGAAGTAGGCCACTGTAATAGAAAAGGGCTCCTCTTCCAACAAATCAGATTAATGTGACATTTATTTCCATCTACAAGATTAGATTATTGAGCAGGACAGAAAGTTCTTCAGACACATTCTATGACTGAATCTGGAGTCTTTTGTTAACATGCTCCAGCCAAAAATAATTGCTCAAAAAGACTGACAAACACGTAATTTAAGATAGGCTTATTGAACAGTCCCATTTCTCATGCCAGTTTCAATACCTCAAACACAGTGAACATTTTGGAAGTAGGATTTTTCCCTCTATTTTGTTAACACAACAGTACATTCTTAGAAATACAAAGGTTTTACTTTGAATTTATGAGCTTTGAACAGAGAAACTGCTGTAGCTCAGACCTGTCTGTGACTGTAGAAGATTGCTCTGAGTTGTCTGCTAAATTATTACCATTATTAGCCTTGGCTGCAGCTTTCAGTAGAATCCAATTAAAGACCACTCCTGAACAGAACACCTCTGATGCAAAGCTGTTGAATGTATGAATCATGTAAACTATGAAAGTGAGCTGACAAGATAATTAGTATAATATTAAAACATTTTCCCCAAATTCAATTTCAATTCTTAATGAAAAACTTTCCATATGTTTGGAGGGTAATTTTTTTCCCCATTCTTTTGTTTCAAAAATTTATTCTGTTCTATTTCATATTTTCTTAACTGATATGAAGGAAGTTTCTTGAGGATAATATCAGTAATGGGTACCACTTACCTTCGCTACTGGTTTGGAACTGTGAGTGCGTGCTTGCTTTGCTCGTGTGCGACGCTTCAGAGCATCCATGATGATGTCCAGGTGGTGGGCAGAGCCTCCCACCACTGCCACTACTTCGCCCAAACTAGGGCAAACCGGTAGAAACCCACCACTGGATAATATTATAAACAGTCAATGCTATAAAACACACTCCAATTTTTTTAAGCATACAATTTTTAATAGGCATAGCCAGGTGGAAGTGGATTGTGGCACCCATACTATCTGGAAAACCAGCAAAAGGAATGAAACAAGACAGAGAGAAATGGAGGGATGGGATTTAATCAGGATATATTTATTTCCTGACACAAGATTTGATTAGCAGAATTTTTTTTAAAAAAGTTTTTTATTTTATAGACAAACATGCATTTAAAACATCATCAGTTCCTTCCGTGTGACGTCTCAGTGTTTTCTTCCTGGCTCCATCATTTTATTGTTTCTTCTTTCTTCACTTCAATTTAAACTACTACCATTTTTCCACAAATACATTATTATCATTTTCTTTAATTATTATCATAATTATCCATTGCTTAGCTGTACCTTTCTTCTAACCAATGGTAAAATTTATCCCATATCTTAAAATATTCTGAATCCTCTCTCTTTAATCATCATTAATCTGTTCATTTCTTCACAATCTAAAATTTTTCTAATAATTTCTCCTTCCAAGGGTATTTTCTCCGCTTTCCAATTTTGTGCAAAAACAATTCTTGCTGCTGTAATTACATGTATAATCAAATAAATATTTTCTTTACTAATTTTCTCTGGTAGGATCCCCAATAAAAACAACTCCGGTTTTAAATCAATATGTTGTTGGGTCATTTCCTCTAACCAACCTTTTATTTTCTCAATAGTTTTTGGCTTCCAGACATGTCTACCACATAAGATAATAAGATCCTGGTAACTGGTGACATTTCCAAAATTTAGCTGATTTATCTTTAAACATTTTTGCCAGATTCTCAGGTGGCATATACCATCTATAAAACATTTTATATTTATTTTCTTTATATGCAGTGGACATTATTAATTTATAATTCCTCTCCCATAGATGTTGCCATTTGTCTAAGTCTATTGAATATCCAAAATTTTTAGCCCAAGCTACCATAGTTTCCTTTACTTGTTCCTCTTCTAACTCAACCCCCAACAAAAAATTATACATTTTTTTGATTAATTTGTCCTCCGTTCCTGTGAGAATCCTATCCAGCTCAGTCTTTTCTAAATAAAAACCATAGAGTTTAACATCTTTCTGATATCTTGCTTGTATTTGCAAATACATATACCAATGTTACTCAATCCCCTGTTCTTCCAAATCTTGTTTCGATTAGCAGAATATATTTGATCAGTTCAAGAGGAGCTTCCCACGAAGCATTTACTGAAGAAGAGTGATCTATCCTGTTCTATCCAGCTTTATACAGTAAGAATTGTTCTCCTTTTAATCACATGGAGACATATGAGAGCATATGAGAGAAAGAGTGAGAATGACCATGAGAGAGAATGAGAGTGACTATGAGAGAGAAATATGACAGAAATAACAGGGAACTTTCTGATTGTTCTGAATGGATTGAAGTAAAACATTTGTTTTGTCAGTTTCAAGAGGAAGAGAGAGCAGCTTGCAATCTGATATGGCTTTACTTGGGAATATGTTCTATTAAACTCAGTGGGACTTTTTTCTGATTAAAGTTCAAGAACTTCAGGAACCATTCATAGCTTTCTTGTGGTAGCTTGTTTTTATATTTTATTGATGATTCTATAAGCCACCTTTCAGAATTCATCCATGCCAAAATATCCACCTCCATAGTTATAAAGTATATCCTAGCTGATTTTGAGTGCAATGGAGTTAAGAATGGGATGGAAGACTACCAGGAATCCCTGGTAAGGTTGAGCAGCCCATGTGATGAGTCCCTTGTATGCTTCCTCGATGCCTCTCCAGATGTTAGTTCAGAGGAGGATGAGATGATCCCAGGCAAATCAGGAAGGAGGCGGCCAATGTTCCAGAGCAGGGTCTGTAAGTTCAGGTGAGGTGGAGCAGCCACAACTGGACAAGCAGATCTGATGGTTCTTATTTTTTTTGCTTGTTTTGATTTCTGGATGACATACACTCCTGGGGGTTGGAAGCAGTATACCAATGCACGCTCCTGCAAGCCCAGGTATATTCAGAGAATAAGGTGTTGATCTGGATGATGATCCCTCTGGAGAAGTTCGCTGTGACCAAGATGCTGGTAGATCTCGAGGAGCAGATCTGGGGGGAGCAATGGCAAGACCTCTTTGTGACAGCCTGCAAAAATGAAGTGGACCAGTTACTTGCAAGGCAACCGAGCCCTTGGTCTTGGTCCAGTGACCTGCTGTGTTACCAGGGATGGATTTATATGCCTAAGGGACCTTCATGGGGCTTGGATTTGCATTAATGTCATGGCTGATGGACATTTTGGACTGTTCAAGACTCTCCACTTGTTGGGGTGGGTGTTTTGGTGGCCCTGCATGTGCCACGATGTAGCTTCCTGTCC
Source organism: Ahaetulla prasina (assembly GCF_028640845.1). Lineage (NCBI taxonomy): Eukaryota > Metazoa > Chordata > Lepidosauria > Squamata > Colubridae > Ahaetulla > Ahaetulla prasina. The sequence continues at coordinate 66,709,469 of NC_080546.1, forward strand.
AAATTGTCATCAAATTAAGTCCCTGCCAGGTCTGTTGCAGTCCCTGCCAATGTCGGAGAGGCCATGAGGAAGCACATCCATGGATTTTATCATTGACTTCCCAAAATCCCAAGAGATCATGATGATTGTGGTGTACATGCTCTCCAATATGGCGCATTTCGTCCCATGTGCTGGTCTTCTCATGTTGTAAGAAATGGTCTAACTGTTCATTCAGCATATTTTTCAGTTGCATAGCCTTCCTGAGCATGTCATAACAGATTATAGAGTGCAATTCATGGCCCAATTTTGGCAGGCCCTTCTTAAACTATTGGAGGTATAGGTGTGCCTTTTGTCAGAGCACCATCTGAAGACAGATGGAGGCATAGAATGAATGAATGCAGTGCTGGAGTACATTCTCTGCTCTGTGACTTCCAACAGGAAAATTGGGTGGATTTTCTGGCTGTAGCAAAGTTTGTGTACAACAACATGCAGCATGTATCCATGTGAATGTTCCCATTCATGGCCAAATATGGATATAAACCACATCTGTTCATTTTGGCACCATTGGACTCTTCAGTACCTCTTCAGTTCCTCTTGTCTTGCTGGAGGACAGAGTCTGCTGTTTCTTTGATTGTAGTAAGCCCTGCCTCCTGCTGCCACTCTCCAGCTTTCGACTCGGTCCTGCTAGGACCAGATGTGTCGGGAATTTCTCCCCTTTTTTCCTCAGGTTACTTTCTTTCTACAGCCAGCTCAATTCCAATGAGAAGGGTTTTTAACCTGAGCCCGCTGAAGACCGGTCCCTGGACATCGGATTGACCGGTATCATCCTGGGAAACGATCATGGGCTCGCCCTGACGTGCTCCCAGAAGGTCCGCTGCCGATTGCTGCAATGGACAAGCGGACATGGCTTGAAGTGAAATAGCCGTTTGTATCGGCCGCCAAGCCTCTCCGGCTTCAAAAAAAAAAAAAAAAAGTTGCGCTTGAAGGCTTTGGGCTAACGACCAGCGAGGCTCACCTTTTTTCGGTTCGCTGAAGGATTCTCAGCCTGTTTCGCCTCATTTCCACTGATTGAATTGCATGTGCAAGCAACCAGTTGGTGAGCGGGCCACCCACAGTGCCTTGGCTAAAAATAAAAGGCTGTAATCGCTGTGACGCTGCGGCTAGCGATCACCTTTCCTACTGGACAGAAAAAGGAATTGACCGTCGGAGAGCCCTACCAGACAGGCTCAGTAAGTAGCAGTTTTAATTGCTTGAAATTTTAAACGTTTTTTTCTTCCCTGACAGTTAGTTGAGAGAATTTTGGCGGGAAAAGTAACGGTTCCTCCAAAATGGTGGACAACGATAATTCCTCTCACTCTCAGGGAATGAGTTACAGGGAGCTTAGTGACCCCGGGGAAGGAACCTTGTGGGCACACTCACAAAGCCCCTCCAAGGCAAAATCTAAGTCCAACTTATCAAAAAAGGACAAGGCGGAGGTTTGTCGCCACAGAGCCCTGGAGAAGGCCATTGACAAGGCCTTAGTAAAGGCAGGCCGGTCAGTCACCGATCAACCCAGAAGCCCAGAACACCGGGCATCCTCAGGTCCAGAACCGGGTTCTTGGTCCCAGACCGACCTACAGTGGTTCCTCCTTTAACTGAGACCACACCTTTATTCAGAACCCTGTCTGATTCAGACTTTCAGGCTTCACGGGAAGTTCCTCCCTCTAATATATCTCCCTCTGCAGGACAGTCTGATATAAGTGGTCCTCAGGTGACTATGATCTCTCTCACTCAGACCAATATTCCTAACATACAACAACCTATCATCCAACTGCCTGAATCCTTTGGTGTCATGCTCTCTGAAGCAATTAGACAGGGGGTGACACAATGTTTTCAACAACAGGCATCCTTGGAGGGTCCTCAGACTTCATGTTACAAGGATCGCCTTACTAATCTGCAAAGGGACTATGGTCAGGGGGACAGAAAGGAGCAGTCTATAGATTCGGAGAGCTCCATTTCTGATGATAAATTTGAAAGAGAGGCGGCTCTCTTTGATGATGAGCGTCTGGCCCCAGACCAACCCTCATTTGTGGGCCTTTTTAAACTGCACCTTTTCAGGTCACTCCTGTACAAGGCCCAAACCTCTACCAGATTGGGAGTGACTTCTTCAGTAACAGTGCCCACCACGAATGACCAGAACCCTTCGGGCACCTTATTTGCAGAACCAACTGTGGTCTCAGACGCCATTCCTGCACCTAAGCTCTTTCTAGACGTGGTGCAGAGGCAGTGGCAGTTTGCAAGCTTGGGCTCCAATCCAAACACATTGGATAAAAATTTTTATAATGTGGCTCCGGATATTGACAAACTACTACAGACACCAACAGTTGACCCTCCTGTCACCGCTTTCACAACGCCTTCACACCTGGCGGGGCCTGCAGATGAATATTTCCGCCCAGAAGACAGGAGGGCTGAACGTACCCTAGTTAAAGGCCATCAAGCTGCAGCTTGGGCAGTCCGCGCATCAATGGCAGCTTCCTTTTTCAACCGAGCATCCTTACTATGATTGAAACAGCTTCAAGGCAGACTACCATCGTCAGATGTTAGATCACATCAAGACCTGAATAAAATCATAGCCGCATTGGAATTCTCGGCGGATGCCACCCTGAACGTGGCAAGGTTCTCTGCAAAGGCTATGGTTCATCAGTGTCATCCAGACGGCTTCTCTGGTTGTGACACTGGGAAGCGGACAACAGAAGTAAATAGCGCTTAACTTCTTCCCCTTTCTCAGGGTCCAACCTGTTTGGGTCTTCTCTGGGCCTCATAGTCATTGAGACCAGAGACAAGAGGAAGGTACTTCCATCGCTTTCCAGATGGGGAGAGTTTCGTCACCACCCTTATTCTCACCCGCAGTCCTTTCGGAACACGGATTCATCTCGCAGTCAATGCTACTTTGCTGCCAGACCAGGTCAACCACAAGATGGGCAGGTCAGATCAGTCTCCTCCTTCCCCGGCTGCAAGCCCTTTCGGGGGGGACAGGGCAGAGGGTTTAGACGTTCCAAGTAGTTCAATACAGGAATCCCCCATTGGAGCGCATTTAAGTCTTTTTTATGCCCAATGGGAAGAATCTACATCAGATCTTTGGGTCAGAAACATCATGGCCTTTCGCTTGAATTTCTCTCCAGCCCTCTGACAGTTTTCCTACATTGCCCAGTATCCCAGGATCCGGTAAAACGATCTCTGGTGACTTTAGCCATTCAACATTTGATTGCCATAAGAGCCGTTGAGCCAGTTCCCCTCGACCAAAATGGCCAAGGGTTTTACTCCCGCCTTTTTGTGGTGAGCAAATCATTGGGGGGGCTGGAGAGCGATTCTTGACTTGAAGGCGCTGAACCGACACATAGCCTATCACCGGTTCAAAATGCATTTCCTCCGTTCCATCCTGGAATGCATTCACCCAGGGGATTTTCTTTCCTCTATAGATTTGACGGAGGCTTATCTCCATATCCCTATCCTTCCGGACCACTGTAAATTTCTATGGTTTTACTATAATGGCAAGGATTATGAATATAGAGCCTTACCCTTTGGGGCTGTCTTCAGCTCCTCTGGTATTTACCAAGGTCCTTTCAGTTTTATTGGCACACATTTGTAGCACACCGATCAGACTCCAAGCTTATTTGGATGACATCTTAATCATGTCATCCTCCGCTGAAGTGGCCAACAGGGAGATCTCTATCACCATTCGAATCCTACAGGATCATGGTTTTTCAGTAAATTGGGCCAAAAGCCACTTGTTTCCCTCTACGCATATAGTCCATCTGCGGGCACATTCAGTCTATAGTCTCCTTATCACAAGAAAGACAGGCCAGTCTCTCTGATATGACCGTTCAATGTCGCAAGGAGTTATTACAACTATCCCAACTACTGGGGAAAATGATCTCTACCTACGATATTGTTCCCTGGTTTCAATTACATAGCAGACCCCTCCAATGGTTCCTGCTTCCATACCAACAAAAATGCATCAGTGCATCCCTCTCTCAAATAACCCTGCCTCAGGACATGAGGACGTCTCTAGATTGGTGGACTTCCAATGCTATTTTGAAGGGATCTTACTTCAGGGAGCCTTCCCATCTGATCCTCACCACGGATGCCAGCCTCTTTGGATGGAGGGCACACCTAGAACCACATCTGGCGCAGGGTCAGTGGACAGACAGAGAATCCTGCCACAGCATCAATGTTCTAGAGCTCTGGGCAATATTCCTTGCACTAAAAGCTTTTCTGCAACATGTGTCAGGGCAAGACATCTTAGTCCTCACGGACAACACCACAGCAAAAGCCCATGTGAATTGAATGAGGGGCACACATTCTCAAGCACTCCTCTGAGAGATGCTTCACCTAGGCCACTGGGCAGAATGCAATCTGCGGTCGTTGAAAGCAGACCACATGGCGGGGACCTCCAATGTGTGTGCAGACTCTCTCAGTCGCAACACAATCGACCAGTTGGAATGGGCTTTGGCTCCGGCTCTCTTCGCAGATCTTTCCAGTTGATTCAGGAAACCACAGGTGGATCTATTTGCATCAGGGACGAACCACCAGGTGCGGAGGTTCTTTGCCAGATTTCCAACACAAGGTGCGGAGGCAGTAGATGCCCTCCGCAGCAGGTGACCTCGGGGTCTTCTTTATGCTTTTCCTCCCTTACCACTCATTCCCAGAGTGATCAGAAAACTCATGGAGGAGCAAGCGGAATTGATCCTCGTAGCACCATTTTGGCCCAGGAGGCCTTGGTTTGCGGACCTACTGTCCCTTTCAGTGGCAAAACCATGGAAGATACCGGCAGCCAAAGTCAAATTTCTTCAAGGGCCCCTTTCATCACCCAGACCTGCAGTGGCTGCGTCTAACCGTTTGGAGGTTGAGCGGCTCCTCTTAACATGGGCAGCCGTTCCCCTAGTGCCATACCTACTATTCAAGCAGCTCGCAGAGACTCCACCACCTGTATATACGGGGCTACGTGGCGCATTTTCGTATCTTGGTGCAATGCACGTGGCAGGGTTGCTACTGCGGCTACTATTGGACATATTTTGGAGTTTCTCCAGAACGGGTTTGAATCGGGCCTTGCTCCAAACATGCTACGAAGGCAGCTGGCAGCCCTCTCTTCAACACTCACCTGTGGATCAGCGGATTCCTTGTCCAGGAACCCTTTACTCCGAGACTTCCTTCGAGGGGCCTCCAACCTCAGACCACCAGTTGTTCACAGGTTTCCATCTTAGAAGCTGAATAAGGTTCTGGCTGCACTTACCAAAGCTCCTTTCGAACCCCTCAGAGAAGTCTCTTTACGATTTCTTTCCTTCAAAGTGGTGTTCTTCATGGCAATCACTTCGGCATGCAGGATATCCGAGATCTCAGCACTCTTGATACGGCAGGACTTGTGCATGTTTCATCGCGACAGGGTAGTACTCCGTCTTGACCCAACCTTCCTTATTAAGGTCAACTCTCTGTTCCATCGTACACATGAGCTTGTGCTTCCAAAATTTTGTCCAGACCCTCAACATTGCCAGGAATATGTTTGGCACACTTTTGATGTGCATTGCACTCTAAAAATCTATATCAGTCACACTTCATCGATCCGTAAAATGGAAGCTTTATTCATTTCCTTTCAACTGGCTTCCATTGGCACCAGGGTTACCAAGTCAGTTTTGGCACGATGGATTCGAAACACCATTATCACTGCATACGAACGGCTGACACTTCCAGTGCCTCACCCTATCATGGCCCACTCTACCAGGAGTGCGGCAACATCAGCTGCCTGGGCTGCGGACACCTCCTTGGAGGAGGTGTGTCGGGCTGCGGTCTGGTCCACTCCAACGTGTCAGGCCTGGAAACCATACTAGACTTTAGGGTTCCAGACGCTGCCACATTTTTCCCCTGAGGGGAAGAAGGGGGGTTGAGGGGTATGGTAACATTCTTCAAGCGGTCAAGGTCGGATGGTGTTCACATCTGCAGGAGGAGTGTCGAGAAGATATTCGAATGAACTGGGAGAACGTGGGACCATATGACCAGCAAAGGGGTTAGGGGGGTGGGACTCTTGGGGTTTGTATAACTGGGAAAAGAATCCGGAAGTTCAGTTTTGGAATTTCACTCATCGTGTGCCAGTTTCCTCATGCTAGTAAAGAACTCTGAAAGACAATGGCTTCTGAGTTTTTTTTATGCAGAAGAGGTTTTTCTGGAACCTTGACATTATTTACATAACACCGTATGTATTGTTCCACCATCGAATTCAATTTTTCAGCCGCTCCATTGGGTCATCTCAAGGACTTAGTTCTGGGTTCCATCCGGAGACCAATGGGGCGGCTGAAAAATTGAACTTGATGGTGGAACAATACATACGGTGTTATGTAAATTACCAACAAGAAAACTGGTCAAATTTGTTACCATTTGCAGAGGTTGCATATAATAATGCTGTACACAGCAGCACGGGGTTAACCCCTTTTCAAGTAACCACCGGCATGGACTTCGTTCCAATGCCTGAACTCCCCGTGCAACCCCCCACTTCCGTTTCCCTAACGGACTGGATGAATTCGTTGAAAAAAGGTTGGGAAAATACAAAAAAGGCCTTAGCTGTGACAGCTCGGAATTACAAAGCCCAAACTGACAAACACCATTCCCTTCAAACCCCTTTTCGCATTGGAGATAAAGTCTTTTTATCTACTAAGTATCTGAGGTTGAGAATACCCAGCAGAAAATTCGGTCCAAAATTTTTGGGTCCTTTCCCCATTGTAAAAATTATTAATCCCGTTACTGTCCAACTCAAGCTCCCTCGAATGTTGGGGAAAATACACCTGGTATTCCATACCAGCTTATTAAAACCTGCTAGACAGTCTGGTCTGAGACCTCAACCTGCCGCTCCCCCACCACCCTTGATAATCCAAGGTGAAACCCACTATGAAATCAAGAAAATCCTTGACTCTAGACTATACAGAGGTCAATTACAATATTTAGTCCACTGGAAGGGATATCCATTATCTGAATCTACTTGGGTCAAAAGTTGGAAAGTAAATGCGGATAATATGATTAAACAATTTCACGACACTTTCCCTGACAAACCTAAAAAACCTCTTGGAGGGGGGAGAGGGGGGTAGAAGGGAAGTGTGGACCACTGACACTCTTCTTTATTAATTCTTTGTTTTCTTTCCTAGGATATAGCTTCTTTTCCAAGGAGGGACGCCTGTCAGGCCTGGAAATCATACTAGACTTTAGGGTTCCAGACGCTGCCATATTTTTCCCCTGAGGGGAAGAAGGGGGGTTGAGGGGTATGGTAACATTCTTCAAGCGGTCAAGGTCGGATGGTGTTCACATCTGCAGGAGGAGTGTCGAGAAGATATTCGAATGAACTGGGAGAACGTGGGACCATGTGACCAGCAAAGGGGTTAGGGGGGTGGGACTCTTGGGGTTTGTATAACTGGGAAAAGAATCCAGAAGTTTCAGTTTTGGAATTTCACTCATCATGTGCCAGTTTCCTCATGCTAGTAAAGAACTCTGAAAGACAATGGCTTCTGAGTTTTTTTTATGTAGAAGAGGTTTTTCTGGAACCTTGACACAACGGCGTTCATACGCCATTATAAACTGGACTCCTACGCCTCACTGATGCTGCGTTTGGATGGAGGGTGCTTCAGGCTGCACACCTGGAGCCAATGGAACATTGTCGGCCTTCTCCCTCCCGATAGGACATCAAGCTTTGGTATGTCCCAGACCTGACTGGCGTTTCCCCCGACATGGAGAATGGGCGTTGGCTTACCTGAGACCCCCCTTCTTGGAGAGGGGGAAATGCCAGTCAGTCCCACCCTTCCTAAGGCCGACCGGGGGTCCGAGGGTCATCGGGGTGGGAGAGCACTAATTCTTTCTCATTACAGTACGACACGTCAGTCTGCATACCTTCCCTTGCCAAAAGCTGGAGAGTGACAGCAGGAGGCGGGGCTTACTACAATCAAAGAAACAGCAGATTCGGTCCTCCAGCAAGACGAGGAATTCCCAGACCTGACAGGCGTTTCCCCTCTCCAAGAAGGGGGGTCTCAGGTAAGCCAATGCCCATTTTTACCAGTCCCAGGAATCAAACTGAAGATTAACCATACTAATAATAATAAACTGTGGAAGTGGAAAAACAGGGCTTAAATGACTAATAAAAATGTCAAAAGAGCCTCTGCTGAAGGAAGTGAATAAGGAAAACCTCTTGAAAACAAAATTGAAAGCAGAATATTGAAAGAAAACAATTGAGCATCGAGCTTTTAACTGGAAAAAGAAGCCCATGCACAGTCAATACCTGAAGGACATTAAAGGAAAGGTAGATACAAAGCTAACATGGCACTAGTTGAGATCAGGGGTGCTGAAGAAAGAAACTGAAGGATTCATTTTGGCTTCCCAAGAACAAGCCTTGCAGACCAAATCCATGAAAGCAAAAATTAAATATGTCAGTAACAACAGCAAATGTTGCTGATGCAATGAGAAAGATGAAACAGTGGATCATCTTATCAGTGGCTGCAAAAAAAATATCACAGATTATCTACACTGTCAAGATCAAATTGCCAAAATCGTACATTGGAAGTTTTGTTAGAAGTTTGATTTTGAATGCAGCAAAAATTACTGGGAACACCAAATTGACAAAGTTCTTGAAAATGAACAGGTCAAGATCTTGAGGGACTTTCAAAACCAAACAGACAGACATCAGGCCCACAACATGCCTGACATCACTATTGTGAAAAGATAAAAGTGTGGTTCATTGAGATTGCAATACTGGATGATGTACAAATTGAAGAAAAATAACTAGAAAAAAATAACGAAATACTGCGATCTGCAAATTGAACTTGAGTGATTGTGAAAGGAGAAATCAATGGTTGTACCAACAGTAACAGGATCCCTTGGATCAATATCCAGAGGGTAGTTAAATGTTCTCAGATTTTCCAGTCATCTTCTAACAATAGAGTCAAGGTCAGACCGTTCACCAGATGTTGTTGCTTCTATTCTGTGTATTAGACTTTGCATGTATTAGGTTAGCTTTCATTGAATATACTGCGGCTATAGTCTTGCAATACTTTTCTTTTTCCAGTAGATGGCGCTCTTATTCCCAAATCCAACATTAAGTAATCGGTCAAAAACAGCTGATAATCTAATAAATCCAGGGGGTTTAAAAATTCAAATAAACAAGTAGTTTCTCCCTAATGTCACTTTCAAATTATTTGGGCTTTTTTCCAAGCTTTCTGTATTTCTGTAGCTTCTCTTGGACTTTTTTTGCCTTTTTGTTTCTGTTTTTTTTTCTCCGTGTATTAATTTGCCACTATTTTAAGCTTGGGAGTTTTCTTTTCATATTCAAGTCATTAGAGTAAAAGTTGGTAATTATTTCATCCAGTTTCAATGTTCTGTCCATACCCTGCTCCTGCACAAACTTGGGTCCCAATTGTCCTAGCTTTGTGACAGCCAGCAATGGTGGTCATGCCTGCTGCCATTCAGGAGAGCTTGCTTCGGACCTAACAAGGAATTTGTGAGTTCCTCGTGGCCAGTGAAGTGCCTCTCCTTCTGTCACCTCTCCTACAAGGAGGCTATGACCCCCAAGGGTCTCCTGGCACTGGTTACTGGCTGGATTTTCATGGGGCTCAGCAGAGCCCATTATTTTCCAGCCATTCTCACCGTGGCTGCAATCAGAAGTCACAGTGAGGCACTATCTTGATGTGGTTGTGGGGCTTGTGTGTTTTGAGGAAGATGCAAAATCAACAGAGAAGAAAAAAAGTGAAACAGTGCTCCACCAAAATGAAAGATTAAATTGGAAAACAAGATCAGCAAGTTGAGATCAAATGCAAGCCAGCTAGAACATATGAAAGAAAAGAAGCTGAAGAACAAAAAAACCAAAGAATACTTAATCAAGAAATACCACTTAGAAACAAGGAAGATCAAGAAAGCACTGGAAATAATAACAAATAATAGCTATAGCCAAGAAGATCAGCAGATATGAAGCTTGAACTGCAAATTATAGGCAGAATCTCCAATTTCAAACCAATCAGAAATGTTTCTACCAATCCATAAATGGAGAGATTGCAGTAAATCAGTCAATACCTAACACAGAAGAAACAGTACAATTCTAGAAGCAGATATTGGAGAACCCAAAGAAATATAACAAAGATGCAGCTTGGTTAAAAGAAGTAGATAAGAATAAAAAAGAAGTTGAAGTAGTAATGACAACAGAAATGATAGAGAAAAGAGCAAGGAAGATCAAGAATTGGTCAGCACCAGGTGAGGATGAACTGCATGGTTTCTGGCTGAAACATCCAACTTGTTTATACCCATTAGTTGCCAAACAGTTTAACAACATACTACAAGGAAGTGAAATGGAAGAGTGACTAACATGTGACAAACCTATCTGATAATGAAAGAGCCACCAAAATGGGCAGACTTTATTACATTATTCCAAGATTATTCCAAGATGGCAGCAGCGGAGGAAGCAGTATCAGATCACAGGGAGAGAAGTTACTAAATTAAGTAGGAAAATATAAGGAAAGGAAAAAAGGGAGGAAAAAGAGCAGAAAGTTAGATAAGGAAGACAGAAAGGATAAAGGAAAGAAAGAAATTGAATTAAGGAGGAAAACATCAGCAAAGCAGCAGCACAACAAATGAATGGCTGCACATTGAATCAGAGGCAGCTGGCAACAGAACAATAGACCCAGCTCAGGAGCCCAATGCTGGAAAAGAGGCAACTGACAGCAGCAAACCAGTAGCTGATCAGCGCACAAGAAGGAAGGCTGAACAAGGCAGCAAACCAGTGGGTCACAATATATTAATTGCCTAGACCCAGATTCTAATCTGGGCAGCCCAGCTTGAAGGGCAGCCAGACATTGCAGGCCCCAGAGCCTAGAAAACATGAGGTAGCCGACTACCACAGCCCTCCCCCAGCATCCTTCCAACCTGGCAGCCTTCCCCAGTGACCTGCCCCAGGTGGATGATCAACATTCCCTCCCCAGTGAGACCAGCAGTTCTCCCACCTCCTGCTAGCCTGGCAGCCCTTCCCAGCAACTCGCCTGGAGAAGGACAAAAGGTCTTGCACAATTCATCCAGCATAGGGAACTGGTGGCTGTGAGAAATTGGGAGGGGGCAGAATCGGAGGAGGCGAGAAATGCAGCAGCAGCAGAATCATCGGAGGGGGATCGTAGCAGCTGGAGTCACAACACAGAATCAAACAGCACAGCAGGAGAAGCATATGGAGTTGGAGAGATCTGATCTCTAAAGCTGAATGGCGAGCTAAGAAGAGCAGACCAGAAGTCCAACTGGATAACTAAACAGCAAACCTAAACAGCAAAGGGCTGTGGTGTGGCTCAGGCTGTAAGATAGCCTGTTATTAAAACACAGCTGCCTGCAATTACTGCAGGCTCGAGTCCCATCAGGCCCAAGGTTGACTCAGCCTTCCATCCTTTATAAGGTAGGTAAAAGGAGGACCCAGATTGTTGGGGGGGCAATAAGTTGACTTTGTATATAAATATACAAATAGAATGAGACTATTGCCTTACACAATGTAAGCCGCCCTGAGTCTTTGGAGAAGGGCGGGATATAAATGTAAAAAAAAAAAAAACCAGAGAAGAGATGAGGCTGAACAAACCCGAGCACCAAAAGACAGACAGAAGCTGACAGAGAAAATGACAAGAGGCCGGAGCAGTGAACAACGCAAGTAAAGGCAACAATTAAGCTTGAGGTGCCAATAGAAAGGGAGGGAAGACCCCAGTAGAGAATAAAAATAAACATAGAACAAAAAATAAAAGACAAATAAATAGGCAAACAATAAGGACAATAGTGGAACATTAGAAATCAAGGGAGAATAAGATTAATAAAGTTCAATCAAATAAATGAGGCAAATCTTAAATAATAAGGTAAGAAGAATAGGAAGTCAAAAACTTTTTAAAAATATAGGGAAGAAAAGAATATATAAAACCTAATTCCAAGCAAAAACCCCTAGAAAGCAAGTGAAATAATGAAATAAGGAGAGATGAGAAGGAAGACAAACTCAAACACCAAATAGGAGACATAGGAAGCATACCGAGAGTCAGACATAAAGATCTCAAGCGCCTATATACAAATGTACAAAGGAGGAACAAACAAACTAGTAATACATGAAGGTAAATATAATATAGTTGGAATAAGAGAAGTTTGGTGGGACTGGAGCATACTTATAGAAGGATACATACTGATAGAAGGATACAAACTGGTCAAAAAACCAGACCTTGTAAAAGAGGAGGTGGAGTTGCACTGTATGTAAAGGACCACTATATTGCTACAGAAATGCATGAAACCAAAAAGGGAAACCTCCTAGAATGCATATGGGTCAATATAAAAGAAAAAAAGAATGACATGACCATAGGTGTATACTATAGGTCACCAAATCAAGCAGAAAAAAATAGATCACAAAACTCAGCCGATACCTGCTTGCCAGGAGACCCTATGGGGCCAAAACTACCCTGAAGGGGTGATGAAGAAAGGAGGGACACTTTGTAGATGACAAGGAAACAGCAATTTCCTTGTTTGATCCAAAGAAACCCTCCAGATCAGCAACAGAGATGATGGCCATTTTGGCAAGACCAAAGCTGTGACAACTGGGACAAGAAGATTATGAGCAGGAGCAGTTTGTGGACAGAGGATTGAAACTGGGTGAGATGACTTTCAACTTCTATACGAGAATTAAACCGAATAAAAGCATTTTAAAAAAAAGATTCTCCAAAACTAATAAAGCAGAGATTTAACACACGGAAAAAGATTATACCCAAAAGTGAAACATTTTTTTTTTATTCTGAAGCTTTAAAATATAGAAAGTCTGGACTGGAACTGGTAGTATATGAAAAGTGTCTTAAATTGTGGAAACACAGTTATCAGAAGAAATTGTATAAGAAAAAGGAATGTTGTTTTTTTTCCCTTGAATTTTTTTTGACAGTAAGCTGTTTAATGCTGGAATCTTGAGTGTGGGTGCCACCTACTGGTGAAAGAAGATATTATACTAGAACATGGTGGGAAATGACCATGAAAGTGACGATTAAGTGATAATACAAGTAAATTAAAGAGAACAAAGGAAATAGTGAAAGGCAAACAACATCTCAAAGGACTTTTTATTTTGGTTCTGTTGTGACTCCGGCTCCCGAGCCTGTCCTCATGGAGGAGGATGATTCTGAGAGTGAGGGGGAGGAGCCGACAAGGCCTTTCTCTCCAGGTCCCTGCTTTCTGGCAACGCCTCAGGTGCCAGCTGAAGGCCAGGAAGAAGGCGTGTTGGAGCCCTCACCGACAGAGGGTGAGGAGGATCAATCCTGGATTGATCCCAGGCAGCGTCGGAAGGAGAAGCGTGCGCAGCAAAGGAAAAGGTGTGGCAGGCCCAGAGAGTGCTGAGTCACTGAGCCACACCCCACAGGGGATAAAAGCGGGTGGAGTTGCTCTGTAGCCCCTGTGATGGACCAAAACTACAAAGCATGAACTTCGGATCAGTTGTTTTTGAGTTAAGGCCTGGACTGTGTGAAGGAATTATTCTGTGAACTCTTAGCTGCCCTGGCAATGGCCTACGGACAAATGGATTCCCATCTCTGACAGTGATAAGGAACTTGGCAGGCATTTGAACTGTAGCTGCCAAGTCTTTTATCCACAAAGGAAATTCAGATCGGTTGTAGAATAAATGACTGTTAGATGCTCGCTCCTGTGTTCGTCTATGTGAGGTGGGAAGGGGGACAGAACAGGTTCCATATTTACTGGCCTTTTGGTGGCTTGGACGTATTGAGTGAGCCTTTTGAAGATTTCTAAGGCAAGATGGATTATATTTAATAAGAAGCATCTTTGAAATTGAATATTCGATTCTGTGGATTAAAGACATTTGGAGAAATTTGGTGAAAGAGGCGTGGCCAGCGTCATGACGGAATGGTCGCTCACCTCGATAGCTCCGGGGTGAGCGCCAAAATTCCCCCCAAGATGGGGGTCTGCGGCGGACCATAGCTTCCTCAAAGTGGCAGAAAAAAATTGGGGAGCCGCCGGGGCGATCAGGTGGCAGCAAACTCCCTGTAGCCCCAGTCTTTTTCCCCTGACCCATCGGGGAGGAATGGCAGCTGACATCAGCTGCCACAAAGTCGGAGAAGGCCACAAGAATCAGGCAGGAGGAAGAAGCATTTTTAAAGAACTGAACGTTGAAATCGGGTGAGTTGACATCAGCTCAGGCAGCAACAAATGTTTTTTTTTTTAAAGAAAGCTGTTCTGTTTCCCTTCCCCCAATACTCCCAGCAAAGAGTCCGTCAGAGGCCTTCCTTTTTTTTCCTTTTATTTACATAGATACATGTCCTGGCCACGTCTACCCACGGGCCTGCCAAGTTTCTGGAGATAACGAGGAAATTATAGATAAGGCCAGAATTACTCACGAATATATTCTTCCCTCCATTGAAATAGTTAGCTCGCGCCAATTCATTAGCTCGCGCCAACTCATTATTTTGTCCAAGACAAAAAACCAGGAAGTCCCGCCTCCTATTTATAGTCTCTGCAGATGTCACTGCATGACAATTATGACTTGGCTTTGTCCCAACTCTTCCGCTGCTGCGCACGGCGATTACGTCTACGTGACCTTGCATCGCTCCAAAACTGTTCTTGGGGCGTTGCCAAATCAGAAGGAGGCTCCATGGAATCAGGCTGTGCCGGCCCCTCCCCCTCCCTTTGAGTGGGTGCCAGGGAGGGAAAGGGCTCAAGAGAAGCAGGGCTGGCCAGGTCTTCTCCCTCACTTTCTGAATCATCCGAGTCCAGGAGTCCGGGTCCAGGAACCTGGGTCACAACAAAAGCACAAGCATTAAAGAAAATTGGAATTAGCGGCTAAATTTAATGGAAATAGAAAATGGAAGGAAATAAATTAAGGATATCCTAAACTGAAGGACAGGGCTTGAAACGGAACTCTAGAGCCCTAATCAATGGAAAGAATCATTTTAAAAAAATACTTAAACTTTGAAGAGAGGGCTTGGAACAGAAGTTAAGAGCTCTAATTAAACAAGAAAGGAAAATAAACATCTCTTAATTAAGTATGTTTGGAGACCCTTGGAAGTTTTGATGGACTATTCAAGATATAAAAGAAATAAGGAAAAGAAGTTAAAGAGAACTTTATTTAGACTTTAATGGAAAACTTTAAACCCCTATATCCCCTGAAATTTGTGACTAGAAGAAAGCTAAAGAAACTATTAAAATGGGAAAAGTGAAAAAGGAAAACAAATAGAGACAAAGGAAAGGCATGGTTTATTTTCTCAGAAATTAAAATGGGCACTGTGTTAATTGCTACCGTAATTCAAAAAATATTTAAAGATAGAAGAAAAATGAAAGTAAGAAATTGTTTTTTGAGATTTCAAAATAATTTTAATGTGATTTTAAGAGGCATCTAAGAAAAGACTCTGGATTAGAAAACTGACTTTTAAGAAACAAGAAGAAACTTACTTGCTACTCAAAATGGCTACTTAGTTATTTGTGGTCTGCAACTGTATTAAAGAGTGATATCTAGAGGCAGAAGAAGAAAAGTAAGACCTGAATAGCTTTTGTTTTAAGACTATTTTCATGAAGATTGAGATGCTGGTACAATTGTATGACTGCTTCAAGAAAGGACTTGGGATGCCTTCCTCTTAACTGAAGATTTAAGCTGGGGTAGTCAACCTTTTTATACCTACCGCCCACTTTTGTATCTCTCTTAGTAGTAAAATTTTCTAACAACCCACCAGTTCCACAGTAATGCACCATGTATCGTCATCTGCGCATGCCTCTCGCGCATCGTGGATTGGGTTGAGGGGGAGGGGCTACCAGCTCTGCTTGTCTGTTTCAGCTGGGTGGTGTGGGGGGAGATGTGCGAGCTATTCTGGGATGAGGCTTTTTTGTTTGCGGTCACTCTATAGAGCCATTTAGTTTCACTTATGTAACTGAACTAAACTTATGCGGGGGCGAAACAAATAGTATATTTTCAGAAATGTAAATTGTCACGGGGAATTTTAGGAAAACCTAATGAAAATGTTTTTAAATAATGCTATGAATTTTTTTTAAAAAGTCAATTAAATTAGAAAAAAGGAAAGTGCTTCAGTATCGGACAAAACCTCTACCGCCCACTATGAAAGCTGGAACCAGGTTGAATACCACTGATTTAAGCAGAGAACTTTGTTATCTAAACAAGAATACAAGTGATAACTATGGACTAATAAGACTTTGGACAAGAAACTTGTTTTTATGATTTGAATTTTTTTTTAATTGAAAAAGTTTTAAAAAACAAAAACATTTTTCCCCCTTTTCCCCCCTCCCCCCCCTCAAAACCCCTCCCCCCCTCCCTTCACCACCACCCCCGGCTTCCCGGGTCAATCACAAGGTATTGTTATACATAAACCAAACATGGAGTAAGATTTTCCTTTCTAATCCAATTAGCCTCATCCGAGTCTTTTCATTTCCTAACCTGCCCCATTACATTCTAAAATAATACATCCTAATTATTCAAAGGCAATCTGATATCTCTTAATCTGATATCTATTTTGCAAATAATCAATCCATTTTTTCCATTCAATTAAATATCTTTCCTGCGTATTGTCTTTCAGAAAGGCTGAGATTTTTGCCATTTCAGCCAAGTTAGTAACTTTCAATATCCTATTGAGTTTATTAATATACAATATTCTATTGTAAGTAATTCTTTTTTTTCCCAATATTGTCCAATCAGCAGCCTTGCTGCTGTTATTAAGTTCAAGATCAATTTAGTCTCAGTCACTGTACAATCCGTTATAATTCCCAAAAGGAAAAATTGCGGCAGGAACTTTATCTTCTTCTTCAAGACATTTTGAATAATCCACCAAATTCTTATCCAAAAGGCCTTAATTTTCTTGCAAGTCCACCAAATATGAAAATATGTAGCGTCATCACACTCACATCTTCAACATTTTGCTTGGATATCAGGATACATACATGATAATTTTTTGGGGATCTAAATGCCATCTATAAAACATCTTATAAAAATTTCCCCTTAGATTCTGTGCTTGTGTAAACTTAACATTTCTAACCCAGATTTTCTCCCATGTTGCCAACATTATTGGTTCCTGAATATTCTGTGCCCATTTTATCATACAGTCCTTTACCAAATCCTTTTCCGAATCTATTTCAAGCAACACATTGTACAATCTCTTTATATGCTCCTGGGCCTGACTTCTAATTTGCTTTTTAAAATTTTCCTCCCTTTGCATTATACCAATTTTTTGATCTTCTTTCCATCTAGCACTTAGTTGCCCATATTGAAACCAAGTGTATTTCCTCCCTTCTTCATTTAATACCTGTAAAGATTTTAATTTCAAGCTACCTCTTTCAGCATACAAAAGTTCTTTATAAGTAATCATTTCCTGTTTCTGTTCTATATTTATATTCTCTATTGCATGTCTGGGGCTTGCCCATATAGGAATCTTATAGTTTAGTTTATAGGAATATTTTTTCCAGACACGCAAAAGAGCACTTCTCAACACATGATTCTTAAAAGCCCTATCAACTTTTTTTTCATAAAATAAATACGCATGCCATCCATACAATAAGTCATAACCGTCTATATTCAAAATTCTTTCCTCCGTTAAATTAAACCATTCACTTATTACTGAAAGGGCTACTGCTTCATAATATAGTTTAAAATTAGGCATTTTTAGGCCTCCTCTTTCCTGTGAGTCCTGAATTATTTTCATTTGAACCCTCGCCTTTTTACCTTGCCATATAAATTTATTAATCCCAATCTGCCATTCCTCCAAATTTTTATCTTTCTTGATTATTGGTATCATCTGAAACAGAAACAAAAATCTAGGTAACACATTCGTTTTAATAGC
This sequence comes from Ahaetulla prasina, assembly GCF_028640845.1. Classification (NCBI taxonomy): domain Eukaryota; kingdom Metazoa; phylum Chordata; class Lepidosauria; order Squamata; family Colubridae; genus Ahaetulla; species Ahaetulla prasina. Next base: position 66,727,276 of record NC_080546.1, read on the forward strand.
CTCTATCCTCCCCAATAACAATAGCTGCAGTTTTTTCCAAGCATTCAAGTCTTTCTGAACTTTTTGCCATAGCAAGTCATAATTATTCTTATGCAGTTTCCTATTTGATGAACTAATATAAACCCCTAAGTATTTAACCTTTTTTACCACCTCAAATGCTGTTATTTCCTCTAATTATTGTTCTGTTGTTTAGACATATTTTTAATTATCACTTTTTTTAAATTCTGATTTATTTTAAATCCTGATACCTTTCCATATGTATCAATTGTTTCCAACAGAGATATACTTGAATTTATAGATTTTGTTAAAGTAACCACTAAGTTGTCTGCAAAAGCTCTAACTTTATACTCATATTGTCTAATTTTAATTCCCTCTATCTTCTTTAACTCTCGTATTTTATCCAATAATGGTTCCAGAGTTAAAACAAACAATAGTGGTGATAAAGGACATCCCTGTCTCGTTCCTTTCACAATCTTAATAACTTCTATCAAACTACCATTTATTATAATCTGTGCTGTTTGCTCTCCATAAATCGCTTTGATTATTCTAACAAAACAATCTCCAAATTGCATTTTCTCTATTAATTTAAATAAAAAATCCCAATGCAATCGATCAAAGGCTTTCTCTGCATCCAAAAAAATAAGTGCTGCTGAACTATTCTTCTTTTCCAAATATTCCAATATATTAATAATCTGTCTAACGTTATTCCTCATCTGCCTCCCTTTTATAAAACCAGATTGATCAGTATGAATTCTTAGAATAGAATAGAATAGAATTTTATTGGCCAAGTGTGATTGGACACACAAGGAATTTGTCTTGGTGCATATGCTCTCAGTGTACATAAAAGAAAAGATACGTTCATCAAGGTACAACATTTACAACACAATTGATGATCAATATATCAATATAAATCATAAGGATTGCCAGCAACAAGTTATAGTCATACAGTCATAAGTGGAAAGAGATTGGTGATGGGAACTATGAAACGATTAATAGTAGTGCAGATTCAGTAAATAGTCTGACAGTGTTGAGGGAATTATTTGTTTAGCAGAGTGATGGCCTTCGGGAAAAAACTGTTCTTGTGTCTAGTTGTTCTGGTGTGCAGTGCTCTATAGCGTCGTTTTGAGGGTAGGAGTTGAAACAGTTTATGTCCAGGATGCGAGGGATCTGCAAATATTTTCACGCCCTCTTCTTGATTCGTGCAGTATACAGGTCCTCAATGGAAGGCAAGTTGGTAGCAATTATTTTTTCTGCAGTTCTAATTATCCTCTGAAGTCTGTGTTTTCTTGTTGGGTTGCAGAACCGAACCAGACAGTTATAGAGGTGCAAATGACAGACTCAATAATTCCTCTGTAGAATTGGATCAGCAGCTCCTTGGGCAGTTTGAGCTTACTGAGTTGGCGCAGAAAGAACATTCTTTGTTGTCCTTTTTTAATGATGTTTTTGATGTTAGCTGTCCATTTGAGATCTTGCGATATGATAGAACCCAGAAATTTGAAGGTTTCTACTGTTGATACTGTGTTGTCTAGTATTGTGAGAGGTGGAAGTATGGAAGGGTTTTTCCTAAAGTCTACCACCATTTCTACGGTTTTGTGTGTGTTCAGTTCCAGATTGTTTTGGTTGCACCACAAGGCTAGTCGTTCGACCTCTCGTCTATATGCGGATTTGTCATTGTCTCGAATGAGACCAATCACTGTTGTGTCATCTGCGAACTTCAGTAGCTTAACAAATGGATCATTGGAGATGCAGTCATTGGTATACAGAGAGAAGAGAAGTGGGGAGAGCACACAGCCTTGGGGGGCCCCTGTGCTAATTGTACAGGTATTTGATGTGATCTTGCTTAGCTTCACCTGCTGCTTCCTGTTTGTTAGGAAGCTTGTGATCCACTTACAAGTCTGTTCCGGTACCTGTAGCTGGTTTAGCTTAGTTAGAAGAATGTCTGGAATGATGGTATTGAATGCTGAACTAAAGTCTACAAAAGGACCCTTGCATAGGTCTTTGGAGACTCAAGATGTTGTAGGATGTAGTGCAGAGCCATATTAACAGCATCATCTGTTGATCTATTTGCTCGGTATGCAAATTGCAAGGGGTCTAACAGCGGATCCGTGATGGATTTCAGGTAGGAAAGCACTAGCCTTTCAAAGGTTTTCATGACTACAGATGTTAGAGCAACTGGTCTGTAGTCATTCAGTTCCTTGATGGTGGGCTTCTTGGCACTGGGATGATGGTAGAGCGTTTGAAGCAAGAAGGAACATAGCACATCTCTAGTGATTTATTGAAAATATGGGTGAAGATGGGGGCCAATTGGTCAGCACAGACTTTTAAGCAAGAAGGAGTTATCTTGTCTGGGCCTGGAGCTTTTCCTGGCTTTTGTCTGTGAAATAGGTCCTGCACTTCCTTTTCTGTGATCACTAGGGGTTGTGAACCCAATGAAATGGGGTCAGTTGTAGGAGGCTTGGCTGTTGTTGGTGTGTCTGAGATGGGGGTTGTGGAGATAGGTGGCTGTAGTTTCCTTTCAAACCTGCAGTAAAACTCATTCAGGTCATCTGCCAGTTGTTGATTACCTTCAGCCTGGGAAGGAGGTTTGCCATAGCCGGTGATATTTTTAAGAGTTTTCCACGTTTGCTGGTTCATTTGCTGAAAATTGATTCTTTAGCTTTTCAGAGTAGCTTCTTTTTGCTGCTCTTATCTCCCTTGTTAGTGCATTTCTGGCCTGATTGTACAGCATTTTATCACCTTTTCTGTAGGCTTCCTCTTTGGAATGTCGTAGCTGCTTAAGTTTAGGTGTAAACCAAGGTTTGTTATTACTGTGTATTCGCAAGTTCCTTGTAGGTACACATAGGTCTTCACAGAAGCTGACATATGATGTTACAGTATCTGTGAGTTCATCCAGGTCTGCAGAGGTATCTTTAAAAATATTCCAATCAGTGCAGTCAAAACATGCCTTTAGCTTTAATTCTGATTCCTCCGTCCAGGTTTTCACTGATTTAATTATTGGTTTTATGGCTTTAAGTCTTTGCCTGTAAGCAGGTACAAGGTGAATCATGCAATGATCAGAGTGTCCTACAGCTGCACGTGGTAAAGACCGATAGGCATCTTTTAGTGTTGTGTAGCAGTGGTCTAGAATATTCTTGCCTCTGGTGGGACAATTGACATGCTGAAAGTATTTTGGTAGTTCTTTCCTTAAGTTTGCCTTGTTTAGATCTCCCAAAACAATAGCCAGTGAATCAGGGTGTTTGGCTTCAGCCTCCATGATTTGGTCAGCTAGAGTTCGTAATGCCTCGTTTACACAGGCTTGTGGTGGGACATAAACAGCAATTAGAAGAAATGAGGAAAATTCACGAGGCAAATAGTAAGGTTTGCAGTTGATAATTAGAGTCTCTAAATTGTTGTCACATAATTTGTAAATTATGTTAAAATCTTGACACCAGGTTGAATTAATATATAGGCATAAGCCTCCTCCTTTCTTTTTACCAGATGTTTCTGGAATCCTGTCTGATCGTTCAATTTGAAATCCTGGAATGTTCAGGCTGCTATTTTCAATTGATTCATTTAACCAGGTTTCAGAGAAGCATAGGACTGCTGAATTGCGAAAATCAGAATAGTATTTGTTTAAGAGGAGTATTTCATCCATCTTATTTGCAAGTGAGCGTATATTTGTTAGGAAAATTGAAGGCAGAGGAGTTTTAGTGCGAGTTCTTAGCTTGATTAAGATCCCAGATCGTTTACCTCGTTTCCTTCGTTTCCGTCGTTTGGTTTTAGTAATCCATGGCTCCGTGGGAATTGCCTCCTCCTGTGTTAGAATCTCCTCCGTGTTTGTAAAGACAGGCGGGGGTGAGATTAAAGAAAGCTGCTCCTTAAAGAAATGTTCCTTAATTTTTAGCAGATGGTCTCGTGAGTAGGAAATCCGTAGTGAGTCACAGAGAACAATTAGAAATAAAGAAACAATTAGAGAGCATTTCACCGAGGCAGCCTTTGTCGGCGCCATCTTAGGTAATCTTCTTTGTTGTAAAACTAACATTAATCTATTTGCTATTATTTTAACAAAAATCTTATAATCATTATTTAAAAGTGAGATCGGCCTATAATTCCCGGGTTTAGAGCAATCTTGCTCCTCTTTTGGTATCAGTGAAATAAAAGATGTTTTCCACGACGGGGATATTCCCCCTCCTAATTGTATCTAATTAAATAATTCTTTAAGTGGACCTAGTATTTCATCCTGTAACTTTTTATAATAACTTGCTGTAATTCCATCTGTACCGGGGGTTTTCCCCATTTTTAATTGTTTAATTGCCTCCACTATTTCTCCAGTAGCTATTGGCCGATTCAACTCCTCCCTTTGTTCTAATGTTAGAGTATTAACCTTGTAATCTTTCAAATAATCCTAAATGTCCCTATTCAGTATTTTGCATATAAAGTAGTGTAAAATTCTGAGAAGGCCTTTTTAATTTTGTCCTATTGATATATCTCTTAACCTTTATATTTTATTTTTTCTATGACACATGCTTTCTGTTTTTTCCTTAATTTATATGCCAGCCACCTCCCAAGTTTATTTGCATTACAAAAGGTATTATGTTTAGCATATTGTATATTTATTGCCACCTGGTCTGCCATTAACATATTAAATTGACTCTGTAATATCCTTATAGCCTCTTTAAGTTTGTGGTCTTGTGGGTTTTGTATTAATAATTGTTGTTTCTTTTGAATTTCTTCTTCCAAGTACCTACGCTGCCTTTGTTTATTATTCCTCTGCCTATTGTCCAAATATATCAATATTCCTCTAATAAAAGCTTTACTCGCATCTCACATAGTTCCTATCGGTGTCCCCTTGTTCATATTAAAATCAAAAAAATCCTTCATTTGTTTCTTACATTGATTTACATTATCCTCATATCTAAACAAATTTTCATTTAGCCTCCATGTTCTACCATGTTCTACCACCTTCTTTTCCTTGTAGTAATCCCATCCAAACTGGGCTATGGTCAGTTAAACACCTTGGAAATATCTTCATTTTCTTCACCCTAGAAAGCAAGTCATTAGAAATTAAGATAAAATCAATACGTGAAAAAGATTGATGCCTATTGGAAAAAAAAGTAAAATCTCTCTCATCTGGATTCCGCAACCTCCATATATCTCTAAACTCAAAGTCTTCCATCATTTCAAAAAAGGATTTTGGTAGTTTTGCATGTATAGGTATCTTCTTAGAAGAGGTTCTCTTATCATTTCTTGTATCAATTACTCCATTCCAGTCTCCTAATAAAATAAACGAACTGTAATCCCGGAGGGTCAACCTCTCGTGTAACATTTTATAAAACTTTTCTTGTTGCTGATTAGGTGCATAAATACCTATCAGTAATGTCTTTTTTGCATCTATCACCAGTTCAATAGCAATAAATCTTCCTTGAATATCTGCCTCAATTAACTTAGCTGGTATATCCTTCCTGATATATACAACGATACCATTTTGCTTCTTATCCAAAACTGATGCAACAAAATGTTTACCTAATTTTGAGTTTATTAAGTATTTTTGGTCTGATAATTTGATATGTGTCTCTTGCAGGCAAATCACATCATTTTTAAATTGTTTCAAGTAGTGAAATATTTTCCTTCTTTTCTGAGCTGAATTCAAGCCATTAACATTCCATGACAAAATTCTATTTGCCGTTACTGGCCTCCTGAAGCTTTGAAGCAGACAACAGAAGATCCTCCTCTGGTATCTTCCGTCTAGCTCCTCCCACAGCTTCCATTCTGGGGTCCTGACTTTTACTTTGAAGCTGTTGCTCTTCTTTACGCTTAAGAGCTCCTCTTGTCACCCTTTGCTCTTGTGGCTCCTCTGGTGCTGGCAGCAATGAAGCCTCTTGGGTCACCACGCCTTCTTGGATCTCTTGAAGTTTTTCTATCACTTCTATTTCAACTTTCAAGACTGTAGAAAGAAAATCCTTTGCCTTTAACACAGTGTCAATTCTATATCTCCTTCCTTGATAAAACACTGTCAGACCAACTGGCACCTCCCATCTAAATTGAATCTGGTGTTTTTTAAGTTCTTGTGTAAAAAAAACAAACTCCTTCCTGTCTCTTAACATCTTGGAAGGAATCTCTTTCAGGACCTTCAGCTCCTGTTCTCCAATTTTCAAAGTTGTCTGATATGCAGCTTGCAAAATCTGATTTCTCATAGTTCTTTTCACAAAATAAACCACAATGTCCCGAGGAAGCTTTCTCTGTCTTGCGATCCAAGAATTAACTCTATATATTTTATCAATCTGATAAGCTACCTCTTGGGGTTCCACTTCAATAAATTCAGCCAGTGCTTCTGATATGATTTTTCTTAGGTCCTCTCCTCTCTCTTCCTGTAAGCCACAAATTCTAAGAGCTCCTTCCATAAGTTTGTACTGCAATATCACAACCTGATCTTTATTTTCATCCACTTTTGTCTGAATACCTTGCATTTTATCTTCTAAGTTCTTATTTGACTGAGAGATCTGTTGCATCTCTTCTTCCAATCCCTCAACTTTTTTAGACAAACCTTGAAAAGCCAGCAAAAATATCTTCTCTTATTTTTTCATTATTCTCCTTCATCTGTTCCCTTCTTTCTCCATTAAATTTTTCCATCATCTCCTTTTGCCTCTCTTCAGAAAGTTTTAATTGTTCTTTAAGTATATCCTCAAGATTTGCTTCAGATCCCCTTCTTCCAGAGGGCTTTAATGGTTTAGCCGTCATTCTATCTTCAAAAGAGTCAAGAATTTAAACTTAAAAATTTTCTTTTAATCCTTTCAGTAAAGGAGAGCTCCGTTTATAACAATCCACAAATAGCACTACTTTGTTGTACTAAAGAATTCACTTTCGCTTTCAGACGCCATTTTAAAAGTCAATTAAGCAGAGACAAAGAAAAGTTTCCAATTTCAAAAGGGGAAGTCAGGATACTTGCGTGCTGTTTCTACTTCAAAGATCGAACGCTTGTGAAATCCCCCGTCTGCTTAGAAAATCAATCCATTTGACAAGTCCTTTTGAGCAGAAGTGACCCCTATTTCCTTTTCCTGACAAAAAAGGAGCGCGTTTGAATCCGGAGTACAGTGAGGCTCGGTGGGATCTCAAATCCAGGAATCTGCTCTTAAGAGCAAACCCCCTGGAGAGATCTACCACTCCCCCACAGCTCTGCACACCCCCTTTTGCCCAAGGGGTATGCTAAGGTCAGTGAACAGTGATTTATGCTGTTTCACTGACTTTTACAATCTTCTAACGCGGAGCGCCCTGTTAGAGCGCCCAACAGGAGCGGTGACGTCACTGGAAGTCAATGAACAAAGTATTTAATAAAAATATTTCATTCATTCAGATCTAGGATGTCTTATTTTTGTGTTCCCTTTATTTTTTTGAGCAGTGTATAATATACCCACAGATTAGAAACTTCTTGTGTTTTAACATTTATAGACAAAATTAAATCAGTCATTAGTTAGAAACACCAAATAGACTCACAATTAGCTTTGGGAGGAATATTCATTGAAGACAGTAAGAAAATAAAATCTAAAGAGGTGACAAGAATGATAAAAAAAATTTTGGAGCAGGATTTGGAGGGGTGTTAAATAATATACTTTCATGCATTGTGGTGTCAGGAAAATTAACAGGATAATCCAACAAGCTTTTACTTTTAATTCAGATGGTTTGCATATGCAAAAAACATGCTAAAGATCCACCTCCTTCTAACACTGCTGCTCTGCTGCCTACTTATGGCAGGGGTCATGGTGGTGGTGGTGGCATAGGTTGGAAATAAGAATTGTGTTCCTGACATGCCAGGGAAGTGAAGAAGGGCCAGAGTATGTGCTCAGAGTGTAATTACAGTGGGAACATGGAATACAAAAAGGATGAAGTTGACCATACATTGACATTTTAGGCATCAGTAAAATGAAATGGACTAGAATTAAGACATGCAGCAACAAAAAAAGCATTGGTTGTTTTCATAGTCAGTAAGAACATTTTAAGCTCTCTAGACCACTTTATAGGCCACCCCCAGATGGATTATTTGTGTTGTGTCAGTCTTATGGAAGATACCTTACCCACTCTGATATTTCCTGTAGACCACATGACTCACTTGTTTTAGTGGGCAATTTCATCATTCAGACTTAGATGAAGAAATACATTCTACTACTACTACTTCTATTGTTCTAAATAGTAGACCTTAGAAGAACTGGGCAAATAGAATTAATAAGGCTTCCCCATTCTCCTTGTGATCTGGCCACTTCTCATTTGTTTGCTCTCTGCAGTGGTGATGCTGCTGTTTAGATTCAGCTTTGAAGGACATGTCAATTCTAATTTGATTGATTGATATCAGCATTACCAGTAAGTTTGTGTATAATATAGGAAAATAACAAATGTTTGGGTGATTCTTGCTGGCCTAAATAATTACTAAATGATCACTGCCTAGATATTTCTTGATTTTATTTAATAATATTTGTACATTTTGGAAATGCTTTTATATAGTTTGGTTTACTATTCAACATTCCAGCAGGACAATGTAACAAGAGTAATATGTTTATGCATCATCATTGGATTTTAAAAAGAGTATTTTTTATTTTCAATATGCATTTCTGATTTTTCAGATTTAAAAGTAAAAATAATAACAGAGTTGGGAGGGACTCAGAGAACTTCTAGTCCAACCCCCTGGAAAGGAAAGGCCACACAAAAACCACTGTTTAGAGGCCATCCTAAAAGCTCTAGTACCAGGAGATGCCAGAGTCAAAGAAAAAGAACTGGAAAAAATCACGAAATATCATAACCTGGCCATCAAAACTACATGGCTATGGATAAAACATGTAACAGTGATACCCATTGTCATCGGGGCTCTTGGTATCATGTCCAAGAATTTTACAAAACACATCAAGAAATTGCAGCTTTCTGCAATAACTTACAACTCCGTACTTCGACATGACCTATGTTTAACACACAAAATCATCTATTGCAATGTCCTTCCTGTGAAAGACTACTTCAGCTTCAATCGCAATATTACAAGAGCAAAAAATAGATTCAAGCTAAATGTCAACCGCTTCAAACTTGATTGCAGAAAATATGACTTCTGTAACAGAGTTGTTAATGCTTGGAACTCATTACCTGACTCCATAGTCTCTACTCAAAATCCCAAAATCTTCAACCAAAAACTGTCTACTATTGACCTCACCCCATTCCTAAGAGGACTATAAAGGGCGTGCATGAGAGCACAAAAGTGCCTACCGTTCCTGTCCTATTGTTCTCTTCATTATAGCAAATTAATATAGTTGATGCATATTTTTTTACAAATATATATATATATATATATATATATATATATATATATATATACATACATATATATATATATATATATATATATACATACATATATATATATATATATATAGGTCTTTGGTTGTTCGGGTTTTCTCCCGGGTAAAATTGGAAGTGTCTTGGCGATGTTTCGACGAAGTCTCATTCGTCATCTTCAGGCTTCAGCTTCGTGCTTCTGGGAGCAATGTGTGATTGCAGCTGTTTCTTCCTTTTTAACTGCTAGTGGGGGTTTGAACTGATTGGGTGGGAGCTTGGCTGTGCTCTGATTGGATGGGGGGTTTTTTGTCCTCTGATTGGCTGGGGGTGTGTCCTGTTTGGGTGGGGGCTTGGTTGTGCTCAGATTAGTCTGAGTTGCAGGGGGATTTGAGCTGGTGAGCTGCATTGCTGTTGTTTGGCTTCGTGGTCGTGGTCGTGCTACATCTTCATAGTGGGTGTCAGTCTGCTGCATGTATGGATTGGAGGGGTTTGAAATGGCTAATGTTGCAGCTGTGGTCTGGCTTCTGGTCCTTGGTCATGCTTCATGATCAGTGTGAGTTTGGGTCTGCTTTCTGGGTGGATGTGTGGTGATGACATCCTGTGTGGACCTCGTGAGTGTGGGTCTGCTGTCATTCCTCGTGTTAGGGACTCGTTTGTCAATAAGGATGGGTTTCCAAATGGCTGGTAGGCGGGAGGTATCATCTCGTTTGTTCATGCTGTGTGGGCGTTTTTCTATCTCGATGGCTTCTCTGATTATTCTGTTGTTAAAGTGTTCAGTTTTGGCAATAGTTCTGGTCTTTTTAAAGTCAATATCGTGTCCTGTGGCTTTAAGGTGTTGGACCAGGGAAGAAGTTGGTTCCTCTTTTTTGACTGAGTTCCACCACAGACAGAATCAGCAAGATCCTCCACAAACACAACATCAAGACAGCATTCTGCACAAACCGAAGAATATCTACCATCCTAAGAAACCCCAAAGACAAAATTGAGTTAGAAAATCAAGGAGTATATGAAATCCCATGCACCGCCTGCCCCACCACATACATTGGACAAACCAACAGAAGAATAAGTGCACGCATTGAAGAACACAAGAACTCAGTCAAAAAAGAGGAACCAACTTCTTCCCTGGTCCAACACCTTAAAGCCACAGGACACAATATTGACTTTAAAAAGACCAGAACTATCGCCAAAACTGAACACTTTAACAACAGAATAATCAGAGAAGCCATCGAGATAGAAAAACGCCCACACAGCATGAACAAACGAGATGATACCTCCCGCCTACCAGCCATTTGGAAACCTACCCTTATTGACAAACGAGTCCCTAACACGAGGAATGACACCAGACCCACACTCACGAGGTCCACACAGGATGTCACCACCACACATCCACCCAGAAAGCAGACCCAAACTCACACTGATCATGAAGCACGACCAAGGACCAGAAGCCAGAACGCAGGTGTAACATTAGCCATTTCAAACCCCTCCAATCCATACATGCAGCAGACTGACACCCACTATGAAGATGTAGCACGACCATGAGCACGAAGCCAAACAACAGCAATGCAGCTCACCAGCTCAAATCCCCCTGCAACTCAGACTAATCTGAGCAAAACCAAGCCCCCACCCAAACAGGACACACCCCCAGCCAATCAGAGGACAAAAAACCCCCCATCCAATCAGAGCACAGCCAAGCTCCCACCCAATCAGTTCAAACCCCCACTAGCAGTTAAAAAGGAAGAAACAGCTGCAATCACACATTGCTCCCAGAAGCACGAAGCTGAAGCCTGAAGATGACGAATGAGACTTCGTCGAAACATCGCCAAGACACTTCCAATTTTACGCGGGAGAAAACGCGAATAACCAAAGACCTACATACAAACACTCGAGAAAACCTCAGAATATATATACATATTCTTCAAGATATGTTGTTTTATCTATGACAATTGTTTATGTATACTGTTGTGACAAAAAGAAATTAATAATAATAATAATAATAATAATAATAATAATAATAATAATAATAATAATAATAAAAAAAAAAAAAAACAAAAAAACAAAAACAAAACACCAGTGGCACTGCAAAAAACTGTGCTACTTGGAACATCATAAATTTTAAGCAGATACTTGGTTGATACCTAGGACGCTGAAAGCAACCCGTTTCAACCATTAGCAATATTTGTGACACATTTTTAAATATTTTAAATATTCAGTTGACTGAGTTTCATGTTTAATGAATAAAAGAGATAATAATAATAAAGTTTATTTTAACATGTAAGAAATCTTTATTGGAAGTGTGATTGGACACAGAAGGAATTTGTCTTAGGTGTATATGCTCTCAGTGTACATAAGGAGAATAAAATACATTAATCAAGAATAAAAAGATACAACAGTGATAGTCAAGGTTACTAATAAGCTATCAAATAGTACTAGGAAACAAATAAAACAATACAATTGAAAGATACTAGCAACATGGTTATAGTAATAAGTGGGAAAAGATAGATACTAGTAAAGAAGAGAAGAATAATAGGAATACAGTGTTAGTAAATTATTTAACAGTTGTTAAGCAAAGTGATGGCATTCAGGAAAAAACTGTCCTTGTGTCTAATTGTTTTGGTGTGTAGTGTTCTACCCTTCTATCTTTTTGAGGGTAGAAGTTGAAACAATTTATGTCCAGGATGTGAGGGGTCTGTACATATTTTCACAGCCCTCTTTTTGACTCGTGCAGTATACAGATCCTCAATGGAAGGTAAATTGGTAGCAATTGTTGTTTCTGCAGTTCTAATTATCCGTTGGAGTCTGTGTTTCAGTGGTGGGTTGCTACCGGTTCTCACCGGTTCTCGAGAACCGGTAGTAAAAATATTTAGTAGTTTGCAGAACCGGTAGTAAAAGATGGTTGGCCACGTCCCTGAACTGGTCGCCAACTGCTTGCCCCGGCTGCCATGTTTGTTGCCACCCCGCCACCACCTCTGCCGCTGCCACCACCATCACCACCGCCCCACCACCGCTGCCCCGCCGCCCCCACTGCCCCCACCGCTGCTGCTGCCCTGCTGCCTCCAGGCATCTTCAAACTTGCCTCCTTTAAGACTTGCGGACCAATCAACTCCGAGAGCTTTGCTGGCTGAGGAACTCTGGGAGTTGAAGTCTACAAGTCTTAAAGGAGCCACCCCCCTGCCGCCTCCCTTGTTCTTTCTCTGCCTCGCTTGCTTGCTGCTCAGCTGGAGGTTGAGCCAACGTGAAGGGCAAGCATGCCGTCATGAGGTGACACTCGAGTGGGGGCTGCCCTTCTGAAGGGTCAGAGAGTTTCCGGGAAGGGGGGCCCGCGGGGGCTGCGCTGATCCAGGAGGCGCACACAGTGCTGCTCCCCTTCGCTCAAACAACTGGACAGGGTGGGGCAGGCCGGGCGTTGGACTGCGTGGAGCAGCTGGCTCTGGAGTGCATCCCTGCCTCTTGTCCCACCAGTGGGGAGCGCCAAGCGAGAGGCTCAGGGAGCTCCTGGAGGCCAGCAGAGCAGAGCGAAGCCAGCAGCCCATTGGGATGTGGCAGACTCTGGCCCTGGGCTTGGTCTTCTTCCCAGCTCTCTTCGCCGCTTCCATCCACAGCCTGTGGTGGCTGGCGCCGGAATGGAGCCTCAAAGACTGGATCCTTCTCAGCGGCAGGCACCGGCCCCCGAGGGGAGGGAGGGAGGAAGGCGGGCAGCATCCTGGAGGAAGTCAGTGGGAGACCCCCCCACCCCACCCCACCTCTCCCTCCCCCGACCTGGATCTGCTCAGGAAACTGGGGAAGGGAGCCGTGCAAAAGGAGCCAGCGGGGGCAGAAGGCACAGCCGAGAGAAGCGCCAACTCCGAGAGCGCTTTAGCGGGGATAGAACCTCTTGCTTGCACAAGAAAAGCTGAGTTGCGGAAGGGTTGGGGGGCGAGGGGCGGGAGGCTGGGGAAGAGCAGAGACCCCCTCCTGCTCCTTCCCGAAGGGTGGGATCTTGGGGGTGGGGTGGGCTCTCTCCCCCGCCCCGCACATGGGGGGGTGCCAGGTTGGGAAAGCTACTGCTCACCCCAAGTCCCAATATGCCAAAGGACTGCAGGCTTTTGGCTTGGTGGAGCCAAGGTTCGGTCCTTCTGCACGGAGAGAGGGAGGGAGAAAGAGAGAGAGAGAGAAAGAGAGAAAGAAGGAGGGAGAGAAAGAAAGAGGGAGGGAGTGAGAGAAGGAAAGAAAGAAAGAAGGGAGGGAGAGAGAGAGAAAGAGGGAAAGAAAGAAAGAAAGGGAGGGAGAGAGGGAGAGAGAAAGAAAGAGAGAAAGAGGGAGGGAGGAAGAGAGAGAAAGAAAGAAATGAGGAGGGTGAGAAAGAGAAAGAGGAGGAAAAGATAAAGAAAGAGGAGAGAGAGAAGGAAGAAGGAAGACAGAGAAAGAAGGAGAGAGAGTGGAAGAGAAAGAAAGAGAAAAGGAGGAAGAGAGAGAAATAAATATAGAAGGGAGGGAGGGTGAGAAAGAAAGAAAGGGAGGGAGAGAGAGAGAAAGAAAGAAAGAGGGGGAGAGAGGGAAGGAGGGCGAGAGATAGAGAGAGAGAAAGAAAGAGAAAGAAAGGGAGGGAGGGAGAAAGAAAGAGGGAAAGAAAGAAAAAGGGAAAGAAAGGAAGGAAGGAAGGAAGAAAGAAAGGAAGGAAGGAAGGAAGGAAGGGAGAGAGAGAAAAGAGAGAGAGAAGAGGAAGGAAGGACCACAAACCCTGGCACTAGACTTGGCTTCAGAAGACGCTTTGAAACAGGACAGCAATCTGGGGCTGGAAGGGACCTTAGAGGCCATCTAGTCCAACCCCCTGCTCCAGCAGGAAACCTTCTATCGTCTGGATTATTTTGGTGCCTCTGACAGAGAGGAAAATTGCCAGAAAGGAGAAGGAGTTTACTAGGACAAGGCTGCCATGCAGAGGAAGGCAGAGATAGTCCTTGTCTTATGACCAGAATTGAGTCCAAATTTTGGTTGCTAAGCAAGAGCGTTGTTAAGTGAGTTTCACCACATTTTACTCAAACCATGATCTCTCCTGGCTCTAACAGTCATGTGCAAGTTAGGGAAGAACATCTGAAGTGTGTGTAATGTTCTAAATGTACAGAAGTTATAGTTAAATGTGTGGCAGAAAGGGGACTCTAGGTGTGTTTTTCCAAATGTAGTAAGTGAGGGTTGAATGTGTATAGTTTTAGAAGAGGGGTGTGTGTCTGTGTGTATGTACATACAGTATATATATATAGTAGATAATGTATCTTTTTGTGTGCCTATACACGCTATACTATGTAATATGTATGTACATATATGGCATATATACATAGGATTTAATAGTATATTTTGGATGTTCAGTAGTAGTAAATAAATAGACAGGGAAATTGACGTCAGTGACATCAACCTTTGATGTGAGTGACATCAAGTTGGCCACACCCACCCAGTCACATGATTACCCAGCTATACCCACCCAGTCACATCTACCAAACCACATCTACCCAGTCACATGACCAAGCCACGCCCACTACCATATGATCACCAAGCCACGCCCACAAAATAAGCCACACCCACAGAACCGGTAGTAAAAAAATTTAGAACCCAACCCTGCTGTGTTTGTCTTGTTTGGTTGCAGAGCCAAACCAGACAGTTATGGAGGTGCAGATGACAGACTCAATAATTCCTTTGTAGAACTGACTCAGCAGCTCTTTGGGCAGTTTGAGCTTTCTGAGTTGGCACAGAAAGAACATTCTTTTTGAGCTTTTTTCATGATTTTTTGATGTTAGGTGTCCATTTTAAGTCTTGAGATATGAAACATAGAAACTTGAAGGACTCTACTGTTGATACTGTGTTGTCTAGTATTGTAAGAGGTGGCAGTATAGGAGGTTTTCTTCTAAAATCCACCACCATTTCTATAGTTTTGAGTGTATTTCTACGGTTTTGAGCGTATTGAGTGTAATTGGACTATATGTGTTAAACACCAGGGAAATCAGGAGATTCAGGCAGTTCAAATGTATATAAAGATTTATTGCAAGCTTAACCTCTCTACAAGCATCTGACCAACTAATGGTCAAAAGAGATAAGCAAGGCATTCAAGGTGGGCTGGACTCTTGCAATTGCACAGAGACTCCTGACTTTTGATGCATTTGACCCTTCCCTCAGGCTCAACCTAGCCATCTCATAAATCACCCATCCCTCCATCTTGCCCCCTCCTTTTCTATAGGTTCTTCTATGCTGTTTTTCCCTCCCGTATTGTGTCTTCAAAGTATGAGTTTTCATGGGAAACTGGCAGGGGTAGAAGGGAGGCAATCTCATAGAAATCCTCCTCCCACTCCTCTGCAGGAGCTGGTGAGCTAGGTGATGGTTACTGTAACACACAAATATTGTTTCCGTCCCTCCCCTCCTGGGAATTGAAGGCTCATCAAAGGTGAGTCACCCTCCTCCACCTGGAGGAATGCAGAAAGTCTGGTTAACCACTTCCTTAACAGGTTCCTTGGAAAAAACAGGGCAGGGTACTGATAGATTGGTTGGCCTTGGCTTGTCAGAGAAGCATTGGTGGAATTGATGAACTAAATCAGGGGCGTGTACATATTGTACCTTCTCTTAGGAGTGATCAGAGACCACATATCCCTTTCCAATGACTCAAGTACTGGATGCCTTTGCCTCTTTTCTTACAGTCTAAGATTTCTTCCACCTTGTATTCTGGTTCTTTCTCTACTATGACTGGCAGTGGAGGATGTCACTGGGATCTTATTGTGCTTAGGGTGGCATCGCTGGAAATTAATGCTCAGTGAAATATTGGATGCACCTTCATTATCTATTGGATGCATCTTCACTATCGTCCTGAGGGTCTGGCTCACGGCACGGCAGAGGAACTAGCCGCAGCCTGGGAACGGGCTTCGGCTGGGGCTTTAGACCATGTCGTGCCTCTGCGGCCTCTGACCCGGCGTAGATCCCAACCGGCTCCTTGGTTCTCCGAGGAGCTGAGGGGGATGAAATGCCGGGGAAGACACCTAGAGAGTTCCTGGAGGTCTAGCCGTTCAGAGGCTGATCGGACACTAGTTAGGTCCTATACTAGGACCTACCTAGTGGCACTGAGGGAAGCGAGGCGTTGCTACGTCTCCTCCCTCATTGCGTCGGTAGATAACCGTCCAGCCGCCCTGTTTCGG
This sequence comes from Ahaetulla prasina, assembly GCF_028640845.1. Lineage (NCBI taxonomy): Eukaryota > Metazoa > Chordata > Lepidosauria > Squamata > Colubridae > Ahaetulla > Ahaetulla prasina. Next base: position 66,743,712 of record NC_080546.1, read on the forward strand.
GTGACCCGTTCCCTCCTTCACCAGGGGGAGCGGGATGACCCATTGCAGGGACGTGCTGAGGAGTTTAACGGTTATCTATACGATAAAATCGTTCAGCTTCGGGACGGTCTGGACCAAAATTGCGGCGATTCAGATGGGGCGTCTGAGGGTGGTCTTGGTGATATTGTCTGGGATGAGTTTGACCCTGTGACTCCCGAGGACATGGACAGGTTGTTGGGTAGGTTGAATGCAACCACGTGTTTATTGGACCCGTGCCCCTCCTGGTTGGTGCTGGCCACTCAGGAGGCTGGCTCCAGGCGATTACGAGCGCTTCCTTGTTGGAGGGAGTCTTTCCGGCTGCCTTGAAAGAGGCGGTGGTGAGGCCCCTCCTCAAGAAGCCTTCCCTGGACCCGGCTGTTTTAGGTAATTATCGTCCGGTCTCCAACCTTCGCTTCGCGGCGAAGGTTGTAGAGAGTATGGTGGCATATCAGTTTCCCCTGCACCTGGATGAAACTGTCTATCTAGACCCGTTCCAGTCCGGTTTCCGGCCCAGTTACAGCACTGAGACGGCTTTGGTCGCGTTGGTGGATGATCTCTGGAGGGCCAGGGATAGGGGTTGTTCCTCTGCCCTGGTCCTATTAGACCTCTCAGCGGCTTTTGATACCATCGACCATGGTATCCTGCTGCACCGGTTGGAGGGATTGGGAGTGGGAGGCACCGTTTATCGGTGGTTCTCCTCCTATCTCTCCGACCAGTCGCAGATGGTGTTAACAGGGGGGCAGAGGTCGAGCCCGAGGCGCCTCACTTGTGGGGTGCCGCAGGGGTCGATTCTCTCGCCCCTTCTGTTCAACATCTATATGAAGCCGCTGGGTGAGATCATCAGTGGCTTCGGTGTGAGGTACCAGCTGTACGCTGATGACACCCAGCTGTACTTTTCCACACCGGGCCACCCCAACGAAGCTATCGAAGTGCTGTCCCGGTGTTTGGAAGCCGTACGGGTCTGGATGGGGAGAAACAGGCTCAAGTTCAATCCCTCCAAGACAGAGTGGCTGTGGATGCCGGCATCCCGGTACAGTCAGCTGAGTCCACGGCTGACTGTTGGGGGCGAGTCATTGGCCCCGATGGAGAGGGTGCGCAACTTAGGCGTCCTCCTGGATGAACGGCTGTCTTTTGAAGATCATTTGGCGGCCGTCTCCAGGAGGGCCTTCCACCAGGTTCGCCTGGTGCGCCAGTTGCGCCCCTTTCTAGACCGGGATGCCTTATGCACGGTCACTCACGCCCTCATGACGTCTCGTCTGGATTACTGCAATGCTCTCTACATGGGGCTCCCCTTGAGGGGCATCCGGAGGCTTCAGTTAGTCCAGAACGCGGCTGCGCGGGTGATAGAGGGAGCCCCTCGTGGCTCCCGTGTGACACCCATCCTGCGCAGACTGCACTGGCTACCTGTGGCCTTCCGGGTGCGCTTCAAGGTTCTGGTGACCATCTTTAAAGCGCTCCATGGCATAGGGCCAGGCTACTTACGGGACCGCCTACTGCTACCGAATACCTCTCACCGACCCGTGCGCTCTCACAGAGAGGGACTCCTCAGGGTGCCGTCAGCTAGGCAGTGCCGTCTGGCGACACCCAGGGGAAGGGCCTTCTCTGTGGGGGCTCCCACCCTCTGGAACGAACTCCCCCCAGGACTCCGTCAACTTCCGGACCTCCGAACCTTCCGTCGCGAGCTTAAAACACACTTATTCATCTGCGCAGGACTGGATTAGTTTTTAAATTTATATTGGTTTTAAATGGTTTTTATTATTTATATTGCTTTTTCATTCGGCTTTGTAGAATAAGTTTTTTAACTGTGGTTTTAGTCTGTATTTATATGTCTTTTACTTGCCTGTGAACCGCCCTGAGTCCCTCGGGAGATAGGGCGGTATATAAATGTGATTAATAAATAAATAAATAAATAAATAAATAAATTGAATGGAGTAATTGTAGGTGGAAGGCCATAGGATTGATTTGTTGGAGAACTTTGAATGGATCCATAAACTTAGCATCTAGCTTCTTGAAGGGTCTTGAAATGGCTGTTATAATCCAGGAGATGTACCATCCCTACCAGCCGGTCCTGGTTCCAACTCCTCCTCCTCTAAACCTGGCTCCAAAGGGGATATGACATTGGCTAAGAATCTAGTAGAGAACCATATTTTGCAGTAGTGAGTTCCATTTACTTTTGCTACTGGTTCAGAACTGTGAGCGTGTGTGCACATGTGCTTGCTTCACTCGCGTGTGGCGCTTCTGCATTTCTGCGCATGCACAGAGCATCTGTGATGACATCTGGGTGGGTGGGCAGAGTCTCCCACTGCTGCCACTACCGGTTTGCCCGAACTGGGGCAAACCAGTAAAACTCACCACTGAAACTTTGTCTCCTAGTGCTATGGGACCCTCCTGCCAATGTGCATCTTCTGCCTTGACATTTAGTTACTGAAAAAGTGCTTTCCAAAATTTAGATTGGAATTGTGCCCCTATGCCTGACATGAGAGCTGATACCATGCCATGGTAGTAAACATGGTAGTCTAGAAAACATCGAGCTATGTTTTTGGCATTGGATAGGGTATGAAATGGGTCATCTACCACCACTAATATGGTAGGGCAGCCTTGGACAGAATGGTAAATCAGTAATGAAATCCTGAGAGACCTATGCCAAGGGTGGGTAGGGGATGTAGGTAGTGGTTGCAAAAATTCTGCCAGCTTCTGATGGAGGTGTATGGTCCTCCTGGATGTATAGCAAAAGCAACACATTCCCTGATGTCTATAGCTATCCTAGGCCACCAAAGAATGCTGATTTAATGGCAAGAAGTTCTTTATTAAAGCTGTCATAATTGCATTCTGGAGCCATTAGGGCTCTGGTAAATAAGGCACATGGTAGAAGTCTGTTGACTCCCACACTCTCATGTAAGAGAACAGTGCCAATAGTTACCTCTGAAGCATCCATTTGGAGAATAAATCTCTTTTATGTGTCTGGGTACTGAAGCAGGGGCTGGCAAGCAAAGAAGTTGTGTTAACTCTTTGAATGCTGATTGGCGTGTAGAAGTCATATTGTGGAGCTGCCACAAAATAGAGGGAGTCAACTTATTTTCCAAAGACCCAGAAGGCAAGACAAGAAACAATGGATGGAAACTGAACAAAGAGAGAAGCAACGTAGCACTATGGACAAACTTCCTGATAGTTAGAACAATAAGCCAATGGAACAACTTGCCTTCAGAAGTTCTGGATACTCCAACAATGGAGGCTTTTAAGAAAGGACTGGACAGCCATTTGACAAAAATTGTATAGAGTCTCCTATAGAAGAGACCCTATGGTGAGCATGGGACTGGATGTCCCATCACTGCCGTTGCCTCCCCTCCCTGTTCTTCACATCAGCCGAGCAGCCCAACAAGTCCCACCCCACCTCAATGGTAATAGCTGCTTCCCTTCCCCACCAACTCTTTATTGAGAGGGGTGGCAGGTGGGGTGGGGGAGAACTGAGATGCATGGAGTGAGATGTGGCTCCCCTTGTCGTCTCTTCCCCTCCCCTCACTGAGCATGAGAGGGCTCCTGCCCTCTCTTAGCCACTTGTCCCCTTTAGGGGTGCAATTTGGGGGTGGCAGGTAGGGTGGGTGTGAAGTGGGACCCGTGTCTTACCTTTCCAGCTCCATCATGTGCTCAGGGAAATACACTGTTGTGCTCAGGGAAACATGCTGTAAAAGAAAACCTTCTTGCAAGTTCAATCAAACTTCTCGAACTCATGATAAGGTTTTCTTTTACAGCATGTTTCCCTAGACACAACAGCAAGGAAAGCGAAAGAGCTTGAAAGGTAAGACATGTGTCTTGTGGCCCAACACGTCCCACCCCACTCCAATGGCAATAGTAGCCTGGCTGCTTCCCTTCCCCACCGTCTCTTTATTGAGAGGGGTGGCAGGTAGAGTGGGGGAGAAGCAAGATGCGTGGAGCGAGACATGGCTCCCCTTGCCATCTCTTCTCCCCCCTCTTGCCGGGCATAGCAGGGCTCCTGCCCCTTGCTTAGCCACCTGTGGGACACAAGTCTTTTCCAACAGAGGTGGAAGGGATCTTGGAAGTCTTCTAGTCCAACATCCTGCTTAGACAGGAAGCCCTACACCACTTCAGACAAATGGTTATCCAAGCTCTTCTTTAAAACTTCTAGTGTAGGGAGAGGCGGGACCGGTGTCGTGATGAGACAGTTGCAAATCCCAGGAGCTCTGGGGGAGAGCACCAAAATTCCCATTGTTATGGGGGTCCGCAATGGACCATAGCTGTCCTGCAGGGACAGCGAAGAAAGAAGGAACTGGCCGGAGCGAACAGGGAAATTGTAAATTCCCTGCAGCACCGGCTCTTTTGCCTTTAACCTTGCGATGAGGAGACACAGCCATTACAAGCTGCCAAAGTTGGGACGGCCACATAAGATTGTGCTGGAGTGAAGCAGTGAATTGGATGAAATATTGAAGCAGGGTGAGTGACCACCAACTCATGGAAAAAAACACTTCAAATTTTGATATTTGCCAAAAAAAAAATTAAAGCTATGGAATAGCGGCTAAATTGACTGTTAATACAACAAAATAAAAGAAATGGAAGCGGTACCCAAAGACCTGACAAAAATTGGATTTTTAAAATTGAAAAAAAGAACTCTCAAACAAAAAGGGGGGAAAAACAGAACCCTTAATTAAAGCAATTTAATTTGGACAATTTGGAAATTTTTAAAACTGATTAAGACTGTAAAAAGAAAGAAGGGAAAAACTGAGGATTTAAAACTGCAACTTGGTAGAATGTCTCTGATTTTCTTCTTCCTCTATGGATTGGAATCAAGTAAATTTTGATATGGATTTTAAATGGGTTTAATTGGAAAAAAATAAATTTTAAATAAAACAAGGCACAGTTCTAAGTAAAAGAAACAAAATGGATACTTTTGCAAATTGTGGATTAGAACTGTGGATTTCAAAGTGACACCTAAAGGCAGAAGAGAAAATTACAAGGATTGTGGTTATTGTTGAAAGCTTTTCCATGGTAGTGATAAGACTGGTGAGAACTGGAAGGGAGGACTTTGTCAATAACATGCTTGACCTTGATAAGAATAAGAACTACAGCTTTAAGAAATGACATAGAGAATAAGTGAAATGAAGAGAAACACGTATATGACTTTTAAGCAAGAAACAAAGAAATAACTATTAACTTTGATAAGAACAAGAAATATAACTTTAAGAAAAAAGAGAATAATTGAAATGAAGAGAAACATGTATATGATTTTTAAGTATGAAATAAAAGAAATAATTAAAGATCAGATAGAAAACAGAATTTAGAAAAAATAAGAGCTGCTCTAGAACTGATAACTAGCAAAAAATCTATGAATTAAAATACAAAGTCAAGGACTATATAGCGATTAATCGAGAGAAACAAAAAAAAAGTGGGGGAGGAGGGAAAAAGGAGAATTTGATAGAAATATAGGATAAGTAAAGAAAATATGGAATTTAAAGGAAAATAAAAGTGGAATTGAGATAGACTAAGACTGAAATGTTAATGAGATGAGATTAGATAAATAATAGACTCTTTTTTACTTTTTTAAAGATTTATAAGATTAAGAATAACAATTTTAAAATGTTTATGGAAATGTAAAGAGTTGATTGATGCTGATGCTATGGAGATCGGGAGAATTGAAGATTGAGACATTAATGAGATGAGAATATACAAATATGTGATTTTTTGAAATAATGGACATGTTAGCTTTTTTTACTTCTCTTTTATATAAGATTAAGAATAATAATTTCAAAAATGTCTATTGAAATGTTAAGAGATGATGTCTATTGAAATGTTAAGAGATTGATGCTGATGCTATAGAGATTGAAAAGAAAGGAATAAGTAAATGGGAATAAAGGGGTTTAATGTAAATGGGAAAAGATAAAAGTGGGGGGAGAAAGGGATAGATTTGATTAAAGATTAAAATTTGGGACGGAGGGTTAGACTAGTAATTTTTTAAGAGAAATGCAAATAGTGGAATTTTTAAAAAAAAGGGGGGGAAGGAAAATATATTGATAAAAATATATAAGGGGGGATAAATTGAATTGGATGTGATTATGTACCCAGCTGATATTTTGTTCAAAAAAGTTATATTATAGTTGGTTGTTTAAAAATAAAAATAAAAATAAAAAAAACACCTTCTAGTGTTGGAGCATTTACAACTTCTGCAGACAAGTTGTTCCACTGATTAATTGTTCTGTCAGGAAATTTGAGGGGCTCCTACAAAAATGAGAAGGTCCATCTATTTTCCAAAGCACCAAAAGGCACAAGAAACAATGGATGGAAACTAACCAAAGAGAGAAGCAACCTAGGATTAAGGAGAAATTTCCTAAGAGTGAGACCAATCAACCAATGGAATTCCTTGCCTTCAGAAATTGTGGGTACTCCATCACTTGCAACACACTTACTAGATAATTTGAAATCTTTTTTTTTATTCAAAAAGTTTTACAGAAAATTTCCCCCCCCCTTTCCCCCCCTCCCCCCTCCCTTCACAACCCCCCTCCCCCCCCGACTTCCCAGAACGAGCACAAGGTATAGTTAAAAATAAAACAAACATATGCTAAAAAAATTTCGTCCCAACTTAATTATACCCCTACAATCATCAATTCCTAACTTCCCCCGAAAACGATCAAAAATAATACATCATAATCATTCAAAACAGTCTGATAACTCTTAGTCTGATATCTACGTTGAATATAGTCAATCCATTTTTTCCATTCCTTTAAGTATCTTTCTTGCGTATTGTCTTTCAAAAAGGCTGATATCTTCGCCATCTCAGCCAAATTGGCAACTTTCAATATCCATTCTTCTATTGTAGGTACTTCTTTTTTCTTCCAATATTGTCCTATTAGTAATCTTGCTGCTGTTATTAGATTTAAAATCAATTTAGTCTCAAATACTGTACAGTCCGTAATAATTCCCAACAAAAAAAATTGCGGCAGGAACTTTATCTTCTTTTTCAAAACATTTTGTAAAATCCACCAAATTTTTATCCAAAAGGCCTTTATATCCTTACAAGTCCACCAAATGTGAAAATATGTACTGTCATCACAATTACATCTCCAACATTTTGCTTGCATATCTGGATACATACACGATAATTTCTTAGGATCTAAATGCCATCTATAAAACATTTTATAAAAGTTTCCCCTCAGATTCTGTGCCTGCGTGAATTTAACATTTCTAACCCAAATTTTTTCCCTAGTTTCCAATAATATTGGCTCCTGAAAATTTTGTGCCCACTTTATCATACAGTCCTTTAACAAGTCCCTTTCAGAATCTATTTCAAGTAACACATTATACAATCTCTTTATATGCTCCTGAGACTGATTTCTAATTTGCTTTACCAAATTTCCCTCGTTCTGCTCTATACCAATTTTCTGATCTTCCTTCCATCTAGCACGCAGTTGCTCATATTGAAACCAAGTATAATTTTTCCCTTCTTCTTTTAGTACGTGCAGAGATTTTAATTGCAAATTACCTCTTTCAGTATACAAAAGATCTTTATATGTAATCATTTCCTGATTCTGTTCTATATTTATATTCTCTATTGTATGTCTGGGACTTGCCCATATAGGAACTTTATAATTTAGTTTATAAGAGTATTTTTTGCAAACACGCAGAAGAGCAGTCCTTAACACATGATTTTTAAAGGCCTTATCCACTTTTTTGTCATAAATTAAATATGCATGCCATCCATATAGCAAGTCATAACTTTCTATATTCAAAATTCTTTCCTCCGTTAAATTAAACCAATCACTTATTGCAGAGAGAGCAGCTGCTTCATAGTATAATTTAAAATTGGGCATTTTTAAACCTCGAGAATCTCCCGAGAATCTTGAATTATTTTCATTTTAACCCTAGCTTTTTAACCCCTCCCATATAAATTTGTTAATTCCCTTCTTATTTTTTGAAAAGAATAGTGAGAAATCAAATTTTGCAAGTTGCATTTCAGAAAAACTTGAAAATAGGAGAACAGGAGCTGAAGGTTTTGAAAGAGATTCCTCCCAAGATGTTAAGGGATAGAAAGGACTTTACATTTTTTACACAAGAACTTAAGAAATACCAGATTCAATTTAGATGGGAGGTTCCAGTTGGTTTGACAGTGTATTATCAAGGAAGGAGATATTGTATTGATACAGTGCTTAAGGCCAAAGATTTTCTTTCTACCGTGCTGAAACTTGAAGTAGAAATAATAGAAAAAAGAATTCAAGAGATTCAAATGGGTGTGGAAGCTGAGGTGACTCCAGTGATGTTACCATCTGAGGTAACAACCACAAGAACAAAGAATGACAAGGGGAGCCCTTAAGCGTAAAGAAAAAGAGCAACAAACTCAAAGTAAAGTTCAGGATTCTGCTACAGAAGCAGTGGGAGGAGCACGGCTGAAGATCTTCAGGCTGATTGCTCAAAAGCTTCAGCAGGCCAGTAATGGCAAATAAAATCTTGACCTGGAATGTCAATGGTTTGAATTCAGCTCAGAAGAGAAGAAAAATATTTCATTATTTGAAACAATTTAGAAATGATGTGATTTGCTTACAAGAAACACATATTAAAGCAGATAACCCAAATTTGCAAAGATGAAGTCAAAAAAGCATGGGCTCAGAATGAACAAAGACTTCTTTGTTTCCTTCAACATATAAATCACAAGAAAAAAAGTCAAGGAAACAGTAGGTCCCCAACAAAGAGAAGATGGCAAGGAAGTAACAGGCAGCAGAGAGAAAGCAGAACTGCTTAACTCATTCCTTGCAACTGTCTTCACACAACAAAGAAACTATAGCCTGACCTACCAAAAACTTAACTGCAAAAGAAAGACTAGAAATAAAAATTAAAATAAACAAAAAAATGTTTAGAGAACACCTATCTGATCTTGACAAATTTAAATCACCGAGACGTGATGAATTAGATCCCAATGTTCTGAAGGAGTTGGCAGATGTTATCTCGGAATCATTGTACCATATATTTCAAAAATCCTGGAACACCAGGAAATTACATGAGGATTGGAAAAGAGCTGATGTGGTTCCCCTCATCAAAAAAAGGAAAAAAAACAAACCCAGGAAACTACAGACCAATCAGTTTAATATCAATACCTGGGAAGATACTAGAAAAGAATTTTTAAAAAAGATCTGTGGACATCTAGAAACAAATAAAGTTATAACTAGATGTTAGCATGAATTTGTTAAAAACAGATCATGCCAAACCAATCTTATTTCATTCTTAAGCAAAATGACTAAATTAGAAGACCAGCAAAATGCTGTGGATACAGTCTGCTTAGACTTCAGTAAGGCATTCAACCAAGTAAACCACAACCTACTTCTTGGTAAGCTAGAAAAATGCATCACCAGACATGGATTTGTAATTGCTGAAATAGTCCTTAATGGTACTACACTTACATGGAGGGAAATAAGCAGTGGGGTATAATAAGATTCTCTCTTAGGTCCAGTACTCTTCAATATGTTCATAAATGACTTAGATAAAGGAATAGAAGGGGGACTCATCAAATTTGCAGATGACAAATTTGCAGTAATAGCCAACACCCCAGAAGGCAAGCTCAGGATCCAAAAAGATCTTGACAAATTTGAACAATGGGCCCTATCCAACAAGATGAATTTCAATGTGGAGAAAAGCAAAGTTTTACATTTAGGCAGGAAAAATCAAAGGTACAGATTAGGTGAGACCTGGCTCAAAAACCGTAACTGTGAGAGGGACCTTGGAGTCTTAGTGGATGATCACTTGAACATGAGCCAGCAGTATGCAGCAGCAGCCAAAAATGCTAATACAATCCTGGGTTGAATAAACAAAGGCACAGAATCAAGATCACCTGAAGTATTAGTAGTAATAAAACCCTAGTATGACCATACCTGGAATATTGCAACCAATTGTGGTCACCACATTACAAAAAAGATGTTGAGACTTTGGAAAAAGTGCAGAGAAGAGCAACTTAGATGTTTAAAAGTGTGGAAACTAAAATATATGAAGAACAATTGCAGGATTTAGATTTGGCTAGTTTAGAAAAAAGGAATGGGGGGACATGATAGCAGTATTTCAGTATTTGAGAGGAGGGAGTCAACTTATTTTCCAAAGCACCAGAAGACAGGACAAGAAACAATTAATGGAAACTAATCAAGGAGAGAAGCAATCTGGAAGTAAGGCAAAACTTCTAACAGTGAGAACAATTAACCAGTAGAGCATCTTGCCTTCAGAAGGTGCTTCATCATTGGAGGTTTTAAGAACAGATAGCACAGCCACTTGTCTAAAGTAGTATAGGATCTTCTGCTTGAGCAGGAGGTTGGACTTTGTGCCAAGACCTTTTGGAGCTGGATCCCCTGCCTGGAAAATAAAAGGAAATTTCCTGTGAAAAGAATTAATGGCTTCCCTACAGAAGTTGTGGGTCATTGGAGTCTTTTAAGAAGAGACTGGACAGCCACTTGTCTGGAATGGTACAGTATCTCTTGCTTGAGCAGAGTGTTGGACTAGAAAACCTGCAACCTTCCAACTCTGTTATTCTGTTATAAATAATATCAAGAATATTAAAAAATCTTGTGATACATTTACAATCTCAATTTTGGAAAGCACTTTTTCAGTAATTAAATGTCAAGGTCAACTTCTCTTCAGCTCACCACCCTGCCACAAATGGAAAGATTGAAAAGACTAATCAGCTCCTCCAACAGTTTTTGAGGTGCTACTGCACCTACAGCCATGATCACTGGTCATCATTACTACCACTCACAAATCTTTCTTACTACATTACATTACATTCATTAACTTCAATGACATCATTTCAAGCCATGTATGGCACACACCCTAATTAGAGAGCATTAAGAAAATCTGTTCCAAGATCATTCTGCACTGGACTCCATGGTTCCAGGGGTGGTTAAGGCTCAGTACAGTGCAGTGAGACGCGATTAGGAGACACATATGCTCCACACAGGAGTGTGTGCCGTGTACAAGAGTGCACCGAGTGCAAGAGTGCGCCATGCGCAAATGGCTTTGTTTACTTCTTACTGAAACACGACACGGCACACATGCACGCATTAGACTCACTTCTTGAAGTGAATGTTCAATCATACACAGGTGAGCACAATAATTCACGTTTTATTAATCCATTATCTATTTAATAATTTCCAAATATGTATAATTTTATTTACAAGTTTATTTGCTTATGTTATTGTTTCAGTCTTAATACTTAATTTTATTTATTCATAATGAATGTGCTTGCATCGTTCACATAGCTCTATATTTTATTTTTATTTTTAAATTTCATTTAGGGATGGAAAAATCAAAAAAGAGGAAATACCATTTCAACAATAAATTGAATAAGGAATTTCCATTCCTCATATCAAAGAAGGATAACATTGTTTTCTGCAATATTTGCAGCGGAGAATTTTGTATTGCAGTTGGTAATAGAGCAGCTATTACGAAACACTTGACCACCAAGAAACATAAGCAATCATGCATCTGCTTCCAGTTGTAAACTAACAAGTTTTTTTAAAACTTCAAATTATTCTGAAGATGAAAAACAGCTGCAATGGAGGGAACATTTGCATTTCATACCATAATTCACAATCAAAATTTTTGTAGTATGGATTGTCAACTAAATTATTGAAAAAGTTTCACGATGCTAAATTTTCATGCGTCAGGACAAAATATGAGGCTATTATTAAATCAGTATTTAAAAATTACTGTGACAAAATACTTACAGAAGATTTGGAAACTGCAGCATTTGTAACGGTTTTATCTGATGCATTCAATCATAATGAAACTAAATTGTATCCAATACTAGTAAGATATTTTAATGTTACCAAGGGCATTCAAGTAAAAATTTTAAATTTAGAATCCATTGAGAGCAAAACTGCTGAAATTTTGTCAAATTTTGTCATACAATGTAATAAATGAAAACAATTTGAAATCCAAAGTTGTTGCACTAACAGCTGATAATACAAACACACATTTTGGTGGGCGAAGACGCAAAGGGATGAATAATATAAAATTATATTATGTATATAAAATTACAAGATTTACTCCAAAAGAAAATACTAGGAATAGGTTGTAATGCACATATTTTGTCAAATGCAATCAACACAGTGTCATGTGTCATGCCAATTGATGTAAAAGTAATAATAACTACAATTTATTTGTATTTTAGTCATTTTACCATTTGTGGCTACTTTAAAACAATTTTGTGAAGAAGCTAATGTTCAAAACAAAAAACTTTTAGGATATTCAAAAGTTAGATGGCTTGCTCTAACACCTGCTATAGAGCATGTTCTACAATTATTTGAGCCTCTCCGACTTCTGGTGGCGCCACCTCTTCGCTGAGTTCCTAATTAAGGGGCTCCATACTGAACATCGTAAAAGCCAGGAAAAGCCAGCTTTAATCTCTTTTTCTGGATGAAAGGGAAAAGATAAGAGCTGCGGGGGTGTGGTGGTAGATCTCCCCAGGGGCTTTGTTTTTTATTAAACAGAGCCCTGAGGGTCGAGTCCCATAAATCATCCTGCCATAAGCTCCGACTTCAGTGCGCTCCTGCAAAAGCAGGAAAAGAAGAAAGTGTCCATCTCTGCTAATTGTCTTATCTTTATGGATCTCTATAAGCAGACGGAATGAGCACGAGTGAACAACTATTGGATTGCAAGTATTTTTGATTTCCTGACTTCTACCCTTTTAAAAAGAGAAACTTTTTTTTCTTTGTTTCAACTGACTCTTTAAGATGGCGCCTGAAAGGGAGTGAAAGTAAAGAATGGAATTTTAAACAGCCTGTGTAACTAAGAAGATAAGAAATGTTATGTGTAGATTCTAATGAAGTGAAGTGAGCTCTCCTATACTTAAAGGGGAAAAGAGAAGTTTCTAGACTTATATTTTGTGACTCTTAAAAACTGAAATGGCTACTAAACCACCTAAGACTGGGGGTAGAAGGGGTTCTGAACCAGCTTTAGAAGATTTGATTAAAGAGCAAGGGAAAGTGTTTGAAGAAAGGTTTAAGGAGATTATAGATAATAATGAGAAAATAAGAGAAGAAATAAAAGAGAATAATAAAAAAATAAGAGAAGATATTTTGATGGCTTTTCAAGGTTTGGCAAAAAGACTGGAGGTGGTGGAGAAGGAGGTGCAAGAAATTGCTCAGTCAAATCAGCAAATAGAAAATAGAATGGGGGGAATGCAAATCAAATTGGACAAAAATGAAGATCAAGTGGTGCTGATGCAGTATAGAATGATGGAAGGAGCTCTGAGAATTAGGGGCTTGAATGAGGAGAAAGGGGAAGATTTAAAAAAAAATTTATCAGAAGCTCTGGCTGAATTTATTGAACTTGATCCACAAGAGGTTGCTTATCAAATTGACAAAATTTACAGAGTTAATTCCTGGATTGCTAGGCAGAAGAAACTTCCTAGAGACATTGTGGTTTATTTTTTGAAAAGAACAGTGAGGAATCAAATTTTGCAAGTTGCTTTTCAGAAAAACTTGAAAATAGGAGAACAGGAGCTGAAGGTTTTGAAAGACATTCCTCCCAAGATGTTAAGGGATAGAAAGGACTTTACATTTTTTACACAAGAACTTAAGAAATACCAGATTCAATTTAGATGGGAGGTTCCAGTTGGTTTGACAGTGTATTATCAAGGAAGGAGATATCGTATTGATACAGTGCTTAAGGCCCGCCAGTAAAGCTTTTATGAGAGGTGTATTAATATATATTAATAATAGACAGAGAAATAAGCAACAAAGACAGCGTAGGTATCTAGAAGAGGAAATTTACAAGAAACAACAATTATTAATACATAACCCGCATGATCAAAAACTTAAAGATGCAATAAAGTTATTACAGAATCAATTTAATATGATAATGGCTGATCAGGTGGCAACAAATATACAATATGCCAAACATAATACTTTTTGTAATGCAAATAGACCTGGTAGGTGGTTAGCATACAGCTTAAGGAAAAGACAAAAACAACATACTGTAGAAAAAATAGAATATAAAGGCAAAGAGAGATATCAACAGGATAAAATTAAAAAAGCTTTTTTAGAATATTATACAAATTTATATCTTAAAGATAATATATTGAACAGGGATATTGATAATTATTTGAAGGAATATAAGGTTAAAAATTTAACTTTAGAACAAACGGATGAACTGAATCGGCCTATAACCTCTGAAGAAATTATTTTGGTAATTAAACAATTAAAAATGGGGGAAACTCCCGGAACGGATGGGCTCACAGTTAGTTATTATAGGAATTTACAGGATGAGATGTTAGGTCCACTTAAGGAATTATTTAATCAGATACAATTAGGAGGGGGAATTCACCCCTCATGGAGAACCTCTTTTATTTCATTGATACCAAAAGTGGAACAGGATTGTTCTAAACCTGGGAACTATAGGCCAATCTCACTTTTAAATAATGATTATAAGATTTTTGTTAAAATAATAGCTAATAGATTAATGTTGATCTTGCAGCGAAGAATTCATAATGATCAATCTGGATTTATAAAAGGGAGACAGATGAGGAATAATGTTAGGCAGATTGTTAATTTACTGGAGTATTTAGAAAAGAAAAATTTTATTCCAGCAGCATTTATCTTTCTCGATGCAGAGAAAGCTTTTGATCGATTGCATTGGGATTTTTTATTTAAATTAATAGAAAAGATGCAATTTGGAGATGGTTTTACAAGAATAATTAGGGCAATTTATGGAGAGCAAACAGCACAGATTATAATCAATGGTAGCTTAACAGAACCTTTTAAGATTGCGAAAGGAACAAGACAGGGATGTCCTTTATCACCATTATTGTTTATTTTAACTCTAGAACCATTATTGGATAAAATACGAGAAGTAAAGGAGATAGAGGGAATTAGAGTTAGGCAACATGAATATAAGCTAAGAGCTTTTGCAGATGACCTGGTGATTACTTTAACAAACCCTATAAATTCTAGTAAATCATTGTTGGAAATAATTGATCAATATGGGAAGGTTTCAGGGTTTAAGGTAAACCAGAAAAAGACAAAAGTGATAATAAAAAATATGGTCAGACAACGGAAAGAAAAACTAGAGGAAATAACAGGATTTGAAATTGTAAAGAAGGTTAAATACTTAGGGGTCTATATTACATCGTCAAATGTGAAATTGTATAAGAATAACTATGAGGTTTTATGGCAAAAAGTTCAGAAGGAGTTTATTGTTTGGAAAAAATTGCAATTATCTTTGCTGGGGAGAATTGCTGCTATTAAAATGAATGTTTTACCTAGATTTTTATTCCTCTTTCAGATGATACCAATAATTAAGAAAGATAAGAATCTTGAGGAATGGCAGAAGGGAATTAACAAATTTATATGGGAAGGTAAAAAAGCTAGGGTTAAAATGAAAATAATTCAAGATTCTCGGGAAAGGGGAGGTTTAAAAATGCCCAATTTTAAATTATACTATGAAGCAGCTGCTCTCTCTTCAATAAGTGATTGGTTTAATTTAACGGAGGAAAGAATTTTGAATATAGAAGGTTATGACTTGCTATATGGATGGCATGCATATTTAATTTATGACAAAAAAGTGGATAAGGCCTTTAAAAATCATGTGCTAAGAACTGCTCTTCTGCGTGTTTGGAAAAAATACTCTTATAAACTAAATTATAAGGTTCCTATATGGGCAAGTCCTAGACATACAATAGAGAATATAAATATAGAACAGAATCAGGAAATGATTACATATAAAGATCTTTTGTATACTGAAAGAGGTAATTTGCAATTAAAATCTCTGCACGTATTAAAAGAGGAAGGGAAAAATTATACTTGGTTTCAATATGAGCAACTACGTGCTAGATGGAAGGAAGATCAGAAAATTGGTATAGAGCAGAAGGAGGAAAATTTGGTAAAGCAAATTAGAAATCAGTCTCAGGAGCATATAAAGAGATTGTATAATGTGTTACTTGAAATAGATTCTGAAAGGGACTTGTTAAAGGACTGTATGATAAAGTGGGCACAAAATTTTCAGGAGCCAATATTATTGGAAACTTGGGAAAAAAATTGGGTTAGAAATGTTAAATTCACGCAGGCACAGAATTTGAGGGAAAATTTTTATAAAATGTTTTATAGATGGCATTTAGATCCTAAAAAATTATCGTGTATGTATCCAGATATGCAAGCAAAATGTTGGAGATGTAATTGTGATGACGCTACATATTTTCACATTTGGTGGACTTGTAAGGATATAAAGGCCTTTTGGATAAAAATTTGGTGGATCTTACAAAATGTTTTGAAAAAGAAGATAAAGTTCCTGCCACAATTTTTTTTGTTGGGAATTATTACGGATTGTACAGTAATTGAGACTAAATTGATTTTAAATCTAATAACAGCAGCAAGATTACTAATAGGACAATACTGGAAGAAAAAAGAAGTACCTACAATAGAAGAATGGATATTGAAGGTTGCCAATTTGGCTGAGATGGCGAAGATATCAGCCTTTTTGAAAGACAATACGCAAGAAAGATACTTAAAGGAATGGAAAAAATGGATTGACTATATTCAACGTAGATATCAGACTAAGAGTTATCAGACTGTTTTTGAATGATTATGATGTATTATTTTTGATTGTTTTCGGGGGAAGTTAGGAATTGATGATTGTAGGGGTATAATTAAGTTGGGATGAAATTTTTTTAGCATATGTTTGTTTTATTTTTTTTTATTTTTTTATTGAAAGAGTTTTAAAAAACAAAAACATTTTCCCCCCTTTTTTCCCCCTCCCTCCCAAAAAAACCCCTTCCCCCCTCCCTCCCCCCCCCGGCTTCCCGGGTCAATCACAAGGTATTGTTGTACATAAACCAAACATAGAATAAAATTTTCCCTTCCAATCCAAGTAACCACATCCAAAGCTTTTCATCTCCCGACCCCCTCCCCATTACATAAAATAACTTTCTAATTATTCAAAGGCAATCTGATATCTCTTAATCTGATATCTATTTTGTAGATAATCAATCCATTTTTTCCATTCAATTAAATATCTTTCCTGCGTATTGTCTTTTAAAAAAGCTGAGATTTTAGCCATCTCAGCCAAATTAATAACTTTCAGTATCCATTCTTCTATTGTAGGTATTTCTTCTTTCTTCCAGTGTTGTCCAATCAACAGTCTTGCTGCTGTTATTAAATTCAGAATCAATTTAGTCTCAATCCCTGTGCAATCCGTTATAATTCCCAAAAGGAAAAATTGTGGCAGGAACTTTATCTTCTTCTTCAGTACATTTTGAATAATCCACCAAATTCTTATCCAAAAGACCTTAATTTTCTTGCAAGTCCACCAAATATGAAAATATGTAGCGTCATCACAATCACACCTCCAACATTTCGCTTGGATATTAGGATACATACATGATAATTTTTTGGGATCTAAGTGCCATCTATAAAACATCTTATAAAATTTTTCCCTTAAATTCTGTGCTTGTGTAAACTTAACATTTCTAACCCAAATTTTCTCCCATGTTTCCAACATTATTGGTTCCTGAATATTCTGTGCCCATTTTATCATACAATCCTTTACCAAATCCTTTTCCGAATCTATTTCAAGCAACACATTATACAATCTCTTTATATGCTCCTGGGTCTGATTTCTAATTTGCTTTATTAAATTTTCCTCCCTTTGCATTATACCAATTTTTTGATCTTCTTTCCATCTAGCACTTATTTGCCCATATTGAAACCAAGTATAATTCCTCCCTTCTTCATTTAATACCTGTAATGATTTTAATTGCAATCTACCTCCTTCAGCATACAAAAGTTCTTTATAAGTAATCATTTCCTGTTTCTGTTCTATATTTATATTCTCTATTGCATGTCTGGGCTCGCCCATATAGGAATCTTGTAATCTAATTTATAGGAATATTTTTTCCAGACCCGCAAAAGAGCACTTCTCAACACATGATTCTTAAAAGCCCGATCCACTTTTTTTTCATAAAATAAGTACGCATGCCATCCATATAACAAGTCATAACCTTCTATATTCAAAATTCTTTCCTCTGTTAAGTTAAACCAGTCACTTATTACTGAAAGGGCTACTGCTTCATAATATAGTTTAAAGTTAGGCATTCTTAAACCACCTCTTTCCCGTGAGTCCTGTATTATTTTCATTTTAACCCTCGCCTTTTTACCCTGCCATATAAATTTGTTAATCCCAATCTGCCAATCTTCCAAATTTTTATCCTTTTTAATTATTGGTATCATCTGGAACAGAAACAAAAATCTAGGTAACACATTCATTTTAATAGCCGCAATCCTTCCCAATAGCGATAACTGCAATTTTTTCCAGACACTCATATCATTCTGAACTTTTTGCCATAGCAAATCATAATTATTCTTATAAAGTTTCTTGTTCGATGAGCTAATATAAACCCCTAAGTATTTAACCTTTTTTACTACCTCAAATCCTGTCATTTCCTCTAATTTTTGTTTCTGTTGTATAGACATATTTTTAATTATCACTTTTGTTTTATTCTGATTTATTTTAAATCCTGATACCTTTCCATATTTATCAATTACTTCCAACAAAAATCTACTTGAATTTATAGGATTTGTTAAAGTAACCACTACATCATCTGCAAAAGCTCTAACTTTATACTCATATTGTCTAATCTTAATTCCCTCTATTTTCGTTAATTCTCGTATTTTATCTAATAATGGTTCCAGAGTCAAAACAAACAATAATGGTGATAAGGGACATCCCTCTCTCGTTCCTTTTGCAATCTTAATAACTTCTGTCAAGCTACCATTTATTATAATCTGTGCTGTTTGCTCTCCATAAATCGCTTTGATTATTCTAACAAAACAATCTCCAAATTGCATTTTCTCTATTAATTTAAATAAAAAATCCCAATGCAATCGATCAAAGGCTTTCTCTGCATCCAAAAAAATAAGTGCCGCTGAAGTATTCTTCTTTTCCAAATATTCCAATATATTAATAATCTGTCTAACATTATTCCTCATCTGCCTCCCTTTTATAAAACCAGATTGATCAGTATGAATTCTTTGTTGTAAAACTAACATTAATCTATTTGCTATTATTTTACAAAATCTTATAATCATTATTTAAAAGTGAAATCGGCCTGTAGTTACCGGGTTTAGAGCAATCTTGCTCCTCTTTGGTATCAGTGAAATAAAAGATGTTTTCCATGACGGGGTATTCCACTCCTAATTGTATCTGATTAAATAATTCTTTAAGTGGGCCTAATATTTCATCCTGTGTTTTTTATAATAAGTTGCTGTAAGACCATCTGTACCAGGGTTTTCCCATTTTAATTGTTTAATTGCCTCCACTATTTCTCCAGTAGCTATCGGCCGATTCAGCTCCTCCCTCTGTTCTAATGTTAGAATATTAACCTTATAATCTTTCAAATAATCATAAATGTCCCTATTCAATATTTTGTCTTTTGCATATAGTGCAGTGTAAAATTCTGAGAATGCCTTTTTAATTTTATCCTGTTGATATATCTCTTTACCTTTATATTCTATTTTTTGTATGACACGTGCTTTCTGTTTTTTCCTTAAGTTATATGCCAACCATCTCCCAGGTTTATTTGCATTACAAAAGGTATTATGTTTAGCATATTGTATATTCGTTGCCACCTGGTCTGCCATTAACATATTAAATTGACTCTGTAATATTTTTATAGCCTCTTTAAGTTTGTGATCTTGTGGGTTTTGATGTTTGTTTTATTTTTAACTATACCTTGTGTTCGTTCCGGGAAGTCGGGGCGGGGGGAGGGGGGTTGTGAAGGGAGGGGGAGAGGAGGGGGGGAAGGTGGAAAAAATTTTGTAAAACTTTTTGAATTAAAAAAAAAATTATTTGAGCCTCTCCAGTCATATTTTTTAAGTTTAGACAAATGTCCTAAAAACCTGGAATCATTTTTCAATAATGAAGTATCTGAGATATTAATGTATTTTGTACATAATCAAACATCTATTTTTCATAAAACAATTCAAAATATTGAAAGTGAACATATTTCACCTACAGAAGTTAGTCTTATTTTGAATGACTTTATCCTTCAATATAAAACTCGATTCGAAGAAAAATTTCTTCCTTTAGTTATAAAAAGAAAATTGTCAAAGAAGTGCAGAATTTTTACCAAACATGTTTTCAATATATCGAAGAATGGTCTGAAACAAACATCACAGGAAATAACAGTTTTCAATGGTGTTTTTTGACTTCATCGCAAGTATATTGGACAGATATTGAATCTCATGTTGAGTTTTTATCTAAAGAAATGCCAGACATTAAAATAGACAACAATTGTCCTTTGAAGAAATTAGAAGACTGAATGTATTTTTAAATTCTGAAAAATTAATACAATGAGAAAATAAACACATTGAAATTGATAAAAGATGGGTGAAAATATTCAGCCATTTCAAAAATGAACATATTCCATGTGAAAATTTATTTATTCTTGTTCAATTTACGTTGTGCTACCCTGGAACTAATGCAGCAGTTGAAAGGATTTTTTCAATTTCGAATGATTTTTGGAAAAGTGAGAAATTGAGATTGAATGTTGATACTCTAGCTGCAGCACTTGTCGTAAAATTCAATATGAAGGACATTTCTTGTTCAGATATTTCCAACATATTGTTAGAAGATGATACATTGACAAAAAATATTCATTTAGTGGAAAAGTACTCATTTAAATAATAATTAATAGGCATGTAAGCATAATTACAATATAAAATGTTATTGTTACAAATGTTTTTATTATGCATTTATCATATTATAGTGTATTCTGTATTATTGTTGCAATGAATAAAACGTTTCTTTTATTTACAGTATTTTTTTCTTCAATTTATTTTTGTCCTCCTCCTCATTGTAAAAAAGTTGGTCACATTACATTTTGGCCAGCAGGGTGCTTCAGGAAGCATCCGTCTCATTTCCCGCCCCCCCCCCCCTGGCCTGCAGAGAACTACAATGCTGATCTGGCTCTCAAAGAAATCCAGTTCGACACCCCTGTTTTAGGGGAAATAGTTGTCTTTTATTATTGTCTTTAAATTAATTGTTTTTTCCTCTTAGGCTAGTGTCACACTAAATTTATATTACTAGTGCTGAGTAGTTCTTTAGAGCAGTGGTGGGTTACTCCCGGTTAGCTCTGGTTCTGGAGAGTCGGTAGTAAAAATCTGCTGGCGTTTGGAGAACCGGTAGTAATGGCTGGCTGGCCACGCCCCCGAACTGGTTCCCCGATCATCAGGTTTGTTTTTTTTACTTTTAAAAGCATCTTTTCTTTAGCCAAAAAAAGGCTTTTAAAAGTAAAAAAAATCACGTGGCTCAGCAGGGATCATCAGAACCCTTTAAAAGTTTTTTTTAAAACAACCTCTTCGGCTGAACAAAAGGTTAAAACAAAAGGTTTTGGACTTCCTGTGGCTCCGTTGGTCGTTGAGGACAGTCTTTTTAGACTGCCAGCCCTGGATCGTGTAGAGCTGCTAAGACAGCAAAAATCAGCTGTCTAGCGGCTTGGAAACCTTTCCCTCGGGAAAGGTTTCCCTCCAAGGAGTGATCAGGTGGAGGTAGAGCTCCCCCAAAATCACCAGGAGTGATCCTGGAGGCTTGAAGGGGAGAGCTCCCTTGGGAATCCGAAAAGCTCCGGATCCAGGACGCCTCTGGTCTTTTTTGGCAGAACAAAATGCCATGACCACATCTGCAATCAATATTGAGTTTAAATGGATTTTTGACTTAAGCAGACAGAGCAACGTCAGGAGACAAGGTAGATGTAAGTACCAGACCTCAACCCCGTGTGTGGATTCCATTTGAGAAGAAAGGAAATGGCCTCTGAGTATAATGGGCATGAAAGTGAAAGTCAAAGAGGTGTTTATTAACACTGTTACAGTTTATAACTTTGCTTAAACTTGCTGGATTTAGGCTTATATGAAGAAACTATAAAGTGAAAGCTGGAAAGATTATACAACTGACCTAATTTATCTTAAATACTGTGTTTATGTTCTGTCTCCGTCCTCACTTCGGAGTAACGAGCTGGCCTACAGCCAGTGGATACACGGTTCCTATCAGTCCTGGCTAAGAAAACACAGCTGCCTGCCAAAAAGTTCAAACAGATTAAAACTTCAGCTCACTTCGACACGGTTCAGCTAATTTGCTTCCCGTAGAAGTGAGAGCAGTCCCAAAGCTCCCTATATATCCTGTGGGGTAGGGCTCCTGCCCCACCCTTCCCTTTGATGATGCCGCCTCTCTAATCTTCTGAAGCGCGGGTCGGTCCAGGCTTGATTAGTATGGTTATCAGCTGCGTCTGTAGGCATAGCCTGAGGAAGGGAGGAATCAGGGGATGTCGGCCTCATTACGTCCTCTGACTGGCCTGGTTCTGGCTCCTGGAAGTAAACCTTACTGGCCCTTCCCTCTCACTCTCAAAGTTACTTTCGGGCATGGGGCCAGGTTCGGGGGCTGGAGCCACAACAGTTTATGGAAAGACTTTGACTTTGTTTCAAATTATAAAATTAAAGTAAGATGGCTTCTGTACAAATACAGCCTGCTGTTTTCAAGGAAGTTAGAGTGCCGTTAGTTCAATTATATGAATTACAAGAGGAGCTGAAGGAATTTCTGAAGGCTCAAATTTCTGTTCAGGATAAAAGAATTAAGGAAATTGAGGAGAAAATATTGAAAATTAAAGACTTTGTTGCAGTTGAGGATGAAGAGATAAGAGAAGAAGTGCTGGCAGCATTTAAGACTCTGGTTGAATGCACAAAACAATTGGGTGAAAAAGTGGAAGAGATGGATCAAGTTAATTTGAACTTAAAAAGCAAAATAGAGGAGTTTCAGACCAAGGCAGAGAATATAAAGCAGTTGGATGATAGAGTTGAAGAAATTAATCAAGTTAATTTGGACTTAAAAAATAAAATAGAGGTGCTCCATATCAAGGCAGGGAGAGCAGAAGAAGAATGGGTTCTATTGCAATACAGAGTTATGGAATTTGCATTGAGAGTAAGAGGTTTGAAAGAAAATAAACGAAGGACTTAAAAAAGATTTTTGCAGAGGCTTTTGCACAGCTGATTGGACAGAAACCAGTGGACTTTGAAATCCAAATTGAAAAAATCTACCGTGTTAATTCATGGGTTGCAAAGCAGAGACATTTGCCAAGAGATGTAGTAATTTATTTTACATCTAGGAAGATTAGGAATGAAATTTCAGAAGTTTCTTATAAAAATAAAATTCAAATATTGGGACAAGAGGTATTGGTATTGAAAGAAATTCCTCCTAAAATGTTTTTTTTAATTTTTATTTTTAAACTGAAAAAGTTTTTACAAAAATTTTCAACCCCCTTTTCCCCCCCTCCCTCCAAAACCACCCTCCTCGCCCCCCCCCCCCGACTTCCCAGAGCAAACACAAGGTATAGTTCAAAAGAAAAAACAATAATTCGCTAAATTTTCCCTAACACAAATTATAATCCTCCCCTTCTTCTCAAATCCTAACTTCCCCCATACAAATCAAAGATAAATACATCCTAATCATTCAAAAACAATCTGATATCTCTTAATCTGATATCTATTTTGCGTATATTCAATCCATTTTTTCCATTCAGTTAGATATTTTTCTTGTGTAGTGACTTTCAAAAAGGCTGAGATTTTAGCCATCTCAGCCAAATTAGCAACTTTCAATATCCATTCTTCTATTGTAGGTAACTCTTTTCTCTTCCAGTATTGTCCTATCAGTAGTCTTGCCGCTGTTATTAAATCTAAAATCAACTTAGTCTCAATTACTGTACAGTCCATAATAATTCCCAATCAGAAAAATTGCGGTAGGAACTTTATCTTCTTTTTCAAAACATTTTGTATAATCCACCAGATCCTTATCCAAAAGGACTTCTTACAAGTCCACCAAATATGAAAATATGTAGCATCATCACAATTACATCTCCAACATTTCGCTTGCATATCTGGATACATACATGATAATTTCTTAGGGTCTAAGTGCCACCTATAAAACATTTTATAAAAATTTTCCCTCAAGTTCTGTGCTTGTGTAAATTTAACATTTCTAACCCAAATTTTTTCCCAAGTTTCCAAAAATATTGGTTCTTGAATATTTTGTGCCCATTTTATCATACAATCCTTTATTAAATCCCTTTCAGAGTCTATTTCTATCAACACATTATACAATCTCTTTATATGTGCCTGAGTTTGATTTATAATTTGTTTTACCAAGTTTTCTTCATTCTGCATGATACCAATTTTCTGATCTTCTTTCCACCTAGCTTGTAATTGCCCATATTGAAACCAAGTTTAGTTTCTCCCTTCTTCTTTTAATTGTTGCAGGGATTTTAATTGTAAATTACCTCTTTCAAAATATAAAAGTTCTTTTTTTTCCTTTTTTTCCATAAAAAAGTTTTATTTTTACAATCATGTCAAACAACTCATTCAATGTACAGTTTTATACAATTAGTCGGGCCTGCCCAGTCATTCCCCCCTTTTTAACACTCTTCCCTTTTCTACCTTCTTTTACTTCCTCTCCTTCTCTTATCTACATCCTCTCCTCCCTCCTCCCTCCACCCTACACCTTCCTTCTCCCTCTTCTACCCCTCTTTCTTCCTCTTCTCCTCTTTCCTACCTCCTACTCTCTCTTTTCTCCCTCCCCACCATTCTAAAATGGTAACTGGGCAGACTGGACCCTACATTAATTATATTTATACATCTTCAATAATCCCTGTACATTAACCATCACTCCATCTCTACCCTCAAACCCCCAATTCTCCTCCCCCTTACCCCCCACCCCCCACCCCGACTTCCCAGAACAAAATGCAGGGTATCAAAACTAACAATCATAATCTAAAATAATTCCTAAATTATAATCTCTAGTCTCTCCACACTTAATCACACTCTCAATTCCCCTCTCCTTCAGAAATATATCTAATACAAAATATTTCCTAAATTTACTCATATGCTATTCGATATTTTTTAATCTGGTACTTATTTTGAATATAATCAATCCACATTTTCCATTCTAAAATATATTTTTCTTGTGTATAGTCTTTCAAGTAAGCAGAGATTTTTGCCATTTCTGCCAGATTTGATACTTTAAGTGTCCATTCTTCAATTGTAGGTAATTCTTCTTTCTTCCAATATTGAGCAATCAAAAGTCTTGCGGCTGTTATTAAGTTCAAAATCAATTTAGTCTCTATAGCTGTACAATCCATAATTATTCCTAGTAAAAAGAACTGCGGGGTAAACTTAATCTTCTTTTTCAAAATATTCTGCATGATCCACCATACTTTAATCCAAAATGCTTTAACTTTTTTACAAGTCCACCATATATGGTAATAAGTGGCATCTTCACAATCGCATCTCCAACATTTCGCTTCCATATCTGTATACATACATGATAATTTCTTAGGGTCTAATGCCACCTATAAAACATTTTATAAAATTTCCCTCAAGTTCTGTGCTTGTGTAAATTTAACATTTCTAACCCAAATTTTTTCCCAAGTTTCCAAAAATATTGGTTCTTGAATATTTTGTGCCCATTTTATCATACAATCCTTTATTAAATCCCTTTCAGAGTCTATTTCTATCAACACATTATACAATCTCTTTATATGTGCCTGAGTTTGATTTATAATTTGTTTTACCAAGTTTTCTTCATTCTGCATGATACCAATTTTCTGATCTTCTTTCCACCTAGCTTGTAATTGCCCATATTGAAACCAAGTTTAGTTTCTCCCTTCTTCTTTTAATTGTTGCAGGGATTTTAATTGTAAATTACCTCTTTCAAAATATAAAAGTTCTTTTTTTTCTTTTTTTCCATAAAAAAGTTTTATTTTTACAATCATGTCAAACAACTCATTCAATGTACAGTTTTATACAATTAGTCGGGCCTGCCCAGTCATTCCCCCCTTTTTAACACTCTTCCCTTTTCTACCTTCTTTTACTTCCTCTCCTTCTCTTATCTACATCCTCTCCTCCCTCCTCCCTCCACCTACACCTTCTCCCTCTTCTACCTTCTTTACTTCCTCTCCTTCTCTTATCTACATCCTCTCCTCCTCCACCCTACACCTTCCTTCTCCTCTTTCCTACCTCCTACTCTCTCTTTTCTCCCTCCCACCATTCTAAAATGGTAACTGGGCAGACGACCCTACATTAATTATATTTATACATCTTCAATAATCCTGTACATTAACCATCACTCCATCTCTACCTCAAACCCCAATTCTCCTCCCCTTACCCCCCACCCCCACCCCGACTTCCCAGAACAAAATGCAGGGTATCAAAACTAACAATCATAATCTAAAATAATTCCTAAATTATAATCTCTAGTCTCTCCACACTTAATCACACTCTCAATTCCCTCTCCTTCAAATATATCTAATACAAAATATTTCCTAAATTTACTCATATGCTATTCGATATTTTTTAATCTGGTACTTATTTTGAATATAATCAATCCACATTTTCCATTCTAAAATATATTTTTCTTGTGTATAGTCTTTCAAGTAAGCAGAGATTTTTGCCATTTCTGCCAGATTTGATACTTTAACTGTCCATTCTTCAATTGTAGGTAATTCTTCTTTCTTCCAATATTGAGCAATCAAAAGTCTTGCGGCTGTTATTAAGTTCAAAATCAATTTAGTCTCTATAGCTGTACAATCCATAATTATTCCTAGTAAAAAGAACTGCGGAGTAAACTTAATCTTCTTTTCAAAATATTCTGCATGATCCACCATACTTTAATCCAAAATGCTTTAACTTTTTACAAGTCCACCATATATGGTAATAAGTGGCATCTTCACAATCATCTCCAACATTTAGCCTGTACATTAGGATACATACATGACAACTTTTGGGGTCTAAATGCCATCTATAAAACATCTTATAAAATTTTCTCTCATATTTTGCGCTTGTGTAAATTTAACATTCCTCACCCAAATTCTTTCCCAAGTTTCCAACATTATTGGTTGCTGAAAATTTTGTGCCCACTTAATCATACAATCCTTAACCAATTCAGTCTCTGAGTCTATTTCTACTAATACATTATACAACCTCTTAATATGCTGTTGGCCTTGATCTCTCATTTGTTTTAACAAATTATCCTCAATTGCTTAATACCTATTTTTGATCTAATTTCCATCTAGCTTGTAATTGTCCATATTGGAACCATGTATAATTTTTTCCTTCTTCTCCCATCTTTTCTCTAGATTTTAATTGTAATTCCCCCTTTTCCATACAAAGAAGTTCTTTATAGGTAACTACCTCCATCTTTTGATATATATTTATATTTTCTATCATGTGTCTCGGGATTGCCCATATTGGAATCTTTCCATCTAATTTATATTGATATTTCCTCCAAACCCTCAATAATGCATTTCTAATTATATTATTTTTAAATATTTTATCAGCTTTCTTATCATATAATAAATAGGCATGCCACCCATATAACAAACCATAACCTTCTATATTCAAAACTCTTTCCTCAGTTAAATTAATCCAATCAGTAATTAATGATAAGACAACTGCTTCATAATCAAGTTCTTTTGATAAACTTCCTTACCCCTATATTCTATTTTATCAATCGTTCGTGATTTCTGTTTTTTCCTTATTAAATAGGCAAGCCATCTTCCTGGCTTATTGGCATTATTAAACGTATTATGTTTTACATATTGTAAATTAATTGCTACTTGATCTGCCATCAACATATTAAACTGACCTCTTAATATATTTATTGATTCTTTTATTTTACTATTTCCTGGGCTATTTATCAATAATTGTTCTTTCTTTTTAATTTCCTCTTCCAGTTCCTTTTTCTTTTTCTGCAATTTATTTTTGTATTTAATATTCATTTGTATAAGATTTCCTCTCATATAAGCCTTGCTGGCGTCCCAAATCATCTCTATAGATGTCTCTTTTTTCATATTCATAATAAAAAATTCTTTCATTTGCTTTTTACATTCATTTACATTTTGTTCATATTTAAACAAATTCTCATTCAACTTCCATGATCTCCTAGCCTCCTTTTCCGATCAAATTCAATCCAAACGGACTATGATCAGATAGAGTTCTTGACCAAATCTTAGTCTTCTTCACTCTAGAATACAAATCATTAGTAATCAAAATAAAATCAATCCTCGAAAATGATTGATGCCTGTCAGAAAAGAAGGTAAAATCCCTCTCTTCTGTATTATGTTCTCTCCAAATATCTCTTAATTCCAAGTCCTTCATCATTTCAAAAAGCCTTTGGTAATTGCCCGCTTGATATCTTCCTTAAACTTTTTGTCTTTTGAGTATCCAACACACCATTCCAATCACCCATTAATATATATGATTTATAATCCCAAAATACTATTCTTTTATGTAAAAACTTGAAAAAATTTCTTGTTGTTGATTCGAGCATAAACTCCTATTAATAATGTCTTCTTTCCTCCAACAAAAGTTCAATAGCAATGTATCTTCCTTGCTTATCCACCTCAATTAATTTTGCTGATATATCCTTCTTTATATATATAACTAAACCATTTTTTTCCAAAGAGGAGGCAACAAAATGTACTCCCAGTTTTGAATTTATCAAATATTTCTGGTCTAAAGATCTAATATGTGTTTCTTGTAAACAGGTAATGTCATTTTAAATTGTTTCAAATAGTAAAATACTTTCCTTCTCTTCTGTGAATTCAAACCATTAACATTCCAAGATAATAGTTTAATTGCCATTATCGGCCAAAGGAAACTTTTGGAACACTAGCAGATCACATTTTGCTTTAGGCCTTGCTCCTCCCACTGTTTCCGTTGTAGTAGTTGCCAGTTGTTGTTGTGCCTTCATCTCTTGTTCCTTGCGTTTAGCAGCAGCTCTTGTCAGCCTTTGTTCTTTTGAATCTGAACCCATTTATTTCCAACACTTGTAATAAATCTTCTTCCATCACAATCTGTTCTTGTACCTGCTTCACTTCTCTTTCCTTCACTTCAGTCTCCCTTCTTCTAGCTTCCAATGGAGGAAGACTTCCAACTTTTAATGCCTCAACATAAAATTCTCTTGCTTTTCCAACTGTATTGAGACGATGTACTTTCCCTGCATAATATACTATTATACCAGTTGGAATATCCCATCTATATTCAATCTGACGTTTTTTAAGTTCATTCACCAGGAAGGCAAATTCCTTCCTAGCCCTTAACATTTTTGGTGGAATTTCCTTTAATATTAAAATATCTTGACCAGCAATCTGAATCTTCTCCCCCTTATATGAGGCTTGCAAAATCTGATTTCTCACTGTTCTATTTGTAAAATAAATAACAACATCCCTTGGCAACTTTTTTTGCCTTGCTATCCAAGAATTCACACGATATATTTTATCAATTTGATAAGCCACATCTGCTGGACGAGCTGCTAATATCTCAGCAAATACTTCAGAAAAAATTTCCCTTAAATTCTCTTCTTTATTCTCTTTCAAACCACGGATTCTTAGAGCAAATTCCATATTTCTATATTGTATCAAAACTATTTCATCATCTGTTTTTTCCATTTTACTTTGAAATTCATCCATTTTATTTTCTAATTTTGAATTATGTTGCTTAATTTCTTCAACTTCCTCTTCTAATAAAATCACATTTGTTGCCAAACTTTGTACTGCAATTACAAATCCTTCCTTAACTTCTTTATTTCCCACTTGAATTTCTAATATCTGCTCTTTCATTTCAGACATCTCATCAGTTATTACTTTAAATTTTTCTTGCATAAAGTCTTTTAAGTTCTCTTGTACCGCCTCTAAGTTCAATGTTCTAGTCTCTGCTGTATGAGCTGGAGAGGCACCAGCTGATGAAATTCCAGAGCCCTTTGTTACAGTAGACTTTAATTGTTTGGCTGCCATCTTCTATAAAATTATTTATTTATTTCCAACTTAATATTCACTTTAAATCTGAGAAACACAGTCTTTTAAAGCAATATTTAAAACTCTCCCCTAGATTCTATCAGCAGGCAGCAAAGAGTTAAAGAGTTACAGTAGCAAATAACATGCAATTTACCAGCAGCAGACGGCAAGGACTAAAAGTATCACTTTCGCTTTCCACTCGTTAACTTGTTAACAATTCGCCTCCATTTTCTTGCTGTTTTCAAGCTTGTTACAAAGTAACGGGGAATTGGCTTGGCTACTTGCATAAAGTCCTCCCACTTTCATTCTGTCCGGTATAATCCTTTATTGTCCAAAATAAATCTCGGTGTTTGGTCGTGGTGATTGGTTCCGCCAAAGCAGAAAAATCCTTGGATCTGGAGCACTTCGGGTTGCTGGAGGGAACTTAACCCTTCAAACCCCTTTTTTCTCAGGGGCTTTAGGGAAATTCAACCTCTGCCCTCAGCTCACCATCTCTTCTTCTCCCGAAAAGAGAGTTTTTCGAATCGCTGGACAGCAGATTTAAGCTGTCCTAGCGATTCCACATAATCCAGAGGTTGGTGATCGTAAAGATCACCACCATCACCTACGGTGCCAAACAGGAAGTCCAAAATATAAAAGTTCTTTATAAGTAATCATTTCCTGTTTCTTTCTATATTTATATTCTCTATTGCATGCCTAGGGTTTGTCCAAATAGGAATTTTATAATTCAACTTGTAATAGTATTTCTTCCAGACACTCAGAAGAGCAATTCTTAACACATGATTCTTAAAGGCTCTATCCAGTTTTTAATCATACAATAAATATGCATGCCATCCATATAGTAAATCATAACCTTCTATATTCAAAATCCTTTCCTCCGTTAAGTTAAACCAATCACTTATTACCGAAAGAGCAGCTGGTTCATAATATAATTTAAAATTGGGCATTTTCAAACCTCCCCTTTCCTGTATGTCTTGAATTATTTTCATTTTAACTCTCGCTTTTTTACCTTCTATATAAATTTATTAATTCCAATCTGCCATTCTTCCAAATGTTTATCTTCCTTAATTATTGGTATCATCTGAAACAAAAATAAAAATCTAGGTAAAACATTCATTTTAATGGCTGCTATTCTCCCCAATAATGATAATTGTAATTTTTTCCAACCGAGCATTTCCTTCTGAACTTTTTGCCATAATACCTCAAAGTTATTCTTATACAATTTCACATTTTTTTTATTACTTTTTTTGCAACAAACAAACAAAAAGAAAATACATTATTACACCCTTGTGCTATACATAAAAGGAAGATTTGGGTCTTCGGATATATCCTCATGATTGCCAAAATCCACGTTCTCGAGGTACAGGTACTGAAGCATCCAATGTTCCAAGCGCAAAGTCCACAAATGGTTTCCAAGTCTTCCAGAAAATATCTTCTTTATACACACCACTTCTAATTTTAATATCACATGTCATTTTATCATTTAAAGCTAATTTCCACATTTCAGAATTCCACTCTTCTATTCTAAAAATCACATCTAGTTTCCAATATCTAGCTATTAAATTCTACCTATTATAATCATAATTCTAATCAATTCTTTTTCATATTTTGTTAATTCTATTTCCTTAATTACCAACAATAATATAGTTTCCACTCTCAATGTTATTACTTTCCCCATCATTTCAAATATCATTTTCTCAATTGTTGCCAAAACTTTTAACCTTATCACAATTATACCACATATGTTCATAAGTCCCCAATTCCATCTCACATCTCAACATTTTTACTAATTTTTTATCCATTTGTGACAATCTTTCTGGAGTCAAATACCATTTCAAACAACTTTATAATTGTGCTCTTTAATCCTTATAGATAAAGTTCTCATAATTCTACTCTTCCAATTCACATTCCAATCTGACTCTGGTATTTCAATATTAAGATCTTTTCCCAATTTGTCCTCATCACTCTTTGTAATTTTTCATCAGAATTTATAATCTTATAAACCCTACTAACGAGTCCCTTTAGCCCAATTTCATCTTTCATAATCCGAGATACTAAATATTCAAATTCAGTTTCACATCTATTTATCGAATAATTTTCCTTTAGTTTTTTGTCCATTTTCTATCTGTATTTTTCAAACCAACTTAACCTAATTTTCAATAATTTCTTTATTCCTCCTTTCATTTCCATAACTTTTATCCAATCTCTAATAATTTCTATATTTTCCTCTTTAATCACTTCATTACGTTTTATATTATTTTTAATCGGCCAAATTCCAATTGTCTCCCCCAAAAAGATTATATCCGGAATTAAAATTTTAACAAATTTATTCCACATTTTACTTAATCCCTTTAACCAATAACTTCCACTTACACATTTTAAATTTGCTTTATCTAAAAACCACTTTGATCCAAATTTCTCTATATCCCTTAACTCTAAATCTCTCCAATAATTATCTTCACCTTTAAATATTTTTACCACTATCCGGATACCATACGCACAGTAATAATTAAATAATTTGGGGATTCCTAATCCACCTTCCTTTTGATTTTGATACCACATTTTCTTCACTAATCTAGGTCTTTTACCACCGTTACAAAATTTATTCAGTTTTTTCTGATATCCTTCAATATCTTTCTCTGTCAAATTTAGTGGTAGCATCTCGAATAAAAAGTTGAACTTGGGCAGCAACATCATCTTACACATTGCAATTCTACCAAACCAAGACAACTTTAAAATTTTATATTTATCTATCTTCTTCTCAATTTCGTTAATCACCACATCATAATTAAATTTTTTCAATTCTTTAACCTTAAGTGAAAGCACTATACCCAAATATTTCAATGTGTTTTTAATCCTTATCCCAAATTGCTCTTGCATATTCTCAGACTCATTATCATTACTATCCATCAATAATTCTGACTTTGACCAATTTACTTTCAATCCTGTCATTTCCTCAAATTCTATCAAATGCTTATATATCTTTTCAGATCTTTCTACATTTTCAAAATAATTAAAGTATCATCCATACAAATTTATCTTATACCCTTATATCCTTCTAATTCTTCATCTTTTCTATCATTTTTGTCAATATTTCCATAGCCAATAAAAATAATGTTGGGGACAGGGGACATCCTTGTCTCGTACC
Source organism: Ahaetulla prasina (assembly GCF_028640845.1). NCBI lineage: Eukaryota > Metazoa > Chordata > Lepidosauria > Squamata > Colubridae > Ahaetulla > Ahaetulla prasina. The sequence goes on from NC_080546.1 coordinate 66,776,684, forward strand.
AGCTTCTAATTTTATCTCTTCAGTTAATATTCCATTCACCTTCACTCTTGCACTGCTCTTTTGGTACAATTTTGAAATAACATGTATAAACTTATTACCAAAGCCTAAAGCCTCCACAATTACTTTAATAGTTTCCCATTGTACAGAATCAAAAGCTTTAAAAATATCCAATGATACTATACCAATTTTATCACCATTATATTCAGCTACATCTATAATATTTAATACTCTTCTAACAATATCACTCATGTATCTACCCTTCACAAAACCTACTTGATTATAACTTATATATCTATCTATAAATCTATTTAATCTATTACTTATAATGGCAGTAAATATCTTTGCATCCTGATTAATTAAAGAGATGGGCCGATAGGACTCAATCCTTTCTAAATCTTTATCTGGTTTAGGAATTAAGGATATCACCGTTCTGTTCCATGACGAAGATACTTCCCCACCATGTAATATTCCATTGAATAATTTTTGCAAGGTGAGAGAGTTGGGAGATGCTTTGAAGTTTGAAGGGAAGACTATTCAAGTCTTCCCGGATATATCAAGAGAAGAAAGGGCATGGAGATTTTTTTTAAAACCAATCACAAAAGTTTTGAGAGATAATGGAATTAAATACAATTGGAGGCCACCACAACAATTGAAATTTTTTTATAAAGGAAGGATGCGTACAATCACCCCAGATATAGATGCATTATTATATTTACGGGAGCTTGGACTGATTGAGATGGAGGATTTAATGGAGATAAAAGATCAAATGCTTCAGATGGGTGGAACATCTGGAAACATCAATCCCAGAAGAAGAAAAGGGCTATGGGAGGGCAAGACTCTAAAGGGTTAAAGAGGAAAGAAATATCACCTGTGTTGGTTGAACAGAAGAAGAGTCGTGAGGATACAGCAGGAGAAGAAGCAGATAAGAGTCTTGGAAAATATGAAGCTGAATCATCATCGCTATCCTTTTTTTTGAGTGATGAATTTAAATAGACAGCCCGAAAGAAGTGGCCCGGGCATTGCACGTCCCTCTCCCCATTCTCTTTATAGAGGCGAAATCGATGAGGATGTAGAAGATTGTTTCTATTGTTTTGTTTTGTTTTCTGTTTTCTTATTGTTGTTTATATATTAAATAGGTTATATGGTAGTTTAATGTCTGGTCACAGAAAGGAAGACGGGGATAGGATTAAAAATTTATATTTTAAATGGGAGTTATAAAATAATGTCATGGAATGTGAAGGGTACAGGAATCAGATTAAAGAAGAAGATTGGAGTTTAAGATTAAAAATTTACCAGACATTTTATTTTTACAAGAAACCCATCAGAAATCTGAAGATTCAAATAGAATGTATATAAAAGGTATGCAAATATATGAAAAGCATTTGGAACTTCAAAAGCTAGAGGAGTTGCAACACTGATATCAGATAGGGTGTACTTTGAAAACATAAGGTAATTTTGGATGAAGATGGAAGATATGTAATAATTGTTGGAAATCTTAATGAGGAAAAAGTGACACTTGTTAATTTATATTTACCGAATGAAAAACAAAGAGAATTTCTTGAAAAATAACAAAAATTTTGGAGAATGAAAGTGTAGGAAAGTAATTGTGGCTGGGGATTTTAATTTAATCAGAGATAAAATAGATAGTACTAATCCCACCCGCTGTGGAGGAGCAAATAAAATGGGATTTTAAATATGTGGATGCTTGAAACGTGGTTGATGTGTGGAGAGGTTAAAGGAATTGAGAGTATACACTTTTTCTCTAAGATATATAATACATATTCTAGAATTGATTATATTTTCTTTCTAAAGATTTGTTGAATAATGTGGATAAGGTAGATGTGGGAATTTTAAAGATTCTGATCATGCAGAAGTTATGGTGGATTTAGATTTTAATTTTGAGAAAAAAGAAGCTATTGGAGATATGAGAAATTGTATAAAATGAAAAGGATAAAAATGGATACTTAAAAATTGGAGGAAAGTTGGAGATTAAATGATAACGGGAGGTTAAATTTGAAATTGTTTGGGATGCGATGAAAGCGGTGTTTAGAGGAGAGTATTAAATTATCAAGTAGGAAATATAAAAATTATAAAATTAAAATGGAAAGAGATAAAAATCAGATTAAAGAATTGGAAAATCAATTTTTGCTTACTAAAGAAAAAAAATTCTTCAGGAGCTTAATATGTTAAGAAATAAAATGATAGAAGAAGATACAGAGTTAGTAAAAAGAAATTTGAGATTTTTAAATAGGAATTTTTTTGAATTTACTAATAGAAATTCTAAATTATTGGCAAAAGATATAAAGATAAAAGAGAGAAGAGAGAAATTGGAGTTTTGATAGATGATAGAGGTATAAGATGTTATAAAAAATTAGAGAAATGTGAAGTGGTTAGAAATTTTTTTCAGAATCTATATTCAAAGAAACCAATTAATCGGGGAAAATTGCAAAGCTATTTAGAAAAGCATGTGGTGAAAATTGATCAAACATATAAGGAATTGATGGAAGAAGATATAACACAAGATGAGATTAATGGAATAATACAAAAATTAAAATTAGGGAAAGCTCCAGGTGAGGATGGATTACCTGTTGAGTTTTATAAAGAATTTAAAGAATTGATAATACCAAGATTACAATTTCACATTTGAGGAAGTAATATAGACCCCTAGGTATTTAACCTTTTTTACAATTTCAAATCCTATTGTTTCCTCTAATTTTTCTTTCTGTTGTCTAGTTATATTTTTTGTTATCACTTTTGTTTTATTCTGATTTACTTTAAACCCTGAAACTTTTCCATATTGATCAATTATTTCCAGCAAACATACACTTGAGTTTATAGGATTTGACAAAATAATCACCAAATCATCAGCAAATGCTCTCACTTTATATTCATGTTGTCTAATTTTAATTCCCTCTATCTCCTTTACCTCTCTTATTTTATCCAGTAATGGCTCCAGAGTTAAAATAAACAATAATGGTGATAGGGGGCACCCCTCTCTTGTTCCTTTCGCAATCTTAAAAACTTCTGTCAAACTACCATTAACTATTATCTGTGCTGTTTGCTCTCCATGAATCGTTCTAATTATTCTCGTAGAACAATCTCCAAATTGCATTTTATCTATTAATTTAAAGAAAAATTCCCAATGCAGGCGATCAAAGACTTTCTCTGCTTCCAAAAAAAGAAATGCTGCAGAAATCGTTCTTTTCTAAATATTCCAATAAATTTACAATCTGTCTAACATTATTCCTCATCTGCCTCCCCTTTATAAATCCAGATTGATCAGTATGAATTCTTTGTTGTAGAACTAACATTAATCTATTCGCTATTATTTTAGCAAAAATCTTATAATCATTATTCAAAAGTGAAATCGGCCTATAATTTCCAGGTTTAGAGCAATCCTGTTCTTCTTTCGGTATCAATGAAATGAAAGTAGTTCTCCATGATGAGGGTATTCCCCCTCCTAATTTTATCTGATTAAATAATTCCTTATGTGGACCTACTATCTCATTCTGTAAATTTTTATAATAAATTGCTGTAAGTCCATCCGTAACGGGTTTTTTTTCCCATTTTTAATTGTTTTATTGTCAAAATAATTTCTTCAGAAGTTATAGGCCAATTCAATTCTTCCCTTAGTTCTAAGGTTAAACCTTTAACCTTGTACTCTTTTAAATATTTATCAATATCCATGTTCAAGAGTGTATCTTTAGCATATAAATTTGTATAATATTCTAAAAAAGATATTTTAATGTTATCCTATTGATATCTCTCTTTACCTTTATATTCTATTTTTTCTATAATGTGTGCTTTTTGTTTTTTCCTTAAGATATATGCTAACCACCTACCAGGTCTATTTGCATTACAAAAAGTATTATGTTTAGCATTCTGTATGTTTGTTGCCACCTGGTCTGCCATTATCATATTAAATTGACTCTATTGTATCTTTATTGCATCTTTTAGTTTTTGATCATGTGGATTATGTATTAATAATTGTTGTTTCTTTTGGATTTCCTCTTCTAAATACCTACGCTGTTTTTGTTGTTTACTTCTCTGTTTATTATTAATATATATTAAGACTCCTCTCATAAAGGCCTTACTTGCTTCCCAAACCATGTCTATTGATGTTCCCCTATTCAAATTATCATCAAAAAATTCTTTCATTTGTTTCTTATATTGATTTACATTATCTTCATATCTAAACAAATTTTCATTTATTCTCCAGGATTTTCTACCACCTTTTTCTTATTGCAATTCCAACCATACTGGACTACGGTCAGATAAACACCTTGGAAATATCTTCGTTTTCTTCACCCTATGAAGCAAATCATTAGTGATTAATATAAAATCAATATGTGAAAAAGATTGATGCCTATCAGAAAAAAAAGTAAAATCTCTATCTTTAAGATTCCGCATTCTCCATACATCTCTCAACAAAATCTTCCATCATCTCAAAAAAAATATTTGGACAGCTTTGCATGTGTAGGAATCTTCTTAGAGAGAATTCTCTTATCCTATCTATTACACCATTCCAATCCCCTAGTATAATAAATGATTTATAATCCCAAAGAGTCAGTTTATTATGCAACATCCTATAGAATTTTTCTTGTTGCTGATTAGGTGCATATATACCAATCAAGAGTGTCTTTTTTCCTTCTAACACAAGTTCAATAGCGATATATCTCCCTTGGATATCTGCTTCAATTAATTTGGCTGGTATATCTTTTCTCAAATATACCACTATACCATTTTTCTTATCCAAAGCTGAAGCAACAAAGTGTTTACCTAATTTTGAGTTTATTAGGTATTTTTGATCTAACAGTTTAATATGTGTGTCTTGTAAACAAATCACATCATTTTTAAATTGTCTCAAATAATGAAATATTTTTCTTCATTTCTGTGCTGAATTCAAACCATTAACATTCCAAGTCAAGAATTTATTTGCCATCTGTGGCCTCACGAAGCTTTTGAGCAATCAGATGAAGATCCTCACTCCCCTTTGTCTTCGGCCTTGTTCCTCCCATTGCTTCTGCTTCTGTAGTGGAATCTTGACTTTTACTTTGAAGTTGATCCTCCTTTTCTTTACACTTAGTAGCCGCTCTTGTCATCCTTTGTTCTTGTGGCTGTTCTTGGGGAAATAACATCAAAGGGGCCACGTCAGCTTCCATACTCATTTGCCTCTCTTGTAGGCTTTTATCTGTTGCTTTGGGATCAACTTTCAGCACATTTAAAAAGGAAATCTTTCCTCATACCCACTTCAGATCCCCTTCTTGTTGTAGGCTTAAGTGGTTTAGAAGCCATTTCAAATTCCAAATTAAAGTTCAGTTATAAAGATTATTTTTGAAAGATATATATAATGGAGATTGAAATAACAAAATACTAAATAGCTTTTAAATGAATAGAAGGTAATTGTATTAATATTAATATTTTCCTTTTTCTTTTTTTTTTATGGAAAAGGGGAGTTGAGATTCAAGAAGAGGGATGGGAGTTTATGTTAATTAGCATATTTTAGTTTATGATTGTTAGATACGATACCCTGTATTTGCTCTGGGAAGTCGGGGGGGGGGGAGGAGATGGGGGAAGGAGGGAGGGGAAGGGTTAGGGTTGGGGGGAGCAGGGGATGTATGGGGAAACAAATCTTGTAAAACTTTTTCAATAAAAAAAAACGGTTTTAAAAGGCTCCTCTGGTGATCCCAACTGAGTTAAGAGGTTCTGGGCTGCTATTAGGCAACTTCAGCTGGGATCGTCAGAGGAGCCTTTTAAAATCTTTTTTTCCTCTGGCCCACCCAATCCCCCCTCCTCACATAATTACTGATCTTTTCGGGCTCGCTTTCCTTCGGTTTCTGCAATCAGTTGCATCAGTTAGCAACTGAATCTGCCTGCCTGCCTGCAATCCATTTCCTCAGTGCCTTTGCTGGCTGAGGAACTCTGGGAATTGAAGTCCACAAACCTTAAAGTTACTAAGGTTGGAGACCCCTGATCTAAAAAATATAAATAAAATAAAATAATAAAATATTTGTGCAGCTTTCTGAGATTTGGTGTGTTTCTGTAGTGTTTCATTCTAACTATACAAACTCGCAGAATCTCATAAAGCTGTATGTGGCATTTTGTGTGTGTGTGTGTGTGTGTGTGTGAGTCAGTTGTGGTGTGTGTGTGTAAAGTGTGAAAGTTGGTTTTTGAGGTTTTTGTGGCTGTGTGAGGTTCCTGCTGTTGCAGGGGCCATTTTGGGTGAAGTGCAGCTGCTTTTACTTTGTGAGTCTGTTGTGTTGTGTTGTGTTGTGTGTGTGTGTCCCTTCGCAAGGACTTGGAGGCAGCTCCTCTGAGGAAAAGAGGAGGAAGCGAAGCTCTGGCTGTCCCCCGGAAGAAATCACCCTGTGTCTGCAGCATTGGTCATGTGACTGAGTGGGGGTGGCCAACTTGATGTCATTCACAGCAAGGTGCCACCCCACCTTGCCCTGAGTGACTTCAAGTTGGCCATGCCCACTCAGTCACATGATCACCAAGCCACGCCCACTAAATAAGCCACGCTTATGATGCACAGAACCGGTAGTAAAAATTTTTGGAACCCACCCCTGCTTTAGAGTATTATTTCTCAAGAATAATCTTACCAATTTCATAAAGCAGAAAACATGCAATGTATTCTTGTTCTTAACCTTCTTTTGGTTAATGTTCATTATTCAATATAGCTAAATTCAAGAAACACATCCTGTACTTTCATCCAAGGAACACTCTTTTTACATGAACTAGTAAAGCAACAATTAAAACTAAATTACTCACTAGAAGAAAAAGGAAGCAGGACTTCCGATGGCTCCGTCTCCCCGGAGGACGTCTGGAATGGCGTCCTGAACTGAGATTCTGTAAAAGCTGGTGAAACAGCGGAGAACAGCTGTTAGCCAGCTTCAAAGCTTTTCTCTGGGTGAAAGAGAATAGCGAAGAGTTGCTGGATAGCAGAAGATTGCCCCAGGGGCTCTGCTTTCTTATGCAGAGTCTCGGAGGGGTGCCTGCTTAATCCAGCCCTACTCCAGACTCGGCTCGATCCTGCTAATTAGGCAGGACAAGAGGAAGACGCCCACCTCTGCTCCATTGATTCCGTTTTGAATAACTAAAAGCAGACAGGACAAATACAAGTGATCGATTATTGGGGAAGCAAGAAGAGAGCTGACTTCTACTTCTTTTTAAAAAAGGGGGGAAACTTTTTTTCACTTTAACTTAGTGAAGGAAGAAATGGCGTCTGAGAGGAAGTGGACTGGAGACTGATTGTGAGAGAAAGGAAGTTCGTCTTTGTGGATTTTGGCTGAATAGAAGCTCTCCATAGGAAGCAAGGTGAAAGTTTTTATTTTACAACTTTAATCTGAGACTTTTTGAGACTTTGAGATTTTACAATTCTAATTAGAGACTTTACTTAAATTAAAATGGCTTTTAAGCCACCACCTACTTACGGGACCGTCTGCTGCCACCAAATGCCTCCCACCGACCCGTGCGGTCTCACAGGGAGGGACTCCTCAGGGTGCCATCGGCCAGGCAGTGCCGACTGGCGACGCCGAGGGGAAGGGCCTTTTCTGTGGGGGCTCCCACCCTCTGGAACGAGCTTCCCTCAGGACTTCGTCAACTTCCTGACCTTCGGACCTTCCGCCGCAAGCTTAAGACACATCTATTTATCTGCGCAGGACTGGACTAGAGTTTTAAATTTTAAATGTCTAAATTTTAGATTTGGTTTTAAATTGGGTTTTATTATTTATATGTCTATTTTAAATATTTGGCCTATATAATAAGTTTTTTAGATGAATGTTTTACTTTGTATATTTATGTGTTTTTTATATGGCTGTACACCGCCCTGAGTCCCTAGGGAGATAGGGCAGTATAAAAGTACGAATAAATAAATAAATAAATAAATAAATAAATAAATAAATAAATAAAAGCTCCCATGACGAGAAGGGGGTCTGAAACTAACTTGGAAGATATGTTAAAGGAACAGAACAGAGTTTCTGAAGAGCGATTTAAAGAAATTATGAATAATATTCATGGTGTGAAGGATCAACTTAGGGAAGAAATTAAAGAGACTAATAAAAAAATTAGAGAAGATTTATTGATGGTTTTTCAAGGTTTGGCAAAAAATTTGGAAGTAATGGAGGATAAAGTGGAAGTAATTAGTCAAGCAAATCAGTATTTGGATAATAAAGTTGGAGAGCACCAAAATAAAGTGGATAAAAATGAGGACCATGTGGTGGTATTGCAATATAGAGCATTGGAGAAGGCTTTGAGAATTAGGGGTCTTCAAGACCGGAAGGAAGAAGATCTTAAAAAAGTTATATCAGAAGCCTTAGCTGAAATGTTAGGAATGGACCCTCGAGAAGTTGATTTTCAAATTGATAAGGCATATAGGGTTAATTCTTGGGTAGCGAGGCAGAAAAAGCTCCCAAGAGACATTGTAATTTATTTTTTGACTTCTATAATAAGAAATCAGATTTTGCAAGCTACATACCAAAAGAAATTGCAAATAGGAGAACAGGAGGTGTTGGTTTTGAAAGAGATCCCTGCTAAAATGTTAAAGGATAGAAGGGACTTAGGTTTTTTACACAAGAGCTTAAGAAGCATCAGATTCAATATAGATGGAGGTTCCAATTGGCTTAACAGTATTTTTTCAAGGCAGGAGATATCGAATTGATACTGAGTTGAAAGCAAAAGATTTTCTTTTTAATGTATTGAAAGTGGATGTAGAAACAGTGGATAAAAGTCTTCAAGAGAAACAGAGTGGGGAAGTTGAAACTGCACCTGTGATGTCAGTACCTCAAGAACAACCTCAAGAACAAAGAGTGACAAGGGGAGCTATTAGGCGTAAGGAGATAGAGGAAAGACTTCAAAGACAGGAACGGGATTCTACTACTGAAGCTGTGGGAGGAGCCAAGCCGAAGAGTGAGAGTCTTCAGCTAATTGCTCAGAAGCTTCAAGAGGCCAGTGATGGCAAATAAATTTTTGACATGGAATGTTAATGGTTTAAATTCAGCACAGAAAAGAAGAAAAATATTCCATTATTTGAAACAATTTAAAAATGATGTGATATGTTTGCAAGAGACACATATAAAATTATCAGATCAGAAATATTTGATTAATTCGAAATTAGGTAAACATTTTGTTTCTTCTGCTCCGAATAAGAAAAATGGTACAGTTATATATTTGAAGAAAAATATATCAGCTAAATTAATTGAAACGGACATTCAAGGAAGATATATTGCTATTGAATTGATTTTAGAAGGAAGAAAGATACTTGTGATTGGCATATATGCACCTAATCAACAACAAGAAAATTTTTATAAACTGTTACATGAAAAATTGACTCTTTGGGACTATAAAACATTTATTATATTAGGGGATTGGAATGGTGTAATGGACATTAGAAAAGATAAAAGAACTCTTTCTAAGAAAATTCCTATGCATGCAAAACTGCCTAAATCTTTTTTTGATTTGATGGAAGATTTTGAGTTGAAAGATATATGGAGAAGGCAGAATTTTGATGATAGAGATTATACTTATTTTTCGGATAGGCATCAATCTTTTTCACGTATTGATTTTATATTAATTACCAATGATTTGCTTTCTAGGGTTAGGAAAACAAAGATATTTTCAAGTCCGGTATGGATGGAGTTGCAATATGAAGGTGGAAGAAGATCATGGAGAATAAATTAAAATTTGTTTATTTATTTATTTATTTATTTATTAATCAAACTTATATACCGCACCATCTCCCGTAGGACTCAGGGCGGTTCACAGGCATATTAAAACAATATAATAAATAAACATTAAGACCCAGTTAAAACTAAATATTATCATGGCCTGATCACTAAAACAATAGAAACCAATAAAAACCCCATTAAAATATGCTAAAACATTTTATCTTAGGCTAGTCCCGCATGCTGAAATAATAGAGTCTTCAGTTCACGTCTGAAGGTCCGGAGGTCGGGTAGTTGTCGTAATCCTGGAGGAAGCTCGTTCCACAGGGCTGGTGCCGCCACAGAGAAGGCCCTCCCCCTGGGGGCTGCCAACCTACATTGTTTGGTCGACGGCACCCTGAGGAGGCCCACTCTGTGGGAGCGCACAGGTCGTTGGGAGGCAATCGGCGGCAGAAGGCGGTCTCGAAGGTATCCCGGTCCTAAGCCATGGAGCGCTTTAAAGATGGTAACCAAGACCTTGAATTGCACCCGAAAGACTACCGGTAGCCAGTGTAGGCCGCGCAGGATAGGTGTTATATGGGAGCAACGCGGTGCTCCCTCTATCACCCGCGCGGCCGCATTCTGGACTAACTGGAGCCTCCGGGTGCTCTTCAAGGGGAGCCCCATGTAGAGAGCATTGCAATAGTCCAGGCGGGAAGTGACGAGGGCATGAGTGACTGTGCGTTTAGATATGAGGATAATGTAAATCAATGTAAAAAACAAATGAAAGAATTTTTTGATTATAATTTGGGTAAGGGAACTTCGATAGAAATGGTGTGGGACACTAGCAAGGCCTTTATGAGAGGAAATTTGATATATATTAATAGTAGACAGAGGAGAAAATTACAAAAACAGCGTAGGGATTTAGAAGAGGAAATTCAGAGGAAACAACAATTATTGGTATATAATCCACATGATTTAAAAACTACTGAGGTGATAAAGATATTACAGAGTCAATTTAATATGTTAATGGCAGATCAGGTGGCAACCAATATACAATATGCTAAACATAATACTTTTTGTAATGCTAATAAATCAGGGAGGTGGTTGGCATCAGGGCAAATCATGTTAAGGAAGACAGAAAGCATGTACTATTGAAAGTATTGAATACAAGGGTAAAGTGCGATTTCAACAGGATAAAATTTAAAAAGCTTTCTTGGAATATTATACAAATTTATATGCCAGAGATACAATATTGAATATGGATATTGATAAATATTTGAAAGAATATAAGGTTAAAGGTTTAACTAATGAACAAAGGGAAGAGTTGAATCGGCCTACAACTTCTGAGGAAATTATTTTGGTAATAAAGCAATTAAAAATAGGGAAATCCCCGGGCACAGATGGACTTACAGCAATATATTATAAAAAGTTACAGGATGAGATAGTTGGTCCACTTATGGAGTTATTTAATCAGATACTGATGGGAGGAGGAGTGCCACCATCATGGAGGACTACTTTTATTTCATTGATACCAAAAGAGGATCAGGATTGTACTAAGCCTGGGAATTATAGACCGATTTCACTCTTGAATAATGATTATAAGATTTTTGCGAAAATAATGGCAAATAGGTTAATGGAAATTGTACAACAAAGGATTCATACTGACCAGTCTGGTTTTATAAAAGGGAGACAAATGAGGAATAACGTTAGGCAGATAGTGAATTTATTGGAATATTTGGAAAAGAAAAATCAGATTCCGGCAGCGTTTATATTCTTGGATGCAGAGAAAGCTTTTGATCGTTTGCATTGGGAATTTTTATTTAAATTAACAGACAAAATGCAATTTGGAAATAGTTTTATACGAATACTTAGGGCAATTTATGGAGAGCAAACAGCTCAGATAATAATTAATGGTAGTTAGACAGATAGTTTTAAAATTGCGAAAGGAACAAGGCAGGAGTGTCCTTTATCACCTTTATTGTTTATTTTGTCTTTGGAACCTTTATTGGATAAGATAAGAGAGTTAAGGGAGATAGAGGGTATTAGAATTAGAAGACATGAATACAAAGTCAGAGCATTTGCAGATGATTTGGTTGTTATGTTGACTCAGCCTGTAAATTCGAGTGTATATTTGTTGGAAGTAATTAATCAATATGGAAGGGTCTCAGGGTTTAAAGTGAATCAAAATAAAACAAAAGTGTTAACCAAAAATATGATTAAGAACCAGAAAGAAAAACTAGAGGAAATAACAGGATTTGAAATTGTAAAAAAAGTTAAATATTTAGGAGTCTTTCTTACTTCATCAAATGTAAAATTGTATAAGAATAATTATGATGTGTTATGGAAAAAAATTCAGAAGGAAATGAATACTTGGAAAAAATTACAATTATCTTTGTTGGGGAGAATAGCAGCTATAAAAATGAATGTTTTGCCTAAATTCTTGTTCTTGTTTCAGATGATACCAATAATTAAGAAAGACAAAAATTGGACAAAAGATTGGAATTAATAAATTTATATGGGAAGGGAAAAAAGCGAGAGTCAAAATGAAAATAATGCAAGATACACGGGAAAGAGGAGGATTAAAAATGCCTAATTAAAACTGTATTATGAAACAGTTGTTCTTTCGGTAATAAGTGATTGGTTTAATTTGACAGAGGAAAGGATTTTGAATATAGAAGGTTATGATTTATTATATGGTTGGCATGCATATTTATTGTATGATAAGAAAGTAGATAAAGCTTTTAAGAATCATGTGTTGAGAATTTCTCTTCTGCATGTCTGGAAAAAATATTATTATAAGTTAAATTATAAAATTCCCATATGGGCAAGTCCTCGGCACGCAGTAGAGAATATAAATATAGAACAGGAACAAGAAATGATTACTTATAAAGATCTTTTATACAATGAGAGGGGAAATCTACAATTAAAATCTTTGGATACATTAAAAGAAGAAGGGAGGAATTATACTTGGTTTCAATATGGACAGTTAAAGGCTAGATGGAAAGAAGATCAGAAAATTGGTATTATTCAAAATGAAGAAAATTTGGTTAAACAAATTAGAAATCAAACCCAGGGGCATATAAAGAGATTGTATACTGTGTTGATAGAAATAGATTCTGAAAGAGATTTAATAAAGGATTGTATGATAAAATGGGCACAGAATATTCAAGAACCAATAATGTTGGAAACATGGGAAAAATTGGGTTAGAAATGTTAAATTTACATAGCGCAGAATTTAAGGAAAATTTTATAAGATGTTTTATAGATGGCATTTAGATCCTAAGAAATTATCATGTATGTATCCAGATATGCAAGCGAAATGTTGGAGATGTAATTGTGATGATGCTACATATTTTCATGTATGGTGGACTTGTAAGAAAATTAAGTCTTTCTGGATAAGAATCTGGTGGATTATGCAGAATGTTCTGAAGAAGAAGATAAAGTTCCTACCGCAATTTTTCTTTTGGGAATAACAACGGACTGTACAGTGATTGAGACTAAGTTGATTTTGAACTTAATAACAGCAGCAAGACTGTTGATTGGACAATATTGGAAGAAAAAAGAATTACCCACAATAGAAGAATGGATATTGAAAGTTTCCAATTTGGCTGAGATGGCTAAAATTTCAGCCTTCTTGAAAGACAGTACTCAAGAAAAATATTTAAATGAATGGAAGAACTGGATTGATTATATTCAAAATAGATATCAGATTAAGAAATTTCGGATTGCCTTTGAATGAAGGATGTTGTTTTTGATTTTAATGGAAGAAGTCAGGTTATGTGGGAGAGAAGGATTATAATTGTGTTAGATTTTAAAAATTTAATGTATGACTGTTTGTTTAATGAACTATACCTTGTGTTTTCTCCGGGAAGTCGGGGGGGGAGGGGGTTTTGGAGGGAGGGGGGAAGGTGGGGGAGGGGGAAAAATTTAATTGTTCTAAAACTTTTTCAATAAAAAAAAAAAAGAAAATCCCTTACAGACATTTTGCATGAGACTGGAAAAAATGCACTTACAACCTGTGGCTTTCATTATTAGAAAAAAAGCAATAGATAAAAGAAAAAAGTGAGCTTTTTTATAATCATAGGGTAAGTTTTTTTTGTAATTGTACTTACATTTGCCGCAAAAGGAATTGGAAGCTTCTTTGTATTTTTTGTTTATTCTTAGCACTTTGGGAATTTTTTTCCCTTTCTTTCCAATCCGTATTTCTTGGTGTTTGTTCTTATGTTTTCCGTAAAATTTTTAATAAACTTTAGTTTTAAAAATTAAAAAAAAAGAAAAAGGAAGCAACCTTGGTTTTGGTTTCCAAAGACTGGATGGCAATTGGTCTGCCATGAGAGGTAATGGACATGAACAAAACCCCTGGAAATAATTCTGTTTCAAAAAGTCAATTAAAAGCAGTTTTCCGATGTAGAAAGGAATGAGGAGAAAATAATCCCACCCAATTTAACTTTTTCAGAAAACCCACCACTACCCTTTATAGTTATCTCTGTATATTACTGTATATTACTAGGATGCTGATACAAGAGAAATATGAGTTCAAGCTTTGCAAGTCTATAAAGCAAAGGAAAGCTGAAGTAACATAACTGCAGTTGTGAATTCACAACTTGTTAAGCTGCTTTGCTTAACAACTGAGTTGCCAGTCCCAATTCTGGTTGAAAAAAGAACTGGATATCACCTCTATTTTCACTAATACAGCAAACCCACTCATTGTTTAATGTTTAATATGTCTTGGGATTTCTGAGGAGCAGATTTATCACACCTTATGTTATTTTCTTTAGAGTCTTTTATGGGTCATTCCTTTCAGGCACTGTTTGAGATTTTATCTCATACACCTATGATTCTTTTTGCAGATTCTATGGCTACCTAAAGGGATGCGGTGGCTCAGGGGCTAGAATGTTGAGCTTGTCGATCGAAAGGTTGGCAGCTCAGCAGTTCGAATCCCTAGTGCTGCCGTGTAACGGGGTGAACTCGTTACTTGTCCCAGCTTCTGCCAACCTAGCAGTTTCGAAAGCACGTAAAAATGCAAGTAGAAAAAATAGGGACCACCTTTGGTGGGAAGGTAACAGCGTTACCTGAGCCTTTGGCGTTGAGTCATGCTGGCCACATGAACACGGAGATGTCTTCGGACAGCGCTGGCTCTTCAGCTTTGAAACGAAGATGAGTCGGCAACGACTAGCATGTATGTGCGAGGGGAACCTTTACCTTTACCTTTTATGGCTACCTAAACTTAAAAATAATTATTTCACTTTCCTTTTTTCCTGCTTAAGTCTGATTATAAGGATACCTTGGGATAAGAAGGAGAGTTAATTTTCTTAGGCACATGGATCCAAAGGCCAGAGAGATGGCACTAGGAAATTTATTCCACTTTAGTTATTCTCTTTTTCTTTCTTCAGTATTAGCTAATGGATCATGGTTATGAGCCATTAGCTAATACTTAATAACACATGCTTCATTTAACAGGTTTGAGGTGCAGGATGACAGGTAAAGGTATTCCTCTGGAAATAGATGGTAGCAGCAGTAACTACCAAAAACATACAAGAAGCCAGAAAGCCAAGGCCAGAATGTATTATCAACCAAGAGGCCAACAAAAGATGAAGGCAGGGACCTCCTCCCATCCTAAGTACTCACTTCTTGTCATTACAGAATTTAAAATAAAGCAAAAAAAGAAGAAAAGAGGGAGAACTCCCTGAAAACTCCCCAGAAGGAGGATAAGTGACAGAGGGGGAAAATAAATTTTAAAAATGTTATTTTCATGGAAGCAGTGGTTTTTTACATGATGCTCAAAAGAACCTTGATAAACTTTGGAAAGGAAAAACTAAAAACTGCAGTTAGAATAAAGGCAACCTTCAAATGTAAGATCAATCAGCCTATTGATAACATACTTTGCAAATTGTACTCTTCAAATTGTACTCTGCTCAAAGAGAAGCAGGAGATCAAGCCATATTCAAAATCCAGTAAAAGTTGAGTTTATCTGAGATTTTGTTCATTGGGTGATAGAGTTTTCTTCTGCACTGTCAATAGATTATGAGATGGTTCTGGGCAGCAATTACTTTGCCTATAGAACCAATCTATCAATTTATTACGTACCATGCTTCCTTAGTAAAGCTCTTATTTTAGCCCAACTATTAAGTAGCCCCCCCCTTCATGGATTACTGCCTTCTTGTAGCGAAGGGTCTTGCGTTGCTCAATGAAGCTATGAGCTATGCTGTG
Organism: Ahaetulla prasina; assembly: GCF_028640845.1. Classification (NCBI taxonomy): domain Eukaryota; kingdom Metazoa; phylum Chordata; class Lepidosauria; order Squamata; family Colubridae; genus Ahaetulla; species Ahaetulla prasina. Next base: position 66,792,538 of record NC_080546.1, read on the forward strand.
CAGGGACACCCAAGATGGACAGGTCATAGCAGAGAGCTCTGACAAAGTGTGATTCACTGGAAAAGGAAACGGCAACCCACTCCAGTATCTTTGCCATGAAAACCTCATAGGCAGTACCAAAAGGCAAAAAGATATGATGCTGGAAGATGAGCCCTTCAGGTTGGAAGGTGTCCAATATGCTACTGGGGAAGAGCAGAGGGCTAGTACTAGTAGCACCAGAAAGAGTGAAGCGATTGGGCCAAAGCCGAAAGGATGCTCAGCTGTGCATGCATCTGGTGATGAAAGTAAAGTCCGATGCTGTAAAGATCTATTCTCCATAGGAACCTGGAATATAAGATCCATGAATCAAGGCAAGCTGGACGTGGTCAAACAAGAGATGACATGACTGAACATTGACATCTTAGGAATCAGCGGACTAAAATGGACAGGAATGGGTGAATTTAATTCAGATGACCATCAGGTATACTACTGCAGGCAAGAATCCCTCAGAAGAAATGGAGTAACTTTCATAGTCAATAAAAGAGTAGGAAAAGCAATACTGGGATACAATCCCCAAAATGACAGAATGATCTCAGTTCGAATCCAAGGCAAACCATTCGATATCACAGTAGTCCAGATCTATGCCCCAACCACTGGTGCTGAAGAGGATGAAATTGACCAGTTCTATGAAGCCTACAGCACCTTATAGAATTAACACCAAAAAATGATGTCCTTATCATCATGGGGGATTGGAATGTCAAGTAGGAAGCCAAAAGATAACCAGAATAATAGGCAGGTTTGGCCTCGGAGTACAAAATGAAGCAGGGCACAGGCTGATAGAATTTTGTCAAGAAAATACGATAGTTATAACAAACACTCTTTTCCAACAACTCAAGAGACGACTGTACACATATTTTTTTTTTACATTTATATCCCGCCCTTCTCTGAAGACTCAGGGCGGCTTACATTGTGTAAGGCAATAGTCTCATTCTATTTGTATATTTATATACACAGTCAACTTATTGCCCCCCCAACAATCTGGGTGTTGTGTCTCGTCTGATCACCTCAGCCGGGGTCTTCTTAACTGCTTCCGAACACGGAGGAATGTTCTAGTATTCCTCCCGGCCCCAGCCCTGGCTCCATGCCCAGACAGGCTGAAGAGGAAGGAATACCTCCAGCCCCCAGTTCTGGCTCCATGCCCAGGCAAATGGAGCAACTAAACCCCTCCCCCTCCTCCACAGCATGTGAGCCTGAGGGAGGTCAATTACCAACAGCTGCCGACTGGAGTGACCCTCGCGTCAGAAGACTTGATAGGCGGAGGCAACAGAAGGAAGGGAGGGGCAGGCCTGAATAAGTGCTGAGTCATGGAGCCACACCCCATGGCCTATATAAAGGATCTGCTTTCTGGCATTCTCTGAGTCAGGCAAAGTCTAAACATATCTTGCTGAAGTCACTTTCTGGTCTCCTGCCTGCCCTGAGGACTTTGCTAGGACTTTGGCAGAGCTGCAGAGGCACACCTGATTCGGATTTCCCTGACCCGGCCGTCAGCGGAGGAGTGGGACACGACACTGGGTCCTCATTTTACCTACCTTATAAAGGATGGAAGGCTGAGTCAACCTTGGGCCTGGTGGGACTAGAACCTGCAGTAATTGCAGGCAGCTGTATTTAATAACAAGCTTCTTACAGCCTGAGCCACACCGCGGCCCCTTGAGCTGCGGTGGAAATCACCAGACGGTCAACACAGAAATCAGGTTGACTACGTGCTCTGCAGCCAAAGATGCAGTAAAATCAAGACCAGGAGCTGACTGTGGCTAAGATCATGAGCTTCTCATTGCAAAATTTAGACTTAAATTGAAGAAAGCACTAGGCCATTCAGGTATGAACTAAATCATATCCCTGATGAATATACAGTAGAGGTGACAAATATATTTAAGGAATTAGATCTTATAGACAGAGTGCCTGAAGAATTATGGATGGAGATTTGCAACATTGTAAAAGAGGTAGCAAGTAAAACCATCCCAGTGCAGTGCAGAGTACATCATGAGAAAGGCAGGGGTAGATGAATAAAAAGTTGGAATTAAGATTGCTGGGAGAAATATCAACAACCTCAGATATGCAGATGATACCACTAAAGAGGAGGAGGAAGAGGAGCTAAAGAGCCTCTTGATGCGGGTAAAGAAGGAGAGTGCAAAAGTTGGCTTGAAACTCAACATTAAGAAAATTAAGATCATGGCATCTGGCCATCTCAATTCCTGGCAAACAATCCGTCGTATTTCTCCCTAAAGTTGGTGTATTGCTGCAATGTCCAGCAGTCAGGGAGATTAATTGCAATGTCTGAGTTATCAGAAGTAATTGCTGTGCTCGTGCTGCCTTTGAAAGTAGTTGCTGTGTTCATGCTGCTTTTGCGAAGTTGGAATGCTTGAGGTTGTTGTGACTCTTTTGGATCTTCCACTCTTGTTTTCTTTCCAAAATAAGAGTCAAACTCTGTTGCCTTTTCACCCTGTTAGTGTTAGGCTACTGCAAAAAAAATAAAACAGTGATTTATTTATTTATTTATTCATATTTTTATACCGCCCTTCTCTGAAGACTCAGGGCGGTGTACAGCGAATAAAACGACAGAAATCCTAAACAAATTAAAATACTACAACCAATTTAAAAATCTGATTCGACCGCTGTATACTTAAAATATTAGCTAAAATTTTATCAAAAACTAAAACCCTATTAAAACCCTATTAAAACCCATTAAAACCCCCCATACTAAAATCAATCAGGCCAGCCCCGCTTGGTGAAAAAAGAAAGTCTTGAGCTCACGTTTAAAGGTCCGGAGATCAGGGAGGAGACGGAGTCCCACTGGCAGCTCATTCCATAAAGCCGGGCCCCCGACAGAAAATGCTCTTCCCCTGGGGCCGCCAGCCGACATTGCCTAGCCGACGGCACCCTAAGAAGGCCCTCCCTGTGAGCGCGCACTGGATGTACTGGACAATGGGAGGTAACTGTTGGCAGCAGGTGGTCCTGTAAATAGGGTGATGTAGTTTGGACTCCATTGTGGTTGTAAATTGAGGACTACAGGTAATGGAAGGGATCCGATCTGTTTTCACCCAATATTGTACAGTCTGTTTTCATCCATTGCTGTGGACAATTTGTAATGTACAAATACAAATTGTCTGAAATGGTATAGCATGGTTGGACTAAGATGGTCCCTTCCAACTGGGTTTACTGCTGGGTGCATTCCTTGGGTCTTCTAGTCCAACTCCCTGTCCAGTCTTGAAAACTGGATGTGAATCCCTCTTTGTGAAGTGGGGCCTGGGGAGGCAGGTGGGCTTTCTGATCACGTACCTGGCTCCTTGCTACGTGACAGCAGCCCTGCCCGAGCTGCTGGATGTAATCACCGGGATGGCGGTTGAGACCCCCAGACTTATGGTCATGGGGGATTTTAACCTGCCATCAGTGGGCGAGGAGTCCATGGCAGCTCGGGAGTTCATGGCTTCCATGACGGCCCTGGACCTGACCCAGTTAGTGACAGGTCCCACTCACATTGGGGGAAACACTCTGGACTTGATTTTCATCTCTGGACAGTGGTTGAATGATCTGGAACTAGGGGATATAGTTATCAAACCTTTGTCATGGTCGGATCATTCTCTCCTTAAACTCGACTTTTGAATCGCTGACCCTCACCGCAGGGAGACGGGACCGGTTCGCTGGTTCCGTCCCAGGTGCCTGATGGACCCGGAGAGGTTCCAGATGGAGCTTGGGCCGCTACCTGAGGACTTGGCCGCGGCTTGACTGGGGACCTTATCGTTGCCTGGGAAGGGGCGGCGGCGGGGGCTCTGGATCGGGTCGTGCCTTTGCGGCCTCTGACTCAGTGCCGCTCTTGATTAGCTCCTTGGTATTCCGACGAGCTGAGACAGATGAAGCACCGGAGAAGATGCCTAGAGAGTAATTGGAGGTCCACCCGATCCGAATCTGACTGGACACTAGTGCGGTCTCAAATTCAGACCTATCTGGTGGCAATGAAGGTGGCAAAACGGGAGTATTTTTCCACCCTCATTGCATCTGCAGATAACCACCCAGCCACCCTGTTTCGGGTGACCCGCTCCCTTATCCATCAGGGAGCATTGGAAGACACCCTGCAGGGGCGAGCTGAGGAGTTTGTACAGTATCTGCAAGATAAAATCGCTCAGATTTGGGAAGGGTTGGATGGGTAGGGCCGGGCGAGATGGCGGAGGCTGGTCTTGAAGTTTCTATCTGGGATGAGTTCGATTCTGTGACTCCTGAGGACATGGACAGGATACTGGGGGGTGGGGGGCTGAATGCGACCACATGTTTATTGGGCCCATGTCCCTCCTGGTTGGTGCTGGCCACCCGGGAGGTTACACGTGGTTGGCTCCAGGGAATTGTTAATGCTTCTTTGATGGAGGGTGTTTTCCCTTCTGCCTTGAAAGAGGCAGTGGTGAGGCCCCTCCTCAAAAAGCCTTCACTGGATCCAGCCATTTTAACTAATTATCATCCTGTCTCCAACCTTCGCTTCACGGCAAAGGTTGTTGAGAGTGTGGTCGCACAACAGTTCCCTCAGTACCTGGATGAAACTGTCTATCTAGACCCATTCCAGTCCGGCTTCCGGCCCGGTTACAGCACAGAGACGGCCTTGGTCGCGTTGGTTGATGATCTCTGGAGGGCTCGGGACAGGGGTTGTTCCTCTGTCCTAGTCCAATTAGATGTCTCAGTGGCTTTCGATACCATCGACCATGGTATCCTGCTGCGACGGCTTGGGGGGATGGGAGTGGGTGGCACCGTTTATCGGTGGTTCTCCTCCTATCTCTCCGACCGGTCGCAGATGGTGTTGGCAGGAGGGCAGAGGTCAACGCCGAGGCGCCTCCTATGTGGGGTGCCACAGGGGTCGGTCCTCTCGCCTCTTCTGTTCAACATCTATATGAAACCGCTGGGTGAGATTATCCGTGGCTTTGGGGTATGATGTCATCTGTACGCTGATGACACCCAGCTGTACATATCCACCCCAGGCCACCCCAACGAGGCCGTTGACATCATGTCCCGGTGTCTGGAAGCCGTACGGGTTTGGATGGGGAGGAACAGACTTCAGCTCAATCCCTCAAAGACCGAGTGGCTGTGGATGCCAGCTTCCCGGTACAGCCGGCTTACTCCATTGCTGACTGTTGGGGCGAGTCGTTGGCCCCCACAGAGAGGGTACGCAACTTAGGCATCCTCCTGGATGCACGGCTGTCCCTTGAAGATCATTTGAAGGCCGTCGCCGGGGGCTTTCTATCAGGTTTGCCTGATCCGCCAGTTGCGTCCCATCACTGAGTGCAATGATGTTTAAACAACACTCATGTGGCTGCTTCACTCTATGACTGTAACCCTGGCTGTTAGATTGAGCGACGGAAGAGACAGACAGTGTTCTTCAGTAACAACAGCTCTTTATTAGTAGACCAGTACAATCCAACAACAGGCTTGTCTGACAGCTTGCCCTTTTATAGGGAGCTGCCAGACTGCCTAACCAATGAGCTTTCAGTATTTTCCCACCAGTTTTTTGGCAGACCTGAGTGAAGCTTACAGCTCACTCCTTATTTGGTATGTAACACCCCTCCCCTCTGGAAAACATTTTAACCAATCACAACATATTTATAGAATAGAATAGAATAGAATAGAATAGAATAGAATAGAATAGAATAGAATAGAATAGAATTTTATTGGCCAAGTGTGATTGGACACACAAGGAATTTGTCTTGGTGCATATGCTCTCAGTGTACATAAAAGAAAAGATACGTTCATCAAGGTACAACATTTACAACACAATTGATGATCAATATATCAATATAAATCATAAGGATTGCCAGCAACAAGTTATAGTCATACAGTCATAAGTGGAAAGAGATGGGTGATGGGAACTATGAAACGATTAATAGTAGTGCAGATTCAGTAAATAGTCTGACAGTGTTGAGGGGATTATTTGTTTAGCAGAGTGATGGCCTTTGGGAAAAAACTGTTCTTGTGTCTAGTTGTTCTGGTGTGCAGTGCTCTATAGCGTCGTTTTGAGGGTAGGAGTTGAAACAGTTTATGTCCAGGATGCGAGGGGTCTGTAAATATTTTCACGGCCCTCTTCTTGATTCGTGCAGTATACAGGTCCTCAACGGAAGGCAGGTTGGTAGCAATTATTTTTTCTGCAGTTCTAATTATCCTCTGAAGTCTGTGTTTTTCTTGTTGGGTTGCAGAACCGAACCAGACAGTTATAGAGGTGCAAATGACAGACTCAATAATTCCTCTGTAGAACTGAATCAGCAGCTCCTTGGACAGCCGAAGCAGTTATAAGGGTTTTGCGGTGTCTATTTGTAATGCATGGGTTGCCGGACACACTGGTATCGGATAATGGCCCGCAATTCACTGCTACCCAATTTGAAGGGTACTTAGCCGAAATGGGCATCCATCATGCCCTCTCGGTGCCATTCCATCCGGCTAGTAATGGCCTTGCAGAACGTTTTGTAAGAAGTGCCAAGGAGGCACTTTCAAGAATTAGCTCAGGGGACTGGCAAACCAAAATTGACACCTTCCTGGCCGTACAGCAAGGTACATCTTGTGTGGCCACTGGCCGCAGCTGAGCAGAGTTATTAATGGAAGGAGACTCTGATGCCCATTAGATAGATTAAATCCAATTTATTCCCCTGATGGGTATCCAACAACAAGAGATAAAACAAGGGTATTTACAACTAGTGATCCTGTATTCGCCAGAAATTACAGTGAAGGTTCCCTTTGATTAGAAGGGACAATTCTAGAGGTGACAGGTCCCAAATCGTATTTAGTGGATATGGGAGATGGAAGGATTTGGAAAAGGCACATAGATCAGGTACGAAAAAGACTTGAAGCCAAAACAGATACCGAACAACCAGGCCCTGACTACCAAATGTTTACGCCAACAGCTAGCTCAAGCTCGAGGCGGTCGGAGGACTTATCTGAAAGTGGCGAAGTCCAGCGACCCTGTCAGCCTCCGCTTTAATTTAGTGTATTTCTCCTACTAGATTATATGACTATTTTATTACCTTGTTAAAAGTTTGCTCTACTGATTGTCTTACATGCTTTATGGAGAAGGGGGGGAGGTTTTCACTGTTCCCAGCGTCGGCTGACATTGTATGTGGGGGAGAGGGGAAATGCCATTTTCAAAACCAGAGGTTTGAATTGTGTTGGCGCGTAAATGTAACGGCAGCTGCTGATTCCACATTCCATTCAGAAGATTGACAGAGGGAGAATATCGGAAGTGAAACTACACGTGGCTGAGGAGAAAGAAGACATTGGACTATTATTGTATGACCTCTAGCAGGGGGAGGGTTCAGGAGAGAATATGACTCTGGGGTTTTGATTTACTTCCAGTTCCAGCTTTGCTTTCACCGCATCCAGACTTGTATGATAAAGATTACCAAATTCTTCAACATGATGAAGTTGGGTTTTTATTTTCTCAAACACTGATCTGGGGCAGGCTCACATTAAGCTGGAATTCACCCAAAATCAGTCATCCCGGATCACAACCGAGGGGACTGAAATTTTTTTTTTTTTCCCCACAACGATGTCGGAGCACGAATGTGAACCTGATGAGGAACAGCTGGCAGACATCTCATCCCAGGACCATCGCAGAGAAGCTGATAAGAAGTATTTTCTGGGAAAAAAGCCAATCTCAGAAGATGAGCTGGAGGAGTCAGAAGCAGCTTTGGCAGCCACATCAAGCCCTCCCAAATACTCAGGAATTTCTGCAGAGTGGCTGGAGAAATTACAAATAGAGGAAAAACAGGAGAAGGCCAAACTGGATTTTAAAAGCTTTCCAGACCCGGAGGAACCACAATCCGGAGTTACTAGACATAAACAACAAAGAAAACTCTCTGCTTGGCAACAGGAGCAGCAAATTAAAGATCAATTACAAATTGCAGAAGCGGTCAGACTGTATCGTGAGGCGAAAGAGCGACAGAGATATCGTGAAAGGTATGAAAACCCCACCCAAACGCCCTGGGGGGAGAGGGAACAGGTGGAAACAGAAATTTCAATGGCCACCGGTGATGCAGCATACACCAAAGAGCTTCAGGAGGACCGAGAGCCTGAGCTGCGTTCTCCAGGAGCTGCAGATATGGCCACGGGTCAGGGGGTCCCCACTCCACAAATGTTGCCTCGCAGAAGAAAAAAACCTAAAATTCCACCAATTCCCAGAAAGTTTGATGGAGACCCCAAAGAATTAGGCTTATTCCAGGCTATTTTGGATAGCCACATGCAAGAATGGGGGGAAGATTATCTGTCAGAAGCCTCTAGAGTAAGAAGCGTGACTCAAGTCTTGAGTGGTAGGGCGGCTTCCTGGTACGTGACTTTATACCAAGAGGATTCCCCTCTCCTAAGGAATTACCATCATTTTATGGCCGCCCTGAGAATGAGATTTGAGGACCCCTTGGCAGAGCAAAAGGCCAAGATTCGCATGAGGTCCATCAGACAAGGGAGGAGACCAGTGACCGACTACAACCAAGAATTCAGCGAACTGGTACCTCTCATGAGAGGGTGGTCGGAAGTGGCTCTTTTGGACTTATACAAAGACGGTCTAAATGGAGAATTATATAAATTATGTAGAGCCCGAGCATCCCCGACTACCCTGCATGGCTGGTACACCCTGGCAGCAGAAATGGAGATAGACCTAGCCAAGGACCGCCTGCGAAGCAATCGTACTTGGAGGCAAACCCAACCTCAATTCCAGAGGGAACCAACCAAGGATTCTATTGCAGTGGAGAGTGGGAAGAAGAAACCCACAGGCTGTTTCAGATGTGGAAAAGAAGGCCACCGAGCCGCTGATTGTCGGGCGAAGCTGCCGCCAAAGGCGACCCCTAGTGGCAAAAAACTAACGGCGCAGGTGGAACCAAAATCGCGAGAGGTCGCAAAGAGGGGAACAGATGACGCAAAGTACGCTCCTCCCATCAAGAAGGAATTTGGGACTCCGACCGGGTCAGATGACACCGAGCCATCTTTGGAATCGGATGAGGACCTCTTGGTGAGTTGGAAAGGGGGGCCCTTTACCGTTCCTGTACACCTGCATATCCCATCCTCAGGAATGCAAGGGGAAATGCTAGCCCTCTTAGACTCTGGGTGTACCCGATGTATCTTAAGCCCCGAGGTGGTGGAGAAAATGGAACTAGGGCTAAAAACATTGAGCAGGCCCATAGCCTTCTGCCAACTAGATGGATCGATAACGGGGGGAGGCCCAGCCCACTTTGTGACAGAGCCCATAGAGATGACCATAGATGACCATAAAGAAATCATAAACTTCATAGTTGCTCCAGGGATGGACCAACCTCTCGTGCTGGGTCTCTCGTGGCTCCGAAAATGGAACCCTAAAATAAACTGGAGAACAGGGGTGATGCGACTCCGCACAAAGGCACAAAGGGAGAAGAACATAATTTTAAAAACCCCTGATCCTGATTGCCCTGAGAAACTAGGGGCGATGGTTGAGCGCCTAGACGGGGAGGAAAAAATTTCTAAAGAGTACTGGGACCTACGAGAGGTTTTTATTGAAAAGGCCTCTGACGTACTGCCTCCCCATAGGCCCACAGACTGTGCAATAGAAATTCTACCAGGAGTGAAACTCCCGAAACCGAAATCTTACCCCATGACCCAAAAAGAATTAGGGGAATTATGGAACTTCATAGATAAAAATTTAGAACGAGAATTCATTCAACCGGCTAGGCCTCGGGTTGCAGCCCCAGTCATGTTCCAGGAAAAGAAAGATGACACCTTTCGCTTGATAGTTGACTATAGAAATCTGAACTGTGTGTGCGTGGAAAATGTATACCCCATGCCTCTTATGAAAGACATGCTCGCCCACTTGGCCAACGGAAAGTTCTTTACTAAACTGGACTTACGAGAAGCGTATTACAGAGTACGCATAAAGGAAGGGGATGAATGGAAAACAGCGTTCAATTGTCCCCTTGGTTGCTTTCAATTCCGAGTCTTACCATTTGGGTTGCAAGGGGCCCCAGCAGTTTTCATGCAACTAATAAATGAGGTTCTCCATGAACACTTGTTTAAAGGGGTTCTTGTTTATCTTAATGACATACTTATCTACACTGAAACCATGGAGGAGCATGTGAAGCTAGTAAGAGCAGTACTTAAAAAATTGCTGGCCGCTGAACTTTATGCAAAATTGTCGAAATGTGAATTCCACCAATCAAAAATCGACTATCTGGGATACCGTATTTCCTCTGATGGCTTGGAGATGGACCCTGCCAAAATCCGAGCAGTACTAGAGTGGGCACCTCCTCGCACCCGCAAACAATTACAGAGCTTTCTGGGATTTGCTAATTTTTATTGTCAATTCATTCCCTCTTTTGCTGAAATTGCCCTGCCAATCACCAATCTCCTCAAAACAAGCGGAAATACTAAACCCAAACCATCCTTACCACTGAAGTGGTCAATGGAGTGTCAGGCCGCTTTTGAGAAGTTGAAGTGATTGTTCGCCGCCGAGCCTGTCCTCAAGCACCCTGACATGGAATCCCCATTCGTGGTTCAAGCTGATGCTAGCGACGTAGCAGTCGGAGCAGTTTTACTCCAAACCAATGCTAACAGTGAGCTACAACCATGTGCTTACACATCTCGTAAACTCACTGAAACAGAACAGAGATGGGCCATCTGGGAAAAGGAGGCTTTTGCAGTGAACTGGGCTCTCCAAACATGGAGACAATTCTTAGAGGGGGCCAAACACCCTTTTGAAGTATGGACTGATCATAAAAACTTAGAAGCCCTGAAAACTCCCAGAAAGCTATCACCAAAGCAAGCTCGATGGACCCAATACTTTTTTTTTTTTTTTTATTCAAAAAGTTTTTATTAGTCAAAAAAGGTTTATACAAATACATATCAGGTATGGTAAATTTTCATTTTTCTTATCTAAAATAAGAATTTTACTCAAATTTTTTAACACATACAACAGCCATATGGCAAGCAGGTGACACGAAGTAGCTAAGTTTACAAATTTTAAATCGTAATAAAGAAGGGTCAAGAATAAACAGAATATCGTACAAAAGAGAATAAGGAAAACCAACACAATCCCAAATATCTTTATCACTTCCTAGTTTTGGATCTCAGAACTCTGGGTTCACCCTGACCCAACTCCAGGGCCGCAACAGCGGCAGCCGCTTCCGCCCCATGATCTATAACCTCCCCTTCTTCAATTCCTGGGTCATCTGATTCCAGGAGGGCTTTGTGTTCCTCCACATAGGCCGTAGCCTCCAATTGTACTGATTTTTTCGTAATGCCCTCCCGGAAAATCATCAATCCTCTGGCATCAGCCATCTGAAGCCCACTCCTTCTGGTACAATTTGCTTGACAAAAATAATATTTCTTTCTTTTTCACGTACCTGTCTGGGAATCTGCCTCAGAATGGCTATCTCCCTGCCCCTGTAAATCAGTGCCCCACTCCTATGTTTTCTAAGAATTTCATCTCGTCTCTCTTCTCACAAATTTGACATGAACCTCTCTGGGAACTGCATGCGTGCATATTGCGAATTAACTCTATAAACTCGATCCACATCCCAATTCATGAAATCAACACCTCTCCCAAGAAATTCTCCCAACAATTTAGTCACAACATCTCTCAAGTCTTCTTGGTCCACTTCTTCCAAATTTTGAAACCTAAGGAAATAAGACATTTTATCCATCTGTAGTCCAAGCACAGCATTGCCTGTCGTCTCCTCTCTTTTCTGCACTGCCCGCATCTCACCCTCCAAACCTTCCACTTTCTGCTTGTTTTCTGCTGAAACTTGTTGAGTATCCTTTAAATCCTTTTGGATAGTCACAATTTCTGCTCTTATTTCATCCAATTTCTTGTCCATATTAGATAACTTTTCCAAAATTCTCTCCATCTCTCCAGCAGTTGGTCTCTGACCTTTTGCCATTAAGGAAAAAAAAAAATACAAAATCCTCAGGCAGGCACAGTATCCTTGTAATTTCCTCCGGATCCACCAGGGGGCACTCACAGGAGCAACGAGTCCAGAGTACAGTTAGTCAACCAGGAAGCCGAAGGGAAGTGATGTCATCAAAATTCTCATAGTGAAGGCGGAAGCTGGACGCCACCACTGTTCCCCAGAAGGAGGGGGGGCCTCAAACCTTCCCTCCTAAATTTCTCCATCACCTCTTCTCTCCAGAGCTCCACAAAACCGGTAATCTTCTTATTTTAAGTTCTCCTCTCTCCAGAATAACTCGTGCTCCTTCCAACCGCAGGGGAGAAAAAACCCCCCCGCACTCCGGAGCACTCCACTCACATTACGATATTCCTTCCTTCTCCTCCTCAATTCTTCTCCGTTCCTGTTCACCACCAGGCTGCTGCAGTTATAAATCCAATGCCCGGTGTCACGGGCACAGCGCCCAGGCGACCAAAATAATGGCCGCGGCCTGTGGCCTCCAAACCCCGCCAAGCCTAGGACGCGCCAGCATCGGTCCCCACAGTCCTGTATGTCGGCTGGGAGACCCCTGGCGAGCCGTCCGTGCGGCAGGTGTCCTTTTCGGAACACCTGGCCCCTGAGGGCCTCGGCGGCGGCCGGATTCGGGCGCTGGAGGCAGGAGAAGCCTTCCAGACGTCCGTTGCCACTGGACACCGGAAGTCGTCTCTGGACCCAATACTTTAACCGCTTTAATTTTGCCTTGCGCTACATTCCTGGGGGAAAGAACTTCCTCGCGGACGCCCTTTCCCATTTACCTCAGTACAACAGTACTCGCAAGGAAATAGCACAACCTATACTCCCAGTGCAACAGTTAGCAGCCCCGGTGATTACTCGTACCCAAGCTCATACCGATCCGATGTTACCGGACGACCTCACCAATTCCCTCAAGGAAGCCTTAAACAAGGATTACTGGTTCTTAGCCCATTCGCACGAGTGCACTCTTCGTGATGGACTAGCTTGGGTAGGAGCGAAGTTGTACGTGCCTGCATCTCTGAGAGAGGTCATACTTTTACGTTGTCATGATGCTAAAATGGCTGGCCATTTTGGATTCGTCAAAACCTTACACCTCCTGAAAAGACAGTTTTGGTGGCCAGGTCTTAAAAAAGACATTGAATCCTATATAGCAAGCTGTCCTGTTTGTGCATCAGCTAAAAGACCACCAGGGAAGCCTCCTGGGTTGCTGCAAACAGTAGCCCATCCAGAAGCCCCACGGAAAGAAATATCCATGGATTTCATAGTGGAATTACCTGAAAGTGGAGGAAATACAGTAATCTGGGTGGTTACTGACCTGTTCTCCAAACAAGTACACTTTATCCCATGTTCCAAAATTCCTTCTTCAAAAACGTTGGCAAAACTGTTTGTCCAACACATCTACAGACTCCATGGGGTTCCTAAATGAATAATCTCAGGCAGAGGGGTGCAATTCACTTCTAAGTTTTGGAGAGAATTTTTGCGGTTGATAGGCTCCACCCAAGGTTTAAGCTCCTCCCATCATCCTCAAACTAATGGCGGCTGTGAACGCTCGAACTCAGTACTGGAACAATACTTACAATGTTACATTAACTATCAACAGGATAATTGGGCAGACTTATTACCATTTGCGGAAGTAGCTTACAATAATTCTGTTCATAGCAGCACTGGATTCACCCCATTTAAAATTGCCTCTGGTCAAGAATTTGTCCCCATTCCCGAACTCCCTGAACAAAAACCATTGATTCCGTCCCTGGCTGAATGGATAGAACAATTGCAAAGTACATGGAAGATTACATGAAAAGCAATTGATGATGCTCATCATTCACACAAAAAACAAGAAGATAAAAAGAGAGCTCCTGAGAAAAAGTTCCAAGTAGGAGATAAAGTTTTCTTATCTACTAACTATTTACAAACAACTCAAAAATCTAAAAAACTTGGACCAAAATATGTGGGCCCATTCCCCATCGTGAAAATCATAAATCCGGTAACGGTCCAACTGGAACTACCTAAATCTCTCAGAAGAATTCACCCAGTTTTCCACGTTAGTTTGCTCAAACCTGAGCACACATCCCCCTTTAGACCAAATCCTACTAAGGCCCCTGTACCTATCCTCATCAACGGGGAAGAACATTTTGAAATTAAAGAAATTCCAGACTCTAGAAAACATAGAAATAAAATCCAATATCTGATAGCATGGAAACACTTCCCTCTATCACAAGCTGAATGGGTTAACAAAGAAGATATTCGGGCCCCCAAAAAACTGGCACTATTTTATAACAAATATCCTGATAAACCCTAACTTTTCTTTTTCTTTTCCAGGACTAACGTCCTTCTTTCGAAGGAGGGCCGAATGTCAGCCTCCGCTTTAATTTAGTGTATTTCTCCTACTAGATTATATGACTATTTTATTACCTTGTTAAAAGTTTGCTCTACTGATTGTCTTACATGCTTTATGGAGAAGGGGGGGAGGTTTTCACTGTTCCCAGCGTCGGCTGACATTGTATGTGGGGGAGAGGGGAAATGCCATTTTCAAAACCAGAGGTTTGAATTGTGTTGGCGCGTAAATGTAACGGCAGCTGCTGATTCCACATTCCATTCAGAAGATTGACAGAGGGAGAATATCGGAAGTGAAACTACACGTGGCTGAGGAGAAAGAAGACATTGGACTATTATTGTATGACCTCTAGCAGGGGGAGGGTTCAGGAGAGAATATGACTCTGGGGTTTTGATTTACTTCCAGTTCCAGCTTTGCTTTCACCGCATCCAGACTTGTATGATAAAGATTACCAAATTCTTCAACATGATGAAGTTGGGTTTTTATTTTCTCAAACACTGATCTGGGGCAGGCTCACATACGCCCCACGATCTCTCCAGAAGCCAGCAGGGATGACTCTGCTATTAATCCAGGGCCGGAGGGCCAATTGGAGGAGCTGGGAGGAACGGAGAGTCCCTCCGACCAGCTCGACTCCCCACCAGGGAATGAATTGCGCAAGTCAGCCAGGATTAGGAGACGCCCTGGCTACTGCGTGATTACGTTTGTAAATAATATGTAAATAGTAGACTAAGTGTTTTCTGGGAGGGGAGGAGTGTTATGTATTTGAATTTTTGGAGGGAAATTTGGGCGGGAAAAAGCACATTTCTGATTGGCTGATGCCTCAGCCAAAATACTATATAAAGAGGGTTGTTTGCCAGTTGCTTTTGCTGTGTTCTCACAATAAACTTAAGAGCTGTTGTCACCAATGACTGTCTCCTGCCTCCTCATTACCCAAACTTAACAGAGTTCTCTCTTGTTTTGGGGGGCAGGGGCATCCCTAATGGCAGCAATTTTGCTTTTGTGGGGTGAATCGCAGAACCGTCGATCATGTAACCCAGGAACTCTACTCGCAGCAAGGCTATGTGGCATTTTTTGCACTTTACTTTAAGTCCCGCCTTGCTGAATTTAGTTAGTACAGCCCTAAGTTGGGTAAAAAGGGTTGGTTTGTTGGTAGAGGACACCAGGACATCATCAAAATAGGGTACTACCCCAGCAGTGCCCTGCAATAGCCATTCCATGATACTTTGGAACAGTCTTGGTGCCACACTGACACCAAATTGTAAACAGCGGCACTTAAATGCACCCCTGTGGGTGATGATTGTTTGTGCCTCTGCCATTCTGTCATCGACCGGAAGCTGTTGGTAAGCTTGTGCGAGATCAAGTTTGGCAAACATGGTTCCTGTTCCTAATGATTGCAATGAGTGATGAACAATGGGAACAGGATGCTGCAGAGCCTTACTGATTGTGCACTTATAGTCAGCTTTAACCAGCATGACTATCAGGGTTTCCCAGCGGGCATGATTGACTGGTTCAAGGATTCCCTGGCCAATTAATTTGTCCAATTCTTTATTGATCTTTGGCCTAATTGCAAGGGGAAATCTTCTAGGCTTAATTCTAATTGGTGCTATTTTAGGATCTAGGCTGAAGGAAATAGGTGTTCCTTTGTACTTGCCTAGGCCGTTGCTGAAGACGTCCTCAAACTCCTTGATGACATTGTCTGCGCTGGCAACTGCGATGGTGTTGATCCCAGTCACTCCCATGCCCAGGGCCTTGAACCAATCCAAGCTGAGCTAGCTTGGCAGTGCCCCTCCAACCACTGTAATGTTTAATGGGCCTGCAAACCCCCGAAATCAAACCTGGAAGGTTCCGGTCCCAATGACAGGGATACGTTTCCCTTCTCTCGGGTCTCAAGTCTCTCTTCTGTATGCCTGGGACTGTGTTCTTAATCGTTTCCCACAAAATGATAGTCAGGGACAAACCCATGTTGATTTCCATCTTGCACACCATACCTTCAATTTGCACCGTTACATGGATCTTTCTTGCCGCCGAGCTGGTGTGCCTGATGTTAGTCTGAGATGCTTCCTTGTCCTCAGGAGGGGACTTCACTCTGTGCTTAGGTTTCTACTGGTGTGTCTTTCACTTTTCGGGCGTCACGGTAGCAGCGGGTTGCTGTTTTGCTCGAAAAGCTGCTGGCATGCTGGCATGGCAAACTCTGGCCAGGTACCGCTTATGGTCACATTTCTGACACATAGTGTCCTTATGTCTGCACGCTGCCATGGGGTGCGGTCCCCCACAACCCGCGCACAGGGGTTGCTTCCATTCTGTTTTTGAGTAGTATCTCTTTTTTTCGTCTTGGAGTTGGTAAATGTCATTTTCATCTTCTGATGACTTGATCAGCTCGGCACTCTCCTAATGTACTGTGCTCTCCTGATGTTGGCTGCAAAGTTGGCATGCTTCCCACTCTTTGCAGGGCTGTCACTGATTTTTGTGAGTTTTCCACTGCTCTAGCCTTG
The DNA here is from genome assembly GCF_028640845.1 of Ahaetulla prasina. Classification (NCBI taxonomy): domain Eukaryota; kingdom Metazoa; phylum Chordata; class Lepidosauria; order Squamata; family Colubridae; genus Ahaetulla; species Ahaetulla prasina. Next base: position 66,809,283 of record NC_080546.1, read on the forward strand.
TCTAAGGCTGTTTGCAGAGTGAGGGCCGGCTTGGCTAACAACTGCTGTTGAAGGCTAACATTCCTCACTCCACTTATAAGTTGTTTCAACAGCACGTAGTCCAGATCTCTGAACTCATAGTATGTGGCGGCTTTTCTGAGCGCCGCTACATAGTGATTCACTGATTTGCCTTCTTCCTATAGTCTAATGTGGAATTCGCACCGTCATACAAATTTGGAGTACATCGGGGTACCATGAGCCCACAGAGTGTTTTGGAGAGTGGCCCATGGTACCGCTTGAACCGTGGCAGGTTTGACGAGAGCCTTGGCCATGTCGAATAAGTCCATACCACAATAGCTGAGAAACAACACTTGCTTATGGTTATCAGACAGTCCTAGGAGGCCGTTTGCCTCCATAAAACACTCAAAATAATTCATAGATGAGTCCCAATTGTCAGAGGCTGGGTTGAATGGAGCCGGCAGGGTGTGAGTAGTCATCATGCTGGCAGATGATGATTCTGTGGACAGCGTTTGATGCCGGTCGGCAATTCCCAGCTCTTGTCCTTCTAGTCTTCCGATCCCACCTTTGTTGCCAGTGTTAGATTGGGCGATGGAAGAGATGGACACTGTTCTTTAGTAACAACAGCTCTTTATTAGTAGACCAGTAGAACCCAGCAGGGCTTGTAAGGGCTCATCTGACAGCTTGCCCTTTTACAGGGAGCTGCAAGTTGGCCTAACCAATGAGCTTTCACTATTTTCCCACCAGTTTTTTGGTGGACCTGAGGGAAGCCTATAGCTCACTCCTTATTTGGTATATAACACTGGCACTCCTAGTTGTGATTGCTTAATCTCCTGGGTCACTAAGTGAATGAAGCAAAACAGCTGCCTGCTGAATTCAGCTCCCTTCATATGTAGAAGGGAACTTTTTTAAAATTTATTTTTATTTTTATTTTGTCACACAGTATATATAAGCATAAGCATGAAATAATTATACAGAATATAAGCATATATATAATTATGAGTATGTAATAACTATATTAATTGGATATAATGAAAGGAAACAATAGGACAGGAACGGTAGGCACGCTTATGCTCTTATGCACGCCCCTTACAGACCTCTTAGAAATGGGGTGAGGTCAGTTTTTGGTTGAAGCTTTTGGGATTTTGGGAAGAGACCACAGAGTCAGGTAGTTTATTCCAGGCATTAACAACTCTGTTACTGAAGTCATATTTTCTGCAATCAAGATTGGAGCGGTTAACATTAAGCTTAAATCTGTTGTGTGCTTGTGTATTGTTGCAATTGAAGCTGAAGTAGTCTTCGACAGGAAGGACATTGTAACAGATGATTCTATGAGTTAAACTCAGGTCATGTCGAAGGCAGCGTAGTTCTAAATTTTCTAAACCCAGGATTTCAAGTCTGGTGACATAAGGTTTTTTGTTGTATTCAGAGGAGTGGAGAACTCTTCTTGTAAAATATTTCTGGACACGTTCAATTGTATTGATGTCAGAAATGTGGTATGGGTTCCAGACAGTTGAGCTGTATTCAAGAATTGGTCTAGCAAATGTTTTATATGCTCTGGTTAGTAGTGTAGTGTTTTTGGAGAAGAAGCTACGCAAGATTAGGTTTACAACTCTTAGTCTTTTTTGCGATGTAGTTGCAGTGGGATTTGGCACTTAGATCATTTGATATGAAAACTCCAAGGTCTTTAACAGGGTGGGGGTCATCTGTAAGGTAGTGTCCATCAAGCTTGTACTTAGTGTTTAGGTTCTTTTTTCCAATATGTAAGACTGAGCATTTGCTGGTTGAGATTTGGATTTGCCAAGTTTTAGACCATTCAGATACAAAGTCAAGGTCTTTTTGAAGGGTAGTTGCATTGTTGGTGGTGTCAAATAGTTTGACATCGTCAGCAAAGAGAACACAATTACTTGTGATATGGTCACAGAGATCATTAATTTATAATATGAAGAGTGTTGGTCCAAGAACGCTGCCTTGGGGAATGCCACTTCTGACAGGAACAGGATTTGATAGAGCATTGTCAATTTTGACCACTTGTTGTCTGTTTGATAGGAAAGTTGTTATCCAGTTGTGGAGGGGTCCTGAAATGACGTAGGATTTTAGTTTTAGGAGAAGTTTATCATGTACTACTGAGTCAAAAGCTTTATAGAAGTCTATGGAGGAAACTCTCTATCTAGACCCGTTCCAGTCCGGCTTCAGACCTGGATACAGCACGGAGACGGCTTTGGTTGCGTTGGTGGATGGTCTCTGGAGGGCTCGGGACAGGGGATGTTCCTCTGTCCTGGTCCTTTTAGATCTCTCAGCGGCTTTTGATACCATTGACCATGGTATCTTGCTGTGGCAGTTGGAGGGATTGGGGGTGGGGGGCACCGTTTATCGGTGGTTCTTCTCCTATCTCTCGGACCGTTTGCAGACAGTGTTGGCAGGGGGGCAGAGATCGACCTCGAGGTGCCTCACTTGTGGGGTGCCACAGGGGTTGGTTCTCTCGCCTCTCCTGTTCAACATCTATATGAAGCCGCTGGATGAGGTTATCCGTGGTTTCGGGGTGGTGTACCATCTGTACGCTGATGATACTCAGTTGTACATCTCCACCCCGAAGCCGTCGAGGTGATGGCCCAGTGTCTTGAAGCCGTGCGGACCTGAATGGGGAGGAACAGGCTCCAGCTCAACCCCTCCAAGACAGAGTGGCTGTGGGTGCCAGTGTCCCGGTACAGTCAGCTTACGCCATTGCTGACTGTTGGGGGTGAATTATTGGCCCTCAGGGGGAGGGTGCGCAACTTGGGCGTTCTCCTGGACAATCGGCTGTGCTTAGAGGAACATCTGACGGCCGTTGCCAGGGGAGCATTTTATTAGGTTCGCCTGATTCGCCAGTTGCGCCCCTTCCTAGATCGGGACTCTTTACGCACAGTCACTCATGTCCTCGTCACTTCCCGTCTGGACTATTGCAATGCTCTCTACATGGGACTCCCCTTGAAGAGCACCAGGAGACTCCAGCTAGTCCAGAATGCGGCCGCACGAGTGATAGAGGGAGCACCTCGTTGCTCCTATATAACACCTATCCTGCGCGGCCTGCACTGGCTGCCGGTAGCCTTCCGGGTGCAATTCAAGGTGCTGGTCATCACCTTTAAAGCGCTCCATGGCTTAGGACCGGGCTATTTACGAGACCACCTTCTGCCACCGATAGCCTCCCAGCGACCTGTGCGCTCCCACAGGGTGGGCCTTCTCAGGGTGCCGTCGACCAAACAATGTCAGTTGGTGGCCCCCAGGGGGAGAGCCTTCTCTGTGGCGGCACCGGCCCTTTGGAATGAGCTGCCTTCGGGGTTGCGCCAATTCCCTGACCTCCAGACCTTCAAACGTGAACTTAAAACCTTATTATTCCATCGTGCGGGACTGGCCTAAGTGAAATTTTAAATCAGAATTTTAAATGGGTTTTATGTCGGTCTATGACCGTTTTAGTTGATTTGGCCTATTAAATATTTCGTTTTAATTCTGTTTTAAATTTGTTGTTTGTATTCTGTGTTTTAATATGGCTGTAAACCGCCCTGAGTCCTTCGGGAGAAGGGCGGTATAGAAATTAAATTATAAATAAATAAAATAAATAAATAAATGTAAATTGCATCTATTGCTTTGCCCTGATCAAAATTTGTAGTCCATATGTTTTTGCGGTGAAGAAGTTGTAACTTCTCAAAGATCTGTCAGAACAGAGTTCAGATCTTTGGAATCTCACCTATGTTTCTGCAGCTGGCTAGAGAAAGGGCAGATAGCCATTTCAATCTAAAAGGGCTCCCTGAAGAGGGATAGAGTCTCCCCATGCCTTCCACCATCCAACAGAGGCAAATGTTGGCTGGTCTTCTAACCTTCTTGCCTCTATTCCTCTGCAAAAAAAGAGATGGTGTCTGTTATTACCAAACAATAATGAACATAGATTTGGATTGGACTAGAAGACCTCCAAAGTCCCTTCCAACTCTATTATTCTGTAGATTTCTGTAGAGGGAAATCAGCTCCACATGGAACTGAGATTCCCCTTCAGCTAAGATTCACTCCCAGCAGGCAGCCTTTTTTCTTCCAAAGTGCTGCCTGCTTGGAGGGAATCTTAGTTCCACAGCAAATGGTAGCAACTTGCAATCTTCTCTGCTGGCTTCTCCATTAATTTTCTAGAGAAGCCAACAGAGAAGATTGCAAATGATGTTCACATGATTGGAGGCCGTTTGACAACCAGTCATAATTACAGATTGACACTTAGATTGTGAACATGTGACTGTGGAGTAGTAGTGCAATGTTTTTGACAGCAGGAAGTGTTTTATGGGTCATAAAGCATCCAGTCGGTGGCCATCATAATTTTGGACTATTATTAGATGAACAATCATATGTTGAGGACTATCTGCAATTGATTGCTTTATTGTATTGCATAGTGATAAATATGTAAGATGGAGAGCTCTATAAACTTAATAAACAGACAACTACTTACTGCTACCATATCATGCAGCTTGTTTTTTTGGTCCAGGTTGTGTACTGCATTATAAAATATAAATAACATTAAAAAATACAGTGTGCAGTGATATTTATATATTAAACTAGAAAGTTAACAATGTGATGTATAAGATAAATTTAAATTTTGAAATTGAAGAAAAATATATAAATATTGAATATAATTTCTAAAATACCGATGAAAATATTGAAGTGAATTGTTGTACAATTAATGGCATTGATTAAAATAACAAAATTCACTGGATTATTTTGTAATATGAAGAAAGTTTAGATCATTTTGCTCAATTCTACATATTTAATACCACTGTTTTATTATTCATTGTTATTTATGAATATTAATAAAGAAAAAGGAAAGAAAAAAGAAGAAAAAAAATCTGCTTGAAAAAGTAGATGGATATTTAAACTTTCCCTTTTTTATCCTAATTTTAACATTTTTACAGTGTTTTGCAGACATTTAGACTCCCTTAAAGTATAATTTAAATTTATTTTATTTATTTATTTATTTATTTATTATTTCAATTTCTATACCGCCCTTCTCCCGAAGGACTCAGGGCGGTTTACAGCCACCTAAGAACAACAAATATAAACATTAAAAACAAATTTAAAAGATTAATTTAAATAGGCTGAAAATTCTAAAAACTACTAAAAACCCTCATTAAAAAACTATTAAGCCAGTCCTGCACAATGAAATAAAAGTCTGTGTCTGTGGGAGCGCACTGGTCGATGGGAGGCCACCGGTAGCAGCAGGCAGTCCCGTAAGTAACCCGGTCCTAAGCCATGGAGCGCTTTAAAGGTGATAACCAACACCTTGAATTGCACCTGAAAGGCAACCGGAAGCCAGTGCAGCCTGCGCAGGATAGGTGCTATATGGGAGCTTCGAGCCGCTCCCTCAATCACCCGCGTGGCCGCATTCTGGACCAGTTGAAGCCTCCAGGTACTCTTCAAGCCCCATGTAGAGAGCGCTGCAGTAATCCAGGCGGGAAGTGACAAGGGCGTGAGTGACTGTGCATAGGGAATGCACAGTCCCTATGCACAGAAGGGACGTAACTGGCGTATCAGGCGAACCTGATAAAAAGCTCCTCTGGTGACGGCTGTCATATATTCTTCTAACGACAGCCATGCATCCAGAAGGATGCCTAGATTATGAACCCTCTCCGTGGGGGCCAAAGACTCACTCCCCACAGTCAGCGATGGCCTCAGCTGATTGTACCGGGATGCCGGCATCCACAGCCACTCGGTCTTGGTTGGGTTGAGCTGGAGCCTGTTTTTCCCCATCCAGACCCGTACGGCCTCCAGGCACCGGGACATCACTTCAACGGCTTCGCTGGGGTGGTTTGGGGTGGAAATGTACAGCTGCATGTCTTCAGTGTACAGATGACACCTCACCCCAAAACCACGGATGATCTCACCCAGCGGCTTCATATAGATGTTGTTGTTTTTTTAATCTACATCCTCTCCTCTTTCCTCCCTACTCCTTTCTTCTCCCTCTTCCCCTCTTCCTTCCTTTCCTCCTCCTCCTCTTCTCTTTCCTCCTTCTCTCTTCTACTTCCTTCTTTCCCATCATTCTAAAGTAGTAGCCGGGCAGATCCGATCTTACATTAATTATACATCTTCAATCATTTTTGTACATTAACTATCAATCCATTTTCTACCCCCTCCCCCTCCCTTCCCCTTCCTCCCCCCACCCCCCAGGACTTCCGAGAACCAAATACAGGGTATAAAACTAACAACAAAAATTAAAATCTAGCACAAATCATAATCCATAATCATTCCTTAAAACCTCCACTCCCCTTCCAGAGACAAAGAAGATACTTTTCTTCCAATCCATTATATATCAAACCATTCCACTCCTAGAGTTCTCAGAAGTTTCCGATTGAGTTAGTGTTTGTTCTTGAATAAAGTACATAATTTTTAATATCCAACCTTCATCAATCAATATCAAAACAACGTTCCATCTTCCAATATTCACCAAGGGTTCTTCTAAAATATCTTTCTTCCTTAAGCAGTCTCTCAAAAATAGTTCATATTTCCAACTTAGTTTCTTTAATTTTTCTGTCCAACCTTCAAGGGTAAGCAATAGTCCATCTTTTCACATCCTTAACATTTATATACCACAAATAATATTACAAATATCCAAAATATCAATTGTAATAGTTAAAATCTTCACTTTACCTTACTTATATCAAATAACATCATTAAAATTACACCTATAACTTATCCAAAATATATCTATTATAACAATTACATTCTAATTAACATTACATCCATCTCTTAAATATAATATTTAATCCAAATTCCTAAATTTTACTATCTATCCTCCAAAGTTAAACAATATTCCATCTTCCTATTCCTTTATACCTTAAATATATCAAATAGTACCCCTAAAATTACACATTTATATCCACAATAAATCATTTACAAAAATTAACCATAATCATATATAATAGAGTTAAACATTCTCCCTCCCCTTCCCTTCCTCCCCACCCCCAGGACTTCCGAGAACCAAATACAGGGTATAAAACTAACAACAAAATTAAAATCTAGCACAAATCATAATCCATAGTCATTCCTTAAAACCTCCACTCCTTCCAAAGACAAAGAAGATACTTTCTTCCAATCCATTATATATCAGACCATTCCACTCCTAGAGTTCTCAGAAGTTTCGATTGAGTTAGTGTTTATTCTTGAATAAAGTACATAGTTTTAATATCCAACCTTCATCAATCAATATCAAAACAACGTTCCATCTTCCAATATTCACCAAGGGTTCTTCTAAAATGTCTTTCTTCCTTAAGCAGTCTCTCAAAAATAGTTCATATTTCCAACTTAGTTTCTTTAATTTTCTGTCCAACCTTCAAGGGTAAGCAATAGTCCATCTTTTCACATCTTTAACATTTATATATACAACAAATAATATTACAAATATCCAAAGTATCAATTGTAATAGTTAAAATCTTCACTTTACCTTACTTATATCAAATAACATTATTAAAATTACACCTATAACTTATCCAAAATATATCTATTATAACAATTACATTCTAATTAACATTACATCCATCTCTTAAATATAATATTTAATCCAAATTCCTAAATTTTACTATCTATCCTCCAAAGTTAAACAATATTCCATCTTCCTATTCCTTTATACCTTAAATATATCAAATAGTACCCCTAAAATTACACATTTATATCCACAATAAATCATTTACAAAAATTAACCATAATCATATATAATAGAGTTAAACATTCTCCCTCCCCTTCTTCTGTCTTACACATTTTCCACCATCTATTCACCATTCAACTTAACATCTGTTAATAAAGAATTCCCAATCTTTAATACATTAGTATAAAAATCTCGTGCTTTACAGATTGTGTTGAGAAAATACTTTCTTCCTTTATAATTCAGTGTTAAACCAACTGGAACCTCCCATCTAAAATATATCTGATGTTTCTTAAGCTCATCCACCAGAAAGGCAAATTCTTTTCTCTTTCTTAACATTTTAGGAGGAATTTCCTTCATCATTATTATATCTTGTCCTAATATTTGAAATTTATTTTTATAAAATGCTTGCAAAATTCCATACCTAATCCTCTTATTTGTAAAATAAATAACCACATCTCTCGGTAAATACTTCTGCCTTGCCCACCAAGAATTAACACGATAAATTGATCGCTGATCGCGTACCTGGCTCCTTGCTACGTGACAGCTGCCCTGCCCGAGCTCCTGGAGGTGCTGGCCGGGATGGCAGTTGAGACCCCCATGTTAAAGTCATGGGGGACTTTAACTTGCCATCTTCCGGCCCGTCATCGACAGCGGCTCGGGAGTTCATGGCTTCCATGACGGCCTTGGACCTGACCCAGGTAATTGATGGCCCTACTCACACTGGGGGTGGCACTCTGGACCTGATTTTTCTCTCTGGTCAGTGGTTGAGAGATCTGGACTTAAAGGAAATAGTCACTGAACCTTTGTCATGGTCAGATCACTCTCTTCTTCGCCTGGACTTTCTGACCGCCATTCACCACCGCAGGGAGACGGAGCCAATACGTTGGTTCCGTCCCAGGCGCCTGATGGACCCGGATGGGTTCCGGACGGAGCTTGGGCCATTTCCTGAGGGTCTGGCTCACGGCTCGGCCGAGGAACTTGTTGCGGCCTGGGAACGGGCCGCGGCGGGGCCTTAGACCGAGTCGTGCCTTTGCGGCCTCTGACCCGCGCAGGGCCCAACCGGCTCCTTGGTTCTCCGAGGAGCTGAGGGGATGAAGCGCCGGAGAAGATGCCTAGAGAGTTCCTGGAGGTCTAGCCGTCGAAGCTGATCGACACTAGTGAAGTCCTATACTAGGACTTACCTAGTGGCATTGAGGAAGCGGCGTAGCTACGCCTCCTCCTCATTGCATCGGCAGATAACCGCCCGGCCGCCCTGTTTGGTGACTCGCCCTCCTTCATCAGGGGAGCGGGATGACCCGTTGCAGGGACGGGCTGAGGAGTTTAACGGTTATCTATACGATAAAATCGCTCAGCTTCGGGATGGTCTGGACCAAGAGTGCGGTGATTCGGTGAGACGCTCGAGGGTGGTCTTGGCGACATTATTTGGGATGAGTTTGACCCTGTGGCTCCCGAGGACATGGACAGGTTGCTGGGTAGGTTGAATGCCACCACGTGTTTACTGGACCCGTGCCCCTCCTGGCTGGTGCTGGCCACTCGGGAGGTGACACGAGGCTGGCTCCAGGCGATTACGGTCGCTTCTTTGGTGGAGGGTGTCTTCCCGGCCGCCTTGAAAGAGGCAGTGGTGAGGCCCCTCCTTAAGAAGCCTTCCCTGGACCCGGCTGTTTTAGGGAATTATCGTCCGGTCTCCAACCCGCCGGCGAAGGTTGTAGAGAGTATGGTGGCATATCAGCTTCCCTTGCACCTGGATGAAACTGTCTATCTAGACCCGTTCCAGTCCGGTTTCCGACCCGGTTACAGCACGGAGACAGCTTTGGTCGCGTTGGTAGATGATCTCTGGAGGGCCAGGGATAGGGGTTGTTCCTCTGCCCTGGTCCTATTAGACCTCTCAGCGGCTTTCGATACCATCGACCATGGTATCCTGCTGCGCGGGTTGGGGGGATTGGGAGTGGGAGGCACCGTTTATCGGTGGTTCTCCTCCTATCTCTCCGACCGGTCGCAGTCGGTGTTGACAGGGGGGCAGAGGTCGTCCCCGAGGCGCCTCACTTGTGGGGTGCCGCAGGGGTTGATTCTCTTGTCTCTTCTGTTTAACATCTACATCAAACCGCTGGGTGAGATCATCAGTGGTTTCGGTGTGAAGTATCAGCTGTATGCGGATGATACTCAGCTGTACTTTTCTACACCGAACCACCCCAACGAAGCTATCGAAGTGCTGTCCCGGTGTCTGGAGGCCGTACGGGTCTGGATGGGGAGAAACAGGCTCAAGCTCAATCCCGCCAAGACAGAGTGGCTGTGGATGCCGTCATCCCGGTACAGTCAGCTAAATCCGCGGCTGGACATAGGCGGCGAGTCATTGGCCCCGATGGAGAGGGTCCGCAACTTAGGCGTCCTCCTGGATGAACGGCTGTCTCTAGAAGAGCATTTGACGGCCGTCTCCAGGAGAGCGTTCTACCAGGTTCGCCTGGTACGCCAGTTGCGCCCCTTTCTGGACCGGGATGCCCTATCCACGGTTACTCACGCACTCGTGACGTCTCGCCTGGATTACTGCAATGCTCTCTACATGGGGCTCCCCTTGAGGGGCATCCGGAGGCTACAGTTAGTCCAGAATACAGCTGCGCGGGTGATAGATGGAGCCCCTCGTGGCTCCCATATGACACCTATCCTGCACAGACTGCACTGGCTTCCTGTGGCCTTCCGGGTGCGCTTCAAGGTTTTGGTGACCACCTTTAAAGCGCTCCATGGCATTGGGCCGGGTTATTTACGGGACCGCCTACTGCGACCGAATACCTCCCACCGTCCCGTGCGCTCTCACAGAGAGGGTCTCCTCAGGGTGCCGTCAGCGAGGCAATGTCGTCTGGCGACGCCCAGGGAAAGGGCCTTCTCTGTGGGGCTCCCACCCTCTGAACGATCTACCCCGGACTTCGTCAGCTGGACCTTCGGACCTTCCGCGGGCTTAAAACATACTTATTTAATTGTGCAGGACTGAGCTAGATTTTAAATTTTGGGTTTTAAATTGGGTTTTATTTCTATTTTTAATTGGACGGGCTTTAGAATAAGTTTTTTAAATGTTTTATATTGTATTTATATTCTATTTATCTGTTTTTAGTGCCTGTAAACCGCCCTGAGTCCCTTGGGAGATAGGGCGGTATATAAATATGATTTAAAAAAAAAAAAATTTTTTTTTTCAATATTAACTTCAAAATCTTCTGATTCCACTCCCTCTATCTGAGCAAAGGCCTGAATAAAAATCTCTTTCAAATTTTCTCCTTTACCCTCTTTTAATCCTCTCACCCTTATAGCATATTCCATTAATTTATATTGTAATATAAGCCTTTCTTCATCTGCTTTATCAACCTTAACCTGAATATCATCTATTTTATTTTCTAAATTCAAATTAATTTGAACTTCATCTATTTTCCTTTGCAAATCTAAATTAATTTGGTTAAATTCATTCAGTCTTTCTTCTGTCTGTGTACTAGATAACAATAATGGGGTAATTGATTCCTTTAATTTTTTCATCTCCCTGCTCTGCTCTTCCATCAAATCTTTAAAATCCAGTATTTCTTTCTCCATTTCATTAAATTTTTGATCTATTTCTGAAAGATGAGCCTCCATAAGCTCCTGTAAAAAATTCCTTAGACTTTCTTTAATATCCTCTCTCAATTTCCGTACCTGAAGTGAAGAAATTTCCAATATTTTAGAAGTGGTTAAATCTCTTTGCTTAAAAGCCATTTTTAAACTAAGTAATATCAAAAAGAAGAAAAAAGAAAGGGGGGAATAAAAAGAAAAGACTTCATATAGATGTTGAACAAGAGGGGCGAGAGAACCGACCCCTGTAGCACCCCACATAAGAGGCGCCTCGCGGTTGATCTCTGCCCCCCCGCCAACACCATCTGCGATCGGTCGGAGAGGAAGGAGGAGAATCACCAAAAAACGGTGCCCCCCACTCCTAGCCCCTCCAGCCGTCGCAGCAAGATACCATGGTCAATGGTATCAAAAGCCGCTGAGAGGTCTAATAGGACCAGGGCAGAGGAACAACCCCTGTTCCAGGCCCTCCAAAGATCATCAACCAGCGCGACCAACGCCGTCTCCATGCTTTACCCAGGCCAGTAACCGGACTGGCATGGGTCTAGATAGACAGTTTCATCCAGGTACTGAGGAAGCTGATACGCCACCACACTCTCAACAACCTTTGTCACAAAGCGAAGGTTGGAGACCGGACGATAATTTGCTAAAACAGTTGGGTCCAGGGAAGGCTTCTTGAGGAGGGGCCTCACCACTGCCTCTTTCAGGGTGGTAGGGAAGACACCCTCCCTCAAAGAACCATTAACAATTCCCCGGAGCCAACCTCATGTAACCTCCTGTGTGGCCAGCACCAACCAGGAGGAACACGGGTCCAATAAACATGTGGTTGCGTTCAGCCTCCTCAGTATTCTGTCCATGTCCTCAGGAACCACAGTGTCAAACCCATCCCAGACAGCATCTCCAAGATCTGCCTCCGTCATCCTGTCTGGATCTACCCAAACTGCGTCCAGCCCGTCCCGGATCTGAGCGACTTTATCGTGCAGATAGTTTCCAAAGTCCTCAGCATGTCCCTGCAAGGGATCTTCCCTGGCTCCCTGAGCAAGAAGGGAGTGGGTCACCCTAAACAGAGCGGCTGGGCGATTATCTGCCGATGCAATAAGGGTGGCGAAATACTCATGTTTCGCCATTCTTATCGCCACTAGATAGGTCTGAATATAAGACCTTACTAGTGTTCGATCCGATTCAGAACGGCTGGTCCTCCAGACACTCTCTAGGCGTCTTTTCCGACGCTTCATCTCTCTCAGCTCCTCAGAGTACCAAGGGGCTGGTCGAGATCAGAGGCCGCAAAGGCACGACATGGTCTAAGGCCCCCGCCGCCGCCTTTTCCCAGGCGGCGACAAGTTCCTCAGCCGAGCCATGAGCCAGGTCCTCAGGAAATGGCCCAAGCTCCGTCAGAAACCTCTCTGGGTCCATCAGGCGCCTGGGACGGAACCAGCGAGTTCGTTCCGTCTCCCTGCAGTGTGTGTTGGTGGTTCAAAAGTCCAGCTGAAGGAGAGAACGATCAGACCATGACAAGGGTTGAATAACTAAATCCCCTAATACAAGATCATTCAGCCACTGTCCAGAGACAAAAATCAAGTCCAGCGTGTTTCCCCCAATGTGCGTGGGACCATCAACTAATTAGGTCAGGTCCAAGGCCATCATGGAAGCCATGAACTCCCGAGCCGCAACAGATGCTTCACCGGTCAATGGCAGGTTGAAATCCCCCTTGACCATAAGTCTGGGGGTATCAACCGCCACCCCGGCTATCACCTCCAACAGTTCGGGCAGGGCTGCTGTCATGCCGTAAGGAGCCAGGTACGTGATCAGCAAACCCACCCATGACCCCACTTCACACAGAGGGATTCACATCCAGCTATCTGTGGTACAGTGACCTTCCTCGGTCTCAGAACCTCGTTAATAATAACCGCCACCCCTCCACCCCTACCCTGGGCCCTCAGCTGATGAAATGCACGGAAGCCTGGTGGGCACATTTCAACAAGGGGCGCCCCCCCCCTTCCGTGCCCAACCAGGTCTCTGAAATGCCCATCAGGTCCGTACCCCCCTCTTGGATAAGATCGAAAATGAGGGGGGCTTTATTCACAACAGTCCTGGCATTGCACAACATCAGCCAAAGTCCAGGCTCTGAGGATCCCGGCCACCTGGGGAACGGGCGAAGTCAGAGGGATCGGAGTGCGGGATCATTCACAAATAACGCTCCCGCACTCCCCGAACATGATACGGTCCCCCGCTTCCGCCATATCTGCCCCTCCCAATTACCGTGCTGATAGCAAGGCCCTCATGGAACTGAGCACCCACCTCAATCTTCACCTTTGGACCTGCAGTATCTACCCGGCAAGCCTTTGCAGGATCTGGCCATATCCCTCCCCTAATCCCTGGTGGGTCTCCCCTAGACCCATCTTCACCCTCCCTTCCCTTAAAAACCCATTAAAAATGAATTTAAAAAAACCCGAAGTTGCTTCTTTGCCGCATAATTTATAATTTTACATAATTTAAAAATGTAAAACAGCATTTCCTTCTCTCCATTCTTACCAAAAACACAATGGAAAAATTATAATATTTATAATGAATACTGCAGAAGGGATTTAAGGTTGTAGTCCTCCTGTGCATAGGATTACAATTAAGTTCTCTCCTTAACATTTTCACTCTAATACAATTTAAATCACTTCCACTATTGTCACAAGACATTTTTTTTCTTATCGATCTTAATTGTTTTTACTTTCTGAGCTGGTTGGTATAGCCAAGACCTACCATGATTGATCTCAAAAAGTGATTTATTTATTTATTTATTTAAGCACATATTAGATAATATATCTAAGTATAAACATGATTTGAATACATGAAATGAATACAAATAAAGAGAACATTAGGACAGGGATGGTAGGCATGCTGGTGTGCTTGTGCAGACCTCTTAGGAATGGGGTGAAGTCAACAGTAGACAGTCTTAGGTTAAAATTTTGCGGGTTTGGGGATGAAACCACAGTCAGGTAGTGCATTCCAGGCATTGACCACTCTGTTGCTGAAGTAATATTTTCTGCAATCAAGTTTGGAGTGATTCACTTTAAGTTTGTATCTATTATGTGCTTGTGTATTGTTGTGGTTGAAGCTGAAGTAATCATTGACAGGTAGGACATTATAGCAGATGATTTTATAAGCTACACTTAGGTCATACCAAAGGTGGTGTAGTTCTAAGTTGTCTAAGCCCAGAATTTCAAGTCTGGTGGCATAAGGTATTCTGGTGCAAGCAGAGGAGTGGAGGACTCTTCTTGTGAAATATCTCTGGACACGCTCAATTGTATTAATGTCCAATATGCAGTGCGGGTTCCAGACAGATGAGCTGTATTCTAGAATTTGTCTAGCAAATGTTTTGTATGCTCTGGTTAGTAGTTTAATATTACCGGAGAAGAAGCTACGCATGATTAGGTTTACAACTCTTAATGCCTCTTTGGCAATGTTGTTACAGTGGGCTTTGGCACTTAGATCATTAGATACGAGTACTCCAAGGTCCTTGACAGAGTGAGGGTCATCTACAAGGTCGTGTGAGATGGGTTTGAGATGGGTGGCTATAAAAATGTGATAAATAAATATGTCCCATTTTAACTCTAGTCAAATAAGCCAATTTTACATTCCTTCCTTTTGTGTAAAATACTCTTGTTCTTTAATGCATTAAAATAATTATTGATCCTTGTTTTGAATTTCTTCAAAAATGTTAACAAAACTCTTTAAAATCTAGCAAGAAGAAATTATTCCAACTGTTCTCTCAGCTTCACATTCTATTTCCTTCTTAATTTTTAAAGCCTCTTTCAATTTTTTAAGGGGAGGTTAAATGTTGTACCTTTGATGAAGGTATTTTCTTTTTCTTTTTTTTCTTTTTCTTTTCTTTTATGTACACTGAGAGCATATGCACCAAAACAAATTCCTTGTGTGTCCAATCAAACTTGGCCAATAAAATTCTATTCTACTCTATTCTATTCTATTCTGTTCTATTCTATTCTATTCTATTCTATTCTATTCTATTCTATTCTATTCTATTCTATTCTATTCTATTCTATTCTATTCTATTCTATTCTATTCACCACGTGATGGAATCCTCTTTCTTTCACCACCTTTCTTGAGAGAAGTGAGGGCATCTGGGCGGTTGTGGGTGGGGCAAGCTCCGTGGCACTGTGCTGCACTGCAATGGAGAAATGGGCAATGGAGCAGCTCGCACAAGGGAAGGAGGAGGCTGCGTTCCTTCTTTCTTCTCCCTGCTCCTCCTCCTTCCCTCATGCAATTTCTCCATTGCAGCGCAGCGCCCAGGATCCACTTCGCTAGCTGGGGGGGTGTAATTTAACAACCGGTTTGGCCAAGTCAGCCATCACAGGAAGCTCATCCCACATGTGTGGCTGAGCTGGAAGACAAGGATGGACCATGCCTCCCATGAAGGCCAACCTGACCTGGGCAAACTGGTTGTTAAATTATTTGAATCCCACCACTGCCTGAAAACATCTTCATTGCTCTTCTGCTGAGAAAGAGCCAATTTACAGCTGGACAAAGAAACAAGGAACACAGGACAAGTGTAGACCAATGCTGCAAAAACTTTCTCTTACTACATCCCATCACTGCACCAAACTGATTTTAGACTTTAAAAAATCATTTTCTCACCACTGTTGGAGCATTCACCACAGAGAGATTGTAACCATAGAGGAAGGAGGATCCAAAGATGCTGTTATAAGACTAATAGACCAGTCCTGAAATGAAAATTTCAACTTTATCAACAGCGTGATAGCTCAGGCTGTTAAGAAGCCTGTTATTAGAACACAGTAGCCTGCAATTACTGCAGGTTCAAGCCCGGCCCAAGGTTGACTCAGCCTTCCATCCTTTATAAGGTAGGTAAAATGAGGACCCAGATTGTTGGGGGGGCAATAAGTTGACTTTGTAAAAAATATACAAATAGAATGAGACTATTGCCTTATATACTGTAAGCCGCCCTGAGTCTTCGGAGAAGGGCGGGATATAAATTAAACAAAAAAAGAAAAAAAAAGAAAATACTATTAGAGTACAGAGAAACAACAGAAATTACAAGTAAACACTACTTGCAGAAATAAAGATTGGAAAATCTTATTTTTCTAAACCAAAATCAGAGAGAAATTGTCTTTCTTAAGGAATTTACATGAAAATGTATTTAATTAGGGAAGTAAAATAGAACAATTCCTTAGGAGGTAGCTAAGAAATCGAGCAACCTATCTATTCCAATCTCTTTATGCCAGCTTTCTCCAGCTTCTCCAGCTTGAAGAACTGCTAATGGTCTAAGTCAGTGGTATCAAATGGTGGCCCACGGGCCGGATGCGTCAAGCATAAGGCACACCCATCCTAGTTCTGTGAATGGAGAAAATGTCGCGAAACATCACGTGACAGCAATATGACGTGGCAAGTTTGATACCCGTGGTCTAAGTCTACAGTTCCCCCCCAAAATCAGTTCAGGTGTTGTCCATGATGGGTGGCTGGAAATTCTGGAGTTGTACTTGGGGGCAAGATATGGGAAAAATTGAAATATGAGTCAGAATCAGAATTCCTGAAATATGCTGTTGATTCATTTCATGAGTGACTTCTCTATAACATTTTTCTTAATCATTTCCAGAGAACCATTCTCTTATTTTTTTTAATTCTTAAGGAAAAATATTTCCAGCAAGTGCACTAACTTGTAACAATTCATTTTTTAATAATTTTGGCCAGCCTCCACACAATCTAATGTCCAATGTACAAACCCCCTCACTTCTAGATAGCATGAACAAGTGTCACTATCTCCTAGTATAATCAAAATCTAGAGCAATTATAGAACCCTGTGTACAGTAATGGGTCTCATTAAAACAAAAACAGAACAGAGTAAACTTCTTAAATTACCCATTTACAATTACAAAAAATAATGAATTGCCATATTCTACAGTAAGCCTGAAGTCATCCTTGACATCGGATGATTATTTGATTATTACCCATTGGATATTCATATAAACAGAAGATAGAGTATTTTCTCCTAACAATAATGAGGTTTATAGGGAAGGGTGCACTGTTTTCCTGATACACATGCACACTTTTATTTTGGATATGAATCCTAGTAAGGTATTCTACCCCAGTTTCCTTAGGATTATTCCATCTTTTAGTCAACAAGCCCAGGCAAAAATGCTTACCTGTAATAAAGACTACTGAATATGAATTTGGCAAAGACTGCATGTTGGAAAAACAGAAAAATATGAAAAATCCCTATGTTCTATGCCCGTGATGGCGAACCTACAGCACTCTCTGAGCACGTGAGCTGGCGCCCCAGTTTAGCTCTGCCACACAAGTGCATGCACCTCCTGCCAGCCAGCTGGTCTTTGGGTCTCTACTGCATATGCACAGGGGGCATGTGGGGGGCATGAGCACATGCGCAGGGGGACAGGGGGCATGCAGGGGGTGTGTATGTGTAGGATGGGCATGCATGCATGGGATGTGCATGGGGCACACATACATGCGTGGGGCACATATGCATGCATGGGCAGGACACATGCACAGGGAACGCACGTGCATGTGCAGAGGTGGGGTGCATGTACAAGGGCCGCACACACATTGCATTTTGGGGGTTTGGGGCATGCCCGCTTTGCACACTCAGTCTGGAAGAGGTTAGCCATCACCGTTCTATGCCATATTCCTTGCTTATTCCTCTTACTGTCATAGACTAGATTGCTATATGATAATATAGCAATTTAGTCTATGACAGTAAGAGGAATAAGCAAGTAAACAAATACCATTTATCAGCATATAAACTGAGCCCAAAAGCAAACTAGTAAAACAGCTACTGTAGGTTGGGTGTGAAAACTTAAGTATTGGCAGCTTCCAGAAATGTAGGTGCCCAATTTATCAAAGCTACATCTTTTTGCATGTTTCCCTCTCTTCAAAGTTGAAAACTCAGGCTCCTCAAATAAGAAACAAGGTTTTTCAAGGAGAGTACAATCCTACCCAAGTCTTGCCCAAGAAGACATATTTCTCTCTTACCTAATTTAAGTATTTTATGGCCTCATTCAGCCCTTGACCTTCTAACAATTGAGGGCAAGACTGAGTTGCATATCAGCTACATTTTGATGCAATGGAAAATGCTGTAGACAATTCAACAAAGCCGAAGGAGAAATGTCCTGGTCAGAAAAGCTTCACAAAAAGCGGAACGATAAGTTTTCTTGGTCTCTCCTCTTTTGGATCATTTAAGCAAAGGCCATATTATTATTGTATTTAGCTCTGAACCAGATCTCTCTTAACTCAAGACTCTTTAATTTCACTTATCTGTAGTACCAAAGTTTTAAGCTGAAAAATTGATTGAATGAATCTAGGGAGAATCTGTAATTAGTAAATGGAGCTGTTTAGACCACTTGTTTAGATCCCCAGCCCATTTTGACAACAATGGCAATAGCACTTATATACCACTTTACAGTGCTCTACAGCCCTGTCTAAGTGGCTTACAGAGTCAGCATATTGCCCCCAACAATTTGGGTCCTCATTTTAACAACCTCAGAAGGATGGAAGGCTGAGTTAACCTTGAGCCTGGTGAGATTTGAACTGCCAAATTGCAGGCAGCCGGCAGAAATAGCCCGCAATACTGCACTCTAACCACTATGCCACCACAGCTCATACAGCACCCAATTTCTTTTCCAGTATGAGGGCTTTTGCCATCAAAGGATACAAAATAGCACTGGATACAAAAACAGATCTGGGAAATACTTTCTAGTCTAACTACAGATATTTCTCGACTTACAATCACAATTGAGCCCAACATTTCTGTTGTTAAACAAGAGAAGTGATGCCCATGTCAGGGCGGGCTGACATTCAGGCTGGGATGCAAGCCACAGGCTTCCACCAGTGCCCTGAAAAATGCAGACAGAATACTATAAGGAAGTACAGGGAGTCCTCGAGTTACGATCACAACTGAGCCCAAAATTTATGTTGTTAAGTGAAACATTTGTAAAGTGAGTTTACCCAATTTTACGACTTTTCTTGCCACAGTTGTTAAGTGAATCATTGCATTTGTTAAGTTAGTAATATTGTTAAGTGAATCTGGATTCCCCGTTGACTTTGCTTGCTCAGAAGTTCACAAAAGCTTATTACATGACCTTCCAGGATATACAATCATCATAAATATGAACTAGTTGCCAACCATCTGAATTTTGATCATTTGACCATGAAGATGCTGCAACGAGTTGTAAAACGGTCATAAGTCACTTTTTTCAGTGCCACTGTAACTTTGAATGGTCACTAAATGATTTGTTGTAAGTACCTATATTCTGCGGGGCTACATTCTCTGCCTTTCCATCTCCCTAATAATAACTCATATCATCTCCCTGGAGATGTCCAATACTGTGGGTTGGGTAGTATTTTTAGCTATGAAACCAACAGCTGCAGTACCAGACTTCTCTGAACTTTACTGCTCCCTCTCTAACCCTCCATTAACCCCTCTAACATCCCTTCTCTCTGCTCCCTTTTTAACCTCCTCCCCAGGGGTAAAATCCAGCAGGTTCTGACAGGTTCTGGAGAACTGGTAGCGGAAATTTTGAGCATTTGGACCGTGTCACGCCTTTGCGGCCTCTGACCCGGCGCAGATCTCGCCCGGCCCCTTGGTTCTCCGATGGGCTGAGGGAGATGAAACGCCGGAGAAGACGCCTAGAGAGCATCTGGAGGTCCAGTCGCTCCGAGGCTGATCGGACACTAGTTAGGTCCTATTCTAGGACCTACCTAGTGGCAATGAGGGAGGCGAGGCATTCTTACGCCTCCACCCTCATTGCGTCGGCAGATAACCGCCCGGCCGCCCTGTTTCGGGTGACCCGCTCCCTCCTTCACCAGGAGGTGTGGGATGACCCTTTGCAGGGACGAGCCGAGGAGTTTAGTGGTTATCTATACGATAAAATCGCTCAGCTCCGGAACGGTCTGGACTGAAATTGGGATGATCCAAGCGAGGGAGAGGAGGCACGTCTTGTTGAGTCCGTTTGGGATGAGTTTGACCCTGTGGCTCCCGAGGACGTGGACAGGTTGTTGGGGAGGCTTCACGCCACGACATGTTTACTGGACCCGTGCCCTTCCTGGCTGGTACTGGCCACTCAGGAGGTGACACGAGGCTGGCTCCAGAGGATTATCAACGCTTCTTTGTTGGAAGGGGTTTTCCCTGCCGCCTTGAAAGAGGCGGTGGTGAGACCCCTCCTTAAAAAGCCCTCCTTGGACCCAGCTATTTTGGGTAATTATCATCCAGTCTCCAACCTTCGCTTTGTTGCGAAGGTTGTAGAGAGTGCTGTGGCGTGACAGCTACCCCAATACCTGGATGAAGATGTCTATCTAGACCCGTTCCAGTCCGGCTTCTGACCCGGATACAGCACGGAGACAGCTTTGGTCGCATTGGTGGATGATCTCTGGAGGGCCAGGGACAGGGGTTATTCCTCTGCCCTGGTCCTATTAGATCTCTCAGCGGCTTTTGATACCATCAACCATGGTATCTTGCTGCGCCGGTTGGAGGGATTGAGAGTGGGAGGCACCGTTTATCGGTGGTTCTCCTCCTATCTCTCCGACCGGTCACAGACGGTGTTGACAGGGGGGCAGAGGTCGACCGCGAGGTGCCTCACTTGTGGGGTCCCACAGGGGTCGATTCTCTCGCCCCTGCTGTTCAACATCTATATGAAGCCGTTGGGTGAGATCATCAGTGGCTTCGGGGTGAGTTACCAGCAGTACGCTGATGACACCCAGCTGTACTTTTCCACCCCGGGCCACCCCAATGAAGTTGTTGAAGTGCTGTCCCGGTGTTTGGAAGCCGTACGGGTCTGGATGGGGAGAAACAGGCTCAAGCTTAATCCCTCCAAGACGGAGTGGCTGTGGATGCCGGCATCCCGATTCAGCCAGCTGCAGCCGCGGCTGGCTGTTGGAGGCGAGTTATTGGCCCCAAAGGATAGGGTGCGCAACTTAGGTGTCCTCCTGGATGATCGGCTGTCGCTTGAAGATCATTTGACGGCCGTCTCCAGGAGGGCCTTCCACCAGGTTCGCCTGGTTCGGCAGTTGCGCCCCTTCCTTGATCGGGATGCCTTGTGCACGGTCACTCATGCGCTTGTTACCTCTCGCTTGGATTATTGTAATGCTCTCTACATGGGGCTCCCCTTGAAGTGCACTCGGAGGCTTCAGTTAGTCCAGAATGCAGCTGCGCGGGTGATAGAGGGAGCTACGCGTAGCTCCCACGTAACACCACTCCTGCGCAGACTGCACTGGCTACCTGTGGCCTTTCGAGTGCACTTTAAGGTGTTGGTTACGACCTTTAAAGCGCTCCATGGCTTAGGGCCTGGGTACTTACGGGACCGCCTGCTGTTACCACATGCCTCCCACCGACCCGTACGCTCTCACAGAGAGGGACTTCTCAGGGTGCCGTCCGCCAAACAATGCCGGCTGGCGGCCCCCAGGGGAAGGGCCTTCTCTGTGGGGGCTCCCACACTCTGGAACGAGCTTCCCCCGAGCTTACGCCAAATACCTGACCTTCGGACATTCCGTCGCGAACTGAAGACACACCTTTTTATTCGCGCAGGCTGGCTTGAATTGAATTTTAATTTTTAAATTTTGTAAATTTTATTAATTTTAAATGGGGTTTTTAGTTCATGGCATATTTTAATTTTTTCAGGCTAATTTTAAAATAAGTTTTTTAAATTGTATTTTAATTTGTACATTGTATGTTTTATCTTGCCTGTACACCGCCCTGAGTCCTTCGGGAGAAGGGCGGTATAAAAATCAAATAAATAATAATAATAAAATAAATAATAATAATAATAATAATAACCAGTAGCAGAAATTTTGAGCAGTTCAGAGAACCAGTAGCAGAAATTTTGAGTAGTTTGGAGAATTGGCAAATACCACCTTTGGCTGGCCCCAGAATGGGCTGGGAATAGATTTTGCAATATCCTTCCCCCAGGAGTGGGGAGGGAATGAAGATTTTGCAGTATCCTTACCCTGCAATGCCCACCAAGACACGCCCACCAAGCCACGCCCACAGAACCGGTAGTAAAAAAATTGGATTGTACCACTACTCTTCCCCCCCCCCAGCTTCTGCCTGGAGGGTAGAAATCCAGTTCCCTGAGCGCCGGTCAGCCGTAAGCCTCCCTCCCCGCGTGCGCAGGTGGCAGGTCGGCTATCACGGTACCTCCCCGTTTTCACGGGAATCGGTCCCACAATTCCGAAAGGGCAGGAAAGCGTATGTCCCCGAGTTCGAGCGGGCATCAAGCTTGTTCTCCTTCCTAGCACTTGACAGACTCCAGCCTCTTGCAGAGGAAGGCGGGGAGCTTGAGGGTCAAGAGGAAGAGGGAGCGGCACCTGTCACCGGAGACACCAACTGTGTCGCCAAAGCCAAAGCTCTCGGCTTCTTTCTTGAGGAAAGGCGAATGTCGTCGGGCGCGGCTTCCTTGGGAGCGAGTCCTGGAAGGGTCACTTCCGAGGAAGCGGGCGTGCACAGGTTGCGCTGTGCAGCCGAGCCACGTGGATTGCTGAACAAGATGGCTCGTTTTCCCCGAGAGCTCGCGCTTAGCTACTCACGTTTCTCCTGTGTTGGCTACTCGCTGCGACAAGGGGCACTAAGCTGGTCATGTTCGACGGCTACTCTGGCCTCGGCGCGCGTCGGTGGCCGCGACTGCCAGCTCCTCTACCTGTGCCCCCAGCGTACGGGTGGGGCGCCGAAAAGGTGGAGCCCGGAGTCACTTGCCGCCAGCTACAAGAAAAAGTGTGGCTTGGAGCCCAGGCAGCAGTCGCAAGCCTCCGTTCCCGGGTTGCTGGGAAGCCGAGTAGAGAAAGGCAAGTTGCCGCCTTGTCCTGTGGGAGACCTTGGCCAGGCGGCTTGCCCAGGTGGAGGAGAGTTTTCTCCGGAGGATTGGGATTCTCCCAACTTGAAAAACAGTTCCCATGTCAGAACGCCTTTGCACTTGGCTTCTACATCCCTGTTCATTCATCTAAAATTTGCCACTTTAAAGAGCGACACCATAAGAGCATTCCAACTGCCACTTGTTCTTCAAATCCCAGAAATCTGAAATATAAGATCAAAATCATACTTACGCTATCTAGTGATTGGTGATGTTTGCTGACAAAACCAAATTATTTGGGGAGTTTCAAATTGAGGCAGTGAATACTTCCAGAAGGATTTTTTTTTTAGCGTATGACACGTGTTAGCACACAAATTTAAAATTGGCTCTTGATTTCCTTGGTAGTTTTTAATTTTAAATTTGTGTAAAGCTTTGATCAGTGATAACAAGAAACTTAAAGTTCAAGTTGGTCACTTTTGGATGATGTGCCAATTTCCCCTTTCTTGACTACTACCAAGGAAATTAAGAGCCAAAGGAAAGGGTAAAGTCATATATTAAATTAGTATGTTAAGGAAAACAAATCTCAACCTCTCTGAGAATCAGAGCTTCCATAAAATCAAAAGAAATTGGCGAGGAAGGAGTGAAATGTAACTGGTTTCTATTTTGAATGTTAACTATCAGTAATTGTGCTTGTAATTAAAAGATAAAAATAAAAGAGGAATTCCCATTTTACTCAAGCCTGGCACGCTTAATTCTTTTATCTATGGATTTTTAGTTACTACCAAAAATGATCCAGGGATGCCCCAATTTCCCTTCAAATATGTCTCAAAGGAGTTTTTCCCTAGAAGAAATACATATTAAGGAAGCAATAAGAGAAGTTTATTTCATTTTGGATAGTGTAGAGATAGCTGATAAGAATGCTGTGAAGGTCTCTGGTTATCATTCAGATAAAGTGCTCTTGGTACAACTACCCCAATGTTATTTTCACTCCAGTGTGCATTGTTGTCAAGCACATGAAATCTAGTTATATATGTGCATGTTGGTCAGAGAATGATGTTTTATTTCTGTTGTATTTGTGAATGGTTTCTGAGGTAGTTATTAAATGAGGGAGGTTGTCAGGCCTGGAAACCATACTAGGCCTTAGGTTTCCAGACGCTGCCACATTTTTCCTCTGAGGGAAGAAGGGGAGTTGAGGGGTATGGTAACATTCTTCAAGCAGTCAAGGTCAGATTGTGTTCACATCTGCAGAAGGAGTGGCAAGAAGAGGTTTCGAATAAAGTGGAAGAATGTTGGACCATGTGACCGGCAAAGGGGTTGGGGGGGTGGGACTCTTGGGGTTTGTATAACTGGGAAATGAATCCGGAAGTTTCAGTTTTGGAATTTCACTCATCGTGTGCCAGTTTCCTTATGCTAGTAAAGAACTCTGAAAGACAATGGCTTCTGAGTTTTTTTTATGCAGAGGTTTTTCTGGAACCTTGACATTATTCCAAAACTCCTAACTTTCTTTAGCTTAACGGTACCCTCTCCTCCGCTCAGGGGGCCCATTAGGAGGTGCTGGGCCCCAGCCTCCGCAACCTCCACAGCGGTGCAAAGACCCAGCGAAGATGGAAGGCCAGCAAGCTGAAAGCCTTGAAGGGGCAGAGAGGCTGGAATCTGAAGACTTGGTCGAGATCACCTACTTCCCATCAGAAGATATGACTCAAAAGCCTGAAGTGGTGGAGCCTGCTCGTCAGCTTGGTGCACAGCCTAAAGACTCCGATTCATGGGTAAGCTGTCGCTCCGGCCAAACCCCTCCCCATTAACTGCAAGAAGTGAGATCCCTGGCAGAAAACATTTCCCCGGGGCGGAATGGAGAGCCCCCTCCCTCTTCTCAATCTCAATGGAGGACAGTAAAAACCGGAGAATCGGGAGAGTCACTGGATTGGGACCTGAGAAACCCCCTAAAATCCCAATCCCTATTGGACCTCCTGGAAACTTTTGAGCATTTGGAACTGAGGCCTCGTATAAGCTCAGCTCACCCACTTCGAGAGCCATTGAGTTTAGCTCACCTAAATTCATCTTCCCACCCAGCAGACGGGGAAATTACTGAAGCTCGAAGCCATTCCAATGAATGCAGGAGGCCCTCCCTTCCCCTCTTCACACAGCAGGGAGTTCAGGCAGCACCAGGGACTTGGGGGAACTGCAAACCCCCCCCCCAATTGACTTTTCCCACCAGCCGAGGCCTATGCTATCTCCTGCTGCTTCTATTCCTCCTGGTTGGGCATTTTATCCTGGACAAGGATGGATCCAATACCAATGGCAACCAGCGGCTTCAGCACCTTTCTTTCCTGGGGGGTCCAGGCTGGGTTTTGCCGCACCAGCTGAAGCATTTCAAGGACTTTCTTCTCAGCAGCCAGGGGGGATTCCACATTCCATTCAGAAGATTGACAGAGGGAGAATATCGGAAGTGAAACTACACGTGGCTGAGGAGAAAGAAGACATTGGACTATTACTGTATGACCTCTAGTAGTGGGAGGGTTCAGGAGAGAATATGACTCTGGGGTTTTGATTTACTTCCAGTTCCAGCTTTGCTTTCCTTGCATCCAGACTTGTATGATATAAATTACCAAATTCTTTAACATGACAGAGTTGGGTTTTTATTTTCTCAAACACTGATCTGGGGCAGGCTGACAGTTCCTCATAAAACAAATACTCCCTGGGCTCAGAATTGAGAAGACTCTGGATAGGGAATGGTTAAACACCATCCACTTAATACTCTTCCAATGGAATTAAGTCTTTTAAGACATGTTTTGTGAATCTTACACTCAGTATTCAGGATTGTAGGTTCTGGCTTGGACTGATCCAATCAATTATAATTGCAGTAGCTGTAAAATGTTTTTTCAGTTATTAGTTTCCCAGCTCTCCTGGTTTCCAATCTTAGCTAATTTTGTTAACTTTTTACAGGGTAGAGTTACATCATTACTATGCTACCCTAAGTAATCTTTAAAAGTCCAAACTGCTATCTTGCAAAATCTTTGAGCATAAATCATTAAGTTATTATCAACTGAGTCAATTCTCTGTTTCCACATCAAATCTATTCAAATATTTCAAAATAAAGAAAAAGTACACTTGCCACTTTCATAATTATTGCAGCACTGTCTTTCTCTTCAGTTGTCTCCTGTTTAGGCTTCATTGCATTATTGTCCATGTTGTTATCTGTTGATGACATGGAAAATATTTTAACTGAATTTCCTTAAAATTAAGTAGCAATGTAAATTTATTCTTTGAGTTTGCTCATGCACAGCCAGCATCACCCCACCCCACCCCCAAAGTATTAGCACTAATATGTTTAGCATCCAGGAATGACCAATTTTTTAAAGTTTATAGCTCTTGGTGTTCAACTCAGAGGAAATAAAAATAATTTGCTATATTACAGATTGCAGATTAACAGAATTGGAAGGGAACTTGTAGGTCAACTAGTCCAACCCTCCACCCAAGCAGGAGACCCTACATCATGTCTGACAAATGGCAGTCCAATCTCTCCAGTAATGAAGCACTCACAACTTCCGAAGGCAAGCTGTTCTATTGGTTGATTGTTCTCACTGTCAGAAAATTTCTCCTTATTTTTAGGTTGAATCTCTCCTTGATCATTATTTCTTGTCTGGCCTTCAGGTGTCTTGGAAAATAGTTTGACCTCCTCCTCTCTGTGGAAGCCCCTCAAATATTGGAACACTGCTATCATGTCTCTCCTGGTCCTTCTCTTCATAGACTAGCCATGCCCGGTTCCTGTAACCATTCTTCATATGTTTTAGTTTCCAGTCCCCTAATCATCTTGGTTACTCTTCTCTGCACTTTTTCTACTGTCTCAGCATCTTTTTTTATACTGTGGATGCAGTATTCTAGGTATGGTCTTACTAAGGCTTTATAGTATGGTATTAGTACCTCACTTGATCTTGATTGCATCCCTCTGTTAATGCAATTTAGGATTGCATTGGCTTTTTTGCCTGACACCACACACTGCTGCCTCATATTTAACTGATTGCCCACTAATACTTCAAGATGCCTCTCGCAGTTACTGCTATTAAGCTTGGTTTCACCCAGTCTTTTGGGTTTTGTGTACTTTTGGTTTTTTTTGCCTAAGTCAGTGGTTGTCAACCTGGTCCCTACCACCCACTAGTGGGCGTTCCAGCTTTCACGGTGGGCGGTGGGGGTTTTGTCTGATAAGCTTCAGTATCAGACAAAACCCCCACCACCCACCGTGAAAGCTGGAACGCCCACTAGTGCTTCAACTTTCCTTTTTTTAATTTAATTGACTTTTTTTAAAAAAATCATAGCATTATTTAAAAACATTTTCATTAAGTTTTCATAAAATTCCCCGTGACAATTTAAATTTCTGAAAATATACTATTTGTATCACCCGCGCATAAGTGTAGTTCACGTTACATAAGTGAAACTAAATGGCGCTATAGTGCAACTGCAAACAAAAGAGCCTCGTCCCAGAGTAGCTCACACATCTCCCCCTACACCACCCAGCTGTAACAGACAAACAGAGCTGGTAGCCGGCGCCCCTCCCCCCCAAACCCAATCCACAATGCACGAGAGGCATACGCAGATGACGATACACGGTGCATTACTGTGGAACCGGTGGGCGGTTAGAAAATTTTACTACTAACAGAGACACAAAAGTGGGTAGTAGGTATAAGAAGGTTGACTACCCCTGGCCTAAGTGTAAGACTTTACTTTTCTCTACATTGAATTTCATTTGTTAGATAGGGCCCAGTGTTCAAGTCTGCCAAGATCCATCTGGATCTTGAGCCTATCATCTAGAGTGTTAGCTATTCCTGCCAGCTTAGTATCATCCACAAATTTGGTAAGTTCCCCTTCTATCCCCTCATCTAAGTTGTTTATGAAGATATTGAAGAGTACTAGGCCTAAGATGGAATCATGTGGTACCCCACTGCTTACTTCCCTCCATGTAGACATAGATCCATTAAGGACTACTCGTTGAGTACAGTTTGTCAGCCAGTTGTGAATCCATCTGGTGGTGATGCAATCTATCCCACTTTTTTCTAGCTTATCAAGAAGTAGGTTGTGGTGTACTTTGTCAAATGCCTTGCTGAAGTCTAAGTATATTACTTATTGTGACGCAATGGTTAGAGTGCAGTACTGCAGGCTACTACTGCTGATCACTGGCTGCCAGCAGTTTGGCAGATCGAATCGCACCAGACTGAGGTTGACTCAGCCTTTCAACCTTCCAAGGTTGGTAAAATGAGGACCCAGATCGTTGGGGGCAATATGCTGACTCTGTAAACCACTTAGACCACTTAGAGAGGGTTGCACCGTGAAGTGGTATATAAGTCTAAAGTGTTATTGCTATATTATGTTCTCAGTATTTTGCTTGTCTACTAATTTAGTCACTATATTGAAGAATGAAATAAGATTGGTTTGGCATGATCTGTTTTTAATGCATGCTGACTGCTAGTTATTACGTTACTCATTTCTAGATGTTGGCAGATCTGTTTTTTTATTATCTTTTCCAGTATCTTCCCGGATTTTGAGGTTAGGCTGATTGGTCTGTAGTTTCCTGGGTCTGTTTTTTTTCACCTTTTTTGAAGATGGGAAGCACATCAGCTCTTTTCTAGTCCTCTGTTGGTTCCCTGATGCTCCAGGATTTTTGAAAGATGTGGTACAGTGGTTCTGATATTCACAAAGACCACTTCAAAGATAACCATAGTTTTGGAATTAGGATGATTCCATTCATTCTGGCTATCAGTAATTCTCCAAGTGCTTTGGCAAAGAATTTTTATTAGCGTAAAGTAATATTACATGAACAAATTATACACCCTTTTGTCTTGTCAATTCAGAAAATCAGTGCTCACACAGTAACTGCAAAGCCTGTCTTTTGAAATATCAGAATTCTAAATCCCTATTTTGATAGTGAGATTAACTAGAATAGAATATTTTTTTTTTATTGGCCAAGTGTGATTGGACACACAAGGAATTTGTCTTGGTGCATATGCTCTCAGTGTACATAAAAGAAAAGATACGTTCATCAAGGTACAACATTTACAACACAATTGATGGTCAATATATCAATATAAATCATAAGAATTGCCAGCAACAAGTTATAGTCATACAGTCATAAATGGAAAGAGATTGCTGATGGGAACTATGAGAAGATTAATAGTAGTGCAGATTCAATAAATAGTTTGACAGTGTTGATGGAATTATTTGTTTAGCAGAGTGATGGCCTTCAGGAAAAAACTGTTCTTGTGTCTAGTTGTTCTGGTGTGCAGTGCTCTATAGCGTCGTTTTGAGGGTAGGAGTTGAAACAGTTTATGTCCAGGATGCGAGGGATCTGCAAATATTTTCACGGCCCTCTTCTTGATTCGTGCAGTATACAGGTCCTCAACGGAAGGCAGGTTGGTAGCAATTATTTTTTCTGCAGTTCTAATTATCCTCTGAAGTCTGTGTTTTTCTTGTTGGGTTGCAGAACCGAACCAGACAGTTATAGAGGTGCAAATGACAGACTCAATAATTCCTCTGTAGAACTGAATCAGCAGCTCCTTGGACAGTTTGAGCTTACTGAGTTGGTGCAGAAAGAACATTCTTTGTTGTCCTTTTTTAATGATGTTTTTGATGTTGGCTGTCCATTTTAGATCTTGCGATATGATAGAACCTAGAAATTTAAAGGTTTCTACTGTTGATACTGTGTTGTCTAGTATTGTGAGAGGTGGAAGTATGGAAGGGTTTCTCCTAAAGTCTACCACCATTTCTACGGTTTTGAGTGTGTTCAGTTCCAGATTGTTTTGGTTGCACCACAAGGCTAGTCATTCGACCTCTCGTCTATATGCGGATTCGTCATTGTCTCGAATGAGACCAATCACTGTTGTGTCATCTGCGAACTTCAGTAGCTTAACAGATGGATCGTCGGAGATGCAGTCATTGGTATACAGAGAGAAGAGAAGTGAGGAGAGCACACAGCCTTGGGGGGGCCCTTTGCTAATTGTACAGGTATTTGATGTGATCTTGCTTAGCTTCACCTGCTGCTTCCTGTTTGTTAGGAAGCTTGTGATCCACTTACAAGTCTAAATCCACTTACAACTAAGCAGAGGCTTAGGAAAAGCCAGGTGAAGAAAATTATGGCATTAACGTCTGACTTCTGACTCTGTTAAAGTAGACAATATACAATATACAGATGCTGTCTTCATCACTTATAACTTTCTGTATATTCTAAATTTGACAATTCTTGGTTGAAGCAAAGGAAATCTCCAGCCCAGAAGCATTGCTCTTGATACAGATAGGAGCCCCCATCCAAGTTAGCTGTCTCCATCTCAGTGTGCATGGAGAGGCCTTTGGCCCATGGCTCTGTAAAGATCAATAAACTACAAGTTTGGATTCTGCCCCTTTTGCCTTGGACTGAGCCAGGGATCCAACTGAATTACTCTCTTCTCTGTTTGTTACTATTGAAGTCATAATGCTTGTAACTATTATTGTAAACAGCTGTAAGTATTCTATTTATTAATGGAGAAAGTGTTCATGAATAATAATAACTAAACTGATATTATATTTACTGAAGTTTAAATAACAACTAAAAGGAAGGCTGTAATTAATTCTTGTGATTTGTAGTAGAAGTGATTAAATTAGCTAGCAATTCTTGAGAGTCATATCTTTAAAGTTTCAAGTTAATAGGTTTGTGGAGGGTTGTATAAAAGTAGCATTTCCATTTTGGTTGGGCTCATAAAAATATATAGATGCCTTTAATTTATAAATGTCTTTTTGAGCATTTATTCATACCAAGAGAAACCAGCAAAACTTCAGAAAACCTGTGGGGGTGAGGATAGGAAGTTGTAGAAGATGAGCCTTTAGGTTTTATAAAAGGAAAACATTTGTTTTCTCCAGAATATTTTTAAAAATACTCTCACAAACAAAGTTCAGAGAAAATGTGTGCATAAGTCATGAATCTTTAACAGGTGCAGATCAGGGGTGAAATCTAAAAATTTTCCCTACCGGTTCTGTGGGCGTGGCTTAATTGGTGGGCGTGGCTTGGTGGTCAGATGACTGGGTGGGCGTGGCCAATAACAATAAATAATAAAAATAATAAAGTATAAAAAACAATAAGAAGTACCAAAAAGCAACCGCAGCCGACTGTTGGGGGCGAGTCATTGGCCCCAACGGAAAGGGTGCACAACTTGGGTGTTCTCCTGGATGGACAGCTGTCGTTTGAAAATCATCTGGTGGCCGTCTCAGGAGAGCTTTTTACCAGGTGCGCTTGGTCCGCCAGTTGCGCCCCTTCCTCGACTGGGATGCCTTATGCATGGTCACTCACGCTCTTGTCACCTCTAGTTTGGATTATTGCAATGCTCTCTACATGGGGCTACCCTTGAAGTGCACTCGGAGGCTTCAGTTAGTTCAGAATGCAGCTGTGCGGGTGATTGAGGGAGCCACACGTTGCTCCCATGTAACACCGCTCCTGCGCAGACTGCACTGGCTACCTGTGGTCTTTCGGGTGCGCTTTAAGGTTTTGGTTACCACCTTTAAAGCGCTCCATGGCTTAGGGCCCGGGTACTTACGGGACCGCCTGCTGTTACCTCATGCCTCCCACGAACCCGTACGCTCACACAGAGAGGGTCTTCTCAGGGTGCCGTCCGCCAAACAATGTCGGCTGGCGGCCCCCAGGGGAAGGGCCTTCTCTGTTGGAGCTCCTACCCTCTGGAACAAACTTCCCCCGGGCTTGCGTCAATTACCTGACCTTTGGACCTTTCGCCGTGAATTGAAAACACATTTATTTATTCAAGCGGGACTGGCCTAAATTTTTAAATCCCAAGTAATTTTAATTGGGGTTATTATTTAATGAATTTTAGGGGTTTTACATTTGATGGTTTTAAATCTCGGCATTTACTGAATATGTTTATTTTAAGTCTTTGTTTTAGTTTGTATATTGTACTGTTTTATAATTTGGCTGTACACCGCCCTGAGTCCTTTGGGAGAAGGGCGGTATAAAAATCTAAATAAATAAATAAATAAAATAAATAAATAAATAAATAAAAGCAGCTACACTTCACACTTCACACAGCCAGAAAAAGCTCAAAAACCAACTTCCACACTTTACATACACACAACACAACACAACTCTCTCACACACACACAAAATACCACATACAGCTTTCTGAGATTTTGTGTGTTTGTGTAGTTAGAGTGAAACACTACAGAAACACACCAAATCTCAGAAAGCTGCGCAAATATTTTATTTTATTATTTTATTTTATTAATATTTTTTAGATCAGGGGTCTCCAACTTTAGTAACTTTAAGGTTTGTGGACTTCAATTCCCAGAGTTCCTCAGCCAGCAAAGTCAGCCAGCATTAATTGCTCAGTGATGAAATAAATTAGCTAAGCAACTGATTCTGTCTGGTGCTGAAAGTGAAACTGAGGCTTTCGGGCTGGGAAAAAAGCCATGCGTTTGATCAGAAATCAGATAAGTGCCTTAGAATCTCTTAAAAGGAGGTTTTCTACATGTTTTCTACAGAAAACATGTTTTTTAAGGTTCTGCTGATGAGGAACTCAGGTGAGATCGCCAGAGGAGCCTTTTAAAAAAAAAATTTTTTTAGTTTAAAGGCTCTGCTGATCTCAGCTGAGGGGCGGGATCATCAAAGGCTTTTTTTTTAACTTTTAAAGGCATGTTTCGGCTGAAGAAAAACCTGCTTTTAAAAGTAAAAAAAACACACCTCTGCTGATGGTGTGGCTCAGCAGAGGCGGGGGGGGGCAGGGATTTTTGCTACCGGTCCTCTGAACCAGCAGCCACCATCGCTACCGGATTGCGCAAGCCGGTCCGAACCGGGAGCATTTCACCCCTGGTGCAGATATTTTGATATTTTAAAAAACACATTGGCTAAGAATAAAAGATGACTTCAGAAAACAATCTGGACAACTCAAGGATTTAAAAAAATGGCAGCTGCAAGGTTTTAGATATTAATGAGGTGGGGAGGGTGGAGGACATGTATGCAATTTGCATAAAAATAAGTAGGTACTTGCAAAACTATCATAGGTACAGAAGTAAATTTTGAAGGATCAATTTTATTTTATTTTTTGCCAAAATGTATATGCCACTTACGTTTCCAATTCAAGCTGGTTTACTTCATATTAATGAAATGAGAGTGTTCATTCATAAAATAATGAATAATAAATATAACTATTAAAAACTATGAATCAGGCCACTGCTGCCATTGAGTGGCACTACAGTCACAATG
Organism: Ahaetulla prasina; assembly: GCF_028640845.1. NCBI lineage: Eukaryota > Metazoa > Chordata > Lepidosauria > Squamata > Colubridae > Ahaetulla > Ahaetulla prasina. Next base: position 66,842,557 of record NC_080546.1, read on the forward strand.
CCAAGACAAGAATGATTGCAGGTCAGCTGTGACAGTGGCAAAAGAGCAGACAATTCAGCATTCTCTTATCCATAATTGGTCATACATACATATTTCTTCTAAAGAAAGCATAAAAATAAAACATTTTAATTACATTCGGAGTTGCTCTTCTACCCTTTCTATTCCTTCATTTCACAACAAACCTTCTCCTTCCCTTGCATAAAAGAATGAGGGGGGTAATACAGGGAGAAGAAATGTTTAAACCACACAGAATTCTCACTTCCTTGTGCCTTTCAGCATTCTTTCAACAAAACAACTCACTCTGTATTTCTCTCTAGCCTCAACAACTCACATACATTTTCCAGAAATTCATCTCCCACATCCTCCATGGGATCTTTACTTACTTCACAACAATAACAACAACAAAACATTACAACCTACTGTTTATACAAAAGGGAATCTCTAAGGTGGGGTCAACACACAGACATTCACATACAAACATTTCATTCAATGCTTCCTCCATGCAAACCAATCATTATATTTATTTCAGGGAGCTTTTTCAGAAGCCAATGAGCTCCGTTTTCTAAATAATTTTTTATACTATTATTAGAGGATTTCATCCTCCATCCAGGTCTGGAAATGATCACACATAGACACACATACACACAGATACCAGTAGACAACATTTCCAGATCTGTGGCATTTTGTTTTTTAAATCTTCACTTTTTATTTCCTTGGCCAATCTATAGCTCATTCTTCAAGCAGTGGGAAAACTCAGAGAGCAGTTTCAATCATAAATGTGATTGCAGGCCCTAACTACCCTCTGTTTCCCACAGCTCCAAGATGAGAAGTTTACTTAATTGCAGATGGCCAGACATATTGCAATCAATTCAATCCAATCCAATTCTATATATTATAAATGCATATCAACAAAATAATTTTTAACAGAAATCTCATCAAACTAATCAATCCAAATTATCTGAGTCTTCCCATTTAGACAGCCTTTACATTTTTTTATTACTGATAAATCTCTGGTGGAGACAGCATCCAATCCACCCTGGAGGCCCAGTAGGGCCAAGATATTTTTCTTTATTATTCTTAGTTCTTTCAGGGTTCTCTGGCTCTTTTGAGAATGGTAAATTATCACAATTTTTATAACACTTTCCTTGAGGCTTGCTGCCTTGTGATAAAGCAGCTGCTAACAAATTGGTTTGATAAGAGGATGTTCCTATATCTTGACATGCTTTAATCATATCTGCCAAATCAGATTTTTTTCCAATAGCTTTCAACATTTCCTGCATACAGGTACTTCCCAATCCAGTGTCCCTTATTCCTTTGCAAAGTTCAGTTAAGATTGCATAGGAAAGAGGGTGATGTTCAACTACTTGTGCATCATTTTGATCTATTTGACCCGTCATAGGTATCGGACAAATGGCTAACATGCCTGTTAATTCCTTCATATCTCCTTCTCCTTTGCTCATTTGCTCTTTCCTCATAAGTACATAATTATTAAGAGGTTCAGTTTTTTCTTTTCCCATTTCAGCCAGCGAAGCAATGGGAGGAATTATTATTATTATATTATATATTATTATAAAGGGCCGTGGATAGCTCAGGCTGTAAGGAGCCTGTTATTAGAACACAGTAGCCTGCAATTACTGCAGGTTCAAGCCCGGCCCAAGGTTGACTCAGCCTTCCATCCTTTATAAGGTAGGTAAAATGAGGACCCAGATTGTTGGGGGGGGCAATAAGTTGACTTTGTAAATATACAAATAGAATGAGACTATTGCCTTATACACTGTAAGCCGCCCTGAGTCTTCGGAAAAGGGCGGGATATAAATGTAAATAAATAAATAAATACCTGATCATAGCAGGGGGGTGGACTGAAACTTAATGTGGCCTGAACTATCTTGTCTGTTCCATAGTTTTCTACAACACGTCTACACTGATGCCATGAGTGTGGTTCCCGTGGTTCCCCATGAAGGGTTTTCCCTATTTTTTCCCAATCCAATAGATGAAGTGTCCCCTGTTCTGGATTCCAGGGGCACTGTTTCCCTACCTCACTTTTCAGTTTCCTAATGTCCCTCTCTGATATCACTATACCAGATTTCTGCAACAAAAACTTCAGTTCCTGAACATGTTTTTCCTGATAGTGAGATAGACTGGAACCTATACTTACAGCTTGGGGGTCTTGTAAGATGAAGGCAGTGCACACCGAGGGGTCTATTCTCAGACGACTGCAAGTATGTTGACAGCTCCTTCCCGCGGAGGGCTTAAGTCACATCGGAGGGTTGAATCACGTCAGGGTCACCAGATGTTGGTTTTCAATGACTGTACACAAGACTCGAGAGATGGTTATCAGTGTGCGAGCAAGCGTGTTCAGACATCCTTTATTGAGCAAGCATTCGTTTCAGCATGTAGCGTTCATTTCAAGCGTGTCCACACAGTTTTGTACTTCCTCTTATATACACATAAGTATTTGTATATGTGAAAAGTTTATATCATGCGATGGGAAGGGCTGTGTTACAGGTGCAAGATATGCACTTTAACTGAACCCTCCCTCAGACCACCCAGGCATGACCGAAAGTACATGTATGTCGGAAAGAGAGAATGAAACAGCTAAAAATACAGTTGTTATGCTGATGTGCAGTGAAGCATCAAGGGTGGTGCCTCATAATTTCTTGACTCTATCACTGAAGCAAGTTTTAATAGAGTTATGAGATAGGTCAAGATGGCTAACTTAGTAACCATCCAGTGCTTCCAACCGTGTCATTTTGAAGGCAGTTAATAAACAATTTTGTGAAGTGGTTAGCAAAGGAAATGTGAACTTAATGTCTTTTGAAGGCTCCAACTGTGGCTGGAGCAAGAATAATTCTCTTCTCATAATAATAATAATTCTCTTCTCATCCAGTTTTCCCATCTTCCAAAGACATTGCCTTGCATTGGAGGAGGAAGAGCAATGTGGGTGATCTCACATTATTGCTTTGTCTAGAGAGAGTCAAAGGAGCCCATCTACTTCTCACTTCCTGCAGTTGTTGGATCTGCTTTTGTGAAGCCATCTTCAGGCCACCGTGTTCCTGAGGAAGTCCTCATGCACTTGATTTTCCTATTTAAATGTAGGCTGGCAGGGGATACTACAAAGTACAGAAAGGTCAGGGTCATCAACTGTGTCAAGGTCATAATCAACTGTGACTTTTCTTGAACTAGTGAGATCTAATTGGCAGGTATCCATGCCTTAGTTCTCACCAATCTTAATTACTACTCTACATACTATGTAGCTTGACATATATCCAGGAATTGTAAGTGGTGCAAAATACAGTGCCCAGCCTTTCAACTAGTGCAATAGCATGTAATGAAAAATTTGCACAACCAGCCAGTTACCCACTGGGCATAATTTAAGTGGCATTTGCTGACTTTTAATGGCTTGCAGCCTGTCTGTTGAGGAATTGTTGTGATTCCTACAATGATTCTGTCCACTTATACACTGGAGGTGGAGTGAAGATGCCCTCACTCACCAATATTTGGTGCTCTGGTACCTGGGAAGAGACCTTTTCTTCTGTGGCTAGGAAGGCTTTCCCCAAGGAGGAAAAGGGCAAAACAACACAAAACATTTAATTGTGGTTTTTTTTAATTCAAAAAGTTTTACTGAAAACTTTTCCCCTTTCCCCACCTCCCTCCCCTCCTTCACAACCCCTCCCCCAACTTCCCGGAACGAGCACAAGGTATAGTTAAAAATAAAACAAACATATGCTAAAAAATTTTCGTCCCAACTTAATTATACCCCTACAATCATCAATTCCTAACTTCCCCCGAAAACAATCAAAAATAATACATCATAATCATTCAAAAACAGTCTGATAACTCTAAGTCTGATATCTACGTTGAATATAGTCAATCCATTTTTTCCATTCCTTTAAGTATCTTTCTTGCGTATTGTCTTTCAAAAAGGCTGATATCTTCGCCATCTCAGCCAAATTGGCAACTTTCAATATCCATTCTTCTATTGTAGGTACTTCTTTTTTCTTCCAATATTGTCCTGTTAGTAATCTTGCTGCAGTTATTAGATTTAAAATCAATTTAGTCTCAATTACTGTACAATCCGTAATAATTCCCAACAAAAAAAATTGCGGCAGGAACTTTATCTTCTTTTTCAAAACATTTTGTAAAATCCACCAAATTTTTATCCAAAAGGCCTTTATATCCTTACAAGTCCACCAAATATGAAAATATGTAGCATCATCACAATTACATCTCCAACATTTTGCTTGCATATCTGGGTACATACACGATAATTTCTTAGGATCTAAGTGCCATCTATAAAGCATTTTATAAAAATTTTCCCTCAGATTCTGTGCCTGCGTGAATTTAACATTTCTAACCCAATTTTTTTCCCAAGTTTCCAATAATATTGGCTCCTGAAAATTTTGTGCCCACTTTATCATACAGTCCTTTAACAAGTCCCTTTCAGAATCTATTTCAAGTAACACATTATACAATCTCTTTATATGCTCCTGAGACTGATTTCTAATTTGCTTTACCAAATTTCCCTCGTTCTGCTCTATACCAATTTTCTGATCTTCCTTCCATCTAGCACATAGTTGCTCATATTGAAACCAAGTATAATTTTTCCCTTCTTCTTTTAGTACGTGCAGAGATTTTAATTGCAAATTACCTCTTTCAGTATACAAAAGATCTTTATATGTAATCATTTCCTGATTCTGTTCTATATTTATATTCTCTATTGTATGTCTAGGACTTGCCCATATAGGAACCTTATAATTTAGTTTGTAAGAGTATTTTTCCAAACACATGAAGAGCAGTTCTTAACACATGATTTTTAAAGGCCTTATCCACTTTTTTGTCATAAATTAAATATGCATGCCATCCATATAGCAAATCATAACCTTCTATATTCAAAATTCTTTCCTCCGTTAAATTAAACCAATCACTTATTACAGAGAGAGCAGCTGCTTCATAGTATAATTTAAAATTAGGCATTTTTAAACCTCCCCTTTCCCGGGAATCTTGAATTATTTTCATTTTAACCCTAGCTTTTTTACCTTCCCATATAAATTTATTAATTCCCTTCTGCCATTCCTCAAGATTCTTATCTCTCTTAATTATTGGTATCATCTGAAAGAGGAATAAAATCTAGGTAAAACATTCATTTTAATAGCAGCTATTCTCCCCAGCAAGGATAATTGCAATTTTTCCAAACACGCAGAAGAGCAGTTCTTAACACATGATTTTTAAAGGCCTTATCCACTTTTTTGTCATAAATTAAATATGCATGCCATCCATATAGCAAATCATAACCTTCTATATTCAAAATTCTTTCCTCCGTTAAATTAAACCAATCACTTATTACAGAGAGAGCAGCTGCTTCATAGTATAATTTAAAATTAGGCATTTTTAAACCTCCCCTTTCCCGGGAATCTTGAATTATTTTCATTTTAACCCTAGCTTTTTTACCTTCCCATATAAATTTATTAATTCCCTTCTGCCATTCCTCAAGATTCTTATCTCTCTTAATTATTGGTATCATCTGAAAGAGGAATAAAAATCTAGGTAAAACATTCATTTTAATAGCAGCTATTCTCCCCAGCAAGGATAATTGCAATTTTTTCCAAACAATCAACTCCTTCTGAACTTTTTGCCATAAAATCTCATAGTTATTCTTATACAATTTCACATTTGACGATGTAATATAGACCCCTAAATATTTAACCTTCTTTACAATTTCAAATCCTGTTATTTCCTCTAATTTTTCTTTCTGTTGTCTGGCCATATTTTTTATTATCACTTTTGTCTTTTTCTGGTTTACCTTAAACCCTGAAACCTTCCCATATTGATCAATTGACCATCCCAGGCTTTAAAGGCCTAGTTTTATGGCTGATTTTAAGTTAACGATAATGGCCGCTATTTCTGTCATCAGCGGCATTGCAGACATGATTGTTAACTGTCTGACGTAGTTAACTTTAAACATGATCGTTCCTTATGGTGTTCGCCTGGCAGTGGTGTACCGGTCCGCTAATTCCATCAGCGGACTTCAGACAGTTTGATCCCCGTTTTACATCTTATACGGACAGGGGGTCGGTTTTACTACACCTGTAGTGAACTGCTGGCTCTGGATACCCTTCTCTTCCGTTGTTACCTGAACTTACTATGAGTTACTCGGCGCTTGAGCTCTTACGGCTGCGAGGTTCCCCCGCCTCGCAGGAGTGGCCCTCTGTTCTATCGAGGGCCTACCTTAATGAAGGGTCTTGGGACCCAGAGAGGTGGCATGCCTCGAAGAAGAATCTCTGGGGGTTTTTTAATAGGTTTTTTAATAAGGGGCTTTTAAAGGGGGGGGAGGGGATTGGCGGGTAGGGGGAGTGACCCGTCGGGGAGGGTATGTCCAGTCCCAACGCGGGCTCATGACACTATTTCAGTTGGTCCGAAGACAGGGGAGGGATTGTACAGAGCGGAGAACATTATCCCATCTGTACGGTGAGTGGGAGGGGCAGATATGGCGGAGGCAGGGGGCCTTATCGCTCTTCGGGGGCACGTGTTCGATGTTTAAAAGCGATCACGTGCTCCGGCCCCCCAGTCCTCACTCGGTCCCCGGGTGGTCAAGACCCTCAGAGCTTGGGTCTTGGCTGATGCTTTGCAATGCCCGGTCCGTGGTTAACAAGGCCCCTGATTTGTGACCTTATTCAGGGAGTCCGCGGACCTTATGGGCATTACGGAGACCTGGTTGGGCACAGAAGGGGGTGTACCCCTGGTCGAACTGTGCCCTCCGGGTTTCCGTGCATTCCATCAGCCGAGGACCCAAGGTAGGGGTGGGGGGGTGGCGGTTGTGATTAAAGAAAGTCTGGAACCGAGGGAGTCCACTGTTCCTCAGATAGCTGGCTGTGAATCCCTCCTTGTGAAGTGGGGCCACCGGAATCAGCTGGGGCTGTTGATCACGTACCTGGCTCCTTGCTACGTGACTACAGCCCTACCTGAACTGCTAGAGGTGCTTGCTGGCGTGGCGGTTGAGATCCCCAGACTACTGGTCTTGGGGGATTTCAACCTGCCATCTGCCGGCTTGTCGTCGACGGTGGTTCAGGAGTTCCAGGCCTCCATGACGGCCTTGGACCTGATTCAAGTAACTGATGGCCCTACACACATTGGGGGAGGCGCGCTAGACTTGATTTTTATCTCTGGTCAGTGGGTAAATGATCTGGATTTAGGAGATTTAGTGAAAGAACCGGTGTCATGGTCAGATCATTTTCTTCTTTGCCTAGACTTTCAGACCGCCGCTCACCACTGCAGGGAGACGGAGCCAATGCATTGGTTCCGTCCCAGGCGCCTGATGGACCCGGAGAGGTTCCTGACGGAGCTTGGGCCGCTTCCTGAGGATCTTACCCACGGCACGACTGAAGAACTGGTTGCGGCCTGGGAACGGGCCGCAGCTGGGGCTTTGGACCGTGTCGTGCCTTTGCGGCCTCTGACCCGGCGTAGATCTCAATTGGCTCCCTGGTTTTCCGAGGAGCTGAGAGAGATGAAACGCCGGAGAAGACGCCTAGAGAGTATTTGGAGGTCTAGCCGTTCCGAGGCTGATCGGACACTAGTGAGGTCCTTTACTAGGACCTACCTAGTGGCAATGAAGGAGGCGAAGCGTTCCTACGTTTCCACCCTCATTGCAACGGCAGATAACTGCCCGGCCGCCCTGTTTGGTGACCCGTTCCTCCTCCATCAAGAGGGACGGGATGACCCCTTACAGGGACGAGCTGAGGAGTTTAACGGTTATCTATACGATAAAATCGTTCAGCTTCGGGATAGTTTGGACCAAGATTGCGATGATCCAGCTGAGACGACAGAGACACGTCTTGTTGAGGTTATTTGGGATGAGTTCGATTCTGTGGCTCCCGAGGACATGGACAGGTTGCTGGGGAGGTTACATGCAACTACATGTTTACTGGACCCGTGCCCTTCCTGGTTAGTGCTGGCTGCTCAGGAAGTGACACGAGGCTGGCTCCAGGGGATTATAAATGCTTCTTTGATGGAAGGGGTTTTCCCCGCCGCTTTGAAGGAGGCGGTGGTGAGACCTCTCCTCAAGAAGCCTTCCTGGACCCAGCTATTTTGGGTAATGTCGTCCAGTCTCAACCTTCGCTTTGTGGCGAAGGTTGTAGAAATGGTTGCATGGCAGCTCCCGGCACCTGGAGGAAACTGTCTATCTGGACCCGTTCCAGTCCGGCTTCCGACCCGGTTATAGCACGGAGACGGCTTTGGTCGCGTTGGTGGATGACCTCTGGAGGGCCAGGGACAGGGGTTGCTCCTCTGCCTTGATCCTATTAGATCTCTCAGTGGCTTTCGATACCATCGACCATGGTATCCTGCTGCGCCGGTTGGAGGGATTGGGAGTGGGGGGCACCGTTTATCGGTGGTTCTCCTCCTATCTCTCTGACCGGTCGCAGACGGTGTTGACAGGGGGGCAGAGGTCGTCCTCGAGGCGCCTCACTTGTGGGGTGCCTCAGGGGTCGATTCTCTCGCCTACCCTGTTCAACATCTATATGAAGCCGCTGGGTGAGGTCATCAGTGATTTCGGGGTGAGTTATCATCTGTACGCTGATGATACTCAGCTGTACTTCTCCACCCCGGACCACCCCAATGAAGCGGTCGAAGTGCTATCCCGGTGCCTGGAAGCTGTACGGGTCTGGATGGGGAGAAACAGACTCAAGCTCAATCCCTCCAAGACGGAGTGGCTGTGGATGCCGGCATCCCGGTACAGTCAGCTGCATCCGCTGTTGCATCCGCTGACTGTTGGGGGCGAGTTAGTGGCCCCAAAGGAGGTGGTTCGCAACTTGGGCGTCCTCCTGGATGGACGGCTGTCTTTTGATGAACACCTAGCGGCCGTCGCCAGGAGGGCCTTTTACCAGGTTCGCCTGGTTCGCTAGTTTATCGGTGGTTCTCCTCCTATCTCTCTGACCGGTCTCTCTGACCTTCCTTGACCGGGATGCCTTATGCACGGTCACTCACGCTCTGGTTACGTCTAGGCTGGATTATTGCAATGCTCTCTACATGGGGCTGCCCTTGAGGTGCACCCGGAGGCTGCAGTTAGTCCAGAATGCGGCTGCGCGAGTAGTAACGGGAGCCGCTCGTGGCTCCCACGTGACATCGCTGCTCCGTAGCTTGCACTGGCTTCCTGTGGTCTTTCGGGTGCGCTTCAAGATTTTGGTAACTATCTTTAAAGCGCTCCATGGCTGAGGACCCGGGTACTTACGAGACCGCCTGCTGTTACCCTTTGCCTCCCACCGACCCGTACGCTCGCACAGAGAGGGTCTCCTCAGGGTGCCGTCCGCCAAACAATGTCGGCTGGCGGCCCCCAGGAGTAGGGCCTTCTCTGTGGGGGCAGTGACGCTCTGGAACGAACTTCCCCCCGGCCTGCATCAAGTGCCTGATCTTCGGACCTTTCGTCGTGAGCTCAAAACATATTTATTCATTAAAGCGGGACTGGCATAATTAGTGATGTATTTTAATTGGGTTTTTTAATATTTTTAACTTTTTAACTTAAATTTTAATAATCAGCCTTTAAAATTTGCTCTTTTTAAATGTTGTTTTAAATTGTATACATCTTTGTTTTTATTCTGGCTGTACACCGCCCTGAGTCCTTTGGGAGAAGGGCGGTATAAAAATTTAATAAATAAATAAATAAAATAAAATAAATAAAATTATTTCCAACAAAGATTTACTAGAGTTTATAGGGTTTGTTAAAGTAATCACCAGGTCATCTGCAAAAGCTCTCAGCTTATATTCATGTTGTCTAACTTTAATTCCCTCTATCTCCTTTACTTCTCGTATTTTATCCAATAATGGTTCTAGAGTTAGAATAAACAATAATGGTGATAAAGGACATCCCTGTCTTGTTCCTTTCGCAATCTTAAAAGGTTCTGTTAAACTACCATTAAGTATAATCTGTGCTGTTTGCTCTCCATAAATTGCCCTAATTATTCTTGTAAAACCATCTCCAAATTGCATCTTTTCTATTAATTTAAATAAAAAATCCCAATGCAATCGATCAAAAGCTTTCTCTGCATCAAGAAAAATAAATGCTGCTGGAATAAAATTTTTCTTTTCTAAATACTCCAGTAAATTAACAATCTGCCTAACATTATTCCTCATCTGTCTCCCTTTTATAAATCCAGATTGATCATTATGAATTCTTCGCTGCAAGATCAACATTAATCTATTAGCTATTATTTTAACAAAAATCTTATAATCATTATTTAAAAGCGAGATTGGCCTATAATTCCCAGGTTTAGAACAATCCTGTTCCTCTTTTGGTATCAATGAAATAAAAGAGGTTCTCCATGAGGGGGGAATTCCCCCTCCTATTTGTATCTGATTAAATAATTCCTTAAGTGGACCTAACATCTCATCCTGTAAATTCCTATAATAATTAACTGTAAGCCCATCCGTACCAGGAGTTTTCCCCATTTTTAATTGTTTAATTACCAAAATAATTTCTTCAGAAGTTATAGGCTAATTCAGTTCATCCGATTGTTCTAAAGTTAAATTTTTAACCTTATATTCCTTCAAATAATTATCAATATCCCTGTTCAATATATTATCTTTAAGATATAAATTTGTATAATATTCTAAAAAAGCTTTTTTAATTTTATCCTGTTGGTATCTCTCTTTACCTTTATATTCTATTTTTTCTATAGTACGTTGTTTTTGTCTTTTCCTTAAAGTATATGCTAACCATCTACCAGGTCTATTTGCATTACAAAAAGTATTATGTTTGGCATATTGTATATTTGTTGCCACCTGATCAGCTATTATCATATTAAATTGATTCTGTAATAACTTTATTGCATCTTTAAGTTTTTGATCATGCGGGTTATGTATTAATAATTGTTGTTTCTTATAAATTTCCTCTTCTAAATACCTACGCTGTTTTTGTTGCTTATTTCTCTGTCTATTATTAATATATATTAATGCACCTCTCATAAAAGCTTTACTAGCGTCCCAAACCATTTCTATCGATGTTTCGTTATTCAAATTATAATCAAAAAATTCTTTCATCTGCTTTTTACATTGATTTACATTATCCTGATATCTAAACAAATTTTCATTTAATCTCCAAGTTCTTCTACCTTCTTTTCCATATTGCAATTCCATCCAAACAGGACTATGATCAGACAAACATCTTGGAAATATCTTAGTTTTCTTCACCTTAAAAAGCAAATCATTAGAAATTAAAATAAAATCAATACGTGAAAAAGATTGATGCCTATCAGAGAAAAAAGTATAGTCTCTTTCCTCCAAATTCCGCAGTCTCCATACATCTCTCAACTCAAAATCTTCTATCATATCAAAAAAGGATTTAGGCAGCTTTGCATGTGCAGGTATTTTCTTAGAAAAAGTTCTCTTGTCCATTCTATTTTCTATTTGCTGATTTGACTGAGCAATTTCTTGCACCTCCTCCTCCACCACCTCCAGTCTTTTTGCCAAGCCTTGGAAAGCCATCAAAATATCTTCTCTTATTTTTTTATTATTCTCTTTTATTTCCTCTCTTATTTTCTCATTATTATCCATTATCTCCTTAAACTTTTCTTCAAAGACTTTCCCTTGTTCTTTAATCAAATCTTCTAAAGCTGGTTCAGAACCCCTTCTACCCCCAGTCTTAGGTGGTTTAGTAGCCATTTCAGTTTTTAAAATTCACAAAATATAAGTCTAGAAACTTCTCTTTTCCCCTTTAAGTATAGGAGAGCTCACTTCACTTTATTAAAATCCACACATAACATTTCTTAGCTTCTTAGTTACACAGGCTGTTTAGAATTCCATTCGTCACTTTCACTCCCTTTCAGGCACCATCTTAAAGAGTCAGCTGAAACAAAGAAAAAAAAAGTTTCTCTTTTTAAAAGGGTAGAAGTCAGGAAATCAAAAATACTTGCAATCCAGTAATTGTTCGCTCGCACTCATTCCGTCTGCATTTAGGAATCCATAAAGATAAGACAATTAGCAGAGATGGACACTTTCTTCTTTTCCTGCTTTTGCAGGCACGCACTGAAGTCGGAGCTTGGCAGGAATATTAAGCTCGTCGCGAGCTTAAAACGCATTTATTCATCTGCGCAGGACTGGGTTAGTTTTTTAAATTTATGGGTTTTAATTGGGTTTTTATTATTTATTCTACATTTTTAATTTCGGCCCAATTGAATAAGTTTTTTAATTGTATTTTAATTGTGTTTATATTGTAACATTATTGTGTATTTTATTTGGCTGTGAACCGCCCTGAGTCCTTCGGGAGAAGGGCGGTATAGAAATTTAAATAATAAATAAATAAATAAATATTTATGGGACCCTCGACCCACAGGGCTCTGCTTAATTAAAAACAAAGCCCCTGGGGAGGTCTACCACACCCCCGCAGCTCTTATCTTTCTCTTTCATCCAGAGAAAGAGATTAAAGCCGGCGTTTTCCTGGCTTTTACGAAGTTCAGTACGGAGCTCCTTAATTAGGAGCTCAGCGAAGAAGGTGGCGCCAATGGAAGCCCCAAACATTTAATTGTTAATTAAAGTTTATTTTTATTGTCAGGTTTTATATTTCAGTTGTTCTATCTAATTTTTCATAAATTATAATTTAATGCCATACTTTTCTTGAGTATTAAAAATATTATTTTATTCCTGAACATCTTCTGACACCACCTGATTCCAATAAACTCTGGGCAGAATGCATTAAAACCAACAACATACAAGAGCAAACTATAATTACAAGAGAATAAAAGAGTAAATAACAAACAAACAAACAAAAACCTCCACACCTAGACACAATCTAGCAAGATCTGGGAGACGAGCCAAATCTTTAAGATTTCCGGAAGGCCCCAGAGTGGGAGCCACACAGATATCAGAGGTATCTCATTACAGAGGACAGGTGTTGCATCCTGGGTCCTGATAGATTTTAGAATATTATCTTCCTGCCTATAGGAAGTAATGGCTTTTTAAACAAAAGATTAAGCAAAATAAATAGCTGTGTTATTTAAGTAAATATTCTGCACTATATCTCTCCAGAAGACATAAATCAGACAATAGAAAATATTTTGGGAGGTATGCTATTTCCTGTTACATCAGTAATGGGAAATTACAAAATATTGAAAATCTTACTCATGATAAAATTATGATTCATTACTCATACAACCGAAAGTTGCTGATGGAATACATGGGTTTATATATTGGTTACTTTTAATTCCTTTTTCCTTCCGTCTCTATGGCTTATATCAAGGGTGTGAATTACTGTACTTTCAGTTGCTTGCAAAGCAGTGATCCTTTCAGAAAATGTAAGTAGCATGCAATGCTTTTTTTTATGGATTAAGTTTTTGCTTATTTCTACACAGGACAGTGATTTTATCCAGGGATGGGTAAATGTTCTTCGAGATCTTTAAATATGTCTCTATGTTTATCACAGTTCTGTACCCTGTAATTACATGTAATTTTCTCCTTTCAATTAAATTGCACTCACTTTTATATATTATAGATTGTATTCTAAGGAGGACATATACACTTGGAGGTAACTGCCTACTTTTAAACTTAGTGATTTCAGTATGTGATATTAAAAATGTTTTCATTTTTCAAAGGACTTCATTTTTCATCTTTCACAAATATACTGCAGAAGCAAACATATTTATGAATATAATTACTGCCAAATTGCAATTTGTGGTATTTTATCATATAGTATGATACAATATGATGTGATACAATAGAATAATAACCTGGAAAAAATGACAAGATTAAATTGCCTGTTTTAGCTTTTCCTTGAAGGTGAATTTTCAAGCTAGAAAATTCTAAGGGAATACATCTCATTTTATAGATTAGATCTCGGACATAGTTATGATGGAATTGAAATACAAGAAAAAAATATTGGAAAAAATGAAATGTAAATTAAAAGTCCTGTTGCTTCTAGAACAAATGGGACTTTTGGGTCATTTAGAGCTTAAAAATTACTTTCAACAAACTAATTTTTACAAAACAATCTCAAAGGAAAATTAACTGATCTATGTTAGTTTTCTTACATATAGTAAATGTATAACAGTTTTCTTTAATAATGTAATTGAATAATGTAATTGAATGTATACATTCAATTCTTTCAGATAGCAATGATATTATATATATATATAAATCAATTTTGTTTTAACTCTATGCTCCTCAATCCACAATTTGTAACTTTAAATAGCTTGCAAAGTGGTGGTGGTGCTTAGTAGTGGTGCATAGCACTTATATCCAATATTCATAATTAACCGTGCCACAACATTCTTGGTCAGTTACAGCTTCTAAATAGTCTTCATGGGCTACCCCATGTAGACCACACTGCAATATACAAAACAAGAGGTGACCAAGGCAGGGGCAACCATTATCAGGGCATCCTGATTAGGAACAGGGCAATTAGAACTCATGTAGATTGGTACAAAGATTATGACTGTCATCAGCTGCTGTGTCCAAGAGGACTTCCCAATTGTACACCAGTTCTGTCTGGAGTTTACCCATCCAGACCTAAAGATGTAAGCATATCTAGAATATAATAACAGAGTTGGAAGGGGCCTTGGAGGTCTTTTAGTCCAACCCCCTACTCAGGCAGGAAACTCTATACCATTTCAGACAAATGGCTCTCCAATATCTTCTTAAAAACATCTAGTGTTGGAGCATTCACAACTTCTGGAGGCAAATTGTTACACTGATTAATTGTTCTGTCAGGAAATTTCTTCTTATTTCTAGGTTGCTTCTCTCCTTGATTAGTTTCCATCCATTGCTTATTGTCCTGCCCTCAGGTGCTTTGGAGAATAGCTTGACTCCCTCTTCTTTGTGGCAACCACTGAAATATCAGAACACTGCTATTATGTCACCCCTAGTCCTTCTTTTCATTAAAGTAGGCATACCCAATTCCAGCAATGTTCTTTATTTTTTAGTTTCTAGTCCCCTAATTATCTTTGTTGCTGTTCTCTGCACTCTTTAGGGGGAGGGGGAGAAGCTAAGCGTCTCTGCAACTTGGGTCACACTGAAGCTTGTTCTTCCCCTTTTAGGCACTTGACTATGGCCTCCAGACACTGGGGAAAAAACCCTTGATTACATCACCATTTTTGCCTGTAATTGAGAGGTGTTGTCAGTGTACTGCTGTCACCCAAATGATAGAAATTAAATAGGAACAGAGATAGTGTGGAACCTAGAGGAATTTTTAAAGCAGGGCTTTGAGGTTAGGCATCTTCTCCCACTGTCTGGAGCTGATACAGAAGAAAAGAAGACTGTGCCACATTACCCCAATCCCAGACCCACCAATGATAATCAATTTCACACCCTCTGTACTGTATAATAGTCATACAAGATGCAGCTCAGGCCTCACAATATAATGGGCTCAGGTTCTCTTGAAGTGCCCCATTTTTAAAAGATTAACAGAGTTGGAAGGGACTTTGTAGGTCATCTAGTCAAACCCCCCACCCCAAGCAGGAAACCTTACACCATTTCTGACAAATGGTAGTCCAATCTCTTCTTGAAAGTCTCAAGTGATGAAACTTCCACATTTTTCTTCTTTTCCTTCAACCTCTTCTGTTTGTTTGTTTTCCTATTCCTCTGAATTGCTGTTTCTTTAACTGTTTCTTTTTTTCTTATGCACACAATGGCCTGGTGTTGTGCAAGAGGTGCTGGGAAGCTACAACTATCCGGAGAGGGTCAATTTTTCCAATACAACAGTTTATTTTAATAAAATATTTTATTTAATAGGTGTCTTTATTAAAATAAAGATTCATAAAGTGCATAGGATCACAGAATTTCTTATTTATTTTCCTAAAGGAGAGAACTGCCTTGCATTTCTGTGGGTAAAATGCAGGACAGGAGATGCAATCAGGAGCAGAGGGAAGATTACCCACTCAGCCAAGATAAATAAGCCCAATTCATTTCCACATAGAGATGAAATGAGGAATATCAGAGTAGATACTGAATTGTGGTAATAAAAAACAGCTGAGGTGAAATGAGAACCAGTGAAATTTAGTGGTAAAGGTCTGAAAGTGGGAAACCATGACTTCAAGTCCCACATTAGCCATGAAAGCCAGCTGAATTATCTTGGGTTACTATCTCTCAAACCAGCTCACCTCACAGGGTTGTTTTGGGAAATAGGGGAAGAAGTGTATTGGATGTTAGCCATCTTGAAATATTTATAAAAATAATAAAGGTGAGATATGAAAAATAAATAAAGAAAGAAAGAAAGAAAGAAAGAAAGAAAGAAAGAAAGAAAGAAGTCCATGACTTATAGGGATGACTTATAAACTATAGTACTTTCATCTCCCTTTTTCTTTAGGGGTGCTGCTTAATTCTATCCCACAACGGACAAGGACAAAGTCTCTTTTGAATGCAATTTCTTTAAGTGAGGGGAAACTGTTAAAGCATTGAACAATATTGTTAATTTTTTCAGCAAAACTTCTAATGTCTGAATTTCTGCTTGAGAAGTTCAACCTTAATAACTGTGTTATTAAGAACACAGTAGCCTGCAATTACTGCAGGTTCGAGCCCGGCCCAAGGTTGACTCAGCCTTCCATCCTTTATAAGGTAGGTAAAATGAGGACCCAGATTGTTGGGGGGGCAATAAGTTGACTTTGTAAAAATATACAAATAGAATGAGACTATTGCCTTATACACTGTAAGCCGCCCTGAGTCTTCGGAGAAGGGCGGGGTATAAATGTAAACAAAAAAAAAACAAAAAAAAACCTGTAAGTCTTTAGCAATTCTTGGTTTTTTAAAAACATTTTTAATAAAGCATCAATCAACATTAATAAAGTCAATGAGGCTTTAATTTAGATTCCTTTAATCAGCATTCCAGATTCATTTAACAACCGTTTTACTAATTTAACAACTGCAGTGATTCACTTAACAAATGTGGCAAGCAAAGTCATAAAATGGGGCAAAACTCACTTAACAAATTTCTCACTAACATAAATTTTGGGCTTGATTGTGGCTGTAAATTGAGAATTACCTGTACTTCACATGATGTTGATTCTATCCCTCTATTAATGCAGCCTGGGTTTGCATTGGCTTTTTTGGCTGCGGCTACATAGTGCTGTCTCATATTTAAGTGATTGTCCCCTCCAAGATCCCTGTCACAGTTACTCCTATTGAGCCAAGTTTCACCTAATCTATATTTGTACATTTGGTTTTTCTTGCATAAGTGAAAGTAGTTTCCTGGACCTATTCCACCCCCACTTTTTTTTTTTTGAAGAAGGTAACATCAACTCTTTTCTAGGCCTCTGGTAGTTCCCTGGTGCTCCAAGATCTTTGAAAGATATGGTTCAATGGTTCCAAGATCACATCTACTAGCTCTTTCAAAACTCTGTAATCCATCTTGTCCTGGTTATTTGAGCTTGTCTAGAGTGGACAGATGTTCTTTTACCATTTTCTTGCCTATTTTAATTTTAAAGTCCTGGTTTGTCTTTTAAGGTTCTATTTTTGGTAGGTTGGGCTACTTTATTTTTTTGTGTAAAGACAGATGCAAAGAAAGAATTAAGCAGCTCTACTCTATCCCTGCTGCCCATCACTTCCTTGCCATCTTCTCTCATTAATGCACCAATTGTTTCTTTGACTTTTTTCTATTTTGTTATATGTTGAAAAAACTTTTTTAAAATTATTTTTGTATTTTGTTGCAAGTTCATTTTGAGCCTAAGCTTTCCTGACATCATTTTTGCAGGTTTGGGCTATATGATGGTATTCTGCCTTAGCTATGTGTCCCTCTTTCCATTTCTTATGCTTATTCCTTTTGTCTTTCTGAACTTATCAGACATTTCTTTGTACAACCATACTTGTTTCTTCTTGGATTTATTTTTATTTTTTGGTGATATTGTGCTATACTGGACTTTTATAATCATATTTTTCAGACTTTCCCAAACTTCTCAAGCTGTTTTCCCCTTTAAGATTTTCATCCATGGGGGTGGGGGGTGGCCAGTGTCACAGTGGTACAGCATGGAATTCTGGGGCTCCAGAAAAGCCCCGATATCCCAGTTGCTTTTGGGGATCCCCAGGGATCATTGCTATCTTGTAGGGACAGTGAAGAACCGAGGCACTGGCTGGCACAGGCAGGGGAGTAGCAAGTTCCCTGAAGTGCCGGTGATCAGCCTCCGACCCAGCGGCAAGGGAAGGCAGCCATTAGGAGCTGTCAAAAGCCAGGGCAGCCATACACAAGAAGAGAAGAAAGAAAAGAACGAGGTGATCATCTTGGTGAGAATACTGAGATCTTGGAAACAAGATTCCTTTTACATAGTGTACTCCTGAACTTTTAAAAACTATTTTACTTGAGAGAATTGGCAAAAAGGAGAGGGAAGGGAGCAGAATAAAGTTACCTCCCCACTATAGCGGTGAAGAAGCGGACACCATTAATAAAGACTAATTAATAAAGGTGAAAAATTAATTTAATGAATTGGAAGCATATTGGACAAGGAGATTTTTCTGGCTAATGAATTGTACTTTGAAAATACCAATTTTGTAGCTGGAAGTTCAAAGCTGAAGTAAATTGGTATTTTTAAGACTATTTTAAGTGAGCTGCAGTGCCATCTAGTGGGGATAGAGAAAGTTAAATAGATACATTGAATAAAGGAGAAGATGAGAGTAAAATGATCTTGGACAATGTTTTGGAAACTGGCAAGAAGATTTTGATAAGAAGCTGTCTTATGATTTTGTAACAGAAGAGGGGGAAAAAAAGAAAGCTTTCTAAATTACTAAGACTGAGCTGTCTGGTTTTTTTCCCCTTTCGTCTGATGGATTTATGAATTTTGGAAGACTTTGGAATTGTGGTATTTTGGAATATAATTTTTATTTTCATGCTTTTTCCTTTTTAATGTTCTTTTTTTGTTGGTAGAGGTTTTTTCTTCCTGGATTTAAATTCTTGGTGATTGACATGGTTTTTGTTTTTTCCTTTTTTAATATTCTTTTTGGGAGATTATATTTTGCATCTTTTTGATCTTTTTATTGCCTGGTTGGATATATTGAATGAACACTTTGGTTTTGAAATTTTTATTAGTGAATTTAAATTTTTGGTTCGGATCTTGTTTTTTCTTTTTTCTTTTTCCATTTTTTCTTTTTTGGCTTTTTGGATGTTTTTGGTTTTTTGTTCTTTTTTAGCTCAGATATAGCCTTTCTACCTTCTTTTTTATATTAAACCTATGTGGATTAGGGATTGGGGTATCAAGAACCTGAAGTGATTGGGCAGCTTGAATCTGAAAATCTTGATTATTTGGATTATAACTTGTGCAGTAAGATTTGAAGAAACAAGATGAAGAAAACAACACAACATCTATCATCTCCATCAATATCAACAGCGTCTGGCACCATGGGAAAAAGAAACTACACCACAGCAAGAGAAAATTAACATGGAATTAAAAAAATATGCTACAGACTATATATGAAGACCTCAAGACAAGATTAGACAAAGTAGATGGGAGAATGGAAAAAATGGAAGGAGAATTAAAAGAAGTTAAAGAGATGATAGGGGAAAATGAACAACGATTACAGCAAGTGGAAGAAAAAACAGAAGCAAAGAAGAAAAAAGTTGAAGAGATGGATTATAGATTTACAATTACTGAAAAAAATCATAAAAAACAATCATAACTGTTGAAATCGATAAAGCTGGTTATTATTTAAGATTCAAAAATGTTGAAGAAAAAAAGGAAGAAAATCTACCAAAGAAAATTGCAGAGATATTAGCAGAAGCAATGGAAGAAAGTAAGGAAAGGATATTAAATGGGATTGACGAGATAGAGAGTGCACACAAGATATGCGATGAGAAATAACCTACCTAGAGAAACTTACGTCAGATTTACTAAGAAAACACTGAGAGCAGAGAGCAATTGATGAGAAACATGATGATAAAGCACAAAGGGAGAGAAGTAATGGCACAATTCCAAGAAGAGTGAGAGACCTGAGAAAAGAATATCAATTTCTCACAAAATGTTTGATAAGAAGAGAAATAAATTTTAGATGGTTGATTCCAGAAGGAATATTGGTGAATTGGCAAGAGCAAAGATACAGATTAGATTCAACAGCGAAAGCAGAGTTATTTTATAAACAACACATAGGTTTCCAAAAGTAAGAAAGATTGAGAGATGAAAAAGGGGATGGACGACAGGAGGAGAAGAAAGAGCAGCCAAGGGAGACAACTAAAGAACAAGAAGAGAGAGCAATAAGAGAAGGATCAAGAGCGAAAGAAGTTAAAGAACAAAGGGAGATAAGAATGACTAGATCGACAAAATAACTAAATAAATAAGAAATGGAAGAAGAAATCAAAATATTATCTTTGAATATAAATGGACTAAACTCGGCAATAAAAAGAAGAACAATATTTAATAAATTAGAGAACTTAAAATTTGAAATTATATGCTTACAAGAAGTTTACATTAGAATGCAACACAAAAAACTGTTGGCGCAAATAAAATTGGGGAGGTTGTATACAAAACTAACTTGTCAAAGTAAAAGAGGAGTAGTGTTTTATATTAAACAGACAATTCAATCCAAACAAATATTTGAGGATGAAGAAGGAAGAGTATTAATGGTAGAAATTGTAATGAACAATAAAAAATATTACTTGTGGATATATATGCTCCAAATGAAAATCAAGAAGAATTTTATGCGAAACTACACAGAAAAATATTAGAATATGAATATGAAGATATTTGCATAACAGGAGATTTTAATACAATTGTTGATATGGAGTTAGACTATAAATCTACAAAAGTGAATAAAAAACCAAGGAAGACACTTCCAAAAGCATTTTATACAATGGTAGAAATTTAAAGAAAAAGCAATACACATTTTATTCTAATAGGCATATGTCATGGTCAAAAATGGATATGATGTGGATGTGAACTGATTTAATGTTCAAGATATATAAGATTGATATAGAAGCAAATATATGGGCAGACCATAATCCAATAACTATGATATGGAAAGGACAGAGAAAAAGAATGAGATGGACACTAAATCAAAGCTTATTAAATGAGAAAGATTTTATATAATATATGGAAAATAATTGACTTTTTAAAAAAAGAAAATAGAAAAGAAGATACATCATTGCAAAATGTATGGGACACTAGTAAACCATATATAAGGGGCTTGGCAATGACTTATACAGGAAAAAGAAATAAACAGAATAGACAAAATCAAAAGAAGTTGGAGGAGGAATACAAGAAATTAGAGAAAGATTTGCAAAAAACCCCATAAGACAAAAAAATTAAAAGCCTAATGGACTTGAAAAAACATAAATTGAACTTAATAGAGAATGAAGATCTGGCAAGGAAAATAAAATCAACAAGGCAAAACTTCTTTGAAAATGCAAATAAATCAGGAAGATAGCTTTTACAAAAGTAAAAAGTAAAAAGAAAAGAAACTGATAACTCAATTATTAGATCAAGATGGTAAGATATGTTACCAAAATGAAGAAAAGAAAATAATAATTTTTTAAAAAAATTTACATTTATATCCCGCCCTTCTCCGAAGACTCAGGGCGGCTTACAGTGTATAAGGCAATAGTCTCATTCTATTTGTATATTTTTACAAAGTCAACTTATTGCCCCCCCCAACAATCTGGGTCCTCCTTTTACCTACCTTATAAAGGATGGAAGGCTGAGTCAACCTTGGGCCGGGCTTGAACCTGCAGTAATTGCAGGCTGCTGTGTTTTAATAACAGGCTACCACGGCCCCTAATATAATTGAAGAATATTATAAGAAATTATATCAACAAGAGTGGATAACAGAAGGGAAATAGAACAATATTTAGAAAAAGTAATGACCCCTAAAATACCAGAAAACTTTAAAAAAGCATTAGAAGAAAGAATATCAATGATGGAATTGATGGAGGGAATTAAAAGGCAGAAGAATGGAGAAACCCCAGAACCAGATGGACTACCAACAGAATTATACTAGAAATTACAAGATACACTAAGCAATACAATGTTGCAAATATTTAACAACTTATTAATAGAAGCCATGGTTCCGAACTCATGGATGGAGGCATATATAACTCTTATACCAAAAGAAGAAACAGATTTACAACAAATAAAGAATTATAGGCCAATTTCACTTTTAAATGCAGATTACAAAATATTTGCATCAATTATGGCGGAAAGGTTGAAGAGGTTGTTAAATGAATTTTTACATTCAAATCAAAATGGTTTTTTGCCTAAAAGACAAATTAGAGACAATATACAAATTATATTGGATACATTATATTATGAAGCACATCCAGAGAAACAAATGGCATTGTTATTCTTAGATGCACAGAAAGCATTTGACAACGTGAAATGGCAATTTAGGACTATAGAACTACAAAAGATGGACTTTGAGGATAGATTCATTAATATGGTTAAACTATATATAAAGAACAATTGGCAAACGTAATAATAAATGGCAAAATGACAGAGAAAGTAGACATTAGAAAAGGAACTAAACAAGGATGTCCACTATCTCCATTATTATTTATTTTGACCCTAGAAATCTTAAACAGAAAAATAAGACAAGATAAAGAAATAAAAGGAATGAAAATTAAAAGAGAAGAATATAAATTACAAGCATTTGCGGATGATTTAATATTTATTATGGAAGAACCAACCGAAATGGGCCTAAAGTTAATTGAGCAAATAGAAGAGTATGGAAAAATAGCAGGATTTAAAATAAATAAAGATAAGACAAAAAATATAGTTGAAAATATGAGAGAAAAACAAAGGAATCAATTAATGAAGAAGTTAGATATTCAAATAGTGAAGAAAGTGAAATATTTGGGCCTCCAATTAACTTTAAGATGTATTACAGTGAAGGAAGATAATTATTATAAACTGAGAAATCAAATTGAAACAGACTTGGAAAAATGGGAAAATCTGCAATTATCATTAATGGGAAGAATAGCTCTAATTAAAATGAATATATTACCAAGAATCTTGTTTTTCTTTCAAATGATTCCAATAAAGCTAGAGAAAAAATATTTTGAGAGCCTGAATAAAATGATGTGGAAATATATATTGCAAGGAAAAAAAGCAAGGATTAATCTGAAACTGCTTCAAGATTCTAGAACTAGAGGAGGATTTGGTCTACCAAATTGGGAACTTTATCATCAAGTGGCGATGTTAACTTGGGTCGAAGAATGGATTTTGAGAAATACAAGACTATTGACTTTGGAAGGACATGATTTGAAACTAGGTTGGCATGCCTTCTTATGGTATGGGAAAAACAGGATACATGGATACTTTCAGAGACATTGTGTAAGGAATGGTTTGTTAACAGTATGGGAGGGAGTGAAAGAAAAACATTATATGGAAATACCAATGTGGCTTTCAACAATATAAGCATTGACATATCCAAATATGATTTATATGGACAATATTGTAAGATACAAGGACATTTTAACAAAGAAGGGAGAACTAAAACAGAAATAAGATCTAGAAAAACAAGGGATTGAGACTGATTGGTATACGAGACTATAAATACAATCAAGATATGATAAAGATTTGAAGCAATATGGTTTTAATTTGGGGGAATCAGAATTGGATGAAAGAATAATTAAAAGATTGTATAATTATTACAAATTAAATTAGAAGATGAAGAAGTAAAAGAAACAATGCTAACATGGGCAAAAAACTCAATAGAATTAGAGAAATGGCAATAACTGTGGGAAAGGAATTATAAATTGACAATGGCAACTGCATACAAAAAAAATCTATATAAAATGTTTTATAGATGGCATATGCCACCAGAAAGGCTAGCAAAAATGTTTAAGGATAAATCAGCTAAATGCTGGAAATGTTCGCATTTGCAGGGATCATATTATCATATGTGGTGGTCGTGCACAGAAGCAAAAGACTATTGGTTTAGAATACAGATATGGTTAGAGGAAATGTTACATAAACGTATAGAATTAAAACCAGAGGTTTTCTTATTGGATATTTTGCCAGAGAGATATAGCAAAGAAGATACGTATTTAATCATTCACATAATAACAACAGCAAGAATTGTATTTGCGTAACATTGGAAGACAGAGAAAATCCCGCCAGAAGGGGATTTTCAAAAAAGATTTTATACTGGTCGGAAATGAATAGATTAACTCTAAGAATAAAAGATAAAGAGGAATCGGTGTATTTCAAGACATGGGGAAGATTCTATGTATGGTTAGAAAGAAATATGAATAAAAGATGATGGATAAATTATTTAGATAATAGAAAGTTAAATGAGGGAGAAGAAAAAAAGGAAATAGAAACCCAGATGACACCAAAGTCAGGAAAAGGTGGATTTGGGGCGGGAGGGGGAGAAAAGAAGATTAGAAATATAAATGTACAATTATGATGATAGAAATGACAGATTGGGTAAAATTGAAAAGAAAGTATGTATTATTAGAAAATTGGAGTTACTTGGATACCAAACAAGGGAAATATTGCAAAGAACAAAGAAGAAAGAAAGGAGAGAGGAGTAGAAGAGGAGAGTAGAAGAGTAGAAGAGGAGAGAGAGAGAGGAATGGAAGAAAGGGGAAAGGACAGGAAGGAAGGACAGATAAGAGTAGGAGAGAAGGTTAGAAAGAGGGAAAAGAGGGGAGGAGTGGGGGAAAGGGAGGGGAAGTAGGGAAGGAGAGGAGGAAGGAAGGAAGGAAGAGAGGAGAGAAGAAGATAGGGAAGGGAAAGAAAGATGAAGGAGAAGGTTTGTTGTGAAATGAAGGAATAGAAAGGGTAGAAGAGCAACTCCGAATGTAATTAAAATGTTTTATTTTTATGCTTTCTTTAGAAGAAATATGTATGTATGACCAATTATGGATAAGAGAATGCTGAATTATCTGCTCTTTTGCCACTGTCACAGCTGACCCTGCAATCATTCTTGTCTTGGCATTGTGACTGTAGTGCCACTCAATGGCAGCAGTGGCCTGATTCATAGTTTTTAATAGTTATATTTATTATTCATTATTTTATGAATGAACACTCTCATTTCATTAATATGAAGTAAACCAGCTTGAATTGGAAACGTAAGTGGCATATACATTTTGGCAAAAAATAAAATAAAATTGATCCTTCAAAATTTACTTCTGTACCTATGATAGTTTTGCAAGTACCTACTTATTTTTATGCAAATTG
Source organism: Ahaetulla prasina (assembly GCF_028640845.1). NCBI lineage: Eukaryota > Metazoa > Chordata > Lepidosauria > Squamata > Colubridae > Ahaetulla > Ahaetulla prasina. The sequence goes on from NC_080546.1 coordinate 66,867,627, forward strand.
CATACATGTCCTCCACCCTCCCCACCTCATTAATATCTAAAACCTTGCAGCTGCCATTTTTTTAAATCCTTGAGTTGTCCAGATTGTTTTCTGAAGTCATCTTTTATTCTTAGCCAATGTGTTTTTTAAAATATCAAAATATCTGCACCAGGGGTGAAATGCTCCCGGTTCGGACCGGCTTGCGCAATCCGGTAGCGATGGTGGCTGCTGGTTCAGAGGACCGGTAGCAAAAATCCCTGCCCCCCCCCGCCTCTGCTGAGCCACACCATCAGCAGAGGTGTGTTTTTTTTACTTTTAAAAGCAGGTTTTTCTTCAGCCGAAACATGCCTTTAAAAGTTAAAAAAAAAGCCTTTGATGATCCCGCCCCTCAGCTGAGATCGGCAGAGCCTTTAAACTAAAAATTTTTTTTTAAAAAAAAGGCTCCTCTGGCGATCTCACCTGAGTTCCTCATCAGCAGAACCTTAAAAAACATGTTTTCTGTAGAAAACATGTAGAAAACCTCCTTTTAAGAGATTCTAAGGCACTTATCTGATTTCTGATCAAACGCATGGCTTTTTTCCCAGCCCGAAAGCCTCAGTTTCACTTTCAGCACCAGACAGAATCAGTTGCTTAGCTAATCTATTTCATCACTGAGCAATTAATGCTGGCTGACTTTGCTGGCTGAGGAACTCTGGGAATTGAAGTCCACAAACCTTAAAGTTACTAAAGTTGGAGACCCCTGATCTAAAAAATATTAATAAAATAAAATAATAAAATAAAATATTTGCGCAGCTTTCTGAGATTTGATGTGTTTCTGTAGTGTTTCACTCTAACTACACAAACACACAAAATCTCAGAAAGCTGTATGTGGTATTTTGTGTGTGTGTGAGAGAGTTGTGTTGTGTTGTGTGTATGTAAAGTGTGGAAGTTGGTTTTTGAGCTTTTTCTGGCTGTGTGAAGTGTGAAGTGTAGCTGCTTTTATTTATTTATTTATTTATTTATTTATTTATTTATTTTATTTATTTATTTATTTAGATTTTTATACCGCCCTTCTCCCAAAGGACTCAGGGCGGTGTACAGCCAAATTATAAAACAGTACAATATACAAATTAAAACAAAGACTTAAAATAAACATATTCAATAAATGCCGAGATTTAAAACCATCAAATGTAAAACCCCTAAAATTCATTAAATAATAACCCCAATTAAAATTACTTAGGATTTAAAAATTTAGGCCAGTCCCGCTTGAATAAATAAATGCGTTTTCAATTCACGGCGAAAGGTCCAAAGGTCAGGTAATTGACGCAAGCCAGGGGGAAGTTTGTTCCAGAGGGTAGGAGCTCCAACAGAGAAGGCCCTTCCCCTGGGGGCCGCCAGCCGACATTGCTTGGCGGACGGCACCCTGAGAAGACCCTCTCTATGTGAGCGTACGGGTTGGTGGGAGGCATGAGGTAACAGCAGGCGGTCCCGTAAGTACCCGGGCCCTAAGTCATGGAGCGCTTTAAAGGTGATAACCAAAACCTTAAAGTGCACCCAAAAGACCACAGGTAGCCAGTGCAGTCTGCGCAGGAGCGGTGTTACATGGGAGCAACGTGTAGCTCCCTCAATCACCCGCGCAGCTGCATTCTGAACTAACTGAAGCCTCCGAGTGCACTTCAAGGGTAGCCCCATGTAGAGAGCATTGCAATAATCCAAATGAGAGGTGACAAGAGCGTGAGTGACCGTGCATAAGGCATCCCAGTCGAGGAAGGGGCGCAACTGGCGGACCAAGCGCACCTGGTAAAAAGCTCTCCTGAGACGGCCACCAGATGATCTTCAAACGACAGCTGTCCATCCAGGAGAACACCCAAGTTGTGCACCCTTTCCGTTGGGGCCAATGACTCGCCCCCAACAGTCGGCTGCGGTTGCAGCTGACTGTACCGGGGTGCCGGCATCCACAGCCACTCCGTTACACTGTGTGTGAGTCAATTGTGTTGTGTTGTGTGTGTGTAAAGTGTGAAAGTTGGTTTTTGGTACTTCTTATTGTTTTTTATACTTTATTATTTTTATTATTTATTGTTATTGGCCACGCCCACCCAGTCATCTGACCACCAAGCCACGCCCACCAATTAAGCCATGCCCACAGAACCGGTAGGGAAAATTTTTAGATTTCACCCCTGATCTGCACCTGTTAAAGATTCATGACTTATGCACACATTTTCTCTGAACTTTGTTTGTGAGAGTATTTTTAAAAATATTCTGGAGAAAACAAATGTTTTCCTTTTATAAAACCTAAAGGCTCATCTTCTACAACTTCCTATCCTCACCCCCACAGGTTTTCTGAAGTTTTGCTGGTTTCTCTTGGTATGAATAAATGCTCAAAAAGACATTTATAAATTAAAGGCATCTATATATTTTTATGAGCCCAACCAAAATGGAAATACTACTTTTATACAACCCTCCACAAACCTATTAACTTGAAACTTTAAAGATATGACTCTCAAGAATTGCTAGCTAATTTAATCACTTCTACTACAAATCACAAGAATTAATTACAGCCTTCCTTTTAGTTGTTATTTAAACTTCAGTAAATATAATATCAGTTTAGTTATTATTATTCATGAACACTTTCTCCATTAATAAATAGAATACTTACAGCTGTTTACAATAATAGTTACAAGCATTATGACTTCAATAGTAACAAACAGAGAAGAGAGTAATTCAGTTGGATCCCTGGCTCAGTCCAAGGCAAAAGGGGCAGAATCCAAACTTGTAGTTTATTGATCTTTACAGAGCCATGGGCCAAAGGCCTCTCCATGCACACTGAGATGGAGACAGCTAACTTGGATGGGGGCTCCTATCTGTATCAAGAGCAATGCTTCTGGGCTGGAGATTTCCTTTGCTTCAACCAAGAATTGTCAAATTTAGAATATACAGAAAGTTATAAGTGATGAAGACAGCATCTGTATATTGTATATTGTCCACTTTAACAGAGTCAGAAGTCAGATGTTAATGCCATAATTTTCTTCACCCGGCTTTTCCTAAGCCTCTGCTTAGTTAATCTCACTATCAAAATAGGGATTTAGAATACTGATATTTCAAAAGACAGGCTTTGCAGTAACAGTTGTGAGCACTGATTTTCTGAATTGACAAGACAAAAGGGTGTATAATTTGTTCATGTAATATTACTTTACACTAATAAAAATTCTTTGCCAAAGCACTTGGAGAATTACTGATAGCCAGAATGAGTGGAATCATCCTAATTTCAAAACTGTGGTTATCTTTGAAGTGGTCTTTGTGAATATCAGAACCACTGTACCACATCTTTCAAAAATCCTGGAGCATCAGGGAACAACAGAGGACTAGAAAAGAGCTGATGTGCTTCTCTCTTTTTTTTTTTTGCTTAAAAAGTTTTATTTTAACATTCATATCCAATAACATATTTAATGTACTATCATATACAATTAATCGGACCTGCCCGGTCACCACCCCCTTCCTTTAACTCTCTTCCCTTCTCTACTTTCTTCCACTTTCCACGACCATCCTCCCCTTCTCTTATCTACATCCTCTCCTCCTTCCTCCCTACTCTTTTCTTCTCCCTCTTCTATCCCTCTTCCTTCCTTTCCTCTTCCTCCTCTTCTCTTTCCTACCTCCTTCTCTCTTCTACTTTCTTCCTTCCCATCATTCTGAAACGGTAGGCAGGCAGCTCCGATCTTACATCGATTATACATCTTCAATCATCTCTGTACATTAACCATCAATCCATTTTCTACCTCATCCCCCCTCCCCCTCCCTCCCCCTCCCTCCCCCATCCCCCGGGACTTCCCAGAACCGAATACAGGGTATAAAACTAACAGTCAAAAATTAAAATATAACACAAATCATAATCCATAGTCACTCCTTAAAACCTCGACTCCCTGATCTCAGAAATTTCCAATTGAGTTCGTATTTGTTCTTCATACATAGTACATAGTTTTTAATATCCAACCTTCATCAATCAGTACCAAAACAAAGTTCCATCTTCCAATATTCACCAAGGATTCTTCTGAAATATCTTTCTTCCTTAAGCAGGCTCTCAAGAATAGTTCATATTTCCAACTTAATCTCTTAAATTTTACTGTCCAACCTCCAAGGATAAACAATAATCCATCTTTTCATATCTTCAGTATCATTTACATACATCAAATCAGATTACATATATTATTATTAATCCTATATTATCTCCACAATATATCAATTGTAATAATTAAAATCTTCACTTTACCTTACTTATATCAAATAACATTATTAAAATTACACCTATAACTTATCCAAAATATATCAGTTATAACAATTAAATTCTAGTTAACCATATAACAACATTACATCCATCTCTCAAATATAATATTTAATCCAAATTAAATTTTACTATCTATCCTCCAAAATTAAACAATATTCCATCTTCCTATTCCTTTATACCTCAAATATATCAAATAGTACCCCTAAAATTACACATTTATATCCAAAATAAATCATTTACAAAAATTAACCATAATCATATATAATAAAGTTAAACATTCTCACTCCCCTTATTTTCTATCTTACACATTTTCCACCATCTATTCACCATTCAACTTAACATCTATCCATAAAGGGTTCCCAATCTTTAATACATTAGCATTACTGCTTTAAAAACTGTATTAAGAAAATACTTTCTTCCTTTATAATTCACTGTTAAGCCAGCTGGAATCTCCCATCTAAAATATATCTGATGTTTCTTAAGCTCATCCACTAAAAAGGCAAATTCTTTTCTCTTTCTTAACATTTTAGGAGGAATTTCCTTCATCATTATTATATCTTGTCCTAGTATTTGAAATTTATTTTTATAAAATGCTTGCAAAATTCCATACCTAATCTTCTTATTTGTAAAATAAATAACCACATCTCTCGGTAAACACTTCTGCCTTGCCAACCAAGAATTAACACGATAAATTTTTTCAATATTAACTTCAAAATCTTCTGGTTCCACTCCATCTATCTGAGCAAAGGCCTGAGTAAAAATCTCTTTCAAATTTTCTTCCTTACATTCTTTTAATCCTCTCAACCTTGTAGCATATTCCATTAATTTATATTGTAATATAACCCTTTCTTCATCTGCCCTATCCACCTTAACCTGAATATCGTCTATTTTATTTTCTAAATTCAAATTAATTTGAACTTCATCTATTTTCCTTTGCAAATCTAAATTAATTTGGTTAATTTCTTCCAGTCTTTCCTCTGTTTGAGTACTAGATAACAATAATGGATTAATTGATTCCTTTAATTTTTTCATCTCCCTCCTCTGTTCTTCCACCATATCTTTAAAATCCAAAATTTCTTTCTCCATTTCATCAAATTTTTGATCTATTTCTGAAAGATGAACCTCCATAAGCTCCTGTAAAAAATTCCTTAAGCCATCTTTAATATCTTCTTTCAATTTCTGTATCTGAAGTGAGGAAATTTCCAGTATTTTAGAAGTAGTTAAATCTCTTTGCTTGAAAGCCATTTTTAAACTAAGTAATACCAAGAAGAAGGAAAGAAAAAAAAAGAAAAAGAAAAAAGAAAAATTCAATAAACTTTTTTTCTTAAACACTGTAATAAAAAGATAAAAAAGGATAAAAAATAAAAAATAAAAATTCCATTTAAAAAAATATCTTGTTATATTCTTCTTAAAGGTTCCACGCCAGCAATTGTAATAAGCATTTCCTTAACTTTCACTTTCAATATACAAAATGCCATTTACGTGCAATACACAAAACACCATTTCCTTTCATCATCTCCAATCTTGACTACGAATACATTCTCTATCAGGGAGTTAAAATCTTGTTACAATCAAATGCTAACACTCCAGTTTTCAGCTCTGTCCGTGTTAGAGTCCTTCAGTAATCCATTTCAGTCGCGGAGATGGACGCTGCGTTTTGTTCTGCCATTTGGCAGAAGCATTCCGGATTCTGGAGCTTTTTTCGGGCTATAGAAGGAGCTTTCCTGGGGCTCTACTTCAGCCTGAATGCTCACCTCCCCCTCTTTGCCCGAGGGAAGAGATTTCCAAGTCGCTTGACAGCAGATTAACGCTGTCTAAGCGGCTCTACAGAATCACATGGAACTGGCGGTCTGAGATAGCTTGCCATTAACGAAGTGGAGCCACCCGGAAGTGGCATTTAATTGTTGTTGAAGATTGAAAGGTGGAGGGTGTGGTAGGTTTTAAGAGGGAAGGTCTTGTAGGTAGCCGCTGTGGAGTTGTAGTTGTTGATTGGCTTTGGCGGGGGTGGAATTCTCTGTCCAGAGCTACGGACACGTTGTACCAGTCATTTAGTTGTTCTGGGATTCCTCTGGTGGAGCAGGCTTTTCTGGTTTTTTGATTGATTGCCTCTTTGAAATAGTGGAGGAGGATGTGGTCTGGCCAATGTCTAAGATTACCAGCGACCCTTCGAAAATCCCATACAAATTCTTTTAGAGGCTTGTTACCTTGTTTCATCATTTTTAAGGTGATTTCACATTCTGCAATTAGGTCATCATCTTGAAACCGGTTGCAAAGCAATGCAATAAATCCGTGAACATCATTTAATTCATGGGCACGTTCATTGTGTAGTTGAGCTATCCACTCTGAGGCTAGCCCGATGTTCATACCATCCAAGATGGCGTTGATTAGGCTTCTTTCTGATGGGTATTGATGTCTATATTGTTCAACGTAAGCCTCAATTCTGCTGAGAAAGTAAGCCAGGTGGTGTGGATTCCCATCAAAGGTTGCTTTGAAAGCAGGAGGGGCTGGGTGAGGGGTTGGAGGTGGGTTTAGCTGGCCTGCTTGCGGTTGAAGAGGAATTTGTGGGATGGCTGTTGCTGATTGTTGTAAAAATGTCTGTGGCTGGGGGAGAGCTGAAGCCACCGTGGCTGGTTGCTGAGTTGTAAAGGGGGGTGGAATCCCCCCTGGCTGCTGAGAAGAAAGTCCTTGAAATGCTTCAGCTGGTGCGGCAAAACCCGGCCTGGGGCCCCCAGGAAAGAAAGGTGCTGAAGCCACTGGTTGCCATTGGTATTGAATCCATCCTTGTCCAGGATAAAATGCCCAACCAGGAGGAATAGAAGCATCAGGAGGTAGCATAGGCCTCCGCTGGTGGGAAAAGTCAATTGGGGGGGGGTTGCGGTTCCCCCAAGTCCCTGGTGCTGCCTGAACTCCCTGCTGTGTGAAGAGGGGAAGGGAGGGCCTCCTGCATTCATTGGAATGGCTTCGAGCTTCAGTAATTTCCCCATCTGCTGGGACGGAAGATGAATTTAGGTGAGCTAAACTCAATGGCTCTCGAAGCAGGTGAGCTGAGCTTATACGAGGCCTCAGTTTCAAACGCTCAAAAGTTTCCGGGAGGTCCAATAGGGATTGGGATTTTAGGGGGTTTCTCAGGTCCCAATCCAGTGACTTTCCCGATTCTCCGGTTTTTACTGTCCTCCATTGAGATTGAGAAGAGGGAGGGGGCTCTCCATTCTGCCCCGGGGAAATGTTTTCTGCCAGGGATCTCACTTCTTGCAGTTGATGGGGAGGGGTTTGGCCGGAGCGACAGCTTACCCATGAATCGGAGCCTTTAGGCTGTGCACCAAGCTGACGAGCAGGCTCCACCACTTCAGGCTTTTGAGTCATATCTTCCGATGGGAAGTAGGTGATCTCGACCAAGTCTTCAGATTCCAGCCTCTCTGCCCCTTCAAGGCTTTCAGCTTGCTGGCCTTCCATCTTCGCTGGGTCTTTGCACCACTGTGGAGGTTGCGGAGGCTCGGGCCCAGCACCTCCCTAATGGGCCCCCTGAGCGGAGGAGAGGGTACCGTTAAGCCAAAGAAAGTTAGGAGTTTTGGAATAATGTCAAGGTTCCAGAAAAACCTCCTCTGCATAAAAAAAACTCAGAAGCCATTGTCTTTCAGAGTTCTTTACTAGCATAAGGAATCTGGCACACGATGAGTGAAATTCCAAAACTGAAACTTCCGGATTCATTTCCCAGTTATACAAACCCCAAGAGTCCCACCCCCCTAACCCCTTTGCCGGTCACATGGTCCAACATTCTTCCACTTTATTCGAAACCTCTTCTTGCCACTCCTTCTGCAGATGTGAACACAACACAGTCGCGGAGATGGACGCTGCATTTTGTTCTGCCATTTGGCAGAAGCGTTCTGGATTCTGGAACTGTGTTGTGTCTGGAGCGTTTTTTTGGGCTATAGAAGGAGCGTTCCCATCAAGCCACCAGGAATCTTCCTGGGGCTTTCTTGGGGGCTCTACTTCAGCCCGAAGGCTCACCTTCCCCTCTTTGCCTGAGGGAAGAGATTTCCAAGTTGCTTGACAGCAGATTAACGCTGTCTAAGCGGCTCTACAGAATCACACAGAACTGGCAGTCTGAAATAGCTTGCCATTAACAAAGCGGAGCCACCCGGAAGTCTCGAGCGGATGTGCTTCTCATCTTCAAAAAAGGTGGGGGAAAAAACAGACCCAGGAAACTACAGACCAATCAGCCTAACCTCAAAATCCGGGAAGATACTGGAAAAGATAATAAAAAAACAGATCTGCCAACATCTAGAAATGAGTAACGTAATAACTAGCAGTCAGCATGCGTTAAAAACAGATCATGCCAAACCAATCTTATTTCATTCTTCAATATAGTGACTAAATTAGTAGACAAGCAAAATACTGAGAACATAATATAGCAATAACACTTTAGACTTATATACCACTTCACGGTGCAACCCTCTCTAAGTGGTCTAAGTGGTTTACAGAGTCAGCATATTGCCCCCAACGATCTGGGTCCTCATTTTACCAACCTTGGAAGGTTGAAAGGCTGAGTCAACCTCAGTCTGGTGCGATTCGATCTGCCAAACTGCTGGCAGCCAGTGATCAGCAGTAGTAGCCTGCAGTACTGCACTCTAACCATTGCGTCACAATAAGTAATATACTTAGACTTCAGCAAGGCATTTGACAAAGTACACCACAACCTACTTCTTGATAAGCTAGAAAAAAGTGGGATAGATTGCATCACCACCAGATGGATTCACAACTGGCTGACAAACTGTACTCAACGAGTAGTCCTTAATGGATCTATGTCTACATGGAGGGAAGTAAGCAGTGGGGTACCACATGATTCCATCTTAGGCCTAGTACTCTTCAATATCTTCATAAACAACTTAGATGAGGGGATAGAAGGGGAACTTACCAAATTTGTGGATGATACTAAGCTGGCAGGAATAGCTAACACTCTAGATGATAGGCTCAAGATCCAGATGGATCTTGGCAGACTTGAACACTGGGCCCTATCTAACAAATGAAATTCAATGTAGAGAAAAGTAAAGTCTTACACTTAGGCCAGGGGTAGTCAACCTTCTTATACCTACTACCCACTTTTGTGTCTCTGTTAGTAGTAAAATTTTCTAACCGCCCACCGGTTCCACAGTAATGCACCGTGTATCGTCATCTGCATATGCCTCTCGCGCATTGTGGATTGGGTTTGAGGGGGAGGGGCGACAGTAGAAAAAGTGCAGAGAAGAGTAACCAAGATGATTAGGGGACTGGAAACTAAAACATATGAAGAATGGTTACAGGAACCGGGCATGGCTAGTCTATGAAGAGAAGGGCCAGGAGAGACATGATAGCAGTGTTCCAATATTTGAGGGGCTTCCACAGAGAGGAGGAGGTCAAACTATTTTCCAAGACACCTGAAGGCCAGACAAGAAATAATGATCAAGGAGAGATTCAACCTAAAAATAAGGAGAAATTTTCTGACAGTGAGAACAATCAACCAATAGAACAGCTTGCCTTCGGAAGTTGTGAGTGCTTCATTACTGGAGAGATTGGACTGCCATTTGTCAGACATGATGTAGGGTCTCCTGCTTGGGTGGAGGGTTGGACTAGTTGACCTACAAGTTCCCTTCCAATTCTGTTAATCTGCAATCTGTAATATAGCAAATTATTTTTATTTCCTCTGAGTTGAACGCCAAGAGCTATAAACTTTAAAAAATTGGTCATTCCTGGATGCTAAACATATTAGTGCTAATACTTTGGGGGTGGGGTGGGGTGATGCTGGCTGTGCATGAGCAAACTCAAAGAATAAATTTACATTGCTACTTAATTTTAAGGAAATTCAGTTAAAATATTTTCCATGTCATCAACAGATAACAACATGGACAATAATGCAATGAAGCCTAAACAGGAGACAACTGAAGAGAAAGACAGTGCTGCAATAATTATGAAAGTGGCAAGTGTACTTTTTCTTTATTTTGAAATATTTGAATAGATTTGATGTGGAAACAGAGAATTGACTCAGTTGATAATAACTTAATGATTTATGCTCAAAGATTTTGCAAGATAGCAGTTTGGACTTTTAAAGATTACTTAGGGTAGCATAGTAATGATGTAACTCTACCCTGTAAAAAGTTAACAAAATTAGCTAAGATTGGAAACCAGGAGAGCTGGGAAACTAATAACTGAAAAAACATTTTACAGCTACTGCAATTATAATTGATTGGATCAGTCCAAGCCAGAACCTACAATCCTGAATACTGAGTGTAAGATTCACAAAACATGTTTTAAAAGACTTAATTCCATTGGAAGAGTATTAAGTGGATGGTGTTTAACCGTTCCCTATCCAGAGTCTTCTCAATTCTGAGCCCAGGGAGTATTTGTTTTATGAGGAACTGCTGTTGAAGGAGACTCTTGGAATCTTGAATGCCAGGGATATAGAATCAGGCTGTTCCACATGGTTAAGACTGCCAACTACCAATTGCCAGTAGCTTTCCAAAATGCTATTTTTTGGAAGCCAGAGTCAAATAACCATTTGTATGTTAGCATTAACTGTCACTATGATCTCTAAATCTCTTTAGTAATATAACTTAAAGCTTTTTATCTTTCTATTTTACTATAGTATCATCAAAATAAAATCCCTAAGGGGTAGCAATGGAAGTATAATTGGTGGCCCACATTTTTTTCTTGACATCAACAGCAAATGGAAATTTGATGGTTGCCATAGTTTCACATCAGGGGCTTATCCAGGGGTGGAATTTAGCTGGTTCGGCCTGTTCAGTCAAACCAGTTGTTAACTTTGTGTGCAGTTGGCAAACTGGCTGATCGCATCACTGGCTGGGTCCACCCTTCCCTCCTCCCCTTCCAGGCACTCCTCGCTTTGGTCTCTCCTCAGGAGAGGCATTTTGGCATCTAACTATCCCCCTACCCCCTCCAAACAAGCGATGTCTATGCAGGCAAAACCCCAAGGCAGCTCTGACAAGGCACTTGGAGGGAGAGGCTGGAACTACTAAGCAGGCAGCCAAGCTAAGTGCCTGAAGGACCCCATCTGTCACCAGGAGTCCAGGTATCCCAGCGGGTAGTGAGCAAGGCCTCGGCTGGGCTCCCCAGGAGACAATGGGCTTTTCAGGGGGCCAATCTAATGCCCAGAGCTGGCTCTGCCCTAAGGAGGATGGGGGCATCCTTAGGGGGGCAAAGAGGGGCTCAGACTCAGTCCCTGTGCAGTGCCATGATCCACAAGCTGCTGCTGGCACTGCACAGCTATCTGGGTAGCCTCTTTGTGGGCAGAGGCCGGCAGGTGGCCACCCTTGTCCCTCCCCCCCAGCCACTCCTCACCTGGCCTGAGAAGGTAAGGCCAACAATGGAGGAGGGAGATCAGCTCAACCCCATCATACTCGGCCAAAAGGCCACCTGGGGGGGGGGATGACAAGGCAAGGTTTGGCCATCTTTTGGGCTGGGCTCTCCCACAACCTGATCAGGTGGGCAAGTGAGGGCTGGCTGGTGGAGTGGCGATATGCATGGCACAACCTCGCAACCCCGGCTACTCCCATCTACTGACAGCTGCAGCAGGAGAAGCCCAGCAGCTGCAGAGAGGTGGGGGCAAGATGCAGGCTGGGGAAGGGGGAAAAGCAGTGGTGGCTAAGCCTGGCTCGCCTTCCTCTCTGGCACTAGCCATGGAAGAAGGGCAGGGCAGGCAGGAATCGGGGTAATGGCCAAGTGGGAATCCCAAACCGCTGCCTAGCCCAGAACTGCCAGTGGGCAAAGTGGGGGCTGTGGGGCATGCCTGGCTTGAAGTTCACAGCCCTTTCTTTCTAAAACTGCCCAAAAGAGGGAGGGGAGGAAGCCCCCCTACCCAATCTATTTGTTAGATGCAGAGCGGGGGTGAAATGCTCCCGGTTCAGACCGAATTGGGAGATCTGGTTGCGATGGGGGTGGGTAGTTCGGAGAACCGGTAACAAAAATCTCTGCCCCCCCCTCCCCTGGCCATGCCCACCCAATCACCCAGTCCCCACTTGCCTACTTGGCAGCTTCCTGCTTCTTTCGGGCTCGCTCCTGCCTTGCTTCGGCTGCTTTAATCAATTGCATCAGCTACCAATTCAATCTGTCTGCCTGCAATCCATGTCATCGGTGAGCAACTCAATCTGCCTGCCTTGTCCCTTGAATTGGGTAAGTAACTGGGGGGGAGGGAGCTTTAAAAAAATAGTTAATTGGGGGTTTTTTAAGGCGGTGTTTTTTTTTTTAGACATAGCAATTTAAAGTTAAGGAAGTTTTAAATTTAGCTGCTTTTATCTAAAAATATAAATAAAATAAAATAATAAAATAAAATATTTGTGCAGCTTTCTGAGATTTTGTGTGTTTCTGTAGTATTTCACTCTAACTACACAAAGACACAAAATCTCACAAAGCTATATGTGGCATTTGTGTGTGTGTGTGTGTGTGTGTGAGTCAGTTGTGTTGTGTTGTGTTCTGTTGTGTGTGTGTGTAAAGTGTGAAAGTTGGTTTTTGAGCTTTTTGTGGCTGTGTGAGGTTCCTGCTTATTTCAGGGGCCATTTTGGGTGAAGTGCAGCTGCTTTTACATTGTGTGTGAGTCAGTTGTGTTGTGGTGTGTGGGTGCATGTAAAGTGTGAAAGTTGGTTTTTGAGCATTTTGTGGCTGTATGAGGTTCCTAATTGCTGCAGGGGCCATTTTGGGTGGACTACAGCTGCTTTTACACTGTGCATGAGTCAGTTGTGTTGTGTTGTGTTGTGTTGTGTGTGTGTAAAGTATGAAAGTTGGTTTTTGGTACCTCTTATTGTTTTGTGTACTTTATTATTTTTATTATTTACTGTTATTGGCCACGCCCACCTGGTCACCTGACCACGAAGCCATGCCCACCAATTAAGCCACACCCAGAGAACTGGTAGGGAAAATTTTTAGATTTCACCCCTGATGCAGAGCCCTTGCCAACTGGCCTTGCCTGCTGGCCTCTCCGGCATTTCCGCATTTAACTTTGAAATCTCCCGGGTGAGGGAATCCTGCCGCATCCAAGCCCGATGGTATCCCGAGTGATGATCCCAGCTGCCACTGCTGCCTCATGAGCCAGTCAGCCTACCCTGAGCCTGCTGGTCACTCCTGGTCAGTCCCTTAGGGACTGTGCGTCTCTCTCTGTCTCCTACCTCCCTGGATGAGCTGCGTGACACCACGGAAAGTGAGGTCCTACTGGATGGTTGCCTCACTCACGCACCTGTCATCATGCTCTCCTGACACAGGGAAGCAGTTGAAGTGGCTGCATGGTGACCTCTGGGAGCTGCAGTGGAGTGGCTGCTGGCCAGAGAGCAGCTCTGGAAGCAGGAGCCTGCAGCCCCAGCAGGCTGGCAGTGGAAAGACCTCGGTTTCTTCCCTCCCTGCTTTAGCAGGCTTAGAAAGTCTGCCAGGTTGAGGGAAAGTGCATATGTTACAGGATGCTGTAGACACCCCTTGCTCACCCCTTTGCTTGGCTTCCCTCCTCAGTGCTAACTCAATCGCTTGACCACTCCCTCCCCAGTCTAGCTTGATGCAGGCAGCAGCTCACGATTTCCCTTTGCAAGTCGGTGAAGCAATGCACCAGTGAGGGCTGGCTTTTTGCCTAGGTTTGTCCGGCTGTCAGGGGGAAAATGGATGGGGGCATGGAGAGGATGCACGGAAGCTGAAAACTGGGTGCGTGGAGGCTGAAAATGGGGCATGTGGAGGCGGCAATAGGTGACAGTGGCGATAGGCAGTAACAGCACCGATGGGTGGCGGTGATTCCCCCCGGCTGAGCACTGAGCAGAAACAAAAGCCCAGTGTGTGTGTGTGTGTGGCTGGCCCAACAGAAATGCCCCCACTGGCCAGTTGGGTGGAGAGGCCTGGCCTGGCTCTCACAGTGGGACACTGTTTGCCACCTCCAGATGCAAACTGCCACCTTTGAAATGCACCACATCTTTGAGGAAGCCGGGCAGCTGTTACATATGTAAACAGCAAATGAAGCCAGGGATGTAGTCTTCACTCAGGTCTGGTTTTAGCTGGACATTTACATGCCCACCGCTGATTGGTGGGTTCAAATGGGACCCGCTGTTGATTGGTGGATTCAAACGGAGGAAAAAGTAAAGCGTTGTCAGTGGCTGAATGGGTGGGACAGCTCCCTTTAAAAGGGAGCGCTGCTGGCTAAGCCTGGAGCAGAAGTCACTTACTTAAATAAAGAGCTAAAGTTACTGTCTGTCATCCTGCCTCTTCATTGCCTCCCATGATCTAACAGCAACGATGGCTGGGACCATGGTGGGGGGGCAGCAGAAGCATCAGGGCTGCTCTTCCCACAGCAAGCCAAGCCTGGAGGAGCACAGAGAGTTGTGGGCCGAGAGCTAGAGCATCAGAAGACACGCTCCCACATCACCCCAACACGTTTCCAGCACACACTCCTCTGTCTCGATGTGGGATTGAGTGGGGGTTGGAGGAAGGGAGCAGTGGGAAAGGTAGGGGGGCTTCTAGGAGAGAAGCCCGACTGGCTTTCTTTTTGGCATGGGGTGGGAGGAAGACCCAATAAAAATCCAATTTCCCCCAATAAATGGGGAAAATAAAGGCCCGGCGGTTCAGAGTCCAAAAGGGGGGGGGGTGTCTATTCATCGGAGGATCAGAGAGGAAATCAGTTGAAATCTCTGAGGCTATTCAGAGAAGGATCTGCCTGGGTCTCTTCTTCCCTCCAACTTAGGTTCCCTCCTCCCGGCTTTCTTCCCTAGCCTCGTTTTAAGGGGAGAGGGAAGCAAGGTGGGACAATAGTAGCTAAAAGTCTGTGAGGGGGATTAGGGGGTTAAAGACGGGTGTTCTGTTCCAAGTGTTAGCTTGCTCTTCACAGACAAACTCCACGCAAAACGGGAAATTCATGCAGATTACATTTATTCTTCAGGCATTCTTAATAACTTACAACACTGTTGCCATTCCTTTCCCAAGGACCTTGGGAAAGGAAAAAATAGGTGTGTGTATGTGTATGAGAGAGAGATAGCTTCAGCCACAAACAACAGCTGCTGTTATTTTTGCTGAGAGCTTCTAAGCTACACAGCATTCTTTAATAACTACTAAATACTAACAATAACAAACCATGTTATGAAGGATTAAGGGAAGGTGAAATCAGAAGAGGGGGGAAGGAAGGAAGGAAGGAATAAGGATGTGATGGCCCTTCAGAGGCTACTGCACTGCACTCCCATCATTCCTGAGTTGTGCTGTTAAAGGAAATCCAGTGCCACCAGGGAGAAGTCAAGTTTTGAAAGAGTGATTGAAATTCCTCACAAAGCCTCATTATTCAGGTTAAATTGCCATGTTGGTACTTTGTGGTGCAGTTTGGGCACTTGGTCCTTACAAGGTTCGCCATCACTGATCTTGGCCAGGGGTCTCCAAATTTGGCAGCTTTAAGACTTGTGGACTTCAACTCCACAAGTCATAAAGCTGCCAAGTTTGAAGACCTCTGATCTAAACTTTATTTATTAGTTTATTACTGTATATTAAACTTACTGTATTATTTGTATTAGACAAATTTAGTTTGCCATGTTTTTACATTCATTTATTGTTTTTGTCCCTGCTTTTAACTTTTCTTTTTGATTTTTATATAATTTTAGTTTTGTATTTTATGCTTTTAAATTCCTTGTATCCCATCCCTCTTATACTGGTCTTTAACCATAATAAAGGTTGCTTTGATTTGATGACAGCAGAAGGGCAACAGAAACTTCATGAAACCTGGAGCATTGGTAATTTTCTTCAATGTTCAGAATGTTGAAGAAATGTTATAGGGTTTCATGCTTGAGCAGGGGGGTAGACTAGAAGATCTCCTAAGGTCCGTTCCAACTCTGTTATTCTGAATGTTGAGAATTATGTTACATTACCTCTGTCAAGGTTCCAGAAAAACCTCCTCTGCATAAAAAAAACTCAGAAGCCATTGTCTTTCAGAGTTCTTTACTAGCATAAGGAAACTGGCACACGATGAGTGAAATTCCAAAACTGAAACTTCCGGATTCATTTCCCAGTTATACAAACCCCAAGAGTCCCACCCCCCTAACCCCTTTGCTGGTCACATGGTCCAACATTCTTCCACTTTATTTGAAACCTCTTCTTGCCACTCCTTCTGCAGATGTGAACACTATCTACAAAGGGCCGTGGATAGCTCAGGCTGTAAGGAGCCTGTTATTAGAACACAGTAGCCTGCAATTACTGCAGGTTCAAGCCCGGCCCAAGGTTGACTCAGCCTTCCATCCTTTATAAGGTAGGTAAAATGAGGACCCAGATTGTTGGGGGGGCAATAAGTTGACTTTGTAAATATACAATTAAAATGAGACTATTGCCTTATACACTGTAAGCCGCCCTGAGTCTTCGGAGAAGGGTGGGATATAAATGTAAATAAAAAAAAAAAATCCGACCTTGACCGCTTGAAGAATGTTACCATACCCCTCAACCCCCCTTCTTCCCCTCAGGGGAAAAATGTGACAGCATCTGGAAACCTAAGGCCTAGTATAGTTTCCAGGCCTGACAGGCATCCCCCCCTTGGAAAAGAAGCTATATCCTAGGAAAGAAAACAAAGAATTAATAAAGAAGAATGTCGGTGGTCCACACTTCCCTTCTACCCCCCTCTACCCCCTCCAAGAGGTTTTTTAGGTTTGTCAGGGAAAGTGTCGTGAAATTGTTTAATCAAATTATCCGCATTTACTTTCCAACTTTTGACCCAAGTAGATTCTGATAATGGATATCCCTTCCAGTGGACTAAACATTATAATTGACCTCTGTATAGTCTAGAGTCAAGGATTTTCTTGATCTCATAGTGGGTTTCACCTTGGATTATCAAAGGTGATGGGGGGATGGGAGGTAGAGGTCTAAGTCCAGATTGTCTAGCAGGTTTTAATAAGCTGCTATGGAATACCGGGTGTATTTTCCCCAATATTCGAGGGAGTTTGAGTTGGTCGGTAATGGGATTAATAATCTTTACAATGGGGAAAGGGCCCAAAAATTTTGGACCGAATTTTCTGCTTGGTATTCTCAACCTCAGGTACTTAGTAGATAAAAAGACTTTATCCCCAATGTGAAAAGGGGGTTGAAGGGAACGGTGTTTGTCAGCTTGGGCTTTGTATTTTTGAGCTGTTACAGCTAAGGCCTTTTTTGTATTTTCCCACCCTTTTTTCAACAAATTCATTCAGTCCGTTAGGGAAACGGAAGTGGGGGGTTGCATGGGGAGTTCAGGCATTGGAACGAAGTCCATGCCGGTGGTTATCTGAAAAGGAGTTAACCCCGTGCTGCTGTGTACAGCATTATTATATGCGACCTCTGCAAATGCTAACAAATCCGACCAGTTCTCTTGTTGGTAATTTACATAACACCGTATATATTGTTCCACCATTGACTTCGATTTCTCAGCCACACCATTGGTCTCAGGATGGAACCCAGAACTAAGTCCTTGAGACGACCCAATGGACTGTAGGAACTCTCTCCAGAACTTGGCTGTGAATTGAACACCCCTGTCGGATATTATCCTTTTAGGAACTCCATGTAGTCTGTAGATGTGTTTCATGAAGAGCTTTGCTAATTTTCTTGCCGATGGCAATCTGCTACACGCAGTGAAGTGGGCCTGTTTAGAGAACAAATCCACTACGGTCCATATCACCGTATTTCCCCCACTAGGTGGGAGTTCAACAATGAAATCCATGGCAATCTCCTCCCAGGGTCTGGCGGGTTCGGCCACGGGTTGTAGGAGTCCAGGGGGTTTCCAAGTGGAGAGTTTCCAAAAACCCAAAGTGACCTCCTAGGCGAGAGTCGTGGCTTCTCTGTAGTATAGCCAGCTGCATAACGACGGGTACATAAATCTTGGTTCCCTTCCAGGGTAGTCCATCCCTTAAGGTGAGGCCCGGCAAGTTCTCTTTAAACCAAGCATCGTCAGTGAGTGCTGATTTTAATTCCGCTAGTAGTTTATTTGGTGGGATGTTAGCACCACGGCGTGATTGCGGTCGAGTAAGTGCTTGGCTGGCTGGTTCGCTATCGGGAATCATCGCATGTACTACCTCTTCGCGTTGGCTGTCAAATTGCGGTTTCCTAGATAGGGCATCAGCCAGTAGAGTTTGGTCGCCAGGGATGTATTTGAGGGTGAAATGGAACCGTTTGAAAAACTGAGCCCATCGAACTTGTTTGGGAGAAAGTTTTCGAGGGTTTTATAAGTATTCAAGGTTTTTGTGGTCCGTCTACACCTTGAATGGTTCCTTCCCCCTGTCGTGTCCCACTCCTCCGCTGACGGTCGGGTCAGGGAAATCCGAATCAGGCTTGCCTCTGCAGCTCTGCCCAAAGTCCTAGCAAAGTCCTCAGAGCAGGCAGGAGACCAGAAAGTGAAGAGGAGGGGGCACCTCCCGGTCCCAGCCCTGGCTCCATGCCCAAGCAGGCTGCAGAGGAGGGAGCACCCCCCGGCCCCAGTCCTGGCTCCATGCCCAGGCAAACGGAGCAGCTAGACCCCTCCCCCTCCTCCACAGCATGTGAGCCTGAGGAAAGTTTACTTCCAACAGCTGATTGGAGTGACCCTCGCATCAGAAGATTGGATAGGCGGAGGCAACAGAAGGAAGGGAGGGGCAGGCCTTAATGAGTGCTGAGTCATGGAGCCACACCCCATGGCCTATATAAAGGATCTGCTTTCTGGCAGTCTCTGAGTCAGGCAAAGTCGAACTTATCTTGCTGAAGTCACTTACTGGTCTCCTGCCTGCTCTGAGGACTTTGCTAGGACTTTGGGCAGAGCTGCAGAGGCAAGCCTGATTCGGATTTCCCTGACCCGGCCGTCAGCGGAGGAGTGGGACACGACAGCGATACTGTGGGAGTGGTGTTGGGGCCAGGCAAGCTGAAGCCCGGTGTCCTAGTTTTCCACAACGGTAGCATTTAATTATTGTTGAAGATTGAAAGGTGGAAGGTGTGGTAGGTTTTAAGAGGGAAGGTCTTGTAGGTAGCCGCTGTGGAGTTATAGTTGTTGATTGGCTTTGGCGGGGGTTGAATTCTCTGTCCAGAGCTACGGACACGTTGTACCAGTCATTTAGTTGTTCTGGGATTCCTCTGGTGGAGCAGGCTTTTCTGGTTTTTTGATCGATTGC
This sequence comes from Ahaetulla prasina, assembly GCF_028640845.1. Taxonomy (NCBI): domain Eukaryota; kingdom Metazoa; phylum Chordata; class Lepidosauria; order Squamata; family Colubridae; genus Ahaetulla; species Ahaetulla prasina. The sequence goes on from NC_080546.1 coordinate 66,886,953, forward strand.
CTCTTTGAAATAGTGGAGGAGGATGCGGCCTGGCCAATGTCTAAGATTACCAGCGACCCTTCGAAAATCCCATACAAATTCTTTGGGAGGCTTGTTGCCTTGTTTCATCGTTTTTAAGGTGGTTTCACATTCTGCAATTAGGTCATCATCTTTAAACCGGTTGCAAAGCAATGCAATAAATCCGTGAACATTGTTTAATTCACGGGCACGTTCATTCTGTAGTTGAGCTATCCACTCTGAGGCTAGCCTGATGTTCATACCATCCGAGATGGCATTGATTAGGCTTTTTTCTGATGGGTATTGATGTCTATATTGTTCAACGTAAGCTTCAATTCTGCTGAGAAAGTAAGCCAGGTGGTGTGGATTCCCATCAAAGGTTGCTTTGAAAGCAGGAGGGGCTGGGTGAGGGGTTGGAGGTGGGTTTAGCTGGCCTGCTTGCGGTTGAAGAGGAATTTGTGGGATGGCTGTTGCTGATTGCTGTAAAAATGTCTGTGGTTGGGGGAGAGCTGAAGCCACCGTGGCTGGTTGCTGAGTTGTAAAGGGGGGTGGAATCCCCCCTGGCTGCTGAGAAGAAAGTCCTTGAAATGCTTCAGCTGGTGCGGCAAAACCCGGCCTGGGGCCCCCAGGAAAGAAAGGTGCTGAAGCCGCTGGTTGCCATTGGTATTGGATCCATCCTTGTCCAGGATAAAATGCCCAACCAGGAGGAATAGAAGCAGCAGGAGGTAGCATAGGCCTCGGCTGGCGGGAAAAGTCAATTGGGGGGGGTTGCGGTTCCCCCAAGTCCCTGGTGCTGCCTGAACTCCCTGCTGTGTGAAGAGGGGAAGGGAGGGCCTCCTGCATTCATTGGAATGGCTTCGAGCTTCAGTAATTTCCCCGTCTGCTGGGAGGGAAGATGAATTTAGGTGAGCTAAACTCAATGGCTCTCGAAGCGGGTGAGCTGAGCTTATACGAGGCCTCAGTTCCAAATGCTCAAAAGTTTCCAGGAGGTCCAATAGGGATTGGGATTTTAGGGGGTTTCTCAGGTCCCAATCCAGTGACTCTCCCGATTCTCCGGTTTTTACTGTCCTCCATTGAGATTGAGAAGAGGGAGGGGGCTCTCCATTCCGCCCCGGGGAAATGTTTTCTGCCAGGGATCTCACTTCTTGCAATTGATGGGGAAGGGTTTGGCCGGAGCGACAGCTTACCCATGAATCGGAGCCTTTAGGCTGTGCACCAAGCTGACGAGTAGGCTCCACCACTTCAGGCTTTTGAATCATATCTTCCGATGGGAAGTAGGTGATCTCGACCAAGTCTTCAGATTCCAGCCACTCTGCCCCTTCAAGGCTTTCAGCTTGCTGGCCTTCCATCTTCGCTGGGTCTTTGCACCGCTGTGGAGGTTGCGGAGGCTGGGGCCCAGCACCTCCCTAATGGGCCCCCTGAGCGGAGGAGAGGGTACCGTTAAGCCAAAGAAAGTTAGGAGTTTTGGAATAATGTCAAGGTTCCAGAAAAACCTCCTCTGCATAAAAAAAAACTCAGAAGCCATTGTCTTTCAGAGTTCTTTACTAGCATAAGGAAACTGGCACACGATGAGTGAAATTCCAAAACTGAAACTTCCGGATTCATTTCCCAGTTATACAAACCCCAAGTGTCCCACCCCCCCACCCCCTTTGCCGGTCACATGGTCCAACATTCTTCCACTTTATTCGAAACCTCTTCTTGCCACTCCTTCTGCAGATGTGAACACAATCTGACCTTGACTGCTTGAAGAATGTTACCATACCCCTCAACTCCCCTTCTTCTCCTCAGAGGAAAAATGTGGCAGCGTCTGGAAACCTAAGGCCTAGTATGGTTTCCAGGCCTGACAACCTCCCTCATTTAATAACTACCTCAGAAACCATTCACAAATACAACAGAAATAAAACATCATTCTCTGACCAACATGCACATAAAAAGCTAGATTTCATGTGCTTGACAACAATGCACACTGGAGTGAAAATAACATTGGGGTAGTTGTACCAAGAGCACTTTATCTGAATGATAACCAGAGACCTTCACAGCATTCTTATCAGCTATCTCTACACTATCCAAAATGAAATAAACTTCTCTTATTGCTTCCTTAATATGTATTTCTTCTAGGGAAAAACTCCTTTGAGACATATTTGAAGGGAAATTGGGGCACCCCTGGATCATTTTTGGTAGTAACTAAAAATCCATAGATAAAAGAATTAAGCGTGCCAGGCTTGAGTAAAATGGGAACTCCTCTTTTATTTTTATCTTTTAATTACAAGCACAATTACTGATCGTTAACACTCAAAATAGAAACCAGTTACATTTCACTCCTTCCTCGCCAATTTCTTTTGATTTTATGGAAGCTCTGATTTTCAGAGAGGTTGAGATTTGTTTTCCTTAACATACTAATTTAATATATGACTTTACCCTTTCCTTTGGCTCTTAATTTCCTTGGTAGTAGTCAAGAAAGGGGAAATTGGCACATCATCCAAAAGTGACCAACTTGAACTTTAAGTTTTTTGTTATCACTGATCAAAGCTTTACACAAATTTAAAATTAAAAACTACCACGGAAATCAAGAGCCAATTTTAAATTTGTGTGCTAACACGTGTCATACGCTAAAAAAAAATCCTTCTGGAAGTATTCACTGCCTCAATTTGAAACTCTCCAAATAATTTGGTTTTGTCAGCAAACATCACCCATCACTAGATAGCGTAAGTATGATTTTGATCTTATATTTCAGATTTCTGGGATTTGAAGAACAAGTGGCAGTTGGAATGCTCTTATGGTGTCGCTCTTTAAAGTGGCAAATTTTAGATGAATGAACAGGGATGTAGAAGCCAAGTGTAAAGTCGTTCCGACACGGGAACTGTTTTTCAAGTTGGGAGAATCCCAATCCTCCAGAGAAAACTCTCCTCCACCTGGGCAAGCCGCCTGGCCAAGGTCCCCCGCAGGACAAGGCGGCAACTTGCCTTTCTCTACTCGGCTTCCCAGCAACCCGGGAACGGAGGCCTGCGACCGCTGCCTGGGCTCCAAGCCGCACTTTTTCTTGTAGCTGGCGGCAATTGATTCCGGGCTCCACCTTTTCGGCGCCCCGCCCGTACGCTGGGGGCACAGGTAGAGGAGCTGGCAGTCGCGGCCGCCGACGCGCGCCGAGGCCAGAGTAGCCGTCGAACATGACCAGCTTAGTGCCCCTCGTCGCAGCGAGTAGCCAACGCGGGAGAAACGTGAGTAGCTAAGCGCGAGCTCTCGGGGAAAACGAGCCATCTTGTTCAGCAATCCACGTGGCTCGGCTGCACAGCGCAACCTGTGCGCGCCCGCTTCCTCGGAAGTGACCCTTCCAGGACTCGCTCCCAAGGAAGCCGCGCCCGACGGCATTCGCCTTTCCTCGAGAAAGAAGCCGAGAGCTTTGGCTTTGGCGACACAGTTGGAGTCTCCGGTGACAGGTGCCGCTCCCTCTTCCTCTTGACCCTCAGGCTCCCCGCCTTCCTCTTTAAGAGGCCGGAGTCTGTCAAGTGCTAGGAAGGAGAACAAGCTTGGTGCCCGCTCGAACTCCGGGACATACGCTTTCCTGCCCTTTCGGAATCGCGGGACCGATTCCCGTGAAAACGGGGAGGTACCGTGATAGCCGACCTGCCACCCGCGCACGCGGGGAGGGGGCTTACGGCTAACCGGCGCTCAGGGAACTGGATTTCTACCCTCAAGGCAGAAGCTGGGGGGGGAGGGGGGGGAAAGTAGTGGTACAATCCAATTTTTTTACTACCGGTTCTGTGGGCGTGGCTTGGTGGGCGTGGCTTGGTGGGCATTGCAGGGTAAGGATACTGCAAAATCTCAATTCCCTCCCCACTCCTGGGGGAAGGATATTGCAAAATCTATTCCCAGCCCATTCTGGGGCCAGCCAAAGGTGGTATTTGCCAATTCTCCGAACTACTCAAAATTTCCGCTACTGGTTGTCTGAACTGCTCAAAATTTCTGCTACTGGTTCTCCGAACTGCTCAAAATTTCCGCTACCAGTTCTCCAGAACCTGTCAGAATCTGCTGGATTTTACCCTTGGGGAGGAGGTTAAAAAGGGAGCAGAGAGAAGGGATGTTAGAGGGGTTAATGGAGGGTTAGAGAGGGAGCAGTAAAGTTCAGAGAAGTCTGGTACTGCAGCTGTTGGTTTCATAGCTAAAAATACTACCCAACCCACAGTATTGGACATCTCCAGGGAGATGATATGAGTTATTATTAGGTAGATGGAAAGGCGGAGAATGTAGCCCCGCAGAATATAGGTACTTACAACAAATCATTTAGTGACCATTCAAAGTTACAGTGGCACTGAAAAAAGTGACTTATGACCGTTTTACAACTCGTTGCAGCATCTTCATGGTCAAATGATCAAAATTCAGATGGTTGGCAACTAGTTCATATTTATGATGATTGTATGTCCTGGAAGGTCATGTAATAAGCTTTTGTGAACTTCTGAGCAAGCAAAGTCAACGGGGAATCCAGATTCACTTAACAATATTACTAACTTAACAAATGCAATGATTCACTTAACAACTGTGGCAAGAAAAGTCGTAAAATTGGGTAAACTCACTTTACAAATGTTTCACTTAACAACATAAATTTTGGGCTCAGTTGTGATCGTAACTCGAGGACTCCCTGTACTTCCTTATAGTATTCTGTCTGCATTTTTCAGGGCACTGGTGGAAGCCTGTGGCTTGCATCCCAGCCTGAATGTCAGTCTGCCCTGACATGGGCATCACTTCTCTTGTTTAACAACAGAAATGTTGGGCCCAATTGTGATTGTAAGTCGAGAAATATCTGTAGTTAGACTAGAAAGTATTTCCCAGATCTGTTTTTGTATCCAGTGCTATTTTGTATCCTTTGATGGCAAAAGCCCTCATACTGGAAAAGAAATTGGGTGCTGTATGAGCTGTGGTGGCGTAGTGGTTAGAGTGCAGTATTGCGGGCTATTTCTGCCGGCTGCCTGCAATTTGGCAGTTCAAATCTCACCAGGCTCAAGGTTAACTCAGCCTTCCATCCTTCTGAGGTTGTTAAAATGAGGACCCAAATTGTTGGGGGCAATATGCTGACTCTGTAAGCCACTTAGACAGGGCTGTAGAGCACTGTAAAGTGGTATATAAGTGCTATTGCCATTGTTGTCAAAATGGGCTGGGGATCTAAACAGGTGGTCTAAACAGCTCCATTTACTAATTACAGATTCTCCCTAGGTTCATTCAATCAATTTTTCAGCTTAAAACTTTGGTACTACAGGTAAGTGAAATTAAAGAGTCTTGAGTTAAGAGAGATCTGGTTCAGAGCTAAATACAATAATAATATGGCCTTTGCTTAAATGATCCAAAAGAGGAGAGGCCAAGAAAACTTATTGTTCCGCTTTTTGTGAAGCTTTTCTGACCAGGACATTTCTCCTTCGGCTTTGTTGAATTGTCTACAGCATTTTCCATTGCATCAAAATGTAGCTGATATGCAACTCAGTCTTGCCCTCAACTGTTAGAAGGTCAAGGGCTGAATGAGGCCATAAAATACTTAAATTAGGTAAGAGAGAAATATGTCTTCTTGGGCAAGACTTGGGTAGGATTGTACTCTCCTTGAAAAACCTTGTTTCTTATTTGAGGAGCCTGAGTTTTCAACTTTGAAGAGAGGGAAACATGCAAAAAGATGTAGCTTTGATAAATTGGGCACCTACATTTCTGGAAGCTGCCAATACTTAAGTTTTCACACCCAACCTACAGTAGCTGTTTTACTAGTTTGTTTTTGGGCTCAGTTTATATGCTGATAAATGGTATTTGTTTACTTGCTTATTCCTCTTACTGTCATAGACTAAATTGCTATATTATCATATAGCAATCTAGTCTATGACAGTAAGAGGAATAAGCAAGGAATATGGCATAGAACAGTGATGGCTAACCTCTTCCGGACTGAGTGTGCAAAGCGTGCATGCCCCAAACCCCCAAAATGCAATGTGTGTGCGGCCCTTGCACATGCACCCTACCTCTGCACATGCACGTGCAACCCCTGTGCATGCGTCCTGCCCATGAATGCATATGTGCGCCACGCATGTATGTGTGCCCCACGCACATCCCATGCATGCATGCCCATCCTACACATGCACGCCCCCTGCATGACCCCTGTCCCCCTGCGTATGTGCTCATGCCCCCCATATGCCCTCTGTGCATACACAGTCGAGACCCAAAGACCAGCTAGCTGGCAGGAGGCGCATGCACATGTATGGCAGAGCTAAACTGGGGCGCCAGCTCACGTGCTCACGGGCATAGAACATAGGGATTTTTCATATTTTTCTGTTTTTCCAACATGCAGTCTTTGCCAAATTCATATTCAGTAGTCTTTATTACAGGTAAGCATTTTTGCCTGGGCTTGTTGACTAAAAGATGGAATAATCCTAAGGAAACTGGGGTAGAATACCTTACTAGGATTCATATCCAAAATAAAAGTGTGCATGTGTATCAGGAAAACAGTGCACCCTTCCCTATAAACCTCATTATTGTTAGGAGAAAATACTCTATCTTCTGTTTATATGAATATCCAATGGGTAATAATCAAATAATCATCCGATGTCAAGGATGACTTCAGGCTTACTGTAGAATATGGCAATTCATTATTTTTTGTAATTGTAATTGTAAATGGGTAATTTAAGAAGTTTACTCTGTTCTGTTTTTGTTTTAATGAGACCCATTACTGTACACAGGGTTCTATAATTGCTCTAGATTTTGATTATACTAGGAGATAGTGACACTTGTTCATGCTATCTAGAAGTGAGGGGGTTTGTACATTGGACATTAGATTGTGTGGAGGCTGGCCAAAATTATTAAAAAATGAATTGTTACAAGTTGGTCCACTTGCTGGAAACTTTTTTCCTTAAGAATTAAAAAAACTAAGAGAATGGTTCTCTGGAAATGATTAAGAAAAATGTTATAGAGAAGTCACTCATGAAATGAATCAACAGCATATTTCAGGAATTCTGATTCTGACTCATATTTCAACTTTTCCCATATCTTGCCCCCCAAGTACAACTCCAAGAATTTTCAGCCACCCATCATGGACAACACCTGAACTGATTTTTGGGGGGAATTGTAGACTTAGACTACGGGTATTAAACTTGCCACGTCATATTGCTGTCACGTGATGTTTCACGACATTTTCTCCATTCACAGAACTAGGGTGGGTGTGTCATATGCTTGACGCATCCGGCCCGCGGGCCACCATTTGATACCCCTGACTTAGACCATCAGCAGTTCTTCAAGCTGGAGAAGCTGGAGAAAGCTGGCATAAAGAGATTGGAATAGATAGATTGCTCGATTTCTTAGCTACCTCCTAAGGAATTGTTCTATTTTAGTTCCCTAATTAAATACATTTTCATGTAAATTCCTTAAGAAAGACAATTTCTCTCTGATTTTGGTTTAGAAAAATAAGATTTTCCAATCTGTATTTCTGCAAGTAGTGTTTACTTGTAATTTTTGTTGTTTCTCTGTACTCTAATAGTATTTTCTTTTCATTTCAGGACTGGTCTGTTAGTCTTATAACAGCATCTTTGGCTGGAGCCTTCGGATCCTCCTTCCTCTATGGTTACAATCTCTCTGTGGTGAATGCTCCGACAGTGGTGAGAAAATGATTTTTTAAAGTCTAAAATCAGTTTGGTGCAGTGATGGGATGTAGTAAGAGAAAGTTTTTGCAGCATTGGTCTACACTTGTCCTGTGTTCCTTGTTTCTTTGTCCAGCTGTAAATTGGCTCTTTCTCAGCAGAAGAGCAATGAAGATGTTTTCAGGCAGTGGTGGGATTCAAATAATTTAACAACCAGTTTGCCCAGGTCAGGTTGGCCTTCATGGGAGGCATGGTCCATCCTTGTCTTCCAGCTCAGCCACACATGTGGGATGAGCTTCCTGTGATGGCTGACTTGGCCAAACCGGTTGTTAAATTACACCCACCCAGCTAGCGAAGTGGATCCTGGGCGCTGCGCTGCAATGGAGAAATTGCATGAGGGAAGGAGGAGGAGCAGGGAGAAGAAAGAAGGAACGCAGCCTCCTCCTTCCCTTGTGCGAGCTGCTCCATTGCCCATTTCTCCATTGCAGTGCAGCACAGTGCCACGGAGCTTGCCCCACCCACAACCACCCAGATGCCCTCACTTCTCTCAAGAAAGGTGGTGAAAGAAAGAGGATTCCATCACGTAGTGAATAGAATAGAATAGAATAGAATAGAATAGAATAGAATAGAATAGAATAGAATAGAATAGAATAGAATAGAATTTTATTGGCCAAGTGTGATTGGACACACAAGGAATTTGTTTTGGTGCATATGCTCTCAGTGTATATAAAAGAAAAGAAAAAGAAAAAAAAGAAAAAGAAAAAGAAAATACCTTCATCAAAGGTACAACATTTACAACACAAATGATGGTCATAGGTTGCAATTTAACCCTTAATGATAGCAACAAAAAGTTACAGTCATACAGTCATAAATGGAAAGAGATTGGTGATGAAAACGATGAGAAGATTAATAGTAGTGTAGATTTAGTAAATAGTTTGACATTGTTGAGGGAATTATTTGTTTAGCAGAGTGATGGCCTTTGGGAAAAAATTGTTCTTGTGTCTAGTTGTTCTGGTGTGCAATATGTGTGCAATATGCAATATTCACAATGTGTGAATGCTGTAATTAAATCATGGCTTCCTAAGATGCCATCTCTGTCACTGGATAAAGTGAGGAGGGCAACTCAAGGCAACTCCAGCCCCAACAAAGTGAAAGAAGAAGAAACAAGTGAGAACCGACTGAATCCCACTACTGTTTTCAGGCAACCTGATTAGATTGTCTGGAATTATGATTATATAATTTCAAAAGGATTTTTTATTAATTGTTAATTTTTATCTACACTTAATATATTATTGGCAGTCATTATCTTTTTAAGTGAAATCATACTATCTTGAAGTAATTAATATATCTCACAATTGGTACTTTTTTATTTCCCCTTTTTAAATTTAATAAAGAACAAGAGGGAATCTATTCCTTCAGTGGAAGCACTATTCTTGTATTTCTGATTTTACTTTTCCTTGCTTGCTTAATTTGCATAAGACTGCATATTAACATCCATCCAGGTTATCCTTGTTTTTGTACAGGTAGTCCTGGAATTATTACAGTTCGCTTAGCAACAGTTCAAAGTTATGTCTCCCCCCCCAGTACTTTTTTTTTAATTTCTTTTTGTCACAACAGTATACACAAACAATTGTCATCGATAAAACAACATATCTTGAAGAAAATATATATATATATAAGTAAGTAAAAAAAAAATATGCATCAACTATATTAATTTGATACAATGAAGGGAACAATAGGACAGGAACGGTAGGCACTTTTGTGCTCTTATGCACGCCCCTTATAGTCCTCTTAGGAATGGGGTGAGGTCAATAGTAGACAGTTTTTGGTTGAAGATTTTGGGATTTTGAGTAGAGACTATGGAGTCAGGTAATGAGTTTCAAGCATTAACAACTCTGTTACAGAAGTCATATTTTCTGCAATCAAGTTTGAAGCGGTTGACATTTAGCTTGAATCTATTTTTTGCTCTTGTAATATTGCGATTGAAGCTGAAGTAGTCTTTTATAGGAAGGATATTGCAATAGATGATTTTGTGTGTTAAACACAGGTCATGTACTTGTGACACAGACCCGAAGTTACAAAGGTTGCAGCACGATGGCAGTCATTCACCCTTATGACTGACCACAGAGACCACAGAGACATTGCAATATTCCCCTTGCCTATTTCCACCCCAGGTACCTAACAGACACTGGTCATGCAATGCTAGCTGTTTCCCATCCCATTACAAATTGATTGCTCACTTACCTTTTGATGATCCAGAGTTCCAGAACAGGCTGACCACTCCTTCTCTCTCCCCAAGTGAGCTGTCTCTTCTCCAGCATCTCTGCTGTGGGGTTTGTGCGGCAGCATGGTGTGGAGGGGAGACAAGTACACTCTGCTCAGCTTGGCTGACTTACCAATGCTGCTTCTGCAGGATACCTGATCGCTTCTTTTTTTGCAAAGGGATGTAAGGCTTCAAGCAGTGCGAGATTGTTTCCCCTGAAACCTTCTATCCCTTTGCAAAAGCTTTTGGCACAGAGTAAAGAAACCTTTGGGGCATGGTCTCATGGTCCTTCAGGCTTCTTTTCTCCATTCCAAAAGCTTTTGCAGAGGGACGGAAGTTTTCAAGCAGTGTGAGATCACTTCCCCGAAGCCTTCCATCCAATTGCAAAAGCTTTTAGCATAGAGAAGAGAAGCCTTTGGGGGCTTAGTGTTGTAGTCCTTCAGACTCACCGAGACTGCCCGGCACTCCAAGAGTGAATTAGGTGTCCTTGCACAGACAGCTCAGTGAATCAGCCAAGCTGAGCAGGGCAGGCTCCTCCTGCTCTGCCTCTGCTTTCACTGCTTTACTTTTGGAGTGCCCTGAGCAGACAAAGAAACCATGGCAGAGAGGCTGGAGGGGACAGCTCTCTTCATCATCGAGATCTTTGAAAGGTAAGTGACCTGTTGGGGCAGGATGGGGGAGGAGAAAGCATGAGATATCTAAGAGGGTTGTGGGAGCCTTGGGTAGTCAGTAGCACTAGACACCCCCCCCCCCATGGTCTTCCCCACCCTGAGATATCTCATGTGCACTTAACATCCTGTGCATTTGATTAGCGAATGCAATGGGTAAAGCAGGGAAGGATCACATTCATTTAACATGACCCAATTAATGAATGCTCAGGTTACGAATGTAATTGGCTGGGTCTATTAGATTTGTAACTCTAGGATTACCTCTACCTGTTAACGTTTTGGAAATAGAAGTCCATAAAGTGTGATGTGGTCAGTAAGCTTTACACATGATTGTAGCTGTAACAATAAATATTAGTGGGACAGGGAAATTAAGTTCCATGTGTTTCATCCTTTTTATAGATGAGCCATGGTGGCACAGTGGTTAGAGTGCAGTACTGCAGGCTACTTCTGCTGACTGCCAGCTGCCTGCAATTTGGCAGTTGAAATCTCACCAGGCTCAAGGTTGACTCAGCTTTCCATCCTTCTGAGGTGGGTAAAATGAGGACCCAAATTGTTGGGGGCAATATGCTGACTCTGTAAACCACTTGGAGAGCACTGTAAAGTACTGTGAAGTGGTATATAAGTCTAAGTGCTATTGCTATTTATAGATACACTGAGTCCACACTTTGGCTATGAATACTGTAGCTGTTTCGATGGGAAGACACAAGCTTTATTCATTTGTAGGTGCTTTGCTTGAAATTCCTTGGCTTCACCAGCTTCTCATTCTTTAAAGCTGAAATCTTTCTCCACCTAAGTGCTAGTTAGTTGACTAGATACCTTATATATTTAAAATTAGGGAGATGCTTAGAAATACCAGGTATACAGATTATCTGAAAGTCAAGACAGTGTATAAAATTAACTAGCGGCAATTTCCTTAAACAGCCTGTGGCTACAGCAGTGTCCTCAGAACATCTTTTGCAACCTTCTGACAATAAAGTCAATAGGAAAGCCAGAATCACTTAACAACTGTATTACTAACTGCAGTGTAGTGATTCTGGCAACCACGGCAAGAAATATTGTAAAAAGGGGGAAGACTGGCTTAACAACTGTCTTGCTTAGTAATAGAAATGTTGGGCTCAACTGTGGTTGTATAATAACAACTACCTATATAACAACTGTCGTCTAAAGAGGTTAATGTAGCATCACCGATCATGGATAGTTCCATTATCATTTGGACTTGTAAACAGGCATAAAAGAAAAGCTGACATAAACTCTTACTCTTATCATTATTAACAAAGCAATATTACTTAAATATACTATTATGGCCTCAGTTTGGTATTAAGCTTAGACTTAGATTTGAGCTATCTGAGCAAATTAAGTTCACATCTAATAATTATGACTTTTTATAAAAGGCCTATTAGACAAATGTTTCTTAAAGTATAGTCCAAGACTCTTCAGGAAATCAAAATTATTTGCCAGATATTGAAGATATTTGTAAAAATTGAAAACGGCTCGTTATTTTTCTTTGTTAAAAATATAGGGTTTTTATTTATGTTAACATCTAATGGGTTTATAATATGATTGATTCAGTAAATATTTTACAAATGTGTCCATTTTAATTTTTAATATGGCAAATATCAACAAATATAACCCATAAAACAAAAGTCCTTTTGGGGTCCTCCATCATTTTTAAAAACAGGAAGGGGTCATGAGAACAAAAGTTAAGAAAGTTGTCTTAGACTGAAAAGAAAGAGGTCACTAAACCTCAGAAGGCTGAGGAAAAAAGTTCTGATATTTGTCAGTGTCATAGTTATCTATAAATTGACCACCTTGAAAGGTTCATTGCAACTGTATTTTGCAGAGCCCAAGTTGCTGTGCTGAGTCCAGGTGTAAGACAGTTGTATGCAAACACAATATGGCCAAAAAATTACTACAGAGTATACAATGACCAAAGGAGAAATGAACCTTTGTTAAATAGTTATTTCAGTAGTGTTCCAATATTGTTGATGGTCATTCATGATAGTGCAAGTTGTTATTTTTCACTGGAACATTAAATTAGTCACGGTGAAATTGTGTTTATCTTGCACCTTTGACCCCATTACTTTGCACTTTGGTCACTGATGAAATCCATTACATGCTTCAGCAATTGATCTAGTAAACACTGACAGGACATTTTATTCAAATGTGACTTCAGAAATGACTTCTTCTGAAGGAAAAGCATTTGTGTGTGTTGTGCTTGATGAGTGTAAACCAGTCCCTAAATGGTAATTGACCTATTGTGTCAATTATTTTCCCCCCTCAAATAACAAAAAGGTAGTTAAATTCTTTAATTTGGAAATGAACTATGGAAAATATAGATAGTCCTCGTCTTATGACCATAACTGAGCCCGATGTTTCCATTGCTAAGTAAAACAGTTGTTAAATGAGTTTGGCCCCATTTTATAAATTTTTTATCACAATTGTTGAGTAAAATCACTGCAGTTGTTAATTTAGTAGCACAGTTGTTAAGTGAATTTGGTTTCCCTGTTGACCTTGGTTGTCAGAAGGTCACAAAAGGTGATCACATGATCCCAGGAAACTGCAACCATCATAAATAATGAGCCAGTTGCCAAGGTCTGCATTTTGATCACGTGACCATGGGGATGCTGCAATGGTTTTAAGTGCAAAAAATGGTCATAAGACACATTTTTCAGTGCTGTTGTAATTTTAGATAGTCACTAAAAGAATCATTGTAAGCTGAGAATTACTTGTACATTCATTGCAAATGAAAAAAGAACATCTAAAAATTTACCACTTCCAAGGGAAGTTAAATGCTGAGTTTTCAGTGACATAATAAATACATGTTAAAGAGAAGAGGGAGAAAAACAGGTTTATCTAAAATGTTGGAATTTTCTGAAATGTGAAAAACAATTGAGATTCCAACTATTTTTTTAAAGTCTGCAATGCAAGCACCACCTGTTCAAATTGCAGGATTCATGAGAGAATCTCAAATCTTGGTGACTTTAAAGGGGCCTCTGTGAATCAACGAAAGCAGGCTATGTAATCGTGGCACACTGAAAAAGAAAAGTAGGAATGGAAATGAGAAAATTGAAAGACTACTCCCACAGCCTTTCTTAATTTCTTAGAAATTCTGTTTTTCTGGAACAAAAGGAAGAATTGACATTTTTTTTTCCTCAGAACTTTTGGAGGAATTTTATTTATGTAATTTTATCCCATTTTTTTAATATTAAAAGCATTCAGAGTGGATTTACTTGTTTAGAAAATATTGTTTTAAAACACCTTTAGGAGCACAAAGGAATTTTCCATTTCTGAAATCAATCTTGGCATCCAGTTGTGATATTCGCATCCAGTTTGATCTTCCCAGGTGGAGCAAGTAAATAAATTGCAGGGGAGGTGTTGAAGGCAAAAAAACATATCACTTCCACTCTGGTCTAAAATTACTGCTTTGCTCATTGGCTTCTGTCTTTCCCAATAGTATTTGATGTGTTTCCTTGTCTTCAGCTTGATTGAATCAATTAATTATCTCTAACTCTTACCTCATATTCTTTTACTGCTACAACATAATCTAACTTGGATGGAGCTTGTGGCAAATTCAATTTCTTTCTTCCTTTATAGCAGGGGTATCAAACTTGCAGCCCATGGCCTAGAAGTGTCACGTGCTGACCCCGCTCACACCTGGTTTAGCGAAGGGGAAAAAAGTCCCAATATGTTACATGACGATGCCGTGACACCGCAAGTTTGACACCCCTGCTTTATAGCACTTAACATTTATGGCACTTCTTGGGCTCTGGGTTTTAGGAAGCACTGGACATGACATATGCCTGCTTATCTCTCACTCTGGCTGGTTGAATGTGCTCCAGTGATGCAAATCTTAAGCTGTTCGGGCAGTTCCTTACTGATAGAAGCCTCTCTGGAGCTGTTTTGAGATGTCATACTGTAGCAGAGGTTAACTTGCTCTGTTTATTCCAGGCCTCTGCAAAGCTAAATTCATGGCTGTGTCAACTGTCCAATTAGTGAACCCAGAATAAGGAAACAGTCTTTGGAGAATTGAATTCCCAAAAGTAAAACTTTATTGTATACACCATGTTGGTACTGAAGAAACAAAACCAGTCTGATATCCCGTGCAGATGCTCACCCTGTTAAACAATACTTTCTTCTCCTCCCCACCCCAGTTGATAACATTGTCCAATTATGAGAGTGTCTTTTGTTTCAAGAACCTACAGTGGTGATCTGGCTGGCTCCATGCTCTCACAATCTCTGCATACATTCTCCACATTCCATTTCCATCCCACCAGTTCATTGGCAACTTGAAAAGCATTAGATTTGAAAGAAGCAAAGGGGTTCAATCTTGACAGTCTGACAATCATGTAGCAATAAACAATTTTGTAGTTGGATTTTCTTAAGTATGTTTTTAGTAATGATAGATTAACTACATTCCATCTGGAATCTGAGTACAGTCATACCTTGGCACTCGACTACTTCAAAACTCCTCAAATTCGTATTTGACGTGTTTAAAGCAGAAATCTTGTCCAGGTGCTCATCTTCCTGCTGGTAGTCAACATGCAAGGAAGAACTTGCTGATGTCAGCTGCCTTGTGACTTGCTATTTCTTCCAGCTGAAATGATAAATCACATGATTTTCTCGCTACTTGTCAGTTTTGGTATTCAGCATGTCTTTCAGAACGGATTACTGACGAGGACCAAGGTGCCACTGTATAATTAATGATAAAAGAGTTTGCATGCTTACCTGCATTATTTCTGGAGCACTTTTAGAGAGTATGTTTTCCATGACAAGGATTGTAGTTGAGGTTTTGTTCAACTCAAGATTGTGTACATAATACTTCTGCTGCTATTTTCTCTGCAATAATGACCATGAGAAAACTGGGAAGGAGGGTGCAAGTACTACTCAGGAATCTTTGAAGACTTTTTGTCTGTAGTCTCTACAAATGTTGTAATGATCATACAGAAGTGAAGACAGAACCTACTGCCCCTCTGCCCTCTCCCCTGATGACTAATGGAGTGGGGGCAGGCTTGCTTCTCTATACAAACAGGAAACCAATAGCAACCTTTAAACTTTAAAAAAAAACAACCAAGGGGGGGTTTCCATCCCACATGTTCCACAAAGCTCTGTGTCAGTAGGCAAGTTGGTGTAAAATGCACATCCAATTTTAAAAGAAGACTCCTTATGGTGGAATTATTAAGTATTGAAATAATTTGGTTTTATTTTTTAAAAAAATATGTTAATTTATATTTGTCTACACTGATAAGAATTAATTAATTAATTATGTATTTATTGGGATTGCTTGTAGTTTATTAAGAAGTTTTATAATGAAACCTGGGAAAGAAGATATAACCAGTCAATCACTGAACAGTCACTTACCTTGCTGTGGACTTTATCTGTCTCCATTTTTGCTATTGGTGGACTTCTGGGTGCATTAATTGTTACTCCAGCTGTCAAGTATTTTGGTCGGTAAGCATTATATTAAAAACAATATTATGCATATTTTTCTTTTCCTCTAGCTGATAATATTTTTGCCCCTGCATTTAAAATATGAAGTAAAATACTTCCCATGATAAAACAGTTGTGATTATTAGCAAGTAATGATGTATGCAATGCAATTTTGTATAAATTAGGCTTTTTTTTTGAAAAAGTTCTTGTACTTTTAAAAATATTGTTTAGAAGTCTAAAATAGTAATCAGTCTCTGGGACTGAGCTATCACAGTTTTTGCATCTCTTTGGTGCCATTTAGTGGTCATCTAGTTATAGGAATTCTATTTACAACAAAATTGATTATGGTATTTATTTCTCAATAAATCCAACAAGAATGTCCTGATATATGAACCCATAATTCTCCTTAAACCAAGTGCAGGAGGATTGGTTTATATCCTATACCAAGTATAGACAGTTTCTCTCACATTTTCTCCACCAACTATTATTTGTACTGACATTGGAAGTGTTAAATAGAAATATTAGACAAGATATAGAAATTAAAGGTATGGAAATAAAAAAGGAACAGTATAAACTACAGGCATTCATAGATGATTTTCTTTTTATGTTGGAAGAGCCACAAGAAAATGGACTTAAACTAATTAGGAAAATAGAAGAATATGGTAAAGTTGCAGGACTGAAAATAAATAAAGAAAAAACCAAAACAATAGTTAAAAATGTTACAGACATGCAGAAAAAAAACTAATGAGGAAAATAGGTATACAGATAGTCAAAAAAGTTAAATATTTAAGAATTAAATTAATGGCAAGGTGTGTAACGATTAAAGAAGATAATTATAAATTGGTGCAACAAATTAAAACGGATTTGGAGAAGTGGAAAAATCTACAATTAATCATTGATGGGAAGAATAGCCACTATAAAAATGAATACCTTGCCAAGATTACTATATTTATTTCAAACAATACCAATAAAACTGGAAAAATACTTTGAAGAGTTAAATAAAACAATATTAAAATATGTTTGGCAAGGGAAAAAAGTAAGGATAAGTTTGAAAATGTTGCAAGATTCTAAAAATAGAGGTGGTTTTGGGCTACCAGATTGGGAATTGTACTACCAGGCTTCGACACTTACTTGGGTGAAAGAATGGATTGGCTTGAGGAATAAAAGACTATTGACCTTGGAGGGACATGATCTTGAACTAGATTGGTACGCTTTTTTATGGTATGGAAAAAACAAAATACATAGCTGTTTCCAAAGACACTATGTTAGGAATGCATTATTGTTAGTATGGGAGAAAATTAAAGAACGACATATATATAAAGAATATACCAGTCTGGCTCTCCACAATGGAGGCATTGATTTACTCAAAAGTTATTGATATAGAGAATATTACCAGATATAAAGATGTTTTAAATGAAAAGGGGGAACTTAAAACTAAGCAGAAACTAAGTGAGCAAGGGATTAAGATAACGTGGTCATATGTGCAGATACAATCTAGATATGAGAAGGATATTAAAATGTATGGTTTGTATAAAGAGAGGAGACATGTTGGAAAATATCAAGCCCTTCAAACATGGACTGCCTAGGCTCATAATGGCAATTACGAAAAATGGCAAATGTAAATCTTCCATCAATCCATGTGTCCTATCAGTGCCAAATACCAGTGACAATAATGGATTTACAAATGCCAGCTGGTCTGGGGACACCATCTGAATATTGATAATTGTATGGCTGAAGATCACAGGCCAACTCCCCCATGGTATCAAAGAAGTGTTTTAGACTTGCCCAGCATTGTATTTGATTCAGATTTGGGGACAAAATAAAATTGCATGTACTTGATGCAAGAGAGAGCTGTGCATGAGTTGGCCAAGTTCACTCTCCAGGTCTTACAGTTTAAGGCAGTAGTGAAATCCAATTTTTTTTACTATTGGTTCTGTGGGCATGGCTTGGTGGGTGTGGCAGGGGAAGAATACTGCAAAATCCCCATTCCCACCCCACTCCAGAGGAAAGATATTGCAAAATCCTCATTCCCACCCCACTCTGGGGCCAGCCAGAGGTGGTATTTGCTGGTTCTCTGAACTACTCAAAATTTCCACTACCAATTCTCCAGAACCTTTCAGAATGTGCTGGATTTCACCCCTGGCTTGAGGCCTTCTTGTAGGCCATTGAATCTACAGCTGTGCAGTAACAGCAGCAGCTCCACTAATTTAGGGAAATCTCTTCCTCAGAGGAAGTAGAAAGGATTGGTTGGGGAGTATTAGTGGGACAGAAATAGAGCAATCTATCCCCAGATAAAATAATGCTCCCAATTCTGTTTCCTGGAGTGTGGTAAGGTATTGTGGTATTGGGTGTGGTAAGAATTAGGCTGCTATTGTCCAACCTGGAACACATTCCTATATCCTACAACTGTTTACATATGTGACATGAAAGTGTGGCAGTTGCAGGAATGCAGTGTTGTCAGAACAGTTTGTTGTCATAAAAGTAAACCTAATCCATTCCTTTTACCTCCAAAACAGTCCTAAAAAGAAATCAAAGGGAGAATCAGCCACCAGTCAGTTTTGCTTTAGTCTTCTTATGGTTTGGTTTGGTTTTCTTTATTTTGGATTAGTATTATTTGCTTGGATTTTTATTTTATGGTCTTGCATTTATTATGTGAAGTATCACAAGCTGACTAACACTGGCCTACTTTCTTTGGTTCTCAAGCTATTTTGAGCCTACAATGCTCCTGAATACCTTTTGATGATAGAATTTTGCTTCTTCACAGTGGACATTTTGGTGTAAAGTAATAATCATAGTATCATAGGGCTGGAAGGGACCTTGGAGATCTTCTAGTCCAACCCCATGCCCAAGGCAGGAGTCTTTATTCCATCCCAGGCAAATGGTTATCAAATCTTTTCTTGAAAACCACCAGTGAGGGAACATCCGCAACTCTGGGAGGCAAGCTATTAATCTATTGATTAATTGTTTTCACTCTCAGGAAATTTCATCTTAGTTCCATGTTGAATTTCCCTCTGGCTTCCACTCATTGGTTCTTGTCTTGCCCTCAGGTGCTATGTAGAATAAATCAACTCTCTCTTCCCTGTAACAGCCCTTCAAGTATTGGAAGACTGCTATCATGTCCCCTGTGAGGGCCACACAGGATGGACTTTGTAATACTTGAAACATGATTTTTCTAGTATAGTTGCACTGGCTGCCTAACATTGTTTTTTTTTAATTGAAAAAGTTTTAACAAACAAAAACATTTCCCCCCCTTTCCCCCCTCCCCACTCCCTTCACCCCCCCCCCCCGCTTCCCGGGTCAATCACAAAGTATTGTATACATAAACCAAACATAGAGTAAGATTTTCCCTTCTAATCCAATTAGCCTCATGCGAGTCTTTTCATTTCCTAACCTGCCCCATTACATTCTAAAATAATACATCCTAATTATTCAAAGGCAATCTGATATCTCTTAATCTGATATCTGTTTTGTAAATAATCAATCCATTTTTTCCATTCAATTAAATATCTTTCCTGCGTATTGTCTTTCAAAAAGGCTGAGATTTTTGCCATCTCAGCCAAGTTAGTAACTTTCAATATCCATTCTTCTATTGTAGGTAATTCTTTTTTCTTCCAATATTGTCCAATCAGCAGCCTTGCTCCTGTTATTAAATTCAAAATCAATTTAATCTCAGTCACTGTACAATCTGTTATAATTCCCAAAAGGAAAAATTGCGGCAGAAACTTTATCTTCTTCTTCAAGACATTTTGTATAATCCACCAAATTCTTATCCAAAAGGCCTTAATTTTCTTGCAAATCCACCAAATATGAAAATATGTAGTGTCAGCACAGTCACATCTCCAACATTTCGCTTGGATATCAGGATACATACATGATAATTTTTTGGGATCTAAGTGCCATCTATAAAACATCTTATAAAAATTTTCCCTTAGATTCTGTGCTTGTGTAAACTTAACATTTCTAATCCAGATTTTCTCCCATGTTACCAACATTATTGGTTCCTGAATATTCTGTGCCCATTTTATCATACAGTCCTTTACCAAATCCTTTTCCGAATCTATTTCAAGCAACACATTGTACAATTCTTTATATGCTCCTGGGTCTGACTTCTAATTTGCTTTATTAAATTTTCCTCCCTTTGCATTATACCAATTTTTTGATCTTCTTTCCATCTAGCACTTAGTTGCCCATATTGAAACCAAGTATATGTCCTCCCTTCTTCATTTAATACCTGTAAAGTTTTTAATTGCAAGCTACCTCCTTCAGCATACAAAAGTTCTTTATAAGTAATCATTTCCTGTTTCTGTTCTATATTTATATTCTCTATTGCATGTCTGGGGCTTGCCCATATAGGAATCTTATAGTCTAGTTTATAGGAATATTTTTTCCAGACACGCAAAAGAGCACTTCTCAACACATGACTCTTGAAAGCCCTATCCACTTTTTTTTCATAAAATAAATACGCATGCCATCCATATAGTAAGTCATAGCCTTCTATATTCAAAATTCTTTCCTCCGTTAAATTAAACCAGTCACTTATTACTGAAAGGGCTACTGCTTCATAATATAGTTTAAAATTAGGCATTTTTAGGCCTCCTCTTTCCCGTGAGTCCTGAATTATTTTCATTTGAACCCTCGCCTTTTTACCTTGCCATATAAATTTATTAATCCCAATCTGCCATTCCACCAAATTTTTATCTTTCTTGATTATTGGTATCATCTGGAACAGAAACAAAAATCTAGGTAACACGTTCATTTTAATAGCCGCTATCCTCCCCAATAGCGATAGCTGCAGTTTTTTCCAGGAATTCATGTCTTTCTGAACTTTTTGCCATAGCAACTCATAATTATTCTTATAAAGTTTCCTGTTCGATAAGCTAATATAAATCCCTAAGTATTTAACCTTTTTTACCACCTTAAATCCTGTTATCTCCTCTAATTTTTGTTTCTGTTGTTTACACATATTTTTGATTATCACTTTTTTTAAATTCTGATTTATTTTAAATCCTGATACCTTTCTGTATTTATCAATTGTTTCCAACAAAGATATACTTGAATTTATAGGATTTGTTAAAGTAACCACTAAGTCATCTGCAAAAGCTCTAACTTTGTACTCATATTGTCTAATTTTAATTCCCTCTATCTTTTTTAACTCTCGTATTTTATCCAATAATGGTTCCAGAGTTAAAACAAACAATAGTGGTGATAAAGGACATCCCTGTCTCGTTCCTTTCGCAATCTTAATAACTTCTGTCAAACTACCATTTATTATAATCTGAGCTGTTTGCTCTCCATAAATCGCTTTAATTATTCTAACAAAACAATCTCCAAATTGCATTTTCTCTATTAATTTAAATAAAAAATCCCAATGCAATCGATCAAAGGCCTTCTCCGCATCCAAAAAAATAAGTGCTGCTGAAGTATTCTTCTTTTCCAAATATTCCAATATATTACTAATCTGTCTAACATTATTCCTCATCTGCCTCCCTTTTATAAAACCAGATTGATCAGTATGAATTCTTTGTTGTAAAACTAACATTAATCTATTTGCTATTATTTTAACAAAACTCTTATAATCATTATTTAAAAGTGAGATCGACCTATAATGGCTATGGCAAACCTCCTTCCCAGGCTGAAGGTAATCAACAACTGGCAGATGACCTGAATGAGTTTTACTGCAGGTTTGAAAGGAAACTACAGCCACCTATCTCCACAACCCCCATCTCAGACACACCAACAACAGCCAAGCCTCCTACAACTGACCCCATTTCATTGGGTTCACAACCCCTAGTGATCACAGAAAAGGAAGTGCAGGACCTATTTCACAGACAAAAGCCAGGAAAAGCTCTAGGCCCAGACAAGATAACTCCTTCTTGCTTAAAAGTCTGTGCTGACCAATTGGCCCCCATCTTCACCCATATTTTCAATAAATCACTAGAGATGTGCTATGTTCCTTCTTGCTTCAAATGCTCTACCATCATCCCAGTGCCGAAGAAGCCCACCATCAAGGAACTGAATGACTACAGACCAGTTGCTCTAACATCTGTAGTCATGAAAACCTTTGAAAGGCTAGTGCTTTCCTACCTGAAAACCATCACGAATCCACTCTTAGACCCCTTGCAATTTGCATACCGAGCAAATAGATCAACAGATGATGCTGTTAATATGGCTCTGCACTACATCCTACAACATCTTGAGTCTCCAAAGACCTATGCAAGGGTCCTTTTTGTAGACTTTAGTTCAGCATTCAATACCATCATTCCAGATATTCTTCTAACTAAGCTAAACCAGCTACAGTTTAGAAGAACAGACTTGTAAGTGGATCACAAGCTTCCTAACAAACAGGAAGCAGCAGGTGAAGCTAAGCAAGATCACATCAAATACCTGTACAATTAGCACAGGGGCCCCCCAAGGCTGTGTGCTCTCCCCACTTCTCTTCTCTCTGTATACCAATGACTGCATCCCCAATGATCCATTTGTTAAGCTACTGAAGTTCGCAGATGACACAACAGTGATTGGTCTCATTCGAGACAATGACGAATCTGCATATAGACGAGAGGTCGAACGACTAGCCTTGTGGTGCAACCAAAACAATCTGGAACTGAACACACTCAAAACCGTAGAAATGGTGGTAGACTTTAGGAAAAACCCTTCCATACTTCCACCTCTCACAATACTTGACAACACAGTATCAACAGTAGAAACCTTCAAATTTCTGGGTTCTATCATATCGCAAGATCTCAAATGGACAGCTAACATCAAAAACATCATTAAAAAAGGACAACAAAGAATGTTCTTTCTGCGCCAACTCAGTAAACTCAAACTGCCCAAGGAGCTGCTGATCCAATTCTAAAGAGGAATTATTGAATCTGTCATTTGCACCTCTATAACTGTCTGGTTTGGTTCTGCAACCCAACAAGAAAAACACAGACTTCAGAGGATAATTAGAACTGCAGAAAAAATAATTGCTACCAACTTGCCTTCCATTGAGGACCTGTATACTGCACGAATCAAGAAGAGGGCCGTGAAAATATTTGCAGATCCCTCGCATCCTGGACATAAACTGTTTCAACTCCTACCCTCAAAAGCGGCTATAGAGCACTGCACACCAGAACAACTAGACACAAGAACAGTTTTTTCCCGAAGGCCATCACTCTGCTAAACAAATAATTCCCTCAACACTGTCAGACTATTTACTGAATCTGCACTACTATTAATCGTTTCATAGTTCCCATCACCAATCTCTTTCCACTTATGACTGTATGACTGTAACTTGTTGCTGGCAATCCTTATGATTTATATTGATATATTGATCATCAATTGTGTTGTAAATGTTGTACCTTGATGAACGTATCTTTTCTTTTATGTACACTGAGAGCATATGCACCAAGACAAATTCCTTGTGTGTCCAATCACACTTGGCCAATAAAATTCTATTCTATTCTATAAAATTCTATTCTAATTCCCGGGTTTAGAGCAATCTTGTTCCTCTTTTGGTGTCAATGAAATAAAAGATTTTTTCCACGACGGGGGTATTCCCCCTCCTAGTTTTATCTGATTAAATAATTCTTTAAGTGGGCCTAGTATTTCATCCTGAAATTTTTTATAATAACTTGCTGTAAGTCCATCTGTACTGGGATTTTTTCCCATTTTTAATTGTTTAATTGCCTCCACTATTTCTCCAGTAGCTATCGGCCGATTCAACTCTTCCCTTTGTTCTAATGTTAGAGTATTAACCTTGTGATCTTTCAAATAATCATAAATGTCCCTATTCAGTATTTTATCTTTCACATATAAAGTAGTGTAAAATTCTGAGAAGGCCTTTTTAATTTTGTCCTGTTGATATATCTCTTTACCTTTATATTCTATTTTTTCTATGACACGTGCTTTCTGTTTTTTCCTTAAGTTATATGCCAGCCACCTCCCAGGTTTATTTGCATTACAAAAGGTATTATGTTTAGCATATTGTATATTTGTTGCCACCTGGTCTGCCATTAAAATATTAAATTGACTCTGTAATATCCTTATGACCTCTTTAAGTTTCTGGTCTTGTGGGTTTTGTATTAATAATTGTTGTTTCTTTTGAATTTCTTCTTCGAAGTACCTACGCTGCCTTTGTTTATTATTCCTCTGCCTATTGTCCAAATATATCAATATCCCTCTAATAAAAGCTTTACTCGCCTCCCACACAGTTCCTATCGGTGTCCCCTTGTTCATATTAAAATAAAAAAATTCCTTCAT
Organism: Ahaetulla prasina; assembly: GCF_028640845.1. Taxonomy (NCBI): domain Eukaryota; kingdom Metazoa; phylum Chordata; class Lepidosauria; order Squamata; family Colubridae; genus Ahaetulla; species Ahaetulla prasina. The sequence goes on from NC_080546.1 coordinate 66,911,147, forward strand.
CTGTTTCTTACATTGATTTATATTTCATTTAGCCTCCATGTTCTACCACCTTTTTTTCCTTGTAGTAATTCCATCCAAACTGGGCTATGGTCAGTTAAACACCTCGGAAATATCTTCATTTTCTTCACCCTAGAAAGCAAGTCATTAGAAATTAAGATAAAGTCAATACGTGAAAAAGATTGATGCCTATCAGGAAAAAAAGTAAAATCTCTCTCATCTGGATTCCGTAACCGCCATATATCTCTAAACTCAAAATCTTCCATCAGTTCAAAGAAGAATTTTGGTAGTTTTGCATGTATAGGTATCTTCTTAGAAGAGGTTCTCTTATCATTTCTTGTATCAATTACTCCATTCCAATCTCCTAATAAAATAAACGAACTGTAATCCCAGAGGGTCAACCTCTCATGTAACATTTTATAAAACTTTTCTTGTTGCTGATTAGGTGCATAAATACCTATCAGTAAAGTCTTTTTTGCATCTATCACCAGTTCAATAGCAATAAATCTTCGTTGAATATCTGCCTCAATTAACTTAGCTGGTATATCCTTCCTGATATATACAACTATACCATTTTTCTTTTTATCCAAAGCTGATGCAACAAAATGTTTACCTAATTTTGAGTTTATTAAGTATTTTTGGACTGATAATTTAATATGTGTCTCTTGCAGGCAAATCACATCATTTTTAAATTGTTTCAAATAATGAAATATTTTCCTTCTTTTCTGAGCTGAATTCAAGCCATTAACATTCCATGACAAAATTCTATTTGCCATTACTGACCTCCTGAAGCTTTGAAGCAGACAACAGAAGATCCTCCTCCGGTATCTTCCGTCTAGCTCCTCCCACAGCTTCCATTCTGGGGTCCTGACTTTTACTTTGAAGCTGTTGCTCTTCTTTACACTTAAGAGCTCCTCTTGTCACCCTTTGCTCTTGTGGCTCCTCTGGTGGTTGCAGCAATGAGGCCTCTTGGCTCACCATGCCCTCTTGAATCTCTCGAAGTTTTTCTATCACTTCTATTTCTACTTTCAAGACTGTAGAGAGAAAATCCTTTGCCTTTAGCACAGTGTCAATCCGGTATCTCCTTCCTTGATAAAACACTGTCAGACCAACTGGCACCTCCCATCTAAATTGAATCTGGTGTTTTTTAAGTTCTTGTGTAAAAAAGACAAACTCCTTCCTGTCTCTTAACATCTTGGAAGGAATCTCTTTCAACACCTTCAACTCCTGTTCTCCAATTTTCAACGTTTTCTGATATGCAACTTGCAAAATCTGATTTCTCATAGTTCTTTTCACAAAATAAACCACAATGTCCCGAGGTAGCTTTCTCTGTCTTGCGATCCAAGAATTAACTCTGTATATTTTATCAATTTGATAAGCTACCTCTTGGGGTTCCACTTCAATAAATTCAGCCAGTGCTTTTGATATGATTTTTCTTAGGTCCTCCCCCCTCAGTTCCTGTAAGCTGTGAATTCTAAGAGCTCCTTCCATAAGCTTGTACTGAAATATCACAACCTGATCTTTGTTTTCATCCACTTTTGTCTGAATACCTTCCATTTTATCTTCTAAGTGCTTATTTGACTGAGAAATCTGTTGCATCTCTTCTTCCGTTCCCTCAACCCCTTTTTAGACAAACATTGAAAAGCCAGCATAATATCTTCTCTTATTTTTTCATTATTCTCCTTCATTTGATCCCTTATTTCTCCATTAAGTTTTTCCATCATCTCCTTTTGCCTCTCTTCAGAGAGTTTTAATTGTTCTTTAAGTATATCCTCAAGATTTGCTTCAGATTCTCTCCTCCCAGAGGGTTTTGATGGCTTAGTAGCCATTTCACTCTTCAATAAAGTCAAGAATTTGAACTTAAAAACTTTTCTTTACTCCTTTCAATATAGGAGAGCTCCGTTTAGAACAATCCACAAATAGCGCTACTTTGTTAGACTGAGAACTTCACACTTTCGCTTTCAGACGCCATTTTAAAGAGTCAATTAAGCAGAGACAAAGAAGGGTTTCCAATTTCAAAAGGGGAAGTCAGGATACTTGTGTGCTGTTTCTACTTCAAAGATCGAGCGCTTGTGATTTCTCCCGTCTGCTTAAGAAATCAATCCATTTGACAAGTCCTTTTGAGCAGAAGGGGCCCCTACTCCCTTTTCTTGACAAAATAGGAGCGCGTTTGAAGCCGGAGTACAGCGAGGCTCGGTGGGATCTCAAACCCAGGAATTTCGCTCTTAAGAACAAAGCCCCTGGGGAGATCTACCACTCCCCCGCAGCTCTGCACACCCCTTTTCGCCCAAGGGGTATGCTAAGGCCGGTGAACAGCTGATTTCTGCTGTTTCACCGACTTTTACGATCTTCTAACGCGGAGCACCCTGTTCGAGCGCCCAACAGGAGCAGTGACGTTACTGGAAGCCAACATTGTTTTTAAAAAATTTTTTATTTTAAATTTGCTTTTTCAAATATATTACTAATAATTTGCCATAAGTCTTAACCTTCAAGAAAAGCCTCTCTTTCGAGAGCAGGGACCCCCAGACCACTTGACATGGAATGACCTGTATTCTTTTTATAGGGAGACTCCATTTTATAAGAGTACTCTAATAAATCGCTTTTAAATGATATTCTGACTTGGTTGCATATTGGAAAAGGTAAGCTGAGGCACAACCTAGAGCCAGATTAAGCCATCTCTTAGTTATACCTAGTTCTTTTAGCACTTCATTGTATAATTTATCCCCCAACCTCTTATTATCTTTGCTATTCTCTGCACACTTTCTAGGCCTCAGCATCTTTTTTTAAATCATGGTGACTAGAACTGGACACAATATTTCAAGTGTGGCTTCATTTGAATTGTATTGATTATTGAGCCGTATTATCAGTTCCCATGATTTTGATTTTGATTTTGTTGGTGCAGCCTAGGACTGCATTGACTTGTTTGGCAACTTCCATCACACTGCTGGCACATACTTAAGTGGGTATCCACCAGGACTCCTAGGTCCCTCTCACAGGCTCTACTGTTGAGCCTGGTACTAGAACATAGAACAGCAATAGCACTTAGAGACTTATATACTGCTTCATAGTGCTTTACAGCCCTCTCTAAGCAGTTTACAGAATCAGCATATTGCACCCAACAATATGGCTCCTCATTTTACTGACCTCAGAAGAATGGAAGGCTGAGTCAAATTGAACTCCTGGAGTGAGCAGTGAGTTAGCCCATTTCAAACAAATCCAGGCCCATCTTAAAAGCTTCCAGTTATGGGCATCCACAACTTGGACAGGAAGGCACTTATTAATTGTTGTCACTGTTAGGAAATTTCTCCTTAATTCAAGGTGACCAGTGAGGCACTACTCACTCAGCCACTTTCCCTCTTTCTTCTCCCTCCTCCTCCCCCCCCCCTCCTCCTCCTCCTCCTCCCCCTCCTCCTCCTCCAGACAAAAGCTGCAGTTTTCGTCTGTCCATTGCAGTGCAGCACCCAGAATTTACTTTGACAAGCGGCGGGTCTTGGGGGGAATGGTCAATCCCTGTTTGTGGCATGGTGTAGAAGGCAGAAGGCAATCCCCCCCACCAGACCAGACCAGCCTGGAGGAGTGGGGTGGGATTCTGAGCAGCGCTGAAAGCAGCTCTCTCTCTCACACACAAACACACACAGAGGTTTGATCAGATCATTCTCTCACTCTCTCACCCCACCTCATAGTGGTGGCACCAGCCATGCTCTCCACAGTGGCCTGCACTGCTTCATCTCCCCCCCCACTGCCTCGCTTCGTTCTTCGCCACCTCTCCTTGCTTGCTGCCATAACAGAGCAGGAGGATGAGCGATGTATCAGTGTAGCAGCCACAAAGTGAGGCGGTGTGAGGTGGAAGAAAAAATGAGATGGTCTATCATTGAACATTCAACGTGATTGAATGTGAGAGAGAGCAGTGGAAATTTTTAAGAAGAGACTGGACAGGTATTTATTTGGAATGATATATGAAAGAAAAGGTGGTGAACCTTTTACTCACTGAGTGCTGAACAGGTCCGTGCTTCGTGTGCTTTGCACACATGCTAATGCATGGTTCCTCCCCCATGTGCTGCATGCGCAACTGCACCATCTGCACATGTGCACAGCTTTCACGCATGCCACCATGCACTGCGTGCACCACCGAACCATCTGCACATGGTTTTTGCATGCACAATGCATATGCGTGAATGCTCTCTGTGCATGCACATGCTGCACACTAGTACTCTTAGGCACAATGTGCAAATGCGCACACATGCACAGGAGAGCTCAAGACCACCTGGGTCTCCTGAATTGCACGCATGCATATCAGAGGCCCAAACATCAGCTGGAGCATGTGTGTATGCACAGCTACAGGTGAATTGGGTAACAGCTTGCGTGGCCGGAAAAATGGTTCTGCGTGCCACTTTCAGCACGCGTGCCATAGGTTTGCCATAATGGATATAGAGTCTCCTAGTTGAGCAGGGGGTTGGACTAGAAGACTTCCAATGTCCCTTACAACTGTTATTCTGAACCTGCACAGTTCTGGGGCAACTGGTTGTCTCACCTAATTTAATACAAATTCTGAAGAGACTCCCTGGCAAGAGAATTACAGTGAGATTCATTTGATCAACAGTATTTTTTATCCATGATTTTTAACTATTTTTATCCTTTCTATCCATGGGTTTTTAGTTTGTCTGTTTGCCTTCTCCTAAGCAGTTTGAAGGATATTTGTATACCCTTAATTTTGGCATTATTGGCATACTTTTGACTTACTCTATTTGTCATGACAACTTTTAATTATATTGTTTTATGAAAAACTGTTAATCTGAAAATATAAGAAGGTAATAAGTAATTTGTTTCTTTTCAGAAAGCGAACGCTGCTGCTGAATAATGTGTTTGCCATTGTGGCTGCATTGTTTATGGCCTTCTCGCTGCTGGCAGGAATCTTGGAAATGATTATATTGGGCCGATTCATAATGGGCATTGATGGAGGTATGATACTGATGTTTAGTGAATGTTCTGTAGTCCCTGCACTCTAGTCTTTTAACATCTCAACTGAACTACCTGAACCTGGAAAAATAGGGTAAATTCTTAAGAAATAAATTTTTGATGCATTTTTTTCTTGTTGACATTTTTATTGAGTTATAAAATAAAATAAGATACAAAACACAAAAGATAATGTAAAAACAATGGGGAGGAAGGGGGTAAGAAAATTGAGGAAGAATTAAGAAAAAGAAGCACTGACTTCCGACTTTCTCTGTTGCAGTAAAATAAGGCATTAAATCAAATCACAACTTTTTATTTTTTTCATAATATTATAAACTAGTCATTTCTAGAAGGATCTATCAGTCTCAGTGGTGGTATTCAAATTTTTTTACTACTGGCTCTGTGTGTGGCTTGTTTGTGTGGCTTGTTTCGTGGGCATGGCTTGGTGGTCATGTGACTGGGTGGGCATGGCTTGGTGGTCTTGTGACTTATGGGTATGGCTTGGCGGTCATGTAACTGGGTGGTGTGGTTAGGTGGTCACGATCCTAGTTCCCCCTACGAGGATTCCTGCATCTGGTCCTTTTGCAATCCCCAAAGGGTCATAGGAAACCAGATTCCATACAGCTCTGAACCCTTAAGGCAAACCAAATACAAGTGGTCCTCGCTTAATGGCCGGTTGCTTAGCAAGTGTTCAAATTTACGACTGACCTCCCCAGAGCTATTTGACCTGTTTTTGGAGTTTTGATAGCCATGCGCGCACACACACACATATTTATGACCAGTTATAACATCCCACACAGTCATGTGACTGAGGTTTTCTATGTTTTTTGCCAGTTTCCAACAATTCCTTCTGGTTTCCATTTAAAAATGCCCATTGGGGAAAATGGACTTGTTTAACAACCACAGTGTTCACTTAATGACCACAAGGTTCACTTAACGACCATGGTGTTTGCCTAACTCAGGGGTCTGCAACCTTAAACACTCAAAGAGCCATTTTTCTATTTTCTTTTAGCAGGTATCTCTCTCTGTGTCTCCCTCTCTTTTCTCCCTCTCTCTCATCTCTTTTTCCTTCTCTCTCTGTCATCTCTCTCTTTTTCTCTCATTTCTCTCTCATCTCTTTATCTTTCTTTCATCTCTTTCTTTCTTTCTTTCTCCTTTTATTATCTCTCCCTCTCTCTTTCTCTCTCTCATCTCCTCTCACCTCTCTCTCATCTCTATCTTTAAACTGCAGCTAGGATCTCTCGCATGCTTCCCTGGCAGGCCAGGCTAGCTTGAAGAAACACACAGGAAGAGCTCCGGTGTCACGATCTCCTGCATGGTCCCCTCCCTCCCATACGCATCAGTTCACCCACTGCTGGTATCACCCCTCCGCCAGCTCTCCCTTACCCACCCACCTGCTGTCAGTGCCCTTCAGCCTTCCCTTTGCTAGCAAGCAATGAGCAGAAGTATGCAGCTAGATTTTGCAAGTAGTGGCTGGGCGAGCGAGCATCGGGCGGGTGGGATTACCGAGCGGGGACCAGCCAGAGGTCCCTACCAGTTCAGTGAACCATGCCAAATTTCTGCTAACGGTTTACCCAAATTGGTGCGAACCGGCTGAATACCACCTCTGATCAGTCTAATCGGTAAAACCCAAAATCAAAGTTTCATTCTTTTCCACTTCAAACACAAAGTTCAAAACCAGTCTCCATGTGGAAACAAAAGCATTTATATTCTTTTCTTTAATCAAAATAGTCAATTTGACCATTTTAGACAATTCCCATCAGCTTCTGCAACCATTTGTCCATGGTAGGAATCAAATTGTCCTTCCATTTTTGTGCATACAATAGTCTTACTGCTGTCAATATATATAGTAACAAAGTTCCAATTTTTTTCTCCAGTTCTTTTTCCATTAGGCCCAAAAGGAAAAGTTCTAATTTCATCTTTATCTTCATTTTTAAAATTTTCTGTATTAAAATATGAATCATACTCCAAAACTTTTTTGCTTTATCAATGCCCACCATAGATGATAAAAAGTCCCTTCTTTACTTTTATACTTTTATACATTAATTTGACATACCGTTAAACGTCTTAGATGGTTAAGTACGAATGATACATCATCTTATAATTTTTTTTAAAAAATATAATTTAATGTAAATTTTAAACCCTTTTCCAAATTCAATTTCAGTAACATTTTATAGATCTTAGCAATAATATATTTATTGTTGCCACATAATGAAATTTCCAATTTATTTTTAACAGAGCCAAATCCATAGTTTTTTAGCCAATTTAATTCATTCTTTCAGTTGTTGATAAGTAAACTAATGGCAAACATAACCTGATTTAAGTTCTTCCCTCGGCTTTAATATTGCGTCACCAGAATTGAAAGATAAAATTTTGCCAAATGTCAACCAGTCTGGCTTCGTCACCATTTCTTTTCTTAAAAAAAAGCTTCCTAGAGTGATAGCCAAAGAGGAAACTTTGTAGAGAACCTTGTTTTATATTTATTCCAAACTCGTAGTATGGCACGTCTAACAAAATGATTATTAAAATCAACATTAACTTTAATTTTATCATACCATAAATAGCAGTGCCATCCAAACCTTAATTCATGGCCCTCTAATTCAAGTAATTTGGGAGGTTCATCTATTTTTTTTAACCAGGCAATTTCAGGTCTGGTAGACCCAAACCCTCTCTTTCCTTAGCATCTTGCAGTAGCTTATATTTAATTCTTGGTTTTTTCCCCCTTGCCATATAAACTTAGAAATATCCTTCTGCCATTGTTCCAATGGATTGTCAGTTGCAAGTATTGGTAATGTCTGGAATAAAAAAAGGATCTTTGGTAAAATATTCATCTTGATTACAGAGATTCTACCCAATAATGATAAGCAATTTATCCCATCTTTGTAAGTCCTGTTTAATATTCCTCCAAAGAGGAATTTTTTTGAAACAGTTTTATATTTGTATTTGTCAACATAACCTCTAAGTATTTCATCTTTTTCTCAACCCTAAAAACCAACTTTTGGGGCAATATATAACTGTCCTGAGAAGACATATTCTTTTTTTTGGGGGGGGGATCAGTTTTTATTGCTTTTTTTCCCCTCACACCCACACCCACATATTTTATGAACAGAGTATTGGTCATATCATATCTTATACAGCTTATCATATCCATATCCATTTTATTTAGTTACAATTTCTGCCAAAATGTTCTTTTTCCATATTTTTAATCATATCTTAATATTTCTATGCTTGTTTATATAAACCACATCTTCTTTCACCCTCAGGTTCTAATTTCTCCATTTTTACTGATATATATTTATATTCTCTTTTATTATTTTTTAGATAATTCAGTTTTTATCCTGATATGTTCAAACATGTTCGGGGTTGCCTTTCTTCCATTTCATCTTTTTTGTTTTACAGCAATCTTAGAAGACATATTCTTGATCAACATTGTTGTTTTCTATTTGTTTGTTTTAAACCTGCCAAAGCCCCAAATTCATTTAATTTCCTCATCAAATATTCTGTATTGTTTTTTGGGTCCTGTAAAAATATAACCAGATCATCAGCAAATACTCTCAATTTATAAATTTCTTAATATTTATACCTCTTATACCCCTTGTTATGATATTATTATGATAATCTTGTCTGATATCTATGTTCAGAACTTCTAATACCAAAATAAACAGTAGAGGGGACTTTTTGAATTTCACGTGACTTGGTTAGATCACCATTTATGACAATTTTTGCATTCTGTGACATGTAGACTGCTTCAATTCCTTAATGGTGCAGAAATTCTATATCCATCAAAATTAAGATCTAGAGGGTGTTGTTAAAGTTGACTTGATCATAAAATAGTGAATTTGCTAAATAACAGTGATGGGAGCTTGATTGTGGAAAGAGGGAGGGTGTCCTCTTTCTAGAATAGGGAGAGACAACCAGGTAGAAAAATTCCACAAGCAATCTGGCCCCAAGCCATGAACAGACTTAATAACTGAATAACAAGAGTTGGAAGTTGAAGATCTAGTCCAACCCCTTGTTCATGCAGGAGACTCTATACCATTCCAGACAAATGGCTGTTCAGTTGTTCTTAAAAACCTCCAGTGATGTTGTTCTTAAAAACCTCCAACTTCTGGAGATAAGCTGTTCCACTGATTAATTGTTCTCATTTTCAGGAAATTTCTCCTTAGTTCCAGGTGGAATTTCTCCTTGATACATTTTCATCCATTATATCTTGTACTGCCTTCAAGTGATTTGGACCTGGCTTGACCCTCTCTTTTGTCACACACTTTAGTCCTTCTCTTCATTAGATTAGTCATACCCAGTTCCTGAGTCCTACATCATATACTTTAGCCTCAATAATCTTTGTTGCTCTTCTCTGTGCTCCAGAAGTCTCAACATCTTATTTTGTATCATGATGACCAAAACCTAACACAGTATTTCAAATGTGGTCTTACTAAAGCACTATAAAGTATTTTATTTTTATTTATTTATTTATTTATTTATTTATTTATTTATTTATTTATTTATTTGTCAAACACAACAGTATATATAAGTATAAGCATGAAACGAATTGGATACAATCAAAGGGAACATTAAGACAGGAATGGTAGGCACGCTGGTGCTCTTATGCACGCCCCTTACAGACCTCTTAGGAATGGGGTGAGGTCAACAGTAGATAGTCTTTGGTTAAAGTTTTGGGGATTTTGGGAAGAGACTACAGAGTCAGGTAGTGCATTCCAGGCATTAACAACTCTGTTACTGAAGTCATATTTTCTACAATCAAGTAGTACTAAGATTTCATCTGATTTTGATACTATTCCTGTTGATATAGCCGAGGTCTGAATTGGCTTTTTTGGCAGCTGCACCACACTGCTGGCTCATACTTACATGGTTGTCCACTAAGACTACTAGATCCCTCTCACAATTACTGCTTTGAGCCAAGTACCACTATTCTATACCTTTCTTGCCTAATAGGCCACCTTCAGCATTTCAGACTTAACTCAGCTTGCTGAGCAGAGGTGTTGCAGCTTGCTGAGCAGAGGTGTTGCACATACTGCTTGCTGAGCAGAGGTGTTGCACATACCAAATGAGGAGTACACATAACTCCCCAAATCACCACATTTTGCACCAGCTGAAGCTTATGATGGTCTGAAGTGCAGCTCTAAGCAGAGTGCATTGCAATAGTATGAAAGGTTGCTATAGAAATGGAGTGAGATTGGTAGATTCTACATAAAAACTATTCTGTCAGAATAGAATAGATGCTGTTTGGAGCAGAAAAGGGAGAGTGGAATGCCCACTACATAATTTTTTTAGAAACATACAAAATCAGTTTTGCAAAAGATTACTTGAGGTTTCTCCTCCTAATCTCCTTAGACTATCATTGTCCAATATATACAAACCTGACTGTATATATTTATGGTTTTTACCACTTTTAATGTTGTAAGGTATCCAAAGCTACCTCAATGGGCAGCAAACAAATTTAATAAAATAAAATAATTGTATTAGTGCAATCAGGAAAAACTTTTAATAAATAAGTAATTTGTAATTTGGGAGAGATCTTATTCACAATGGTTCAGAGGGCCATTTTACAATCTCTGGAAAAAAAATTCAGACATGGGCAACACCATTCCTTATAGGCTGCTTTCAATGACTTAAAATTAGGCTTCAGTTCTGTTTTGTTCCAAGAAATTACATTGATTGTTCAGCAGCTATGACTGAGCTGGCACTTGACTGCAGAACTTGTAATCTATTGAGGGTGAATACAGGATTGTGTTCTAGTTCCTCCACTGTTTGTTTTAGTGATAGATACAGTAGTGGGGTTCAGCCAGTTCTCACTACTTTGGGAGAACCAGTTGTTAACTTTCTGAGCAGTTTGGCAAACTGGTTGTTGGAAGAAATCATTATGGCAGAGAACCGGTTGTTAAATTACTTGAATCCCACCACTGAATAGATGTCTTAATCAGAAAGAACATCTACCTTCCTAAACTCAGCACTAGGCATTTATAGAATCACTATATGCCAAGGATGCAGAAAAGTATGCATTTACTCACTCTTAAGATTCAAATTTTGGGTTTTTTTTCTCAGAAAACCTCCGTTGCCACAAATATTAATGGCAAACTGGGAATAATAATATTGAACAAGTTCCAGCTTTGAAATATGGTGGCAATTTTTTTTTCAAGCCTCTGGAGCTTAGTTGGAACAACTTAGAGCCCTTGCCAAAGCAACAACATTCCTAGGGCAAGTTTGGTTGTTTCCATGCCAAAGGAGGCAGTTGTATGCCTGTTACCATCAGGCTTATTAAAAATGAAATATTTCAAATGCTGTATAGTGCACAAGTATGCACCTATGGTACAATGTTCTTTTACTTTTGTACTGTGTGGACAATATCTTTATCACTTCCTAAAGAAAACCACATCTGTTATGAGGGAGAGATTAGCAATAGCAATAGCACTTAGGCTTAAATATTGTGTCGACCAAATATTTAAATTAAAGGTCCCCTGTCAAAAACTGGGCCCAAAGTTCCCTATCGTGCAGGTAATTAATCTTGTAATGGTGGCGCTAAAGTTACCCCGACAGTTGGGTAAAGTGCACCCAGTATTTCACAGCAGTTTGCTGAAACCAGTAAGGGAAGCCCACATTCAGTCACCAGTGGTCCCATTACCTGAACTTGTAGAAGTGGGGGGAAGGGCCTCTCAAAGGTCCGAGCTCTGGACTTAAACCAGTATTAAGACACCACTCACTTGGAGGCTAACTGGCTTTATTTAGCTGGACTTTGGCACACAGTGAGTTTTAGCAGCAGCAGAACAGCAAAATGCAAAGATGCAAAGTCAGCACTGGGAGCTTCTGCCTTCCAGCGTGTTTTATTTAGGTAAACCACGCCCTTCCCCGGTGCTGGCTTCACCCCATTGTCAACTCTGCATTAGCCTACCTGGTGGGGTTCCGCCCGGCTGTTGCTTGAACCAGAACAGCTGATTGTTGGGTCAGAACAGCTGGTGGTCACCTGTAGCTCTTTGTCTTGCATCGCCATGCCTCCCCGCTGCACAGCTGATCTCCGGCTTGGCTCAATCAACCAGCTGATCCCAGCGGTCGTTGGCACGCTGCTGTTGCAGCCTTTCCTACACCTCCCATCACTGGTGCTCCATTGCTGCAGTTTCCACATTTCTTTTTTTTTAATTCAAAAAGTTTTTATTAGTCAAAAAATAGGTTTATACAAATACATATCAGGTATGGTAAATTTTCATTTTTCTTATCTAAAATAAGAATTTTACTCAAATTTTTTAACACATACAACAGCCATATGGCAAGCAGGTAACACGAAGTAGCTAAGTTTACAAATTTTAAATACGTAATAAAGAAGGGTCAAGAATAAACAGAATATCGTACTAAAGAGAATAAGGAAAACCAACACAATCCCAAATATCTTTATCACTTCCTAGTTTTGGATCTCAGAACTCTGGGTTCAGCCTGACCCAACTCCAGGGCCGCAACAGCGGCAGCCGCTCCGCCCATGATCTATAACCTCCCTTCTTCAATTCCTGGGTCATCTGATTCCAGGAGGCTTTGTGTTCCTCCACATAGGCCGTAGCCTCCAATTGTACTGATTTTTTCGTAATGCCCTCCCGGAAAATCATCAATCCCTCTGGCATCAGCCATCTGAAGCCCACTCCTTCTGGTACAATTTGCTTGACAAAAAATAATATTTCTTTCTTTTTTCACGTACCTGTCTGGGAATCTGCCTCAGAATGGCTATCTCCCTGCCCCTGTAAATCAGTGCCCCACTCCTATGTTTTCTAAGAATTTCATCTCTCGTCTCTCTTCTCACAAATTTGACATGAACCTCTCTGGGAACTGCATGCGTGCGTGCATATTGCAATTAACTCTATAAACTCGATCCACATCCCAATTCATGAAATCAACACCTCTCCCAAGAAATTCTCCCAACAATTTAGTCACAACATCTCTCAAGTCTTCTTGGTCCACTTCTTCCAAATTTTGAAACCTAAGGAAATAAGACATTTTATCCATCTGTGGTCAAGCACAGCATTGCCTGTCGTCTCCTCTCTTTTCTGCACTGCCGCATCTCACCCTCAAACCTTCCACTTTCTGCTTGTTTTCTGCTGAAACTTGTTGAGTATCCTTTAAATCCTTTTGGATAGTCACAATTTCTGCTCTTATTTCATCCAATTTCTTGTCCATATTAGATAACTTTTCCAAAATTCTCTCCATCTCTCCAGCAGTTGGTCTCTGACCTTTTGCCATTAAGGGGAAAAAAAAAATACAAAATCCTCAGGCAGGCACAGTATCCTTGTAATTTCCTCCGGATCCACCAGGGGGCACTCACAGGAGCAACGAGTCCAGAGTACAGTTAGTCAACCAGGAAGCGAAGGAAGTGATGTCATCAAAATTCTCATAGTGAAGGCGGAGCTGGGCGCCACCACTGTTCCCCAGAAGGAGGGGCCACAAACCTTCCCTCCTAAATTTCTCGATCACCTCTTCTCTCCAGAGCTCCACAAAACCGGTAATCTTCTTATTTTAAGTTCTCCTCTCTCCAGAATAACTCGTGCTCCTTCCAACCGCAGGGGAGAAAAACCCCCGCACTCGGAGCACTCCACTCACGTTACCGATATTCCTTCCTTCTCCTCCTCAATTCTTCTCCGTTCCTGTTCACCACCAGGCTGCTGCAGTTATAAATCAATGCCCGGTGTCACCGGGCACAGCGGCCCAGGCGACGACCAAAATAATGGCCGCGGCCTGTGGCCTCCAAACCCCGCCAAGCCTAGGACGCGCCAGCATCGGTCCCCACAGTCCTGTATGTCGGCTGGGAGACCCCTGGCGAGCCGTCCGTGCGGCAGGTGTCCTTTTCGGAACACCTGGCCCCTGAGGGCCTCGGCGGCGGCCGGATTCGGGCGCTGGAGGCAGGAGAAGCCTTCCAGACGTCCGTTGCCGCTGGACACCGGAAGTCGTCTCCATTTCAGTTTCCACATTTCTGACACCCCCCATCACCAGTGCTCTTTGCACCCGGGCTTTAGGGTTTGACATACCACTTCACAGTGCTTTACATAGTCAGCATATTGCCCCAAGTAATCTGGGTCCTCATTTTACACACCTCGGAAGGATGGAAGGCTGAGTCAACCTTGAGCTGGTAAGATTTGAACTGCTGAACTGCAGTCAGCAGATGTAGTTTGAACTACTGCATTCTAACCACTGCACCATCATAGCTCATGATTGTTAGTTTCCTACTTATGTAGACTGGAATCCTACATTCATCAATATAATTGCTGGTTCTATCTGCAGTGATTTCCATAAAAAGGTATAAAATGTCAAAATCTTCATGTAATGTCATTAAGTCTTTTTAATTGTTTTATTCTATTCCTTTTTTTTTAAATTTGAATTTATATCCTGCCCTTCTCTGAAGACTCAGGGCGGCTTACACAGTGTTAAGCAATAGTTTTCATCCATTTGTATATTATATACAAAGTCAACTTTTATTGCCCCCAACAATCTGGGTCCTCATTTTACCTACCTTATAAAGGATGGAAGGCTGAGTCAACCTTGGGCCTGGTGGGACTTGAACTTGCAGTAATTGCAAGCAGCTGTGTTAATAACAGACAGACTTTGTCTGCTTAGCCACCAGAGGCCCTTTTATGCTTTATTGCATTTTTTTCATTTTTCTCTTTCTCTGTTTTTAAGTCAGCTTTTAGATTATGCTGTATTTGCTTGTTGTTTCCATATTTTTACCTTGTTAGTCTTGACTGTAATTAAATACATTTTCATTGGAATGAAAGGAGTTGCAATTGTTTTATGATTTGGGTGGTAGGAGAAATAGAAACCTTATGGTGTCATCTTGCAGAAAGTATATAATGTTGAACAAAATCTGACAAGCGTTCAGTTTAAAGAATGCAAATTATAGCTTCAGCAATGTTTAAGGATAGATATTAAGAAATTCCTGTTATGAAAATGCCTTTATAATCATCATTATGGATTGCATCAGCTTTTACATTGCCCATTATATGTATCAGTCTGTAAAAAGTACATTGAAAAAGATCGACAAGCTTTCAGCAGTTTGAATAAAGAAAACCAGGCCCAAGGTTGACTCAGCCTTCCATCCTTTATAAGGTAGGTAAAATGAGGACCTAGATTGTTGGGGGGCAATAAGTTGACTTTGTATATAGTATACAAATGGATGAAGACTATTGCCTGACATAGTGTAAGCCGCCCTGAGTCTTCGGAGAAGGGCGGGATATAAATGCAAATAGAAAAAAAAGAAAGAAAAAAAAAGAAATATATGCAACCAAATAAAAACTGAATGCACAAATTACCACACCAAGCAAGAAGAGGACCTTCTGCGCACAAATTCCAATCATGCCTTTTATAATCTTGTTAACAATAAACTTAAAGACTCAAGATCCATCCCACCACTAAAAGATTCTAATAGCAAAGAATGCAATGACGAAACAGTTAAAGCAAACCTCTTCAACATATTCTTTGGCTCAGTTTTTGTTAACAGCGATGACACATATCCAACATTCCCAAAACGTACCAGCAATGAGTATGACGACTTAACACATATAGATTTCACAGAAGATAATGTTGGAAAAGCTCTTCATAACTTGAAACCATCGCTATCTATTGGACCCGATGGACTATGTGCATATTTCTTAAAAAAACTTTCCACTAATATAGCAGAACCCCTAAGCATAAACTTTGATAAAGCTTTCACTACCAGTTCCCTTCCCAAACTTTGGTCACTAGCCACAGTCATCCCAATCTTCAAAAATGGAGAGCCCAGTTTAGTCGAAAATTACAGACCAATCTCTCTGTGCTGCGTCACCTGCAAAGTCATGGAATCAATCATCAACCAATCCATTACCTCACACTTAGAAACAAACAACCTACTCTCTAATAAACAATTTGGTTTCAGGAAAAAATTATCATGCAACTTACAACTTCTCCACTGTAAAAACATATGGACTACAAATCTTGATCAAGGCAAAACAATAGATGCAATCTACATAGACTTCTGCAAAGCTTTTGACTCAGTAGTACACAATAAACTTCTCCTAAAACTAAATTCCTATGGCATTTCAGGACCCCTTCACAAATGGATAGTGCTTTTCTGTCTAACAGACAACAAATGGTCAAAATTGGCAATTTTCTATCAAATCCTGTTCCTGTCAAGAGTGGCGTTCCTCAAGGCAGCGTTCTTGGACCAACACACTTCATACTATACATAAATGATCTTTGTGACCATATCTCAAGTAATTGTGTTCTCTTTGCTGACGATGTCAAACTATTTAACACCACAGACAATACATCTACCATTCAAAAAGATCTTGATCATCTAACCGCTTGGTCTAAAACTTGGCAAATCCAAATCTCAACCAGCAAATGCTCAGTCTTACATATTGGAAAAAAGAACCCAAACACTAAGTACATACTTGATGGATATTACCTTACAGATGACCCCCACCCTGTTAAAGACCTTGGAGTTTTCATAGCAAATGATCTAAGTGCCAAAGCCCACTGCAACTACATAACAAAAAAGGCTCTAAGATTTGTAAACCTAATCTTGCGTAGCTTCTTTTCCAAAAACACTACACTACTAACCAGAGCATATAAAACATTTGCTAGACCAATTCTAGAATACAACTCGCCTGTCTGGAACCCTCACCACGTTTCTGACATCAATACAATTGAACATGTCCAGAAATATTTTACAAGAAGAGTTCTTCATTCCTCTGAAAACAACAAAATACCTTATCCCACCAGACTTGAAATCCTAGGCTTAGAAAACTTGGAACTCCGTCGCCTTCGACAAGACCTAAGTTTAACTCATAGAATCATCTATTGTAATGTCCTTCCTGTTAAAGACTAATTCAGCTTTAATTGCAATAATACAAGAGCAGCCAATAGATTTAAACTTAATGTTAACCGCTTTAATCTAGATTGCAGAAAATATGACTTCTGTAACAGAATCATCAGTGTTTGAACACTTTACCTGACTCTGTGGTCTCTTCCCATAATCCCAAAAGCTTTAACCAAAAACTTTCTAATATTGACCTCACCCCATTCCTAAGAGGACCATAAGGGGCATGCATAAGAGCACAAACGTGCCTACCGTTCCTGTCCTATTGTTTTTCTTTTTCTTCTTCTTATATATATGCTTATACCTCCTAATATTTACTCATATATATGTTTATATACTATATAATCGTTTTTGTATGATATATATTGTTGTGACAAAATAAATAAATAAATAAAGTAGACTTTAACCTGAACAGTTGGGTGCATGGATGCTACCCAGCATGACCCTTTCTACCCACATCAAGTCACAACACAAACTATCAGCATTTGATCAGCCTTTTTCCAAGCACTGCCTTCTTCACTAATTAGCACAGGGTCCCTGATTAGCACCCCTTAATGTATGTAGTGATCACATAACCTGTCTAGGAGTTTGCCTCTAGAAAAATCCTTGCCTAATGTAGAGGAACTGCATGCTACACAACTGCATGCCTCTACAATAGAGATATTACATATAAATAGACATTAAACCATTATTGCATTAGTGTTTCCTGTTTTAATTTTATTTTAATGTTTTGTAAAGTGTGAAAGGATTACAAGTATGTTATGGTAGAAACCTCAGACCAAGAGGTTTAATGTTTATTTTGATATATACACAAGCTTGTTTTATTACATAAGGGCTACGGTCCTAATATATTAAACATAATATATACTGAATAGAATAGAGCTAGAAGGGACTTTCGAGATCTTCTAGTCAAGCCCCCTGCTCAAGCAGGAGAACCTATACCATTTTAGATAAGGAGCTATCTAGTCTCTTTTTAAAAATCTCCAGTGATACCATAATTCCTGAAGACATGCTGTTCCACTAGTTAATTGTCCTCACTATTAGGAAGTTTCTCCTTAATTCCAGGTTGCTTTTTTGATTAGTTTCCAACTATTGTTTCTTTTTTTTTTGGTAAAGTTTTTTATTTTTTACACACAAACAACAACATACAATGCATCTTTTCTGAACAGAATATCGGTCAGGTACATATTCATACCAAATTTAGTTCTTCTCCAACACATTTTACATGCTTTCATCAATATATTTTCTCTCATTTTTTTATTTTCCTTCTTACATTTTTCTTTGCAAATCTAATTTTACCCTTCACCCCCAATTTTATTCTTTTATCTAATTCTCCCTCTTTCCCCCCTTTTTCTACTCCCATTTATGTTAAAACCTTATATTCCCATTTGATAGTTGTATTCTTTTATATCTTCTACTTATCCAACATCAATCATATATTTACATTTCAGTGACAATTCATACATTGTTAACCATGATCAAAAAAAGAAAAAAAAACAAGAAAAAAACTCAGTTTTTCTTCATAATATCATTACTCATCATCAATAAATCCATAATAATCTTCAAACATTTTCTCTCATTTTAAACTCCATTTTCAATAATTAAATCATTTAATATATTGCCAACTCTTTTTTGTGCTTGGAATTCCATTGGTACTTCAACCAGTATATAATTCAATCCTTTTTTTATTTTCCTTCTTTTTCTCTTCCTCCTCTTTTTTTCTTTCTCTTAAAATTTTCTACTCTCTTTGCTTGTCCTGTATTTCCATCAACTCTCCTTCTCCTCTCTTCCCCCGTTTTTATCTTTTCTCTATTTATCCTAAAATGATCCTTTAACTTTGTATTTTTTCTTCCCTTCTTTCTCTCCTTGTCTCTTCCTTCCCTCCTTATTTTTGTTTGCCCTCCTTGTTTGCAATATTTTGCCATTTAATCTCCTCATTCCCCTTTTAAAAATTTCTCTTTTGTCACTGTCAATCCCAGTGTAGTCTTCTAAATTCTTTGTGCTTTTTCTCTTTTTATTTTTCCCCTCATTAGTTCCTTCATCTCTCCCCATACAATCAATTAATATTTCACAATCATTTAATATTTCACAATCAATATCTTTTCCTTTGTGTTCCCGCTTTAAAGTCATATGTATCTTTTTCATCATTTCAATTATTTCCTGTGCCATTCTGTATTTTCAGGGTTGTATTTATTATTTTGTTATCAGAGTCAAATAGCTTGCAGGCATAAAACCCTCCCTTAAAATTCTCACCAGCCTTATCGCTTCAACAAGATAATTTTCCACAGCAGATGTTAGTCAGTGTAGTTTTCCCTTCCACGTGAGGGTGTCTCTTTCCAATTCATAGTTCCAATCAACAGTTAGCAAAGGTATCCATTTTGTTTCTTTTTCTTAAAGCCACACTTTATTTTGCTTTTACTTTTTAACTTCTCCCAATAGTTCAATTTAAAGTCTATGTCCCAATTATATTAAATCCAACTCATCGGGGAAAAAGGAAGTCAGAGAAATTTCTCCAAGTTGTAGTTCTAAATCCCCCAGCTTTCTTTTATATTCCTGAAACAAGTTTTAAAAATCTCCAAATCTCTCCAGCTTTATTTGAGGGTTTTTTCCTTTCCCCGCTTCTGCTTGGGGGATCTCCCAATTCAATTTAAAAAAATCAAATTCCTTTTGGGTCTTAGTGTAAATAGTTCCGTTTCTCTTATTTCTTGCTGTGTTTAAATTACTTCTCAATTTAGTTGCTATTCCATCGCCAAAAAAATTTTTTTTTTGCCAATTTCAAATTAAAGTATTTTCTTGTGAGTTGGTGTTCACTCACCCGGCTTCAACATTCCATCCAAATCATCGCTCCTACTCAAAATCTTGGTCCGGTTGCCCCAGCTTAATGATGGTTGCTATGGCCACCGCCACCGAATCGAAGAGATTTCCTCTGACTTCTGAGGAATTTGCCGGTTCCTCTTGGTCATCCAAGGTCCCTCTCCTTCTTCACCGTCCCTACAGGACAGATTTGGTCCGAAGACCTCTCAACAGCGGTTTGTCAGCCTGAGAATTCATGAAGTTTGACAGAGCTCACTTTTCCCTGACTGTCTTCCGGTCGTTTTTCCCAACCAACCATTGTTTCTTGTCCTGCCCTCTGATGCTTTGGAGAATAATTTGACCCCCTCTTCTTTGTGGCAGCCCCTCAAATACTGGAATACTGATATCATGTCACCCCTA
This sequence comes from Ahaetulla prasina, assembly GCF_028640845.1. Classification (NCBI taxonomy): domain Eukaryota; kingdom Metazoa; phylum Chordata; class Lepidosauria; order Squamata; family Colubridae; genus Ahaetulla; species Ahaetulla prasina. The sequence continues at coordinate 66,931,155 of NC_080546.1, forward strand.
ATTCTTCTTTTCTTTAGACTAGCCAAACCCAAAATCTGCAGCTGTTCTTCATATGATTTAGTTGCCAGGCCTTTGATCATCTTAGTTGCTCTTCTCTGAACTTTTTCCAAAGTCTCAACATCTTTTTTGTAGTATGGTGACAAAAATTGGTTGCAGTATTCCTGGTGTGTTCTTACTATGGTTTTATAAAGCGGCACTAATACTTGATGTGATCTTGATTTTATGCTTCTGTTTTTACAACCCAGGATTGTATTAGCTTTTTTGGTTGCTGCTGCACACTGTTGCCTCATATTCAAGTGATCATCCACTAGGATTCCAAGGTCTGTCTCACAATTACTGTTTTTGAGCCAGGTCTCACCTAATCTGTACTTATACCTTTGGTTTTTCCTGCCTAATTGTAAAACTTTTCTCCACATTGAAATTCATTTTGTTGGATAGGGCCCATTTTTCAAGTTTGTCTTTTTGGATCTTCTGGGGTGTTGGCTATTCCTGCTAGTGTAGTATCATCTGCAAATTTGATGAGTTCCCCTTCTACTCCCTCATCTAAGTCATTTATGAAGATATTGAAGAGTACTGGGCCTAAAACAGAGCCCTGCTTACTTCTGTCCATATGGATATAGTATCATTAAGGACTACTCATTGAGTATGGTTTATCAGCCAGCTACAAATCCATCTGATGGTGATGCTGTCCATTCCAAATTTTCTAAATTACCAAGAAGTAGGTTGTGGCCTACATTGTCAAATGCCTTATTGAGGCATTTGACAAAGTACAGCATTTTACTGGTCCACTAATTTAGTCATTTTGCCAAAGAATTGTTTGGTATGATATGCTTTTGAGAAACCCGTGTTGGCTTCTGGTTATAACTTTGTTTGCTTCTAGTATTTTTTGCTGGTCTACTAATTTAGTCACTTTATCAAAGAATGAAATAAGATTGGTTTGGCATGATTTGTTTTTAACAAATGTATGATGGCTACTAGTTATAACTTTATTTGCTTCTAGTTGTTTGCAGATCTGTTTTTTGATTATCTTTTCCAGGATATTCCCAGGTATTGATATTAGATTGATTGGTCTGTAGTTTCCTGGGTCTGATTTTTTTCCTTTCTTGAAGATGGGAACCACATCAGCCCTTTTCCAATCCTTGGGTACTTCCCCGTTGCTCCAGGATTTTTTGAAAGATATGGTACAAAGGTTCTGAGATAACATCTGCCAGCTCCTTCAGAACTCTGGGATGTAATTTGTCAGGTCCTTTAATTTATATTTGTCAAGCTCAGATAGGTGTTGTCTTACCATTTTCTTGCTTACATTAATTTTTATTTCTAGTTTGTCTTTTACAGTAGTTTTTTGGGTATGTTGGGTTATAATTTTTTTTGTGTGAAGACTGATGCAAAGAGTGAGTTAAGCAGCTCTGCTTTCTCTCTACTACCAGTTACTTCCTTGCCATCTTCTCTCTTTAGTGGACCTACTGTTTCCTTGACTTTTTTTCTTGTTATTAATACGTTGAAAGAAACTTTTTAAATTATCTTTGACTTTTGTAGCAAGCCTTAGTTTATTCTGAGCCTTTGTTTTTCTGACTTCATCTTTGCATGTTCTGGCTATCTGCTGATAATCAGCCTTAGTTATGTGTCCCTCTTTCCATTTTTTGTGCTTGTCCTTTTTGTCTTTCAATTTGTCAGATAGATCTTTGTGCAGCTGTGCTGGCTTCTTCTTGAATTTCTGGTTTTCCTTTTTCAGTGGTATTGTGCTGGACTAGGCTTTTATGATCATATTTTTCAGAGTTTCCCATGCTTCTTGAGTTGTTTTCCCCCTTTAAGATTTCCAACTATGGAATCTTTCCTACACTGTCTCTGAGTTTGGTAAAATTAGCTCTTTTAAAGTTTTAAGACACTGGTTGGATTATTTTCCATTGTTTGTGTTTGCATTATGTTGAATTCCAGTATGACGTGGTCATTTTCACCTAAGGTTCTGGCAACTTCAACTCCCTCTATCACTTCTTCTCTGTTAGTAAGCATTAAGTCCAGGATAGCTTTACTTCTAGTTCCCTCCTCTACATTTTGGATGATAAAAGTTGTCGTCTAGGTTGGTTAGGAATCTGTTTGATCTCCCAATCACTGCAGAGTTAGTCTCCCAGTTGATATCTGGATAGTTAAAGTTCCCCATTACTATTGTGGTATGCTTCCTACATATATTTGTTAACTAGTTGGCAAAGAATTCATCTATTTCTTCTGATTGGTTGGGTGGCTATAATTATACAACTATGGGAATGTCACTTTTTTCCCCTTTTCTATTGACCCGTATACATTCTGGAGCGGTTTTATCTTTGAACCTGTGCATTTCTGTAGATATGTAGTGATCTCTCATATCTCCTCTCAAAGAGGAGGCAACTTCACCTCCTCTTTTTGCTGATCTGTTGTTGTTGGTTTTTTTTTTAACAATTTGCACCCATCCATCTGTACATTCCAGGCATAGGTTTCATCCCACCAGGTTTCTGTAATGGCAAATATGTTATACCTACCCTTGAGTACTATTACTTCTAGTTCACCCTTTTTGTTCCCCAACCTTTGAGCATATACAATTAGTCTTATCTGTTTCCAATAATATATAATGTGCTATAGCTGTAAGTTACAAATATACTTTAGTTTTTCTGTTGTATGGCAGTTCATAAATGGAAAATCAGAAGATACCTGAAATTCGAGACTGGGAATCTAGTCTTTGGAATCTAGTCTTTGGAATACTGTATTTGGAATATTGAATAGCTATCTTATTTGCTCCCCGCTTATGCATGATAATCCATAATTCATCTTTTTTTAAAAAAATAAATATATTTATTTTAAATATAAGTAATGCAAACAATATGAACATATACATATATATCTAAATATAAAGAAAAGAAAAGAAAAAATACAAATAATACAGTGCACCCCCACCCCCAGAGACCATTTTCCCCCTTATATTTCTTTTTTAAAGAAATATATTTCTTTAAAAATTTATTTTATTTTTTAAAAACAAAATAAAAGATACAAATCTTTGTTGAAAAAGATATCAGTCAGGTACATGTTCAAACATATTTCAAATTACATCCTCTCATTATGTCATTTATCCAATATTTTCCCCTTTTCATATGTTGTGATAGCCCTTTTCTTTTAAAATCTATTCCATCCCTTTATCCTGGAAATATCTAGTCCCAAAATATCTCTAAAAATTTTCATATAGTCATCATCTATATTTTACATAAATTCCATTTTCTCTTTAAAACATTTAGTATAAATCTAGAGGCAGTCATTATTATCCTTTCTTAGAGCAGTCATGGCATCACATCAACCTATCCATCTACATGGGAATAATCCTGAGATAAAGATTATTCAGTTCCTGCTATCATCCTCTGCCTCTAGAAATCCCTATCTTATATCATTACAAATCATAAGTAACATTATTTCTTTTAATCAAAAATAATTTTCTATAGTCTTTCCCTCATTCCCCAAAGTATCCTTAAAAATTCTATAGTTGTCATTCATATTTTGCATGATTACAATTATCTCTTAAAACCGTTTATATAGATCTGAAGACAGCCTTTTAACGTTCTTTCTAAGGCGGTTGTGCAATCACACCAACCTTTCCATCTACATGGGAATAATCCTGAAATAAGAACTATTCAGTTCCTGCTATCTTCCTCTGTCTCTAGAGATCGCGATCTAATAAAATTGCAAATCGAAAATAACAGTATTGTCAGCGTTCCAGAAAACCCCTCCTGCAGAAAAGACTCTGAAACCAACATCTTTCAAAGTTCTTTTACTAGCATAGGTAAACTGGCACAGTTGAAGGAAAACTGAAACTGGGGATTCCGGTTCCTCCCTCAGTAATACAAACCCCAAAATCTCCACCCTCATGACCACTCTGAGGGTCACATGCTCCAATCCTCAACCGTCCCATGTCGAAGCATCACTCCAGCCACTCCTTCTCCAGATGCGAACTCAGCCTGACCTTGACCGGCAGAAAACGTTATTATGTCTAATCATCCCTTGCACTACCATCCTCCTCCCCTCCTTTCCCACAGAGGAGAATTGTGGCAGCGCATGGAAGCCTTCGGCCTAGTATGGCTTCCAAAGCTGACAAGTATTTCTTTTGAAATTTCAAATCATCAAAAACAATTTCCCATAGTCTCCATCATTCCCCAAAATATCCTTAAAAATTCTATAATTCTCATTTGTATTTTACATAAATCTTTTAAAACCTTTAATATGAATCTACAGACAGCCTTTTAACATCCTTTCTTAGGGTGGTTGTGCGATCGCATCAACCTATCCGTCTATGTGGGAGTAGTCCTAAGGTCAAGACTACTCAGTTCCTGCTATCTTCCTCTGCCTCTAAAATCATTATTTAGTATAATTATAAAACATAAGTAACATATATTTTTGAAGTTTCAAGGCATCAGAAACAACTTTCTCATTATTCTATGTAAATTTAAAATGAAAAAGTCTTTCCTTGGGGATTGATCTAATTCTTTAAGTATCAGCCTTTATAACAATTTACAGTCCACAGTTATCATCAAGTCTTTTATTTCAGATCATTTCAATTTCTTGCTTCTGCATTTCTTCTTCTGCCTTTAGGTGTCAATCTTTACACTGCAGTTGCCATCCACAGTTAACAAAATCCCTTTTAAGGTCAAATCATTTGTTTCTGCCTTCTTTCTTCTGCCTTTAGGTGTCAGCCTTTATACTGTAGCAAAATGATAAAGTAGCAAACTCATTTGCTTCAGTTTAATTCAATTTCTTATAATCCTTTATGTTCAAAAATTTATAAAAAATCAAAAAATCAAAACGCAATCCATTAAAGCATTTTAAAAGTCCTGATCCAATCTGCTTTTTCTTTTTCTTTTTCTTTCCAATTTAAAGCCATGATCCTTTGTCCCTTTTATAGTAAAATTAGGCAAAATAGTACAGTAGCCATTTTGAAGCCAAGTTTCCTTTGTTTCAAGTAGTTAGAATTTATAACTTTCTTTCAGTCCCATGGTTAGTTACATTGTAATCCTTTATAGTCAAATTTGTGCAAAGTGGAGAGGATAAGATGAAATCAATCTAAGTCCATTTTTAAAGCTTTAAAATCATCATCATAATAATAATAATATCAGAGTTGGAAGGGACCTTGGAGGTCTTCTAGTCCAACCCCCTGCCCAGGCAGGAAACCCTACACCATTTCAGACAAATGGCTATCCAACATTTTCTTAAAAATTTCCAGTGTTGGAGCATTTACAATTTCTGCAGGCAAGTTGTTCCACTGATTAATTGTTTTGTCAGGAAATTTCTCCTTAGTTCTAGATTGCTTCTCTCCTTGATTAGTTTCCACCCATTGCTTCTTGTTCTTCCCTCAGGTGCTTTGGAGAATAGTTTGACTCCCTCTTCTTTGTGGCAACCCCTGAGATATTGGAACACTGCTATCAGGTCTCCCCTAATCCTTCTTTTCATTAAACTAGGTATACTGAGTTCCTGCAACCGTTCTTAATATGTTTTAGCCTCCAGTCCCCTAATCATCTTCGTTGCTCTTCTCTGCACTCTTTCTAGAGTCTCAACATCCTTTTTACATCATGGTGACCAAAACTGAATGCAATATTCCAAGTGTGGCCTTACCAAGGCATTATAACGTGGTATTAACACTTCACGTGATCTTGATTCTGTCCCTCTGTTTATGCAGCCCAGAACTGTGTTGGCTTTTTTGGCAGCTGCTGCACACTGCTGTCAAGATCCCTCTCACAGTTACTACTATTGAGCAAGGTACCACATATCCGGTACCTGTGCATTTTGTTTTTTTGGCCTAAATGTAGAACCTTACTTTTTTCACTGTTGAATTTCATTTTGTTAGATAGTGCCCAAAGTTCAAGTCTGTCAAGATCTTTCTGTATCTTGAGCCTATTTTCTGGAGTGTTGCTATTCCTGCCAGCTTGGTGTCATCTGCAAATTTGATGAGTTCCCCATCTATCCCCTCGTCCAAGTCATTGATGAAGATGTCGAAGAGTACTGGGCCTAAAACAGAGCCTTAGGGTACTCCACTGCATACTTCCCTCCATGTGGATGTAGTTCCCTTGAGGACTACACGTTGAGTGCGGTTGGTCAGCCAGTTACGAATCCATCTGGTGGTGGTGCTGTCTAACCCACATTTTTCTACTTTATCTAGTAGTAGGTTATGGTCTACTTTATCAAATGCTTTACTGAAGTCCAAGTAAATTATATCGACAGCATTACTCTGGTCCACTAATTTTGTCATTTTGTCAAAGAATGCAATAAGATTAGTCTGGCGTGATCTGTTTTTGACAAACCCATGTTGGCTTTTGGTTATTATTTTGTTTGCTTCTAGGTGTTCGGTCATTCGTTGCTTGATTATCTTTTCCAGAATTTTCCCTGGTATTGAGGTTAGGCTGATAGGTCTGTAGTTTCCTGGATCTGTTTTTTTTTCCTTTTTTGCAGATGGGAACTACATCAGCTCTTTTCCAGTCCTCTGGCAGTTCCCCTGTGCTCCAGGATCTTTGAAAGATATAGTTCAGTGGTTCTGAGATCTCATCTGCCAGTTCCTTCAGAACCCTGGGTGTAATCCATCTGGTCCTGGTGATTTGAACTTGTCTAGGGTAGACAGATGTTTACTTACCATTTTTTCCCCTATTTTAACTTGTGTTCCTAATCTGTTTTTTGTGGTGCTGTTTTTGATAGGTTGGATTGTTTTTTCCTTTTGTGTAAAGACAGATGCAAAAAATGAGTTAAGTAGATCTGCTTTCTCCCTGTTGCTTGTCACCTTCTTGCCACTTTCTCCCAGCAATGGGCCAATTGTTTCCTTGACTTTTTTCTTGTTTTTAACATGTTGGAGGAAGCTTTTTTTGTTATTTTTTACTTTTGTCGCTAGCCTTTGTTCATTGTGAGCCTTAGCTTTCCTCACTTCATCTTTACAGGCTCGGGCTATTTGCTGATATTCTGCCTTAGTTATTTGCCCCTCTTTCCACTTTTTATATGTGTCCTTTTTGTCTTTCAATTTGTCAGATAGTTCTTTATGCATCCATGCTGGTTTCTTTTGAGATCTATTATTTTTCTTCCTCATTGGTATTGTGCTAGACTGGGCTTTTATAATCTCACTTTTCAAAATTTCCCAAGCTTCTTGAGTTGTTTTCCCCTTGAAGATTCTCATCCATGGAATCCTTTTCAAGCTCTCTCTGAGTTTATTGAAATTAGCTCTCTTGAAGTCCAAGACTCTAGTTTGACTTTGTTCTACTACTTGTGTTTGCATAATGTTGAATTCCAATATTGCGTGATTAGTTGCCCCCAAGATTCCTATAGCTTCAACACCTTCTATCATTTCATCTCTGTTAGTGAGAATTAAGTCCAATATGGTTGATCCCCTTGTTCCCTTCTCTACTTTTTGGGAAACAAAGTTGTCTGCTAGGTTTGTTAGGAACCTGTTGGATTTTCCACTTGGTGCAGTGTTTGTCTCCCAATTGATGTCAGGGTAGTTAAAATCCCCCATTACTACTGTAATGTTCTTCCTACATACCTTAGTTAGCTGACTAGCAAAAAGTTCATCTACTTCTTCTGTTTGGTTGCGTGGCCTATAGTATATGCCTATGGCAATATCATTTTCCCTCCCTTTAATATTGACCCAAATGCATTCAAGATAATTTTTGTCATTGTTGTGTCATAATCAAGTCCAATTTTTTTCCCTTTCTTTCCCTTTCCCCCCATCTTTTAAAACTGTCCAAAGTTAATCAGCCAATAAAAACTTTTAAAGTTGTCCAAAATCAGTTGCAGTTGAAATATTTAATTTGAAAAGATCTCCAAAATTAATTAAAACCCTTGAGATAGGTTCCAGACTCTCATTCCAGGTTTTAAGTGAATCTAATTTTCTTTACTTATTTCCTTCCGTTTTCTTTTCTTGATTCAATTAGCCGCTATTCATGCTTTTTCTTAACCTGCTTTTGGCAAATTTGTTTTCCATGCCTCCCGTGAGCTGATGATCACTCATCTGGCTTCGGTATCTCTTTCAAAAAATTGTGCTTCCTCTCCTGCCCGATCCTTGTGCCTATCTCTGGCTTTCGGGCAGCTGATGTCGGCTGCCATTCCTCCCTGGTGGGTCAGGGGGAAAAGACTGGGGCTGCAGGGAGATTGCTGCCTCCCTGCCAGCCCCAGCGGCTCCCCCATTCTTCACTGCCCCTTCAGGGCAGCTATGGTCCGTGATAGACCCCCATTCCAGGGGGAATCTCGATGGTCACCCCAAAGCTATCAGGGCGACTGACCATTCCGCTATGACGCTGGCCACACCTCCTGTCCATTTTCCCCCTTATATTTCTTGTTCTATATCAGCTAAAAGATATATGCTTATGCATGATGATATATTCTAATTGTTCCCTTATCCCCTCCAAAACAACATATATTTTTGAGTAGATTTATTCCCTTTGCCTTCCACCAACACTGATTTTATAAAATCCCCCCATATTTCATTATAATTGTTTGCTTTAATTATCCCTTTTTTAAATTTAATTTCTGTTGTTAATTTATAATTTTTTGCCATACTCCAAATTTTATTATACCATTCATTTCTTTGAATTTAAACTGCTCTTCTAATTCAGTTAAAATTCTATATATTTTCCCAATTCTTCCTTTACCTATATATTTTTCATTCACCTCACATTCTTTTATAATCATTTCAAATTTTCTTAACTGTCTATCTTTCTCCTCGAATCTTTCTTCCACTTCTATCCATTTCTCTAATTGTATTAAATTCAACCAATTTAGAGATTCCTTTAGAAATTCTTTCAAGGATTCTTGTAAAGCATCCAAATTTAATGCTTTTGGGTCAGCCGAATGAGCTGGCGAACCTCCAGCACTCTTGGAAATGCCAGGCTTTATTTGCTTAGATGCCATCTTACTTTAAATTTGTGGTTTGCAACAATAAAATCAATAAATCCAATTCTCCTTAAACCTTTTCATAAACACAGTTCTATAGTCCTTTTCTTTTTCACTTTTAAAACTCTTAACTTAAGTTTAAAATCCAGCAGCCTTGAACAGTGCTAAGGGCGCTAACAACATTAACAAGAATTCTCTTCACTTTTGTTCTCACGGCCTCTTAAGTTACAAGCACCATTTCTTTTGATCTTCTTAAGTTGTCTCAGCAGGAAACAATGTAGCTACAGAGTTAAGGTTTATTATTTGCAATTGCCAGCGCTTCTGTCTTTGCTCCGTCTGCTTTTAAGTCCAATTAAGATTTAACGTTGATTGCAGAGGTGGTCGCAGTGTTTTGTTCTGCTTATTTTAAAGAAGAAATGTCCCGGATCCGGAGATCTATCGGGCTTTCCAGGGAGCTCTCACCCTTCAAGCCCCTAGAATTATTCTGGATTTAAAGTAAATATTTTTTGTTGAAGACAAAGATAATAACTAAAAATATGACTATACATCAAAAAGAAGAATTAGAAAGAGTAACGGGATTTAAAATAGTAAAAAAGGTTAAATATTTAGGAATATATATTTCAGCTTCAAATGTGAAATTATATAAAAATAATTATGAAGTATTATGGCAAAAAGTGCAGAAGGAAATGGAGAATTGGAAAAAACTACAATTATCTTTATTGGGAAGGATAGCAGTAATAAAAATGAACGTTTTGCCTAGGTTTTTATTTCTGTTCCAAATGATACCAATACTTTAAAAAGATGCAAATTTGCAGGAATGGCAGAAAGGTATTAACAACTTTATCTGGATGGGTAAAAGACCGAGAATAAAGTTAAAAATAATACAGGATACACGTGAAAGAGGGGGTCTTAAAATGCCTAATTTAAGATTATATTATGAAGCAGATTATATTATGAATCATTAATCAGTGATTGGTTTAACTTAACAGAAGAAAGAACACTAAACATAGAAGGTTATGATTTGTTATATGGATGGCATGCTTATTTATTACATGATAAGAAAGTGGATAACGTTTTTAAAAGCCATATACTTAGAAGTGCTTTGTGCGGGTTTGGAAAAAGTATCGATATAAGTTAAATTATAAAATACCTATATGGGCAATTCCCAGACATGCGATAGAGAACATAAATATAAAACAAAAACAAGAGATGGTTACCTACAAAGAGCTTCTTTTTATGGAAAAGGGTAAATTACAATTGAAACCTTTAAATATAATGAAAGAAGAAAGGATAATTCATACTTGGTTTCAGTATGGACAGCTGCAAGCTAGATGGAGAGAAGACCAGAAAATTGGTATCATGCAAAATTTATTTATTTATTTATTTTATTTTATTTTATTTTTATACCGCCCTTCTCCCGAAGGACTCAGGGCGGTGTACAGGCAACAATAAAATACAAACACCACAATATACAATTTAAAATACGAGTTAAAAAACTTATTATAATTAGCCTAGAACCTTAAAATTTATAAAACCAAACCCCATTTAAAATTAGTAGAAAATTTAAAATCGATAAAATTTATGTAGTTTAAAATTTAAAATTTAAAATGTAAAATTTAAAATTTAGGCCAGCCCCGCGCAAATAAAAAGGTATGTCTTCAGTTCGCGGCGGAAAGTCCGAAGGTCAGGTATTTGACGTAAGCCTGGGGGAAGCTCGTTCCAAAGTGTGGGAGCCCCCACAGAGAAGGCCCTTCCTCTGGGGGCCGCCAGCCGACATTGTTTGGCGGACGGCACCCTGAGAAGTCCCTCTCTGTGAGAGCGTACGGGTTGGTGGGAGGCATATGGTAACAGCAGGCGGTCCCGTAAGTACCCAGGCCCTAAGCCATGGAGCGCTTTAAAGGTCGTAACCAGCACCTTAAAGTGCACTCGGAAGGCCACAGGTAGCCAGTGCAGTCTGCGCAGGAGCGGTGTTACGTGGGAGCTACGCGAAGCTCCCTCTATCACCCGCGCAGCTGCATTCTGGACTAACTGAAGCCTCCGAGTGCACTTCAAGGGGAGCCCCATATAGAGAGCATTACAATAATCCAAGCGAGAGGTAACGAGCGCGTGAGTGACTGTGCACAAGGCATCCCGATCAAGGAAGGGGCGCAACTGCCGAACCACGCGGACCTGGTGGAAGGCCCTCCTGGAAACGGCCGTCAAATGATCTTCAAACGACAGCCGGTCGTCCAGGAGGACACCTAAGTTGCGCACCCTATCCTTTGGGGCCAATAACTCGCCTCCAACAGTCAACCGCGGCTGCAGTTGACTGAATCGGGATGCCGGCATCCACAGCCACTCCGTCTTGGAGGGATTAAGCTTGAGCCTGTTTCTCCCCATCCAGACCCGTACGGCTTCCAAACACCGGGACAGCACTTCAACAACTTCATTGGGGTGGCCCGGGGTGGAAAAGTACAGCTGAGTGTCGTCAGCGTACAGATGATAACTCACCCCGAAGCCACTGATGATCTCACCCAACGGCTTCATATAGATGTTGAACAGCAGGGGCGAGAGAATCGACCCCTGCGGGACCCCACAAGTGAGGCACCTCGCGGCCGACCTCTGCCCCCCTGTCAACACCGTCTGCGACCGGTCGGAGAGATAGGAGGAGAACCACCGATACACGGTGCCTCCCACTCCCAATCCCCCCAACCGGCGCAGCAAGATACCATGGTCGATGGTATCAAAAGCCGCTGAGAGATCTAATAGGACCAGGGCAGAGGAGTATCCCCTGTCCCTGGCCCGCCAGAGATCATCCCCCAATGCGACCTAAGCTGTTTCCGTGCTGTATCCGGGTCGAAAGCCGGACTGGAACGGGTCTAGATAGACGGCTTCATCCAGGTATTGGGGTAGCTGTCGCGCCACAGCACTCTCTACAACCTTCGCAACGAAGCGAAGGTTGGAGACTGGACGATAGTTACCCAAAATAGCTGGGTCCAGGGAGGGCTTCTTGAGGAGGGGTCTCACCACCGCCTCTTTCAAGGCGGCAGGGAAAACCCCTTCCAACAAAGAAGCGTTGATAATCCTCTGGAGCCAGCCTCGTGTCACCTCCTGAGTGGCCAGTACCAGCCAGGAAGGACACGGGTCCAGTAAACATGTCGTGGCGTGAAGCCTCCCCAACAACCTGTCCACGTCCTCGGGAGCCACAGGGTCAAACTCATCCCAAACCGGTTCAACAAGACGTGTCTCCTCTCTCTCGCTTGGATCATCCCAATTTCGGTCCAGACCGTCCCGGAGCTGAGCGATTTTATCGTATAGATAACCACTAAACTCCTCGGCATGGGATCACAAACTTAAAGAGGCTATAAAAATATTACAGAGTCAATTTAATATGTTAATGGCAGACCAGGTGGCAACGAATATACAATATGCTAAACATAATACCTTTTGTAATGCAAATAAACCTGGGAGATGGTTGGCATATAATTTAAGGAAGAAACAGAAAGCACGTGTCATACAAAAAATAGAATATAAAGGTAAAGAGATATACCAACAGGATAAAATTAAAAAGGCATTCTCAGAATTTTATACTGCACTATATGCAAAAGACAAAATATTGAATAGGGACATTTATGATTATTTGAAAGATTATAAGGTTAATATTCTAACATTAGAACAGAGGGAGGAGTTGAATCGGCCGATAGCTACTGGAGAAATAGTGGAGGCAATTAAACAATTAAAAATGGGGAAAACCCCTGGTACAGATGGTCTTACAGCAACTTATTATAAAAAAACACAGGATGAAATATTAGGCCCACTTAAAGAATTATTTAATCAGATACAATTAGGAGTGGAAATACCCCGTCATGGAAAACATCTTTTATTTCACTGATACCAAAGAGGAGCAAGACTGCTCTAAACCTGGTAACTACAGGCCGATTTCACTTTTAAATAATGATTATAAGATTTTTGTAAAAATAATAGCAAATAGATTAATGTTAGTTTTACAACAAAGAATTCATACTGATCAATCTGGTTTTATAAAAGGGAGGCAGATGAGGAATAATGTCAGACAGATTATTAATATATTGGAATATTTGGAAAAGAAGAATACTTCAGCGGCACTTATTTTTTTGGATGCAGAGAAAGCCTTTGATCGATTGCATTGGGATTTTTTATTTAAATTAATAGAGAAAATGCAATTTGGAGACTGTTTTATTAGAATAATTAAAGCGATTTATGGAGAGCAAACAGCACAGATTATAGTAAATGGTAGCTTGACAGAAGTTATTAAGATTGCGAAGGAACGAGACAGGGATGTCCCTTATCACCATTATTGTTTGTTTTGACTCTGGAACCATTATTAGATAAAATACGAGAATTAATGAAAATAGAGGAATTAAGATTAGACAATATGAGTACAAAGTTAGAGCTTTTGCAGATGATGTAGTAGTTACCTTAACAAATCCTATAAATTCAAGTAGATTTTTGTTGGAAGTAATTGATAAATATGGAAAGGTATCAGGATTTAAAATAAATCAGAATAAAACAAAAGTGATAATTAAAAATATGTCTATACAACAGAAACAAAAACTAGAAGAAATGACAGGATTTGAGGTAGTAAAAAGGTTAAATATTTAGGGTCTATATTAGCTCATCGAACAAGAAACTTTATAAGAATAATTATGACTTGCTATGGCAAAAGTTCAGAATGATATGAGTGGCTGGAAGAAATTGCAGTTATCCCTATTGGGAAGGATTATGCTATTAAAATGAATGTGTTACCTAGATTTTTGTTTCTGTTCCAGATGATACCAATAATTAAAAGGATAAAAATTTGGAAGATTGGCAGATTGGGATTAATAAATTTATATGGCAGGGTAAAAAGGCGAGGTTAAAATGAAAATAATACAGGACTCACGGGAAAGAGGTGGTTTAAGAATGCCTAACTTTAAACTATATTATGAAGCAGTAACCCTTTCAGTAATAAGTGACTGGTTTAACTTAACAGAGGAAAGAATTTTGAATATAGAAGGTTATGACTTGTTATATGGATGGCATGCGTACTTATTTTATGAAAAAAGTGGATAGGGCTTTTAAGAATCATGTGTTGAGAAGTGCTCTTTTGGTCTGGAAAAAATATTCCTATAAATTAGAATACAAGATTCCTATATGGGCGAGCCCTAGGCATGCAATAGAGAATATAAATATAGAACAGAAACAGGAAATGATTACTTATAAAGAACTTTTGTATGCTGAAGGAGGTAGATTGCAATTAAAATCATTACAGGTATTAAAATGAAGAAGGGAGGAATTATACTTGGTTTCAATATGGGCAAATAAGTGCTAGATGGAAAGAAGATCAAAAAATTGGTATAATGCAAAGGGAGGAAAATTTAATAAAGCAAATTAGAAATCAGACCCAGGAGCATATAAAGAGATTGTATAATGTGTTGCTTGAAATAGATTCGGAAAAGGATTTGGTAAAGGATTGTATGATAAAATGGGCACAGAATATTCAGGAACCAATAATGTTGGAAACATGGGAGAAAATTTGGGTTAGAAATGTTAAGTTTACACAAGCACAGAATTTAAGGAAAATTTTTATAAGATGTTTTATAGATGGCACTTAGATCCCAAAAAATTATCATGTATGTATCCTAATATCCAAGCGAAATGTTGGAGGTGTGATTGTGATGATGCTACATATTTTCATATTTGGTGGACTTGCAAGAAAATTAAGGTCTTTTGGATAAGAATTTGGTGGATTATTCAAAATGTACTGAAGAAGAAGATAAAGTTCCTGCCACAATTTTTCCTTTTGGGAATTATAACGGATTGTACAGGGATTGAGACTAAATTGATTCTGAATTTAATAACAGCAGCAAGACTGTTGATTGGACAATACTGGAAGAAGAAGAGATACCTACAATAGAAGAATGGATATTGAAAGTTATTAATTTGGCTGAGATGGCTAAAATCTCAGCGTTTTAAAAGACAATACGCAGGAAAATATTTAATTGAATGGAAAAATGGATTGATTATCTACAAAACAGATATCAGATTAAGAAATATCAGATTGCCTTTGAATAATTAGAAAGTTATTTTATGTAATGGGAGGGGTTGGGAGATGAAAAGCTTTGGATGTGGTTATTTGGATTGGAAGGAAAATTTTATTCTATGCTTGGTTTATGTATAACAATACCTTGTGATTGACCGAAGCCGGGGGAGGGAAGGGTTGTTTTTGGTTTTGGGGAGGGGGGAAAAAGGGGGAAAAATGTTTTTGTTTTTTAAAACTCTTTCAATAAAAATAAATAAATAAACTCCTCGGCACGTCCCTGCAAAGGGTCATCCCGCACCTCCTGATGAAGGAGGGAGCGGGTCACCCGAAACAGGGCGGCCGGGTGGTTATCTGCCGACGCAATGAGGGTGGAGGCGTAGGAACGCCTCGCCTCCCTCATTGCCACCAGGTAGGTCCTAGAATAGGACCTAAGTAGTGTCCGATCAGCTTCGGAACGACTGGACCTCCAGGTGCTCTCTAGGCGTCTTCTCCGGCGTTTCATCTCCCTCAGCCCCTCAGAGAACCAAGGGGCCGGACGAGATCTGCGCCGGGTCAGAGGCCGCAAAGGCGCGACACGGTCCAGGGCCCCAGCTAGTTTCTCAGTCGTGCCGCGGGCCAGATCCTCAGGGAATGGCCCAAGCTCCGTCAGGAACCTCTCAGGGTCCATCAGGCGCCTGGGACGGAACCAACGTGTAGGCTCCGTCTCCCTGCGGTGGTGAGTGGCGGTCCAGAAGTCTAGGCGAAGGAGAAAATGATCAGACCATGACATAGGTTCTGTTACTAAATCACCTAACTCCAGATCATTTAGCCACTGTCCAGAGATATAAATCAGATCCAGCGTGCCTCCCCCCATGTGTGTAGGGCCATCATTTACTCGAATCAGGTCCAAGGCCGTCATGGAAGCCTGGAACTCCCGAGCTGCAGTCGATAACAAGCCAGCTGATGGTAGGTTGAAATCCCCCATGACTATAAGTCTGGGGGTCTCAACCGCCACCGCGGCAAGTACCTCCAACAGCTCGGGCAGGGCTGTGGTCACTCAGCAAGGAGCCAGGTACGCGATCAACAAGCCCAACTGATTCCTATGGCCCCACCTCACATAGAGGGATTCACAGCCGGCAATCTGAGGAACAGTGACCTCCCTCGGCTCTAGATCTTCCTTAATGACAACCGCCATCCCCCCACCCCTACCTTGGACCCTCGGCTGATGAAATGCTCGGAAACCTGGAGGGCAAAGCTCAACAAGGGGAACCCCCCCCTCTGGGCCCAACCAGGTCTCCGTAATGCCCATAAGGTCCGTGGACTCCCCCTGAATAAGATCGCAGATCAGGGGAGCTTTATTAGCCACGGACTAATAAAGGAAAATTTGAGGAAAATTTGGTAAAACAAATTAGAGATCAAAGTCAATCGCATAATAAATGGTTATATAATACATTGATAGAAATAGACTCAGAAATGGAATTAGTTAAGGATTGTATGGTAAAATGGGCACAAAATATTCAGCAACCTATAATGATGGAAACGTGGGGAAACGTAGGAATGTTAAATTTACACAAGCACAAAATTTAAGAGAAAATTTTTACAAAATGTTTTATAGATGGCATCTAGATCCTAAAAAACTGGCCTGTATGTATCTGAATTTGCAAGCTAAATGTTGGAGATGTGATTGTGATGACGCTACTTATTATCATATATGGTGGATTTGTAAAAAGGGAGGGAGAGGGGAGGCATTTGTGGAAATTTTCTGTAAAACTTTTTAATAAAAAAAAATAAACCAATTTAATCAATTAAATCAACCAATTTAATTTAATTTCTGCTAAAATGTTCTTTAGTTGTGTTATATTCTTTGTTCTTCCAGTCTTCCCATTTATATATCTGATTTTCTTTTAGTTTACTAATCCATTCTTTCAATTCAATCTTAGGGAATTTCTCCATTCCTCCATAATTCTATCAAATTTTTAAAAAAGGGATTTTGAATCCTCCTAGCAATTTTTTAAATATCCTTTTTAAACCAATATGTTCCTATAGGATCACCTATTTCCCTTAATTCTTTCAACTCCATATCCCTCCATATTAAATCTCTAGTTACTGCTATAATATCTGAGACCACTTTTAATTGATTAGCTACCCAATAATTTCTAACATTTGGAAGACCCAGCACACCCTTTTTTAATGGTTCATACCACAGTGCTTTACTCATTCTTGCTCTCTTATCTCCATTACAATAAACCTTCAGCAACCTCTGTATTTGCTTTAATTTTTGATCCAAAAATTTAATTGGGATCATCCAAAACAAAAAAATTAATTTTTGGTAAAACTTTCATTTTTATCATTGCAATTCTTCTGAACCATTTTACTTTTTTATATTTATCTATTTTATCTTTTATATCTTTCTTTAGATTTTCATAATTTATTTTCTTTAACTCTTGAATATCTTTTGGGATGTCAATACCTAAATATTTAATACTATCTACTATTTTTAATTTATATTTTCCTTTCAATACATCCATTTCTTCTTTACTGTGGTTATATAACATCATTTCTGATTTTTCCCAGTTTATTTGTAATCTATTACATTTTCCAAATTCATTCAGATGTAAATATATCCTCTTTATATTAACTACAGGATTTTGAAATGTTAATAATGTGTTATCTACAAATAAAATTATTTTAGTTTTCTTCTGTATACCAGTCAATGAATCTTCCCTAATTGCATTTGCCAAAACCTCCATCAATAATGCAAATAAAACTCGGGATAAAGGGCAACCCTGTCTCGTTCCCCAGCTTAAGGTTTTTGTCTGTGTAATACCATCATTTATAGCTATACTCGCTTTATTCTCTGGATATAATTGATTTATCACTTGTCTAATTTTTTTTCCAAAACCTAACTTCTCTATTAATATCTTCAATGTAGGCCATTCCACACAATTAAATACATCTAATGCTAATATACCTGCCTTCAATTTTTGATTCTTTATATAGTAACCTATGTTTAATACCCTTCTTACTATATCTGACATTTGTCGACCTCTTATAAAACTGGTCATTTTTAATATAATTTTCTATAAATATATTTAATCTATTTGCCAATATTTCTGTAAAAATCTTAGCATCCTGATTAATAAGGGATATTGGTCTATATGATCCTAGGTTTGTATGACCTTTACCTAGTTTTGCTATCAGTATTATCAGAGATTGCTTCCAGGAAATTGGAATATTTTCCCCTTCCATTATTTTATTAAACATTATCGTCATCTTCAGCACCAATAGTCCTTTAAAATTTTTATAATATTCTACTCCTAGTCCATCTAACCCTGGTGCCTATTTTCAATTTATTAATAACTTCCACTATTTCCTTTCCTTCTATTTGTGATTCTTTTCTATATATGCCTGACTTTCATTCATATTTATGTAATTTCCCTTATATAGCTTTTCAAAGAACTGAAATATCAACATTTTTTCTCTCATCATATTACATCTTTCCCAGTGATGAAATGTAAAATTTGTTACTATCGGTTCTGTGGGTGTGGCTTGGTGGAGGGGTTAAATGTGAGTGGGTGGGTGTGGACAACTTTTTTTTTTAACTTTTAAAAGCATTTTCTCTATAACCTTTTCGGGCAATGCTTTTAAAAGTCTTCTTTGACAATCCCAGCTAAGTTGCCTGATCGTCAGAGGCTTTTAAAAGCATTTTTTTACATCCTCTTCGGCTGAAGTGGTTGTAGAAAAAATGCTTTTAAAAGCCTCTGATGATCCCAGCTGAGCCGCGCGATCATCAGAGGCTTTTTATTTTTAAAAGCTTTTTTTCAGCCAACGAAAAAACGCTTTTAAAAGTAAAAAAAAACCCTCTGATGATTGCGTGACTCAGCTGGGCATTGGCAGGAGCAGGGATTTTTACTACTGATTTTCAGAACCAGATTTTCTGCTGCCATCGCTACCAGATTGGGCGATCCGGTCCAAACCGGGAGCATTTTACCCCTGATCTTTCCCCCTTATCATTTTTATTACTCCAATCAGGCTTTTTGCCTTTTTAGTTTGTGTGGCAGTGGTGAAATTCAAATTTTTTTACTACTGGTTCTGTGGGCGTGGCTTGGTGGGCGTGGCATCCCCATTCCCTCCCCACTCCTGGGGGAAGGATACTGCAAAATCTCTATTCCCACCCCACTCAGGGGCCAGCCAGGTATTTGCTGGTTCTCCAAACTACTCAAAATTTCCACCACCGGTTCTCCAGAACCTGTCAGAACCTGCTGAATTTCACCCCGGCTGTAAGTGACAAGTGATAATCCTTAATCAAGTTACAATTTTCCTTTTTTTTTTTTTTTTGCCTATATTCTTGACTGCCCAGCTTTCCTAGTATTGCCACAATGCTTTTCAGTTTTCCCCTTTAAGGACTGAGAATTTGGATCTTTTAACCTTACATTTAGCTGTACATTGCTAGTCCTTGAGTTACATGACTACACCACTTAGCATCAGCATTTCCAGCAACCCCAGTTGCCATCATAACTCAGGAAGAGTCAGGAGTCCCAGGCAAGGAAGTCAGCAGGTGGGAGGGGTGCTTTGGGCAGGCACTCTGGAGCACAGAAGGGGCAGGAGAGACTTCAAATTGCTTATCGAAAGCTGGCAAGGAATGTTGAAAATTGTGATCACATAACTGCAGCTCAGTGGAATACTGTAATGGTGAATAGTTGTAAGTCCATCTTGTTTAGCATCATCATAACTTTAAGTGGTTGCTGGACAGGTGATTGTAATTCAAGGCCTACCTATATTATCCTCTATTTCCAGCCCTTGTCCTTCAATAGGTTATGCTGGAGATCGAAGTAGCCTGATCACTGCTTCCTTTAACTGAGTTGTTTCTCTGACTCTCAGTCCTTATCAGTTTAGAAGAGGGAGAAAATAATTACTTGTTGTGGCTGTAGCTAGTCTCCATCTTTGGAAACCTTGTAAGACTTTAAGACTCTGTTATTTCTTTTTCAACTATAGTAGCTTCTGAGTCTCTTTGCTTACTTGATCATCTGCTTTAGTTTGACCTCCACATACAATACAAGTCATTACTTTAGTTCTCCAATAGTTTTCTTTCTCTCTTCCACCATTCTCTTTTGTCTCCCTGCAGTATAGGTGTGGTCCTTGGTGTTAGGGAACACAAAGGAAGGAAAATTCTCAGCAGCAGCCTTCCCCTTAATGGCCTATATTTAATTATATGCTTGAAAGTAAAACATCCTTGTATAGTTCTTCTAATGGATCTTCATGTTAACATACACTTTGTCTGGGGTGGGTTCTACTAACCTTTACTACGGGTTTGCAATGGGACCTGCACAAGCTTTGAAAGCATAACACTGCCATACATCAAAAACATATCAGAAGGCACTAATAGACAATTACAACGACATGATATCATAGTACCACACAAACCAATAAAGCCCTCCAAAACATCCTAAGTAAACCAAAAGACCCAGCAACTTCAGTAGAAAAAACAGTCATCTATAATAGTGTAAGGACTGTAACAGCCATTATGTAGGACAAACAAAATAAGAGGACTAGCAGAGTGGATCCATGAATACCAATTAGTAGTCAGAACACATGAAAACTTAATTTCACAATATGTGGACAGACTTAACCATAGTTTCAACTGGTTAACTGAGCATCCTAACCAAGTCAAATCCAAAAATGCTGGAGAATTCCTGGAAGCTAGGCACTCACACAAAGCAGCCATCAACAGGAATATACTATTCAACATCTACATACCAAAACACGTCATCACCAGCAGCAATTCCCAGATGAACAGAGGTTAACACCAAGATTAACACTAGACCAACAATCAAGAAATAAACTTCTTAGATACTATCTCGGTTTTCATTCTTCGTCACCAGAATTGTCAGGATTTCTGACAGTCCATCGTCCAAGCTAGGGGTTGGCTAGGTTTTGGCTTACCAGGAGAGGGACCGGTCTTTAGCAATTCTGTTAAGGGGAAAGCAACCTAAGCGAAGGAAGGGATGAATTGCCTGTAAAAATTTGCAAATCTAAGAAAATTTGAAGCTGTTTACTGTTTGTGGGGGTTGCCAGTCTAGCACCACCTTCACCTTCTCTGGGTCCATTTTGATCCTTGGTTTGACACTCGGTAGCCCAGGTTGTCCAAGGACTCCTTATGGAATTCACATTTTGACAGCTTTATATAAAGTTTGGCAGCTAGGAGTTTTTTCAGCACTTGTCTAACTAATTTGATATGGTCTTCCATGTTCTCACTGAATATAAGAATATCGTTCAAATAGATAAGAACCGCTTTGTATAGGTGGTCATGCAGAGTTTCATTGATCAGCTGCATGAAAACTGCTGGGGCCCCTTGGAGTCCAAGGGGCATGACCCTGGACCTGGTAGTAGGTTTCCCTTAGATCTAATTTGGTGAAAATTCTGCCTCTCGCCAGGTGGTTCAGCAAGTCTTTCATTAGTGGTAGGGGGTAGGTGTTTTGTATGCAAACCCCATTGATGTTCCGAAAATCAATGCATAATCTCAAAGTTCCATCTTTTTTCTCTTTAAACAAAATGGGGGCAGCTACTCGGGATTTTGCAGGTTCGATGAACCCTCTGGCTAGGTTGGTGTCGATGTACCTCCTCAACTCCATCATTTCAGCAGGCGTCATGGAATACATCCTGGGTTTTGGTAACTTGGCTCCTGGCTCTAACTCGATGGCACAGTCTGTGGGGCGATGAGGGGGGAGGATGTTACATTTCTCTTTGCTAAATGCTTCTGCCAAGTCTGCATATGCTTTAGGAATCTGGGGTTCGCCTGGAGGTAAATCTGATCCAGCGGCTGCTGGCTCCCCCTGCTGGCCTTCATGAATTGGGTGTTCCTCGGGGGGGGGGCAAGGGGCCTATATCCAATATGATCTTTCGGTACCCATCTTCCCACTTGATGGTGGGGGCCCATTTGTTCAGCCAAGCCAAGCCTATTATAATAGAGTCTGACATCTTTGGAATTACTAAGAATCGTATAAGTTCGTGATGTCTTCCAATTTCTAGGCCAATCTGTTCTGTAATCTGGGTAGCTGGGACCCCCCCCCCCATTAATGTCCCATCCACCTGGTGGAATTTAATTGGATGCTTTAAGGCTCTTGTTTTGATCCCCAATTGGTTCACAATTGGAATCCCAATTAGACATCTGGTACAGCTGGTATCTATTATGGCTGGTAATTCTCTTTGCTCCCTCCTCTCTGGCACCACTAGTTTCACTTTGATAGAAAAGGGGGGGATGGGTGCACTCACCATCGGTTCATCCTGTCTGCTAGCTTCATTGGGAGGGGATTCATCAGACGGAGGTCCCTCGCTCTCTTCAGTGGGCAGGGGAATCTCCACGGCTTGTCTGGCAAATCGACTGGTATCCGGGCCCTTCCTTGAAGCTTTCTTCTTCAGTTAGCCATGGCTGGACACAGTTATGGAACAGGAGCAGGGGCCAGGCATTCAGAGGCTCGATGTCCCAATTACCCACAACGATAGCATTTCATTAATCCTGCTGGTTGAGGGACCGTCTTGCTTGCACTTTTTGAGGAGGCTTTTCAGCTGGCATCGGGCGGTGGAGGTAGATTTCCCTGTCCAGAGCTATGGACATGGTGTACCAATCATGTAGCTGTTCAGGCATGCTCCGGATCCCACAGGCTTTTCTGACTTCCTGATTAATGGGCTTCTTTGAAATACTGCAAGAGTATGCGGTCTGGCCAATGCCCCAGGTTCCCTGCAACCCGCCTAAAGTCCCACACAAAGTCTTTTAAGGGTCAATTACCTTACTTCGTCACTTTAATGGTGGCTTCGCTGTCGTTGATGTTGTCTGGGTCTTCAAATCTTGCCCGGACCAGTGCAACAAACCCCCCGATGTCATTCAATTCTGCAGTGCCCTCATTGTGCAGCTGCGCTATCTATTCTGAGGCCTCTCCTTCATTCATCCCATCAGAAATCGCTGATATCAAGTCCCACTCCGATTCGTATTGATCTCCATACTGATCTATATGAGCCCAAACCCTGCTGAAGAAGTAAGCAATTTTGGCAGGTGTGCCATCAAATGTTGCTCTGAAGCGGGGTGGGGCTGGTCGCACAGGGGGACAGGGCTCACTGGCAGGCAGCTGAGGGGGAACTCAGGGCCAAGCTGCTGCGGGTTGTTGGGAGGCCCCCTGCTGAGGGAGAGGGACCGGTGATGACAGAGCTGCTCGCTGGGCTGGAGAGGGAGATAGAACTCCAACCAGCTGCTGGATTAGGGGCCCCTGCGTGGCTGGGATCACTGGGCCATACTGAGGCCAGGGAAACCCCTGGAAATTTGGAGCAGATGAGGCTGGATACCACTGGCACTGGACCCACCCTTGGCCGGGGTAGAATCCCCAGCCTGGGGCGATGGATTCAGTAGGAGGTAGCAGAAAGGCCGGCAGGCAAGGGGGCTCCGTAGGGGGAGGTTACATTCCCCATGCCAGCAGCGTTTGATGTCTTTCAGCTGCGTAATCTCCCTGCTGTGCCTGTAAGCTGATCGGTTTGCTCCTGGCCATGTTGGGGTGGGCTTGAGCCCCACTAATACCCCCCTCTCCTGCAGGGGGGGAAGGTGAACATAGGCTGTGCTAAGTTCCATCTCATTTGAGGAGGCTGGGAGGGGGGTGCATAGCTTCCCACTTTCATGCGCTCAAAACTCTCAGGAGCACAGTCAAGGACCGAATTCACGATGAAGGCAGCAGGCTCCATTCTTGGGAATCTCCGGACCCCACAGCTGTCCCCACTGTCCACTCTGGCTGGAAAGCAGGAGGGGGCGACTTCATTGGGCTGGGGCTGCATGATATCCTGGCAGTCTCACCTCTGGTCCCCTTTCAGGGGGATCAAACTGGCAACTTTTCCAGGAATCTGATTCCTTGGGCCAAGCGCCCAGTCTTTGGGACTCCTCTGCAGCCTCAATGGCACGTACCACTTCCTCCGAAGGAGAGAACCGGGTGTCGATAGATCCTTGAGCATCCGTCCCCACTGCCCCCTCTGTGATCTCTACTCTTTCCTCCATCTTCACTGGGTCTTTGCACCACCCAAAGGGTTTGGTGGATGCCGGGGCCCAGCACTCCTGACGGCCCCCTCTTTTGGGGAGGGGTGCTGCTATGTTCTAAAGGAGATTCGGATTAATGTCAGCATTCCAGAAAACCCCCTCCTCCTCCTCCGTCTTCAAGTAAAGACTCCGAAGCGAGCATCTTTCAAAGTTCTTTTACTAGGATAGGTAAACTGGCACAACTGGGGAAATCCGAATCTGGGAGATCCGGGTCTTTCCTCAGTGAAACACACTCCAAAATCATCACCCCTGACCCCTCTGCTGATCACGTGCTCCAATCACCAATCGTCTCATTTTGAGACATCACTCCAACCACTTTTTCTCCAGATGCAGTCCTGGCCTGACCTTGACCAGCAAGAAGAATGTTATTATGTCTAATGGCCCCTTCTACTAACCCCCCCTCCTACTTTCCCACACAGGAGAAAGTGGCAGCGCAGAAGCCTTCAGCCTAGTATGGCTTCCAAAGTTTATACAATACCCCAGTCAAGGAATTACCAAGACCACTCCTAACAACACTGACAGGATACGCCACTAGTATATATAATGAGAGCAAATCTCACTCCCTCTAACATCAATGATGTTATCTAGTTTGGTAATGAAACATCTGCAAGAAAACAACCAAGGTCAAGAGCACCAAAAATCCCATAGTTCGACCCTGAGCTGCAAATATTCTCTTCCATAGGGATCTGTCTGTCTGTCTGCCTGCCTACAATTTTTCTTTTTTATTAAAAAAATGTTCTTTACCATTTTCTCTTTTTCACAGGGGTATCTCTGAGTGCACTCCCAATGTATTTGAGTGAAATTTCTCCCAAGCAGATCCGGGGCTCACTAGGACAAATTACAGCAATTTTCATCTGTATTGGTGTTTTCAGTGGACAGATTTTGGGGCTACCTGAGATATTTGGAAAGGTCTGTAATAATTCTGAATTATTTATTCATTTTTGCACTTTGTGTAAATTGAGATTGAAAGCCCATTAATTATAAACAGATAAATGATGTCCAGGTATTCTTTACTATAATATCAAATAACAAGATTTATTTACAGTCTTGTGTAAATTAGTAGAAGCTGAACTACTTCTGTTCATTTTTGCTGAAGAATTTTTGATAAGTTTTTAAAATTTTTGAAAACTTCTTTTATTGTCAATTTTTAAAAGAGAATGTAAGGATAGAAACTAGACTCATCTGCATTCCTAACTTTACACTTATTGGTAGTGTTGACATTCACAATTAAAAGTACTTATTGTCAGGTTACATAATTGGCATTCTTCTGCCTAAGTATAGAGCATCTTTTCTGTTACTGAACTGTGAATTTTGCGCATGTTTTTAGTATTACATTTTACATGAAATGCAGCAATACCAATATTAATTTTCTTGACTGATTGCAGGAGTTCCTGTGGCCTTATCTGTTTGCAATGATTATTGTTCCATCAACTCTCCAAGTTGGAGTCCTGCCTTTTCTACCAGAAAGTCCTCGCTTCCTCTTACTTGAAAAAAATGACACAAAAGCAGCAGAAAAAGGTACTCTCACATTCATATTTTATCTCAATTGATCCTATTGTTTACCTGGTTTAAAAGCAAAGACCATAAGCACAAATGCAATATTGTTGTGGGTGGCAGTCTTCAGAAGCATTATATGCTGATATCTGGCCTGTAGGGTGGTTCTCCAATCTTTTAGGTTTGATAACAATATCAACAACAAAACAGCAGTGCCATGCTTAAAAATTACCCTTTGTCTGCCTAAAGGAAAAGGAGATGATCATTATGGCATTTTTGCATATTCTCTCCTGCTGGAAACAGTCCCTTCTCTTTGTCTATGGAGATTCTCAGTCATCCGGGTCATGGTTGTCCCAAAGGCGGAATGAGACGTTTAGGCACAGGAGCTTGGCCATACCTCCTTTGCTTCCAGCCACCCACTTCAGCCCATTCACAGCCATCTTTCCTCCTTTGCTGGCCATCCTTCTCTGACCATTCTCCACAGAATATGGGTCCCTGGCCCTCCGTCCCTTGCCCTTTGGCCTGGCCCATTTGCCCAAACATTGTTTGACCTAGACCTTTGGCTGCACAGAACAAATAGCCTCCAGCCAATTGGATGGCAGGCAGAAGCAATGGTGCTGTGGGGTTAGTGTGGAATTGGCAATTGCAGGGTTGTGGCGGAGCAGCGTGTGATCCAAGATTTTTTTAAAAGTGCTGCAGCTGCTCTGCAAGTTTTTCTTAAAGGGGAAAGTATTGGAAATAGTAAAGCTGCAGCACAAAAGCATCCCACTATTGAGGCAGCGCAGATTTGTCACCAGGACCCAAGGGATGGGGGGAGTGGAGGTGAGAAACACAGCTGCGAGACCCACTGGGGGGGCAGACAGTCAAAAGTGTGTTGGGGGTAGACCAGGAAGGGAGGGAGGGGCACCTGTAGGGGGCTTCACAGAGACAGCTTGGCTTGTAACTCAGTCAGCTCCAATGAAAGGAGGTGGGGGGGAGGGTAAGGCCGGTGCGGCTTCTACCATTATAACAGGCGGAAGGGGGAAAGAGCCTCCATATTCACACACAAGCTGGTAATGGTGAACATTTCGTTGGTTTAACCCCTCCTGCACAAAATTTCCATTCTTTGCTTGGAGTGCAAATGGCCGCCCATCATCTGTAAGAACTGCGCCTGGCTGACTCCTCCTCCTCCTCTTAGCTCCACTTTACTCTTCCTGCTCTGCACATGTGGGGGAGGGCAATCAAAATGAAAACTGGGAATCTTTACCATGACCATCTACTTGCAGAAAAGTATCACTTCCCACTGGAAATGAATGGAATTCATTCCCACTGGAAATGAATGAGTATAATTGAATTACCGTATATACTCGAATATAAGCCGATCCGAGTATAAGCCGAGGTCCCCAATTTTACCCCAAAAACTGGGGTAAACTGGGGACTCGAGTATAAGCCGAGGGTGGGAAATGAGGCACCTACCGGTTGGGGAAACCCTCCCTCCCTCAGCTGAGAAGGCTGGCGGCTCCCCCGCCCCGCCCTCTCACTGCACCGGCAGGGCTTCCGTCCGGTAAAATGTGAAAAAAAGAAAAAAAAAAACTCGAGTATAAGCCGTATATACTCGAGTATAAGCCGAGGGGCTTTTAAAAAAAAAAAAAACTCGAGTATAAGCCGTATAGACCCGAGTATAAGCCGAGGGGAAGTTTTTCAGCACAAAAAACGTGCTGAAAAACTCGGCTTATACTCGAGTATATACGGTAAGTAAAAGATCTCCCCTCCCCTGTTTTTCTCCCCGCACTCCCATTTGCATTTCACTGAGAGCTCTGCATTTTTAATCCTCTACCAAGCATTTGCCAAACCTCCCTTAGTCCAAAGAAAACTGTGGAAAATAATTCAGAATTATAACTGTGAGGAAATGGTTCAGTGCCAGGGGGATTTGCCTTGATCAGCCACCATGGCAATTTGGGACAATAGTAATTTTTCATCTCAGCTTCTCTTGTCTCCACATGTCTTTTTCAGTGTTTCTCAGTCTTGGCACCTGTTCGATGTGTTGACAGGAAGGAAGGAAGGAAGGAAGGAAGGAAGGAAGGAAGGAAGGAAGGAAGGAAGGAAGGAAGGAAGGAAGGCAGGCTGAGAGGCTGAGTGTGTGGTGTCTGGTGGCAGGGATCTCTGGGGTGCTGGGTGGGAGCTTGGGAGCAGCTGGATCTTTGCCATGGGGTCATTTACAAGAGATATAATTGCAGGGGGACTTCCAGCGGGTGGGGCCATTACTGTAGAGGCACTCGGGACTTCTTTTCCCAGAGAATCACTGCCTAGGATTCTGGGGAGAGGCAGTGACTGGCATGATGGTAAATACTTAGCTTCTCAACACGGGATCCTGTTAGAGTTTATAGCAATCCAACCAGCACACAAGTAAATAATTCAGCAGGATTCATTTATATAAGAAACTTCTTTATATACAGTACACATGCAGCAGAAGCCAGAACCAAAACTCGGAATCTAGAAGTACAGAATCAATAATCACAGAAGCACTTGTATGTGTGTATGTGTATGTGTGTATGTGTATGTGTATGTGTATGTATATGTATATGTATATGTATATATATGTATGTATGTATAGATCAATGAACCTAAGCCACGCCCAGGCTCCAAGCTGTCTGGGTCACCAAACAGTCCCCATTTGCTGACCTGTTACCATGTCTATTCCAATTCATGAACCCTTATACACTGACAAATCCCCCCGAAACAGGAGAAGCAATGGGGCACCAGACTTCCCTCCCATTGAACCACTGCCTGGGATACTCACGCTTCCTTAAGAACATACCATCCCATCTGTAAACACACATCAGCAAAGAAGTAAAAATGCAGAACTTTCAGTGAAATGCAAATGGGGGAGAGGGGAGCTGCCACCTTATGTGCAGACCCCGGCCCCATCACCTGTTGGAAAGTAAGACAGTTTTCACCTGAGTGATATGATCAAAGGCTTTCCTCACTCCTCTCTTGGACTTTTGAGAAGGGTTCCCCCCCTCCCCCGCCTGGAAGGAAGTTGAACGAAAACAAGATGTGTTCTGGAAAACACAGATTTTCCAGAACATGTCTAACTGGTTCGCTGAACTCTGCAAAAAATTAGCTACTAGTTCTATTGAACTGGAGTGAAATGGCTGAATCCCACCACTGGACCCATGGCAGTGGAGAATGGCTGGGGGAGGGCCAGTGGAGGAGGAAAGCTGGCTGTGAATGGGTAGAGGTGAATGGCTGGAGGTGAAGGAGGCACAGCCAATGGTGGGAACCTAAAGGTCCTAGATGTTGGTGAACATTTTTGGCACCGAGTGCCAAAATGGGAGCATGTGCGCGTGTGCTGGAAATTGGAAGACCAGCTGCCTGGTGCACATGCTCGTGCCAGGAAGATGGTCTTCTGGTTTCTGGCACGCACATGTGCACCAGCCACCTGATCTTTCCATTTCTGGCATGCATGCATGTGCAAAGGCCAACTGACTGGTGCTCATGTGCACACCGGAAACCAGAAGATCATCTTTCCAGCACGTGCATACACACCAGGCGGCAGCTCTTTCAGTTTCCAGTGCTCCTGCGCTTGTGAAGACCAGCTAGCCAGTGCACTGGAACCCGGAAGAGCAACAGGCGATGGCTCGTGTGCCCCAAGAGATGGTTCTGCGTGCCACTTCCGGCACGCGTGCCATAGGTTCGCCTTCATGGTCCTAGACTCTCCCATTTCTAGGACCCATTTCCCATTCCCCATCATCCAGTTAGAGCTAAAGAAACTTCTTGGATGAGAAGCGGAACATCTTCAAAGAAAAACCAGAAACTCCAGTTTCCTCTTGAAAAAAGCACATTTGGGAGTCCCTTATCTTGTAAAGTCTAAAGTCAGAGCTAGAATGACTCAAAATAATGCAAAACACAGCCATTAATGTCTAAACTGCTGTCAACAAAAATGAGTACACCTCTAAGTGATAATGTCCAAATGGGACCCAAAGTGTCAATATTTTGTGTGGCCACCATTATTTTCCAGCTCCACTTTAACCCTCTTGGGCATAGAGTTCACCAGAGCTTCACAGGTTGCCACTAGAGTCCTCTTCCTATCTCCTCCATGATGATGTCAAAGAGCTGGTGGATGTTAGAGACCTTGCGTGCCTCCACAGGATGCCCCACAGATGCTCAATAGAGTTTAGGTCTGGAGACATGCTTGGCCAGTCCATCACCTTTACCCTCAGCTTCTTGAACAAGGCAGTGGTCAATTTTGAGGTGTGTTTGGGGTTGTTATCATGTTAGAATATTGTCCTGCACTCCAGTCACCAAAGGGAGGGGATCATGCTCTGCTTCCGTATGTCACAGTACATGTTGGCATTCATGGTTTCCTCAATGTTAAGTGTAGCTCCCCAGTACCAGCAGCATTCATGCAGTCCCAGACCATGACATTCCCACCACCATGCTTGACTGTACGCAAAACACACTTGTCTTTGTACTCCTCACCTGGTTGCCACCACACACGCTTGACACCATCTGAACCAAATAAGTTTATCTTGGTTTCATCGGACCACAGAACATGGTTCCAGGAATCCATGTCCTAAGTCTGCTTTTCTGCAGCAAACCATTTGAGGGCTTTCTTATGCATCATCTTTAGAAGAGGCTTCCTTCTGGGATGACAGCCCTGCAGACCAATTTGATGCGGCATGCGGCATATGGTCTGAGCACTGACAGTCTCACCTCCCCCCCTTCAGCCTCTGCAACAATGCTGGCAGCATTCATACATCTATTTCCCAAAGCCAACCTCTGGATATGATGCTGAGCATGAGCACTCAACTTCGTTGGTCGATCATGGTGAGGCCTGTTCTGAGTGGAACCTGTCCTGTTAAATCTCTGTATGGTCTTGGCCGCTGTACTTCAGCTAAGTTTCAGGGACTTGGCAATCTTCTTATAGCCTAGGCCATCTTTATGTAGAGCAACAATTCATTTTTTCAGATCCTCAGAGAGTTCTTTGCCATGTTGAACTTCTAGTGACCAGTATGAGAGAGAGTGATAACACCAACTTTAACACCTCTGCTCCCCCTTCTCACGGAGACCTTATAACACTAACACATCACATTACACCAGGGAGCGAAAACAGCTACTTGGGCACCATTTGGACTTTATCACTTTTGTTGTCAGCAGTTTAGACATTAATGGCTGTGTGTTGCATTATTTTGAGGGGACAGCATATTTACAGTTATACAAGCTGTATATTCACTACTTTACATTTTAGCCAAGTGTCATTTCTTCAGTGTTGTCACATGAAAAGATATACTTCAATATTTACAAAATGTGAGGTGGTGTACTCACTTCTGTGACATACTGTAAATCAAGTCAGAAGTAAATGTCTTTAACTTCATTCCAGGAGAAGTAAATAGAAGATTGTAGTTTAGACTTCATAGTGCTTCTAAATTTCTACTTACAAGGGACCATATTAGTTATTATATTACCCGATTTTGCCAACAAATAAAGATATAAAATCATGTTACTTGTTGCATAATAATGAAAAAAGATGTGAATGAGATGCGTACCATTACAAATATTTAGAAATGTTAGAAATAGGATATGTAACATAATAGTTATAATATGCTGTTATTTTAAATGCATGAACAAGAGGAGCAGATTCAGAATTTACAAAATTGCAATGTTGGCCCTGAAATGAAACTTGTAAATATTTGTGGAATTATAATTGAATAATGTGGAATCACTATTTGCTATTTATTTGAGTAAACCCAAACATTACTGATGAAGCTGACATATTTTGCTGTTTTTGAAAGATAAAATGGTAAATGTTTGGTGTAAATTACAGTTTGATGTGTAAAATGTGTAATCGATGTACAATTTGGTGTGAAGTACAGTTTCATGTGAATAATATTAATTGTGTATAAATTGTATGAACTATGGGCTTGCAGCATTTCAGAAGTTCCTTGGAAAATCTGACGTGTCACATGAAATAGAAGAAGTTCTGGAAGAGAGTCGAGTACAGAGAAACATTCAAGTAGCATCTGTATTTCAACTTTTGTGTGACAACACTAAGCGGTGGCAGATTCTCACTGTAGTTGTAACCATGGCTTGCTATCAACTTTGTGGCCTTAATGCTGTAAGTCATTATATAAAACATATATTTAATTTTTGCTTTCACAATAATTTATAATAGCGCTCCCTCAACATCAGAATCTGGGAGATCAGTTGGCCAAGAGATATATGACCTGTCCCTTCCTGCTTTTACTCCAGCTCTAAACCACTGAACAGACAACTTATTTCTATTTGTGTTTTTCTTCTTTTCCCTCCCCTTCTTGAAAATATATGAACTGCAAATCTGCAATTAACAGTATAACAGAGTTGGATGGGAACTTGGATGTCTTCCAGTCCAACCTCCTGCTCAAGCAGGAAACTCTATAGCATTTCAGACAAATGGTTATTCAAACTTTTCTTTCCATATTTTTCGGAGTAGAAGATGCACATTTTCCCCCACTAAAAGAGGGTGGAAATGTTGGTGCATCTTATACACCAAATACAGCCATTTTTGGCCTCCTGAAGCCCTGCCCCACTCATCCCATTTTTGTGAAAAATGGACCCATTATTCACAAAAATAGAGTGACAGAGGGTTTGGGCGGCCTGCAGAGTGCAGGGGAGGGTAAAAACACCCCCACTTTTGTGAAAAAAATGCTTATTTTTCACAAAAACTGGTATTTTACCCTCCCCCAGCCTCCAGGAGCACTCTGCAGGCCTCCCAAATCCTCTGCACACCCTGTTTTTTGCAAAAACGGACCCATTTTTCACCGGTTTTTGCCCTCCCCCAGGAGCACTTTGCAGGCTTCCCAAACCCTCCGCATGCCCCATTTTTTGCAAAAATTGGCCCATTTTTTCCCTGTTTTTGCGAATAACAAGGCGTGCAGAGGGTTTGAGAGGCCTGCAGAGTGCTCCTGGGGCCGATGTGGGCAAAACTCTTTTTTTTTCTTACTTACCTCTTTGAAATTTTGGTGTGTGTTATACACTGGTGTGTCTTATAGTCCAAAAAATATGGTAAATACCTTCTTTTGGAGCACCCACAACTTCTAGAGGCCAGTCATTCCACTGATTAATTGTACTAACTGTCAGGAAATTTCTCTTTAATTCTAAGTGAGTTCTCTCCTTGATTAGTTTCCATCTATTGCTTCTTGTCCTGCCATCAGATACTTTGGAAGATAGGTTGACCCCCTCTTCTTTGTGGCAGGCCCTTGGATATTGGCATTCGGCTATCGTATCACTCCTAGTCCTTCTTTTCATTAAATTAAACTAGACCAAATTCCTGCAATCATTCTTCATATGTTTTATCCTCCAATCCCCTAATCATCTTCGTTGCTCTTCTCTGCACCCTTTCTAGAGTCTCAGCATCTTTTTTATATCATGCTAACCCAAACTGGTTGCAATATTCTAAGTGTGGTCTTACCAAGGCATTAGAAAGTGGTATTAACACTTTATGTGATCTTGATTCTTTCCGTCTTAAAGTAGATTAGGATTGTTTGACTTTTTTGGTAGCTGCAGCACACTGCTTAAGTGATTGGCCACTAGGACTCCCAATATCCCTTTCACAGTTACTACTATTGAGCCAAGTACTACCTGTTCTATATCTGTGCACTTGTAAAACCTTCCTTTTCTCTACACTGAATTTAATTTTGTTAGATAGGGGCTAGCATTCAAGTTGATCAAACTTCTCCTGTATCTTGAACCTATTTTCTGGAGTATTGGCTAGTCCTGCCAGCTTGGTGTCATCTGCAAATTTGATGAGTTCCCCTTCTGTCCTCTTGTCTAAATCATTTATGAAGATATTGAACAATACTAGGCCTAAGACAGCTTTGGAGTACCCCACTGCATACTTCCCTCCATGTAGATGCAGTTCCATTAAGTTAAACACGCTCCATGTTTAACCCCTTATCTAAGATCTATTGAGAAGGAATGCATTAACCTGGCATGTATTACCGAGACTGGCTAACTGGAAGGGGGGGGGTTCCCTTACAGAGATGTGTCTAGGTATGTTTAGGGTTTGCACCAGCTGAGAGCTCAGGGCAGGGAAGATGGGGTGGCAGTGGTCATCAAAGAGTCTCTTTTGACCTTCAGGGACCTTATTCCACATGGTTCTGTAAGAACCTGATTCTGTAGCTGGGTTTAGGAGATCAGTTGGGATTGTTGCTAGTATACAAACCTCCCTGCTGTGTGACATCTTCCCTGCCTGAGCTGCTAGAGGCCATCTTAAGGCTGTCAGAGTTTCCCAGACTTACAGTTTTGCATGACTTCAACCTGGCACACCTAGGTATGTCCTCAGAAGCGACCCAGAAGATCATGTCTCCATGGCACCCATGGGCCTATCCCAGATCATCTGAGATCTGACTCAGGACAGTCAGATATGATTTTCTTGTTGCAGCAATGACAACATGATCTGGGGTGGACTTAACGTCATCCCCCTTGTCATGGTCAGATTATGACCTGATGTCCCTGAGATTCTCTGTTGCTTTCCCCCTCCTTCTGCAGGGAAGCTAGGCCTATCTGTATGGTTCATCCCTAGTGACTGATGGACCCAATTGGGTTTCAGAGGGAACTGAGGGCTATCCCAAGGGCTCAACTTCATGGCCCTGTCAAAGCCCTGGTTACAGCCTGAAACCAACAGGCCACCAGGGCTTTGGACAGAGGTCGCTTCTATGCGACATCTCTTCACCCATCATTCCTGACTCTTCCTGTGGTTCATGGAGCAGTTGTGGGTTTTGAAAAGGGTTAAGAGATGCCTAGAGCATTGTTGGAGAGATAATGAAGGATGATGCTGACCAGACACAACTTAGAGTCACTATCCAGGCCTATCTTGTGGCAGCAAGAATGGCAAAAGAGCATTATTTCTCTGTTCTTATTATGTCCACATAGGGTCGCTCAGCGGCCCTGTTCCAGATCATGTAATCCTTCCTGGGATGGGGGGACTCATGTGATCATCTTCAGGACCATGCAGAGAAATTTGTTCAACACCTGATGGACAAAGTCATTCGGATTCAGTTTTATTCTGTTGATCATGATGAAGTGGACAGGATCCTCGATGTTGTCAGTGATACCACCTGCCAGTTAGATCCTTGTCTCTCATGGATGGTGAAAGCCTCCAGGACACTGATTAGCAGTTGGGTTCAAGCATGATTAATATATTACTTCAGGAGGGGACATTTCCAGGACCTTTTAAGGAGGCCCTGTTTCTCCCCCTCCTCAAAAAACCATTGCTTGATCCAATCTGCCTGGACAACTTCTGTCTAGTTTCCAATCTTCCCTTTTTAGGGAATATTGTGGAAAAAGTAGTGGTGTGGCAGCTTGACAGGATCCTGGATGAAGTGGATTATCTGTACTCTTTTCTGTTAGGATTCAGGCATAGTTATAGGATAGAAACAGCATTGGTCTCATTTGTTGATGGCCTCTAATAAGAGCATGATGTGGGTAGTGCAACCATCCTTGTTCTCCTTGACCTCTCAGCGGCTTTTGATACCATCAACCATGGTATCCTTTTGGGCCGGCTATGGGGTCTGGGGTTGGGTGGCACAGTTTTGTGCTGGTTTGGCTCCTTTCTCCACAGCAGGTCCCAACCGGTGTTAATAGGGAGTGAGAGGTCCAGCCCTCACTCTACACTCTCCTCTCCTCTTTAACATCTACATGAAGTCACTGGGTGAGATCATCCGTCACTACCACCACCACTCAACTCTATATCTCCATCCCGATTACCCAAGTGATGCTATGGCTGCCCTCTCATGGTGCCTGGAGGCTGTGAGGGCCTGAACAACAGGCTTCTACTGAACCCTGGCAAGACTGAGTGACTATGGGTGCATGGAGCTCCAAGATCTGGGATTAACACCTTTAGTTCTGGATGGGGTTGCACTATCCCAGATAGATCTGGCCTGCATCTTGGGGGTTTTACTAGACTTGCAACTTCTGCTCGAAAAACAGGTGGCAGTCATGGCTAGGAGACCCTTTGCTTGTCTTTGTTTTGTGCAGCAGTTGCGGCCTTTCCTAGATCAGGAGTCCCTCCACTCAGTTACTCAAGCCCTAGTCAGCTCATGTTTGGACTATTGCAATGTGCTCTATATCCTTCAAGAGCATTCAGAAGCTACAACTGGTACAGAGTGCAGCAGTGTGAGCAGTTTTTAGGGCCCCTAGAGTGGCCCATGTTACACCACTGGTTTGCAAGCTCACTAGTTGCCAGTCTGGTTCTGGATGCAATTCAAGGTGCTGGTCATCACCTTTAAAGCCCTGCATGGGTCCAGGCTACTTGAGGAACTGCCTCAGCCTAATGGGATTAGCCTGCATCACCCACACCAGCAGAGGGAGGAATCTGTGGATCCCATCAACCAAGGAATTTTGGCTAGTGGGCTCCAGTAGAAGAGCCTTCTCAATCATGGCTCCTGCCCTCTGGAACATCTTACACCCTGAGATGAGATTGGCTCCCACCCTCCTGAGGTTTCGAAAAAGCCTCAAGATTTAGCTTTGCCAGATGGCTTGGAAACCCAATGAGGGAGCTTCATACTGGAGATGGTTGATTAATTAAAACCTAATAGCAATAGCACTTAGACTTATATAACACTTCATAGTGCTCTACAGCCCTCTCTAAACATTTTATCGAATCAGCATATTGCCCCCAACAATCTGGGTCCTCATTTTACCACCCTTGAAGGGATGAAAGGCTGAGTCAACACTGAGCCAGTCAGAATTGAACTCCTGGCAGTCAGCAGTGAGTTAGCCTGCAATTCTGCATTCTAACTATTGCGCCACCACCTCTCATCGCACTTCCCCACCCTTTGTGTGTCCAGCTACCATCTTTCCCATCTGTTTTTTATGGTTTCTAATTGTCAATGATTTTATCTGCTGTGTGCTATGACTTGATTTCAATGTCTTTTCTGTTTTAATGTTTTATGCTGTAAGCTGTTGGATATGAGATAGGCAGTAAATAAATTTCCTAAACAAACAAATAGCCATTCAAAAGATTTGCTTCATAAACTGGGACTTTGACCACAGAGCAATTCAAAGTAGTTGTACTTTTAATATGATTCCTTAAAGCAGCGGTGCTTTTTTTCAGGTTCATGCAAAAAACTACGAAGAGACAGCAGCTACTTTAAAGAGATGCTGAGTTCATTCTTCCCTCAGTTCCAAAATATTTTTTCCAAATTGTTTTTCCCTTCTTCCTTCCCCTTCCCTTCCACTCCCTTTCCTAGTAAATCCTCAGTCCCCTTTCCCTGGGAAAGTAAATTTCCAGTCAGGGCTTGTGGCAAATACCACAACCATCACTGGCCAAAGTGAAAGTGAATGAAATGAATGAATGAAATTGATTGAAATCCAGAAAGGGGTTTTTTTTTTGGGGGGGGGGGGTTTAAATTTTTTTTTAGAACAAACCCATACAGTATACTTTTTGAACAAAAATATCAGCCAACGACATAATCAAACCCAATTCAATTTTCCACCACCCTCTTGTATACTTTTTAAATGTATTTCCCTTCCCCCCATTTTAATTTCACTATTTGCATATCTCTAATACAAAGTTCAATCTAACCCTCTGTCCTGAATTTAACAGTTTAATCAAGTCTAGCCCCCTTTTTTTGCCCCCCTTCTTGTCTCTCCCATCTAAATTAAAACCCTATATTCCCAATTAGAAGTTTCTTTCTTTTCAATCTTTATATCTTCAACTTCTATAATTACATCCATAAACATTTTTTAAAAACCATTTATCTTAAATTTTATCAAAAGAAAAACAAAAACAAAGAAAAAAGACAAAAGTAATACTAGGTAACATTTATTATTTCAAAAGATCTCTTATGTATTTAATTCTCATCTCTTTGATATTTCCAAAGAACCTCTTGTGCATTTAATTCTCATCTCTTTTATATTTCAATCTTAACCTGTGTTAGTTCCCTTCTTGTTTTTCTTTAAAGTTCCTTACTTTAAAAAAATATGTCTTATATTTCAATAAAATCCTGCCTATTTCCATAGCTTCAAATATCAGTCATTTCTTTATCAATAAAGATTCCAAAATTTATCATTCTCAAGCTTATATATATAAAGCAAAATTAAAAAGGAGCAAACATTTCTCTTATTTCAAAAAGTTTCATGCTTATACTTGCATATTCTCATCTCATAGAAGTTTTAATCTTAAACTGCTTCAATTCAACATTTATTCGCTTAAAATTCCATATTTTCTTAGCTTATCATATATTTCTATTAAATCTCCTTTTTCCTCTTCCCCCCTTCTTTATGTCTCTTTAACAATCTCTGTTTAATCATTAAATTTATATTTTAACATCATAAATTCTTTATTCACTGTCACTGCTAAAAACAGCTCTAGTTTTTTCTAAATCATTATTTTCTCTCTAGTCTTATAGTTATTCTCATGTTGCTTGCTTGAAGATCATTTGTGTGTTTCTCTTGTTTTCAGTTGTTCTCTGCTTCGTTCTTTGAAGTTGTAGCTCTTATTCTTGTGAAGGTCAAACAGCTTGTTGATAGAAAGCTCCTTTGAAATTCTCACCATTCTTATCTCAGTCATAAAAGGTTTACAACAAAGACCAAGTCCTTATAATTCTTCTTCCGCCTATAGATGTCGCTTTGTAGTTCACAAATCCAATCCACAATTAGCAAAAGTTTCCATTTTTTTCCTTTACTTAGAGCCGCACCATGTTTTGTTTCAGCTTAATTTTCCCTTTTTCCAGTTTGTCCCATTTAAAATCCATGATTTCAATTTGATAATTTGCTTAATTCAAATCCATAAAGGGTAGAGGAAATCCGAGATATTCCATCCAAGTCCAATTTTAAGTCCTCAGTTCCCCCCCCCCCTTTTCCCTGTTTCTGTTCATTAATCAATTGTTAAAAACTTCCAGATTATCCAGATTCCAGTTTTCATTGTTGATTCTATTTTTTTCTTTTTGTTTAAAGGGTCTAGACTTCAATTTCAAAGCCAAATTTTTGTCAGGTCTTTGGGTGCTGTTTCCATTTCTTTTAGTTACTTATGTTAACAATCCTTGTCAGTTTAGCCGCCATTCCAAGGTTTTGTAAATTTGTTGCAAAAATCAATTTTAGAATGCCTCCCCGTGAGTTGATGTTCATTCACCCGGCTTCAATATTTGTCCAATTCAGCGCTTAAACCTCCTGCACGATCTTATGTGGCCGTCCTGACTTTGGCAGCTTGTAATGGTTGCGGTCCTCATCGCTGGGTCGAAGGATAAAAGGCCAGTGCTGCAGGGAATTTGCAACTTCCCTGTTTGCTCCGGCGGCTCCTTCTTTCTTAGCTGTCCCTGCGAGACAGCTATGGTCCATTATGCACCCCCATAACGATGGGATTTTCGGCGCTACCCCCGGAGCTCCGGGGGTTCGTGTCCATCTCGTCGCGATGCTTAAGAAACCAGAAAGAGGTTTCTTAAGCAGTTTAATTTTTGTCCTGGCATCAAGGAGCTAAAAGGTGAGGTACAGAAGAACCTTATAACTTAGCCTACATTATCTTTTTTTTTCTTTGTTGTTTGGTTGTTGGTTGCTCAACTAAATGAAAATAAGGGTAATGGACTCTTTCCTCATATCCTACAAAAATGTCTTTTGTTATGTATAAGAAGAGAATTCACCACTCTATTCTGATTATTTTCTCTCTTTTTTGGGGTGGGAAAACATTAATATGCTGACACTGGAAAATGGACGAAAACAAAAACTCAAGCTTAGAGTGAATAGTATTGTTTTTATTCATTTTTGTGCTGTTTTGAAGCAACCTGATAAATATTTCACATTGTCTTCAATAATATACCCAGATACAAATGTTTTCAACATTGTGATGTCCATAGGCTGGGCATCTGGAGGTTATAGAGCACTATTTTGACAATTTACATACATCATTAAATGTATATATGTAGAACTTAGAATTTGATAGGGCCAAATGATTTTTTTGAAACCCAGTAACTGGAAGGTGGCTTCTATTCCAGATTTGGTTCTACACAAATGACATTTTCAAAGGAGCTGGCCTAAATCCTGAAATGATACCATATGTTACCTTAAGCACAGGAGCTGTGGAGATCTTGGCTGCTCTTTTCTCAGTAAGTGTGTAGCGTATTGGAAAACCTATAGAAATGTATAAGGCATATATAATTTAGAATGAAATCTTTTTCAGTTTCCATCTTAGTTTTGAACTGGCAATAAGGAAATAAAAGGACTGAATCATATAAAAATCTTCACTAGAAACCAGGAGCTGTGAGTTCTGATCCTGCTTTAGGCTTAAAAGCTGCCTGGGTGACTTTGTACTAGTCACATTCTCTCAGCCCAAATCACCACACAGGATTGTCATTGTGAGGAAAAACAGGAGGAGGAAGGAGTATTATGTATGTTTGCTGCCTTGAGTTACTTGTAAAGTAATAAAGGCAGGATAAAAATCAATCAATCAATCAAACAAAATAAATAAATAAATAAATAAATAAATAAATAAATAAATAAATAAATAAAATGTGCACAACACTTTAGAGTGAATAACACACATAGTTCACCATCTCAATGATTTTATTTGTTTTGAAAATCTGAGGGAGAAATAGTTAATCAGGTAAGCATCTGAGATTGTATCTAATGTTTTGTTACAAACTTAGATGTTCTTTCTTTTGAATAGATCAATATTTATTTAATTTTTTGGAATCATGAGTGGCATGAAGAAATATACTCCATAACATATTAATGAAAAAAATAGATGAAAGTTACTAATGACAACTAATTTATTTTTAAAATAAAGAGAGCTAATGTTAAGTGTGTAAGAACTCCTGGATTTAATTGAAATGTACATTTTAATCTCTTGTTGAAATAATTGGAATGGCTCTGAAGAATATTGGAACTTCCAAGAAAACATGCTTAGGATTACACTTGAATTTTGGGTTAGATAAAACTGTTACCTATACCAAGGATCCCCAACTCCTGGTTTGCAGACCAATACTGGTCTGCAACCCATTGGGAACTGGGCCACTGAAGCGGCAGGGGATCAAGTGAAAGTCCATCTGCACAGGTGGCTGGCACACTTGCAAAACCATCCCCTCTCCCCCTCCACTATCACTGCTGGTCAGCAGAGCCAGAAAGATATGGGAACGTTGACCTATACCATATGAAGATTTCTTGTTCACCTCTACCATTCAAGGCTATTTTCCTTAAAGACAATTTTTTTTGTTACAGAGGAAAACACTGAAAAAGCCATATTTTGTAAACAACTGGCTGAAGCCCTTGTTTTAAAGATATTAGGAGAAAGAAACATGCATAATACTTTGTATGAAACTGCCATTTGTAGAATATCAAGAATGCCACTTCTTTACATGTAGAGAGGTTGCCACTGAAAACTCAAGGACTTACCATTCTGACTGTTGAACACCATTAGATTTTGTAATCTACTTACAAAATATACTTACGGTATATGTTGCTACTAATACATTGTTATTCTAATTGTGATTTTAATAATGTATTTATATACATTTAACAATGTAGCTGGAGATGGAATGTGATGTCCTGAGTATATAGGAGCAAAAAGAAATTTTAAAAGGTCATCTATTTTTTGAGTATAGAAGTACAGTAATTGATATTGGTTCAGGTTTGCTGTTGGTTGCAAACTTGCTGGTTTTAAGCACTGCAAGCATGTGAAAGTAGCCAAGATTTAATTAGAATTTTGATCTGATTTAGTACATTTACATCTGAGCTTTGCTGGGTTGAATTCAAATAATTAGATCAGTTTTATTCACAAATTTGATTCATTTTGATGAAGCATGAAAGTGTAAAAGCACATTAATTTACTGAATAATGTACCTACTGGTAGTTAGATTTGCTGCATCATGTTGATTAAGTTAATGATAACTGTAACAGAGTTGGAAGGGACTTTGGAGGTCATCTAGTCCAATCCCCTGCTCATGCAGGAGACCTGTACTAGGGATTTGAACCACCAAACTGCTGACCTGTCTGTCAGTGTCTTAGCCACTGAGCCACCTAGTTATTCAGACTTGATTCAAACAGATACAATAAAATTGATTCTAAATCAAAGCTTTGCACAATCTTATTAGCCATTAATCCCTATGGTGTTCCACCCACTCTGCAGTATTCAGTTAGTGATATGTTCTGTATTACAAAATAATAGAGGTTGGAATATGAAAGTGAATACAAAGCCTTTGGAACTCTTATACATTGAATTAGAAATTTTGTACCAAGTGCATAATAAACCTACTAGCTTTAGGAGTCAGAATAAAAGGACAGAATAGGACATTGAGGTAAGAACATAAAGTATCCTATAAAGTTAGAAGACCAAAATTCAAAGCAGTCTGTTTATACATTGATTTAAGAGCAGTTAAGCAGTTATGGAAATTACTCTTGATTGGCCTTGTAAAAAGCTTAGTACTGTGAATTGAATGAGTTGCCTAAGGTTGATTCTGTTCTACTAGGGTCTTGGATGAATCCATCCACA
Source organism: Ahaetulla prasina (assembly GCF_028640845.1). Classification (NCBI taxonomy): domain Eukaryota; kingdom Metazoa; phylum Chordata; class Lepidosauria; order Squamata; family Colubridae; genus Ahaetulla; species Ahaetulla prasina. The sequence goes on from NC_080546.1 coordinate 66,973,059, forward strand.
ATTCTGTAATATAATTAACCATTTATTTTTTTCAGGGTTTAGTGATTGAAAGAGTTGGACGCAGACCTCTTTTGATTGGGGGATTTGGTTTGATGGTTTTCTTCTTCGTCATACTTACTATGTGTATGAGTTTACAGGTCTGTAAATGTTAATTGATCTATTTTCTTTTAAATATATGAAATCATCAGGTTTAAACATTATTTTTAATCATTCTTATATGCAACAAATATTAGATCTTTTCTGTACAACCTTGAATTAGAATAATGGACAAATACTAATTTTCTTTTATGAACTGTATTTAAGAAGCAAGTTCAAACTTTATATTAAAAATATTACTGTAGTTTACAGGATTTGTAATGTAACAATCTATTTGCATTAAAAATTTTTGCAATAATACCTTCCCAGTTTTATTTCTAGCAAACTGAAAAACATGGAAATGTTTCAGAACCATTATGACAAACCATGGTTTTAAATTATGTCTTCACCAGTCCTAATTTCCAGTTTTAAATAAAATCTCCTTTTCAAAGATTAAAGCATACTACTCAGGATCACAGCTATGGAGGTTGTGAAAATTGCTTTGAAACATATATGTTTGTTCCACTTTTCCAAAGATCTGGGACTGCTCTGCATAACTGTCTGCCCAAGAGCCCTTTGCCCTGATCTTACAGATCTTGACAAATGTGAGGTGCTGTCTTTCTAGCTTTTGAATATTGATTTTTTGTCATATTCTTATGATACTTGAATGTCAGAGCACTTCCATCAGTCTTGAATAACAAGGGGAACTAGAATTAAAACTTTGGGTTCAGCCGAATCCATTTCTGATGGAAATGCCAAGCAATCCAACAGTCTTAGTTCTGGGTAATCAGACACTATGATTAGATATGACCTTGGCTGATTTTGACAAGAGGAGACAACAACTTGGATGGCACTGAACTAGAAAGCTCCCATACACAGAGATGGCATGCCAAGAATAGGAGACTTAGGGGATTTTTAATTAACAGTTTTAACCGATTTTTTAAGGGGAGTTTTAATGAGAATTTTACGGGGAGGGTGGAAATTGACAGGCTTGGGTTGGGGGGGGAGGGAGGGCGGGTGTTGGGGGAAACCCGTCGGGGAAGGTATGTCCAGTCCCAGCGCACGCTCACGACACTATTTCAGTTGGTCCGAAGACAGGGGGGAGGGGTTTGTACAGAGCAGAGAGTGTTATTCCATCTGTACGGTAAGTGGGAGGGGCAGATATGGTGGAGGAAGGGGGCCGTATCGTCCTTTGGGAGCACGTGTTCGATGTTTAAAAGCGATCACGTGCTCCGGCCCCCCAGTCCTCACTCGTTCCCCGGATGGTCAAGACCCTCAGAGCTTGGGTCTTCGGCTGATGTCTGCAATGCCCGGTCCGTGGTCAACAAGGCTCCCCTGATTTGTGACCTTATTCAGAGGGAGTCCGTGGACTTTATGGGCATTACGGAGACCTGGTTGGGCACAGAAGGGGGTGTACCCCTGGTTGAACTGTGCCCTCCAGGTTTCCGTGCATTCCATCAGCCGAGGACCCAAGGTAGGGGTGGGGGGGTGGCGGTTGTGATCAAAGAAAGTCTGGAGCCGAGGGAGTCCACTGTTCCTCAGATAGCTGGCTGTGAATCCCTCCTTGTGAAGTGGGGCCATCGGAATCAGATGGGGCTGTTGATCACGTACCTGGCTCCTTGCTGCGTGACTACAGCCCTACCTGAGCTACTAGAGGTGCTTGCTGGCGTGGCGGTTGAGATTCCCAGACTTCTAGTCTTGGGGGATTTCAACTTGCCATCGGCCGGCTTGTCATCAACGGTGGTTCAGGAGTTCCAAGCCTCCATGACAGCCTTGGACCTGATTCAAGTAACTGATGGCCCTACACACATTGGGGGAGGCGCGCTAGACTTGATTTTTGTCTCTGGTCAGTGGGTTAATGATCTGGATTTAGGAGATGTAGTGAAAGAACCGTGTCATGGTCAGATCATTTTCTTCTTCGCCTAGACTTTCGGACCGCCGCTCACCACCACAGGGAGACGGAGCCAACACGTTGGTTCTGTCCCAGGTGCCTGATGGACCCGGAGAGGTTCCTGACGGAGCTTGGGCCGTTCCCTGAGGATCTTACCCACGGCACGACTGAAGAACTGGTTGCGGCTTGGGAACAGGCCGCGGCTGGGGCTTTGGACCGTGTCGTGCCTTTGCGGTCTCTGACCCGGTGTAGATCTCAATTGGCTCCCTGGTTGTCCGAGGAGTTAAGAGAGATGAAATGCCGGAGAAGACGCCTAGAGAGTATCTGGAGGTCCAGCCGTTCCGAGGCTGATTGGACACTAGTGAGGTCTTTTACTAAGACCTACCTAGTGGCAATGAGGGAGGCGAAACGTTCCTACGTTTCCACCCTCATTGCATCGGCAGATAACCGCCCGGCCGCCCTGTTTCGGGTGACCCGTTCCCTCCTTCATCAGGAGGGACGGGATGACCCCCTACAGGGACGGGCTGAGGAGTTTAATGGTTATCTATACGATAAAATTGTTCAGCTTCGGGATAGCTTGGACCAAGATTGCGATGATCCAACCGAGATGGCGGAGACACGTCTTGTTGAGGTTATTTGGGATGAGTTTGATTCTGTGGCTCTCGAGGACGTGGACAGGTTGCTGGGGAGGTTGCATGCAACTACATGTTTACTGGAACCGTGCCCTTCCTGGCTAGTGCTGGCTGCTCAGGAAGTGACACGAGGCTGGCTCCAGGGGATTATAAATGCTTCTTTGGTTGAAGGGGTTTTCCCCGCCGCCTTGAAAGAGGCAGTGGTGAGACCTCTCCTGAAGAAGCCTTCCCTGGACCCAGCTATTTTGGGAAACTACCGTCCAGTCTCCAACCTTCGCTTTGTGGCGAAGGTTGTAGAGAGTGTGGTTGCGTGGCAGCTCCCCCGGCACCTGGAGGAAGCTGTCTATCTAGACCCATTCCAGTCCGGCTTCCGACCCGGTTACAGCACGGAGACGGCTTTGGTCGCGTTGGTGGATGACCTCTGGAGGGCCAGGGACAGGGGTTGTTCCTCTGCCTTGGTCCTATTAGATCTCTCAGCGGCTTTTGATACCATCGACCATGGTATCCTGCTGTGCCAGTTGGAGGGATTGGGAGTGGGAGGCACCGTTTATCGGTGGTTCTCCTCCTATCTCTCCGACCGGTCGCAGACGGTATTGACAGGGGGGCAGAGGTCGTCCGCGAGGCACCTCACTTGTGGGGTACCTCAGGGGTCGATTCTCTCGCCTACCCTGTTCAACATCTATATGAAGCCGCTGGGTGAGGTCATCAGTGGTTTCGGGGTGAGTTATCATCTGTACGCTGATGATACTCAGCTGTACTTTTCCATCCCGGACCACCCCAACAAAGCGGTCGAAGTGCTGTCCCGGTGCCTGGAAGCTGTACGGGTCTGGATGGGGAGAAACAGACTCAAGCTCAATCCCTCCAAGACGGAGTGGCTGTGGATGCCGGCACCCCGGTACAGTCAGCTGCATCCGCAGCTGACTGTTGGGGTGAGTTAGTGGCCCCAAAGTAGGTGGTTCGTAACTTGGGCGTCCTCCTGGATGGACGACTGTCCTTTGATGAACATCTGGCGGCTGTCTCCAGGAGGGCCTTTTACCAAGTCTGCTTGGTCCGCCAGTTGCGTCCCTTCCTTGACCGGGATGCCTTATGCACAGTCACTCACGCTCTGGTTACGTCTCGGTTGGATTACTGCAATGCTCTCTACATGGGACTGCCCTTGAGGTTCACCCGGAGGCTGCAGTTAGTCCAGAATGCGGCTGCGCGAGTAGTAATGGGAGCCGCTCGTGGCTCCCACGTAACACCACTGTTCCGTAGTCTGCACTGGCTTCCTGTGGTCTTTCGGGTGCGCTTCAAGATTTTGGTAACTATCTTTAAAGCGCTCCATGGCTTAGGACCCAGGTACTTACGAGACCGCCTGCTGTTACCCTATGCCTCTCACCGACCCGTACGCTCTCATAGAGAGGGTCTCCTCAGGGTGCCGTCCGCCAAACAGTGTCAGCTGGCGGCCCCCAGGGGTAGGGCCTTCTCTGTGGGAGCATCGACGCTCTGGAATGAACTCCCCCCTTGCCTACATCAAGTGCCTGATCTTCGGACCTTCCGTTGTGAGCTAAAAACATACTTATTTACTCAAGCGGGACTGGCATAATAGTTTGATTTTAAATTGGGGTTTTATTAATATTTTATTAATATTCTTAAATATTTTAAATTTTAATTTTAATTATTAGCCGTTTTTGTAATTTTGCTATGTTTTAATTTGTTTTAATTGTACATATCTTGTATTTTATTTCTGGCTGTACACTGCCCTGAGTCCTTCGGGAGAAGGGCGGTATAAAAAATTAATAAATAATAATAATAATAATAATAAATAATAAAAGGGCCTGCCCTCTCCCTTTTTGGATGTCTTCCACTGATTAGTCTCAGCCTGTAGAAAATGTTTCTGTTATTCCTTTAATCTGAGTAATAAAGCTGGAATTTATTTGCTACCCATGACATATTAATAACTATAGTTTATTATTCTAAGCATGTATTAGATGGCGTACAGATTTCCAAAGATAGGATATCAGCAAAGTGGTCTTTGTAACACTCTGCAAATGTTCTTGCTTTCTACAAGCAGTCTGAGGATCTCTTTGTATTTGATTTGCTTTTTTTTTTTTTTTAAATGCCCAATAACTATTTTGGATGGTTTAAAATCAAACATAATAAAAAGATACAATTTGAATAAAACACAAACAATAAAACATAAAATAAAAACACCATATACATTACTGTAGGTTTCCAAAAAATAATTCATTTTTAATGTTATCATGTATTTTTCAGGATCAAGCAGTCTGGCTTCGATATTTCAGTATAGTCTGCATTCTTGCAATCATTGCCTCATTTTGCATCGGACCAGGTAATGACCATCTTTTCAAAGATGCTCTGACAGAAAGAGTTGTGATAGTTTTTCTAATATAATTAAGCTGCTCATAATATGGCCTGTAATGTTGGATTAGGGTGGGGTAAAAGAGGAAATACAATATCTCTGTAATAGTATAAAGTATTACGTTCTTCAGGTGATAATAGATATATTGGGGCCATTGAGAAAGACATACTTACTAGATTACATGTATCTAAGAATAATAATATACTGTATAACATTATTATATGCAAATGCAATATTTTATTGATTAGACTATTATATACTTTTGAGAGTGTCAGCTTGTAATGATCACATAGATCTTCTCTAGGATGATTGGTCACCCACTTGGCCCTTCAGATCTTGAAATGGTGTACCCATTGCCCTTATAATTATTATATTATAAATATTATATAATATAAATATTATATGATTATAAATCTAAATATATAAATTAAAATCTATTACATTATTTACAGAATGCAGAATAACAGTTGGAAGGGATCTTTGAGGTCTTCTAGTCCAACCCTCCACTTAAGCAGGAGATCTTATACCATTCCAGACAAATGCTGTTTGATTATCCTCACCGTCAAGAAATTTCTCCTTAATTTTAGGTTGGATCTCTCTTTGCTAAGTTTCCATCTGTTACTTCTTGTCTTGCTTTCAGTTGCTTTGGAGAATAAATTGTCCCCCTCTTCTTTGTGACAAGCTCTCAATGATTGGAAGATTGCTGTCATGGCACCCCTAGTTTTTGTTAGACAAGACATACCCAGTTGCTGTAAGTGCCTTGATCATCTTTTTTGCTGTTCTCTGCACTCTTTCTAGAGTTACAATGTCTTTTTTGTATCATGGTGACCAGAACTGGATACAGTATTCCAAGTGTGACAGTATATAGCAGTACTAATATATAATGTGATCTTGATTCTATTCTTCTGCTGATGCAGCCCAGGACTGAATTGGCATTTTTAGCAGCTGCACATGGCTGACTCATATTTAAGTGACTGTCCATTAGGACTCCTGGATCCCTCTCACAGTTACTGCTGTTGAGCCAGGTACTACTTATTCTATACCTGAACATTTGGTTTTTCTTGCCTAAGTGTAAAACCTTACTCTTCTTGCCACTGAATTGCATTTTGTTACATAGGGCCCAGTATTCAAGCCTGTCAAGATCTTTCTGGATCTTGTGCCTATCTTTAAAGTATAAGCTATTCCTCCTAACTTGGTATCATCTTTTAATTTGATGATTCTCACTTTATCCCATCTAAATTGTTTATGAAGATGTTGATGGGTACTGCGCTTAAGACAGAACCTTGGGCATGCTTCCTACTGCATACTTCCCTCCATGTAAATGTAATTCAATTGAGGACCACAAGTTGAGTGCAGTTTGTCAATCAGTTACGAATCCATCTGGTGGTGATACCATCCCACATTTTTCTGTCTTACCAAGAAATAGGTTGTGGTCTATTTTTTCAAATGCCTTATTGAAGTCCAAGTATATTGTGTCCACATCTTTTCACTTGTTCATTAATTTAATGGCTTAAATTATTAAGAATGCAAATTACAAAGAATGCAAAGATATATTTGATATGTTCTGATTTTGACAGGCCCATGGTTTGTCTTCATGGCTTCTAGCTTTGCTTGCTTCTAGGTGTTTGCAGTTCTGTTACTTAATTATTTTTTCCAGGATCTTCCTAGGTATTGATGATAGGACTCTAGTTTCCTGGATCCATTTCCCCCTTTTTTTGAAATGGGAACCACATCAGTTCTTTTCCCTATTGCCCATCATTTCTTTGCTATGTTGTGGACCAATCATTTCCTTTTTCTTGTTTTTTATATGTTGAAAAAAACTTTTTTAAAAATTATTTTTGACATTAATTGTAAGTCTTAGTTCATTCTGACCCTTAGTTTCCTGAATTCATCTTTGCAGATTTGGGCTATATGTTGGTATTCTGCCTTAATTATGTATCCCTCTTCCCATTTTTTTCCAAGGAATTTTTCAGTTTATCAGGGAGTTTTTTATGCAACTGTGTGATTTTCTTTTTCCATGGTATTGTGCTGAACTGGGATTTTATAATCATATTTCTCAGAGTTTTCCAAGTTTCTTGAATTTTTTTCTGTAGTATTTGCAAAACAACGGCAAGGAGTGAGGCTATGGTGACCTCTAAGCTGACAGCTCTTTTATATTGGAGCTGTCAGTGGCTCAGCCAATCGCAGTTCCTTAATTCTCACGCTGGCAATAGCATCGGCAGTTAACCAATCGACTGCTGGTTACTGGTCACGTGTTCTCCAGCCGAATACAACATTTTCCCCTTTAAGATTTTCATCCATGGAATCCTTCCCAAGCTCTAAATTTGTTGAAATCATCTCTTTTAAAGTCTAAGACACTAGTTAGATTTTATTCTATTTTTTGTGTCTGCATTATATTGAATTCCAAAATGACTTGGTCATGCTCCTCTAAAGTTCCTGCAACTTCAACCCATTCTATCATTTCTTGTCTGTTAATAAGAATTAAGTCCAGTATAGCTGACCCTCTAGTTTACTGTTGTCAAACTCGATCATGTCACATGATGTATCATGATGCACCGCAATAATTTTTGCCTTTTTGGCACTGGGGTAGGCGTGTGATGCACCGGCTCATGGTCCACCGGTTTGATACGCCTGCTCTAGTTCCTTCCTCTACCTTTTGGATGACAAAGTTGTCAACTAAGCTTGTCAGGAACCTGTTTGATCTTGCACTCATTGCAGCGTTTGTCTCCCAGTTGATGTGAGGGCAGTTAAAGTCCCACATTACTACTGTGGTGTGTTTCCTGCACACATTAATTAACTAGGGCTGGGAAGTGGCTCACCAGGCTAATGCAGCCTGTTATTAACACACAGCTGCCTGCAATTACAATTACTGCAGGCTCGAGTCCCACCAGGCCCAAGGTTGACTCAGCCTTCCATCCTTTATAAGGTAGGTAAAATGAGGACCCAGATTGTTGGGGGGGCAATAAGTTGACTTTGTATGTAAATATTCAAATAGAATGAGACTATTGCCTTACACAATGTAAGCCACCCTGAGTCTTCGGAGAAGAGCGGGATATAAATTCAAAAAACAACAACAACAACTGATTAGCAAAAGGTTAATCTATTTCCTCTACTTAGCTGGGGCCTGTAGCATACACCTATGCCAATGTCATTCCTTTTTCCTTTTATTTTAATCCATATGCATTCGAGGAGGCTTTCATCCTTGGTTTTATACATTTCTATAGTGATTTTTTAAATGTATAATGCAACTCCACTTCCTCTTTTGTTAGGTCTGTTTCTTTTGAACAGTTTATATCCTTCCAGCAGTATATTCCAATCATGAATTTCATCCACCAAGTTTTGCTAATGGAAACTATATCATAACCTGTCATCATGTACTAGTATACTTGTACTACTGCTATACAAGTAGTCCTCAACTTATATTCATTATTGATCATTCAAAGTTATAACAACACTAAAAAAAGTGACTTATGACCATTTTCCATACTTACAACAACCTGTATTTCAGGGGTGAAATGCTACCAGTTCAGACCAGATCGCCCGATCCAGTAGCAATGGTGGCAGGCAGTTTGGAAAACCAGTAGCAAAAATCCCTTCCCCCCCCATGCCCAGCTGACCCGTGCGATCATCAGAGGTTTTGTTTATTTTTTACTTTTAAAAACATTTTTTCTATGGCCAAAAAAATGCTTTTAAAAGTAAAAAAAAACCCTCTGATGATCACGCAGCTCAGCATCAGAAGCTTTTAAAAGCATTTTTTTACAACATCTTCAGCTGGCGAAGTGATCCCAGCTGAGTTGCTTGATCATCAGAGGCTTTTAAAAGCATTTTTTTACATTTTTTAAAAGAAAAAAGAAAAAAAATTGGCCACGCCCACCCAGTCACAGTCCCATCACCACCAAGCCATGCCCACAGAACTGGTAATAACAAATTTTACATTTCACCCCTGCTGTATTTGGTGTTATTTCTCTCCTTTTACAAGCAGAGGCTTAAATTTTATAATTCTGAATTCCCTCACCTTTGCAGTTGCATGAAATCAATGACACTGTTGAATAATCTAAGTTAGTTAATTATTAGAAGGATAAAAGTAATTTCAATCTGCATGCCTGTTGAATTTGCAATTGTTGGAAGACAAATGAAGGTTATAGTTTGATTTGTTTTCTTTGGCTCAAATAACAGGTAAAACTGTATAGTGTAGAGAAGAATGTAAAAGAAAATTCATCCTGGGAGCAAGGCAACAGCAACTTTAGACAAAATGAACGACAAAGAATTTTCAGAGAATTAAAACAGTGATGTTTATATGGTCCTAATAATTTGTAGATGAGTACATACACAAAAAACCCAGAAGATAAAACATCTTCAAATTAGGGATTTTAAGAGAATTAGTCAGTTTGTCCTATATAAAAGTGACTCCTTCCTTGAGGCAAAAAGTTGTGTATTTAGAGCACATGAACAGAAGATAGACTAAAAAAAAAATCATTAAATTTGTCAAATTGAGGGACATAAAAGGAGAAGACAATAGGTGAGATTAGTATGATATCATTGCATTATTAATATCAAGTTAGGAGGCCAAGTATTTGTACTCATAGCAGGATACCACATATCATTTACAAGGAATCAAACCTTTTAGTAAAGGTAAAATAAAATTAATTTCAATATATAATGATCAAGAGTAATGATTGCTATGTGTACAAATTATATATTTCATAACACTCATCTTTTCTAACAAAATATCAAAGATGTCTAATCAGATTTGATCTTATTTATAAGAGGATGAAAGGCTTCATGGCAGCACACTCCTGAGTATACTTTAGCAATATAGGTTCTTGACCTGAATAGACCTCACGCCTCTGTTTTTTCTTAATTAGGAATAGGTTTATGAAACACCTAATTTTTGTCTCTTTCTTGCAGGTGGAATTCCATTTATTCTCACCGCAGAGTTCTTTCCGCAGACTCAAAGGCCAGCAGCATTTATGATTGCTGGAATAACCAACTGGCTCTGCAATTTCATAGTTGGACTCCTTTTCCCTTTCATTCAGGTATGGGCTCCGAATTACAGAAGGTACGAGAACATTTTAAAAAGGGCAAAATATGATTTGCAGTGAAATCAATATGTAACCCTCTTGATCTATTTATAGTGTCTTTTTTCAGTGTTTTAAAACTTCTTATTTATTTTTTTATTTAAAAAAGAATAGCTTTAAGTCATTACATACAAACCATCATGGGTCGGGGACATAAAAATAAAAACATAGGACAATTTAAATAAAAATTAACAAAAGAATTAATTGAAAAATACACAAGAAAAGGCGAGGCTCTGAAAAGATATAGAGCTTATTGATCTGTTCCTTTTTATGAGGCAACTTAATGTAAAGAAGTGCCAGTTTGCATAAAACACACAACGGCTAAACTTCTTTAAAAAATCAAAAAATGAGAAACCACAAGCTCCCTTGGTAACATATACAAATCTTACTTTAGGAAGTTTTTCTTTACATTTAAATAAAGCTTAGGTAACTACAACATACCCCTTTTCCACCCTAATTTTTGTGACCATGGAAAATAGTTTCCTACATAATTTTGTATGCACTTAAATAGCAGTTTTAATATGACCAGAGCTAATGGTTAAGAATGTGTGGGGATAGTCCAAAATAGCTCAGGCTGGATGATTTTCTACAGGTTTTATTTTTTTTAAGCTAGAGAGATCAAAATGGGGTGCTCAGTTTCAAAGCATATTATGAAATGCTGGTAATAGAAGGCATATGTTTAGTCAAAGGAAGATGCTCTTAGACATTTATAGACCAAGATTGGTTAGATATTTGTGGTAGGGATCCTGATAATCCAGGTTTCATTTTGCTTTGTGTTTTCAGGAAGGATTGGAAACATACTGTTTCCTGGTTTTTGCTGCCATCTGTCTTGTTGGAGCCACTTTCCTTTTTTGTGTTTTACCCGAAACAAAAAAGAAAACACTTGCTGAAATCAACCAAGCATTTGCCAAGAAGAAAATGCCTCTGGAAATCCAGGAAATGGGTCATTTTGATCCTAAGGGAAAATCAAGTGAAGTACAAGAATCCAATTTTTGTCATTCATTGGGAAATGAAAAAAACAAAAGTGAAATGGCCTAAATTCAATTTTACATTTTTTTTTCATTTTAAAAAGCTATTTATCTTGTGGTTGGAGAGAAGTTGTGACTAGAGTTGATAAAGAGTCAAAAAATTAGGAACTGGATTATTTGAACAAGATCATTGATTCATTTAACTATGCAAATTCACATCTGAGCATTGAGGCATATTAAGCAGCTATCATTTCCAATGAACCTTCCTGGATTAATTGTAGGAGTGCAGTGACTTTTACCACTAGTTTGGGTTCATGGTTCAAGTATGATTCAGTTTCTCAAGCATATGTTTTGCAAATTCAAAAATCTATTTTTTATTTACAACTTTAATTAAAATTCAGATTTTGTTATAGTGAAGTTTGGATTTATGGAGGGTTTTAACCTTTTGAGGTTAATGCTAAAATAATTAGTCCCATATAGATAACTTCTTAGACTCATGGCAATTCTATCTATGAGGACATACTTAAATCTCAGATCTTCAGTATCTTTTTCTCTTGAAATATAATCAGGGCTTTAGGTTTTTGCAGACTATTTTTATTTTACATCTTTGAGTGGCAGTTACTTTGTAAATCTAGTGCTTACAGTATCCTTACCCCAAGTCAGCCCAATGATGAAAACATATCTTGCTTCATGGTTCATCTTTATCATTATAGATATAATTTTATTGTATCTATAATATTGTAAGGAAATAGATACATTGTAATACTAGAATTAGTAGAAACTTGCTAATTGTTTCTTGCAACATATATATGTATGAAATATGACGTCTTTGTATACCTGCATGCTGTAATACAATTTGTTTCCTGTGACACTGACATATTGTGCCCTTTGTAGTTAAAAAACAAACATGCCACATTGACTAACTTCCTGGACTGTTATTGAGGCCTCTTGTGAAAGTAACTGGCATTTGTCAAACTATATGTCCCACCATTTGATCAGAGCCTTATCTCTTCCCATCCTGCCTAAGAACGTATCTCATCTTTGATCTTTCAAGTTCCCTCCACTTCAGGGGGCCAAACAGCGAAGTGTGAACACAAAGAAGAAGGAAAGAGATAACGCTAAATGGTGCTTTTCAGGGGATATACAAACCAAATTCCAGGGATACACAAATCAAAGATGCCAGAATTGAAGGTTTATGACGTTCCTAAAGAATATAAAAGGGATTCGGATTCCCTCTCTTGTTTGTAGTTCTTCCCTGCATGTATCTTGTATGTGTTTGGAACAGCTAACCATTTAAGCTTGATCGAGATTAAATGCTATTTTACTCAAGCCTCTGTTTAAGTTTCTTGTTTGGCAGTTATGAGCTTAAACATATTGGACCTTACATTTTTGGCGCCCAAAACGTGGGGCTTGAAGGCAATGCTTTTCTTCGAGGTAGCTACATTTCGCCTCCCACAATACTGAACCCCATTGAAGTTCAGCAGGCCTTCAATATGGTGGGTAGGAAAAACTGGCATGGGCCACAGACAATGTCAAAGAGTGCTCCCAGTAAGTTTGAACTGGTGATGGTGGCCTGGACAAATGCCAGCAGATCCTGATTCCAGCCGGACCTGAACGCCACATTGAGGCTTGAACTGGGTATTGGGGAAGATTGTACTCTGCTAAGGTAAGTAGAGAATTTGGGGGGGGGAGGAAGAGGGGAGTGTTGCTTTGTGTGTGCGTGAATGAGAGGAGGGAAATTCCTACTAGGTTTGCCCTCCAAGTGAGTGCGGAGATCCAATCTGTGGTTCTGATTATTCGCGAGAAGATCAGCCAGAGCGGATCGCATTGACAGGCGGGTGACTGGTGGAATAAAAGTCTGCAGTACAGGACTTCCGTTTGGCAACGCAGGCTTCATGGACGTTCCTCTGGGATCGTCTGCCCTGGGTTTCGTCAAACCGTCCCTGACAGCGTAAATGGGCTGTCAAACGGTTGGAATTTTCTCCCCCGGGAGAAGGGGGAGGGAAGAGTGGTCAGGATTTGGGTAGAGCTCCCCGGGATCCCCTGGAATTTAACCAGGGGATTGAAGGGTGAGAGCTCCCCTTTAGCCTGACGAAGCTCCGTGCCCAGGGTGCTTCTGTTTACAGAGCAAAGACAGAGCAAAGCAGGAGGACTAGCAAGAATTTGCAAGTAATAAATCTTAACTTCAGCTCTTAAATAGCTTTCCTTTGAACTAACTTTCAACTTGAGTGGATCTAAAATGGCGTTTGCAATATACAAAGGAAAGCGAAACTATAAAGAAGAATAGCATAACAAGCTATTTTTTAAAATGGAATGAACAAGAACTGTTAATGATTTCTTTCTCCTTTTACCTTTTTCTTTATCACAATGTTTAAGAAGAAAAGCTTATTGAAATTTTTCTTTTTCTCTTTTTGGTAGATTTTACAGTTTATGAATGGCTCTTAAGCAAACAGAACTAACTATTAAAATCTTGCAAATTTCTTCATTTCAAATACGGAATTTTTTTTTTATTTTTTTTTAATAGAGAATTTGCAAGTAATAAATCTTAACTTCAACTCTTAAATAGCTTTCTTTTGAACTAACTTTCAACTTGAGTGGAGTTAAAATGGCGTTTGCTATACAAAGGAAAGCGAAGCTATAAAGAAGAAGAGCATAACAAGCTACTTTTTAAAATGGAATGAACAAGAATTGTTAATGATTTTTTTTCTCCTTTTACCTTTTTCTTTATCACAATGTTTAAGAAGAAAAGCTTATTGAAATTTTTCTTTTTCTCTTTTTGGTAGATTTTACAGTTTATGAATGGCTCTTAAGCAAACAGAACTAACTATTAAAATCTTGCAAATTTCTTCATTTCAAATACGGAATTTTTTTTTTTTTTTAATAGAGAATTTGCAAGTAATAAATCTTAACTTCAACTCTTAAATAGCTTTCTTTTGAACTAACTTTCAACTTGAGTGGAGTTAAAATGGCGTTTGCTATACAAAGGAAAGCGAAGCTATAAAGAAGAAGAGCATAACAAGCTACTTTTTAAAATGGAATGAACAAGAATTGTTAATGATTTTTTTTCTCCTTTTACCTTTTTCTTTATCACAATGTTTAAGAAGAAAAGTTTATTGAAACTTGTTTTTTTCCCCTTTTTGGCAGATTTTACAGTTTAGGAATGGTTTTTAAGCAAACAGAGCTAACTATTAAAATCTTGCAAACTTCTTCATTTTTAATATGGAATTTTTTTTTTATTCTTTACTTTTTTTTTTTAATAGGAACTTTTGGAGGCTTATCTTTTCTTAATAATTTTAAACAAGAGATTTTTACACTAATATATTAAGGATTGGAAAGTCTTTATTGTTAGATGTTAAGCTGATTGGTGAGCAGATGGTGGAAAATGTGTAAGGAAATGTGTAAGGAAATGTGTAAGATAGAAGACAAGGGGAAGGAGAATGCTTAAGATGTGATTTTGATGGTATTTTCTTTTTTTAATATAGATATCACTATTTGATATATGTGAGGTATAAAGGAATGGGAAGATGGAATATTGTTTAATTTTTGGACGACAGATAGAAAAATTTATGGATGTAATGTTGGTATTTGGTTAAATAGAATTTAATTGTTATAATTGATATATTTTGGATATAAGTTATAATTTTAATAATGTTATTTGATGTAAGGTAAATTGAAGAAATATTAATATTTGCAATGTTATTTGATTTATGTAAGTGATATTTTTGGAGATAGAAAATGTGTAAGGAAATGTGTAAGATAGAAGACAAGGGGAAGGAGAATGCTTAAGATGTGATTTTGATGGTATCTTTTTTTTTTTTATATATATATATAGGGTTTAATTTTTATAACTGACATATTTTGGGTATATCACTATTTGATATATGTGAGGTATAAAGGAATGGGAAGATGGAATATTGTTTAACCTTTGGAGGATAGAAAAATTTATGGAGGTAATGTTGGTATCTGGTTGAATAGAATTTAATTGTTATAATTGATATATTTTGGATATAAGTTATAATTTTAATAATTTTATCTGACAGATGTAAGGTAAATTGAAGAAATATTAATATTAGCAATGTTATTTGATTTATGTAAGTGATATTAAAGATATGAGAAGATAGAATATTGTTTACTTTTGGAGATTGGATAAAAATTTAAAAATTTAAGCTGGAAATATGAATTATATTTGGGACACTGTTTAAGGAAGAAAGGTATATTATAGAAGAATTTCTGATGAATACTGGAAGATGGAATATCGTTTTGGTCTTGATCGATGAAGATTGGATATATATTTGGTCTTAATTGATGAAGATATTTTATTGATGAACTGGAAATACTAACTTAATTGGAAGATTCTGAAGATTTTAGGAGTGGAATGGATTGATATATAATGGACTGGAAGAAGAATGTATTTTTTTGTTTTTTGGAAGGGGAGTTAAGGTCTTAGAGAGAGGAATGACTATGGATTTGACTTATGTTGTATTTTAATTTATGATTGTTAATTTTATACCCTGTACTTTGTTCTGGGAAGTCTCGGGGGGTGGGAGGGGAAAAAAAAAAGTCTGCAGTACAGGGGTGGGTTCTGACCGAAACTCTGAGCTTAAAAGGGGAGCCCAAGCAATCCTTTTGGAAAGGAGAGTTTTGTCAGTTCCATGCCTAGGGCCCAAGAAACTCCCCTCACTGGACAAAACGCCCTTACAAAGAAGGGGAGGGTTTTAACCAAGTCAAAAAACCCTGACAGATGAAGCCTGAGAAATTCTTGAGGGAAAAGAAGGGTCTTTGACCAGAACTCCGAGCTGTCCCAAGCCCGAGAAATTCTTTTTTGGTGGCCATACCCCGAGCTTGAGTCAGGTCAATTCCCTTTTAAAAGATAAACAAAAACAATGGGCAACCATACTGGTAGCCTGTTTGGAACGAGTAACCTCTTTGGAAGAGTAGAACTGTGTTCCCCTCTGGACTACGTGTTGTGTCATTGGGACACGTTAAGCCTTGTTGGAAGAATAGAACTGTATTCCCCGCTGGACTGTTTATTGAGTCATTGGGACACGTTAAGACTTATCGTAGCAATCAAAGTTGCTTTTAAAAAGGAAAAGCTGAAAACCCTCTGTAAATCCATCTGGCCAACCTACTACATTGGTCCTAATGTAGGAACCTGGCCTCCAGAAGGCAGTTGATTTAGATTTTATCAACAAATTTATTGATTTTTTGGCTACCATCAGGTGAACTGAAGAGGAACTCTATGTTGGTTTCTTTTTCAATCTCCTTTGTCAGCCAGAGATTCAAAGAGCGTGTGGGCTCACTCCAACATCCTCTTCTAAAATTTGCCCCTTGTCACTTTTGGAAAAGAAACAAACTAGCCAAAGTGACTGAAGAGGAAGAAGAGTTTCTCCCACCATATTACGCTGTTCCCCCTTCCCCTAATGCAAATGCTGTGCCTTTACTGGCTCAGGTGCCTCCTGCAGCATCCCAGCCTACTTCGCAGGAACAGGCGCTTCCAACAGCACCTCAACCCAGTTTGCAGGATCCGGTGCTCCCATAAACACAACAGCTGTCCCAGCCTGATTCACAGGATTCAGCACCCCAAGCAGCTCAATCTGTGTATCAGGATCCTTTCAACTGGAAAGTGGGATTTCCACCTTGCAGGGAATTCCCCCAAAGCTATGTAGAACTTGTTCAATGTGTGATGGCCACTCATGGACCTAATGTGCCTGACATTTTTACTCTCCTGTCAGCACTCCTGTCTACTGAGGAAAAACAAGTTCTTAAGGCCACCATGGCACACTATAAGGCTGCTAGAGAACGTGGCATTCAAACTAATCACGATACCCCAGCCTTATGGCCAGAACCCCTGGTTCCTTTTAGCCCCAGCTACGAGGTCGACCCCAATACAGATCAGGGTGCCCTCATCCTTCAGAGAGCCAGGGATTTTATCCTTCAAGGACTAAACCTGGGTGTCCTAAAAAAAAGTAAACCTCTACTGCGTTCATCGGATCCTTCAAAATCCCAAGGAATCCCCCACTGATTTTCTGAATCCCTTGAAGGATGGGTTCCGGAGGTTTACTGACCTAGATCCTGATAGTCCATCCTATGATGTTTTGCTGAAAATAACTTTCATAGGCCAAAGCACCCCCCACATAAGAAAGAAATTGCAAAACTGGAAACCCCGACTGCTAGGGCTTAGAAACCCTTGTTCAGACAGCCTTCACTGTTTATGCCCAGAGGAAGGAAGAGGAAGAAAAGAAAGGAGAATGCAAAAGCAAGCTGCTCTTTTAGCAGCTGCTTTCTTGAGTCCCCAAAGAAGAGGGAGGGGAACTTCAGTTAATCCCAGGAGTACCTCCATCCATAGAGACCAGTGTGCCCAGTGTCATCAATTTGGCCATTGGAGGAGAGAATGCCCCCTTGAACAACAACGTCCCAGCCCAGTTAAGGATGAGGACAACACAGGAGGTGGGGAGGCTTCAGGCCAGACTCCAGCTCCTTCACCCCTCATGTCAGCCCAGACCCCTGAATTTTATCCTGAAAATTATTTATGGGGTTCTGGAGGGCCAATTGCTTCCCCATACCCTCTGGTGGAGCTAAAAATGGGGGACAGATCTTACTCTTTTTTGAGTGACACAGGCTACTTTCAGTGACCACCACTCAAGCATTCCTTTTTAATATTGCCACAATGTGCCATCAACCTTTTTGGAAGGGATCTCCTAGGAAAGCTGGGAGGAGTTATACACTGCACTCAGCAGGGAGTCTCCCTTAAAATTTCCCCAGAAAGGGCTTATCTTTGTTTCCTGGAAAAGGGAACAATCCTTAACGGCCCTGACTCTAACAAGATAAACACCCAGAACACCTCAGGGCAGAGACACGTAGTAACAATCTAATGCTTAAAGAGATAGATCAATGGGTAAAAGTGAGAAGTTCATAGAAGAGATGGTTACTGTATGCTGTTATGTGTGGACCCAGGAGTAGAAATACTAGTGTTATAAAGATCTTGATAATTTACCATTTTCAAAATGGGAAGATTTAGATAATTTGACTTGACCCCTTGATCAATTTGGTGTGATTTCTGTAAAAATTCTTGGATATGTATCTATCATAATAGCATGTAGAATTGAATGGGATTGAATTGATTGTGATATGTATGGCCACCCTGCAAATTATTTCTGAGCTTGGAACTGTGGGAAACTAAGAGTAGATAGGGCCCACAATCACATTTATGATTTAAACTGCTCTCTGAGTTTTCCCACTTAAAAAGGGAGGATTTAAAGAGTCAATCTCCCCAGGTCTGCAAATGTTGTTTGATGGTATGTGTGTGTGTGTATACGTCTGTGTGTAATCATTTCCAGACCTGGATGAAGGATGAGACCCTCAAAAAATTAGAAAATAGAGCTCATTGGCTTGTGAAAAAACTCCAATATAATTGTAATGGTTGGTTTGCATGAAATGTGCATGTGTGTGCATGAGAAATTGTTTCTGCAAGCGGCCTGGCTGCAGTGTGTTGCAAGGAAAAGAAATAGAGAAACTCATTTTCTCTATTTCTCAAAGTGTGCTGATGGAAGAAGAGGTGTGAGATTTCTGTGTTGTCTTTTGGATTTTTTTTCTCTATCTTTGTCCTCACTGGCTTATCTTAAGTAACCTTCCACCCATCCTCTTGCTCTCTATTGAGCCAGGTTAGGGGGCGGGCAAAGGGGGAGGAAGTGCAGTTTTCCTGCTTATCTTAACCATTCTCCCTCCACATTTTCTCTCTGCTAAGCCTGTCTCAGAAGGGCGGGGCAAATGGATGAAATAGGCTCCTGCAGCCTTACCTTTCACTGTTTTAGTCTTTTTTCATCTGCATAAAAGCAATGCAGATATATTTTCTTTTCCACCCTGAATTCGATTTTGATTTTAATTTTTTATTATTTTTTTCTCCTTTTTCTGGAAAATTTTGAAGTTTAAACTGCCTAATTAAACCTATATAAAAGAAATGATTTTGAAAGATTTTGCTTAAAAGCAGATAGTTGACACTAAACTTTGACCCTGTGTGTGTGTGTGTGTGTGTGTGTGTGTAGGTCTTTGGTTATTCGGGTTTTCTCCCGCGTAAAATTAGAAGTGTCTTGGCGACGTTTCGACGAAGTCTCATTCATCATCTTCAGGCTTCAGCTTCGTGCTTCTAGGAGCAATGTGTGATCGCACAATATATATATATTTCAGAATATTAACTCAAAATACCTCATTTAGCTTGTTTTATTTTTGAAGCTGTTCTTACATCCTTCTTTTATGTCTTTATATATGGGTGCATTTTTTTTTAATCGATGTCAAGGCGTCCCACCCTATGGTATTTTATTTATTTTTTTGTATTGTTTTTTAGCAGCACAAGATGTGCCCTTTTTAAGGAACTATGTCAGAGATAAGTCAGAAAGTTGCAAGATGTAGAGAGAGATTTAGAAGGGTGATGGGATACTGCTGCTGTGAAGGGATTAATTTGTTTATAGATGGGAGTGGTAGAAGGTAAGAGAAGTTTTGGAAGAAAGGAGAAAGTTAAGTTGGTCTATAAATCAAGCTTTGAATTTGAAGCTTGAGGCACTAATTTAGCTGAACTGAATGTTTAATGTTAGGAGTTAGAAAAGTATGAGCAAGTAAGGCAAATGTTGATTTTGCTAAGATATGATGTGATTTGAAGTTTCTGATACTGTGGATTTGTAAAACTTGTTAGTAAATAAGTTCTATACATGAATAAAAGGGAGGGTGTTGGGTTTTTGTTGTTCGTTTGTCTCTTTCTCGTCTTCTATGCAACCATGTGGTATATTTGTTAAGATTTGTGCCTTCCCTAATTAATCGAGATTTGTGTGTAAACCTTCTCCCCAAGTTCTGTTATCCCCTCTTTGTCCTTGTTTTTGTGTGTGTATGACTTGCAATGTCTGATCAGGCATTGTTCAATGTCTGATCCTTAGGGATATGAATTTTAAATTGTTAGAAAAGGGTTAAAAGTGCTGAAAAGAAGGAAAATGACTTTGCCCAGTTTGGTCTGGCTACCTAGACAGGGTGAAGAACAGAGTTCAACTTTCTTTTTTCTCTATACTTTTGTTTAAATGATTTTACCTGTTCATCTCCTTCCTGAAACATGTGAATCCAGCTACCTTTTCTCATACGGGATATCCCCATATTGTACCAGTTTAACTGTTTAGTACCTGTTGCATTACTGATGTGTTGTTGTTTCTTTTCAAGTTCTGCCTGCAAGCTATCTATTCTCCCCCACTTGACCTCCCTCCCTAATCCTCCAACAATACCTTTCCTCACCCAGAAAGGGAGGAGGGGACCCCGTTCTCATGTCTTTTAGCCCTGCACAGATGACTCAAACCTGTGGAAGCAGAACACAAGGGTCCAGATGCTTCCTCCAGAGGAGACATTCCATCCATTTGAGCCAGTAATTGGGTTTGGATCCAACCTCCATTGAAAGTCATCACAGCAGCCAGAGTGGAGCAGAACCTCACAATCGTGACATGAAAGAAAAGACCCTGAAATGGACAAGTAATGACCAAAAGACTCTTTTCAATCCTCAGGAGACACCTGGAAAGACTGTGGGGGATGGTGAAAATTCATTGTAAAGTTTTCTTTCTTGTCTCATTTATATTGTTTCATGTATTCATGTAAGGATTGTATTTGAGAGTGACTGTCACAGCAAGTACTGAACACCTTAGATTTCTATCAGGTGGGGGACCAACTTGCCCCATGAAAGAAAGAACTGAATAAGTGCCAAGTGATTCCTGGAGACCAACTGAGAATGAACGTTTTCAAAAATGTGGTCATGATGATATGCATGAGTTTTGTTTGGGATTTTTCTCCTTGCAGGAGAAACAATTTTTGTCTTTCTGGCCTGATTGATGGCCTCTTTTATTCCAACTGAAGATCCTAAAAGCAGCTGTGCAACTTCGCACTCTACAGATTGTGTTGGTGTTGTGATTGTAACTGTATCACTGAATGCTGTTGTTATTATTGTTGTACTTGTGAACTGATACTGGAATAATACAACACTGTGATTGTTGAAATGTGCAAGGGATTGTTCCTATAGAAACCTGACGTGAACACAATAGTCCTAGGAGATAGTGAAAATCATAATCACCGAAGATATAAGATGTATTGATTTAATGAAATGGTTCAACATTTGAAATTTTCTTATGCATAGGACAAATGGGAGGAGCAGATAATGCAATGATAAGTGTGAAAAATCATACATTACCAGCAAGAGTATTAACCTGACGCAACCTAGTAATCCATTTTAAAATATAACTAGACTGAGTGGGTTATGGATGGATGTGGTAACTCTTAATTGGCATGCTCCAGATGGCTTATATTGGAAATTTTGCCTATGTGCAATTGCTTAGCTGCTGGTACGAAGCATGTGTTAGGAACTGTGCAACCAATTTTTCCTTTTTATATACTCCCCATACAACAAGGTGATTGACTGGGTGTACCTGTTTATGAGGAAGTAGGCCAGAGAAAGATTACTGGCCTGCAGATTTCAGGCATAAGGCTGACCATCGGGGAAGAAGCTGGAATGTATGCTTATAGGAATGCTCCCATTTATATGCTGAATAGAATTATAAGGTTATTCACCATGATAGAAAGCATTCCATCATTTTTAATAAAAAGGGTGGAATGTAAGGAAATAGATATACTGAAATACTAGAATTAGTAGAAACTTGCTAATTGTTTCTTGTCAAACTATATATCCCACCATTTGATCAGAGCCTTATCTCCCCATCCTGCTTAAGAACATATCTCATCTTTGATCTTTTGAGTTCCCTCCACTCCAGGGGCCAAATAGCCAAGTGTGAACACAAAGAAGATGATCAGGAAAGAGATAATGCTAAATGATGCTCATTAAGGGGCTCTACCCTGTTTCAGGGAATATACAAACCAAATCAAAAATGCCAGAATTGAAGGTTTATGATGTTCGTAAAGAATATAAAAGGGATTCGGATTCATTCTCTTGTTTGTAGTTCTTCCCTGCATGTATCTTGTATGTGTTTGGAACAGCTAACCATTTAAGCTTGATCGAGATTAAATGCTATTTTACTCAAGCCTCTGTTTAAGTTTCTTGTTTGGCAGTTATGAGCTTAAACATATTAATATTGGATCTTACAATACAATGTTGAACACAGGAATGATGTGTTACAAACTATGAAAGATGCAGGAATAGGTAAGCTGTATTGTGGTGAGGCAATTTTAACTGCCAGTTATGTCAGAGTTTGTTGCAAAAATCAAATCCAGAAAGCACACACAGGCAGACTGATACATCAGGAACTTCTTTATATACACAATAATACATGAAGTAAATTTACAATGCCAATATAGATTCTTCTTCAACATAGTAGCAGTTACAAGCAAAACACAAGCAGCATTACAACAGAGATGCAAGTTCAGACTTGTTTCATTTCAGAGGTGAGCACAGAGCTTAATACAAAGAGAGCTTCCTCTATACAGGGCTGTTAAGCTTCTGCATAGACTCAGTTGCCTAAGCCACACCCAGACATTTAGTTTAAGTTTCTGTTTCTAAACAACCTTCTTTGGCTGAGCCTGTTACCATGCCTATTCATTGGCTGACCTTATTACCATGTCTCCATTCGGTCCAGGCTAATCTATTCCAGTCTATGAATATTCATACTCTGACAAGTTATAAACTCCATATTACATGTTATAAAAAGACAACAATCTTTGGCACATTTAAGAATCTTTGGCAACGGTGCATAGGTGCACATTCCCAAAATGATTACGAGGAAAGGACAACCAAAGGCAAGGAAATTAAATCTATAGGTTATCAATCAAGATCAAAGGCATATAGATTTACGCAAAAATGTTATTATTTCACATTCTACAAATTTTTCTGAACATGAGAATTGGGAAAAGGTACATGAAATTTTTATGCCTGTTAGTCAGAGATCTCCAATAAAGTTAAATAGAAATCTGAGAGTAGCTCAGAGTCTGAGTATAGCTCAGAGGAATGTTTGGAGAGTGAGATTTCAGTGAAATAGGAACAATTTATTCCAAGGAGGTCCAAAAGAGCAAACAAATGAGTTTTTCCTGAAAGATTTACAGTTGATGAGGTAAAAGTGTGTAACACTCTTAAAGCCTCAAAATTACCAGGAAATTTACCTCTGGCAAAACAAAAGAAATGGAAAGAGGCAATGGATGAAGAGACATAAAGTTTTAACTCCAATGAGGTTACCAGAAGGAGAAAAAACTGTTAGATGCAGATAGATGTACAAAAAGAAACTTGATGAATGATAAAGTACAATATAAAGCAAGGTTAGTTGCCCAAGGCTTCACACAAAAGAAAAATGTTCTTTATGATGAAGTATTTGTGCCTACAGTGAAGACTGAAACCATAAGACTAACTTTAATCTTGGCAACATTGCAAAATTATAAGGTATACCATTTTGATATAAATTCTGCTTACCTAAATGCAGAATTAAAAGACAATATATATATATAGCACAAGCACCTGGTTATGAAAGTGATTAACCAGGAACAGTATATAAATTAAACAAAACACATAAAGCCTAAAACGATCAGCGAGAAATTGGAACAAATGTTTAGATACTATTTTGAAAACAATGGATTTCAGAAGCAGTAAATCCAGCCTCGCAGGAATGGCCCTCCAAGTTATCGAGGGCCTACCTCAACGAAGGGTTTTGGGACCCAGAGAGGTGGCATGCTGCTAAGAAGAATGTATGGGGTTTTTTAAATAGATTTTTAAATAAGGGTTTTTTAAAGGGGGGGAGGGATAAGACGGGTGTGGGGGAGAACCCGTCGGGGAGGGATCCAGCCCCGGTACCAGTTCGCGGCACTATTACATCTGGTCTGAAGGCAGGGGGGGAGGGGTTCGTTCCAGGACTAGAGGGTGGTTCAATCTGTACGGTAAGTGGGAGAGGCAGATATGGCGGAGGGGGGGGGCCATATCGAGTGTGGGGAGCACGTGCTCGATGTCTGAAAACGGTCACGTGCTCCGGCCCCTTAGTCCCTACCCGTTCCTCAGGCGGCCATGATCCTCAGAGCCTGGATTTTCGGTTGATGTTATGTAATGCCCGGTCCGTGGCAAATAAAGCCCCCTTGATTTGTGATCTTATTCAGGGGGAGTCCGCGGACCTTATGGGCATTACGGAGACCTGGTTGGGGCCAGAGGGGGGGGTTCCCCTCGTCGAACTGTGCCCCCCAGGTTCCCGAGCATCCCATCAGCCGAGGGCCCAGGGTAGGGGTGGAGGGGTGGCGGTTGTCATTAAGGAAGATCTAGAGCCGAGGGAGGCCACTGTTCCTCAGATTGCCGGCTGTGAATCCCTCTATGTGCGGTGGGGCCATAGGAATCAGTTGGGCTTGTTGATCACGTACCTGGCTCCTTGCTACGTGACCACAGCCCTGCCCGAGCTGCTGGAGTTATTTGCCACTGTGGCAGTTGAGACCCCCAGACTGATAGTCATGGGGGATTTCAACTTGCCATCAGCTGGCTTATCATCGACTGCAGCTCGGGAGTTCCAGGCTTCCATGACGGCCTTGGACCTGATTCGAGTAAATGATGGCCCTACGCACATGGGGGGAGGCACGCTGGATCTGATTTATATCTCTGGTCAGTGGCTAAATGATCTGATATTAGACGATTTAGTAACAGAACCAATGTCATGGACAGATCATTTTCTCCTTCGTCTGGACTCCCGAACCGCCACCCACCATCGCAGGGAGACGGAACCTACACGTTGGTTCCGCCCCAGGCGCCTGATGGACCCTGAGAGGTTCCTGACGGAGCTTGGGCCATTCCCTGAGGATCTGGCCCACGGCACGACTGAGGAACTAGTTGCGGCCTGGGAACAGGCCGCGGCTGGGGCCTGGACCGTGTCGTGCCTTTGCAGCCTCTGACCCGGCGCAGATCTCGCCTGGCCCCTTGGTTCTCCGAGGGGCTGAGAGAGATGAAACGCCGGAGAAGACGCCTAGAGAGCACTTGGAGGTCCAGTCATTCCGGTTGATCGACACTAGTTAGGTCCTATTCTAGGACCTACCTAGTGGCAATGAGGGAGGCGAGGCATTCCTACGCCCACCCTCATTGCGCCGGCAGATAACCGCCCGGCCGCCCTGTTTGGTGACCTGCCCTCCTTCATCAGGAGGTGCGGGATGACCCGTTACAGGACGTGCCGAGGAGTTTAGTGGTTATCTATATGACAAAATCGCTCAGCTCCGGGATGGTCTGGACCGAAATTGGGATGATCCAAGCGAGGGAGAGGAGGCACGTCTTGTTGAGTCTGTTTGGGATGAATTTGACCCTGTGGCTCCCGAGGACGTGGACAGGTTGTTGGGGAGGCTCCGCGCCACTACATGTTTATTGGATCCGTGTCCTTCCTGGCTGGTGCTGGCCACTCAGGAGGTGACACGAGGCTGGCTCCAGAGGATTATAAATGCTTCTTTGTTGGAAGGGGTTTTCCCTGCCGCCTTGAAAGAGGCGGTGGTGAGACCCTCCTCAAGAAGCCCTCTTGGACCCGGCTATTTTGGGAAATTATCGTTAGTCTCCAACCTTCGCTGTTGCGAAGGTTGTAGAGAGTGCTGTGGCGTCAGCTACCCCAATACCTGGAAGAATCCGTCTATCTAGACCCGTTCCAGTCCGCTTCCGACCCGGTTACAGCACGGAGACAGCTTTGGTCGCATTGGTGGATGATCTCTGGAGGGCCAGGGACAGGGGTTATTCCTCTGCCCTGGTCCTATTAGACCTCTCAGCGGCTTTTGATACCATCGACCATGGTATCTGCTGCGCCGGCTGGGGGATTGGGAGTGGAGGCACCGCTTATCGGTGGTTCTCCTCCTATCTCTCCGACCGGTCGCAGACGGTGTTGACAGGAGGGCAGAGGTCGACCGCGAGGGCCCTCACTTGTGGGGTGCCGCAGGGGTCGATTCTCTCGCCCCTTCTGTTCAACATCTACATGAAGCCGTTGGGTGAGATCATTAGTGGCTTTGGGGTGAAGTACCATCAGTACGCTGATGACACTCAGCTGTACTTCTCCACCCCAGGTCACCCCAATGAAGTTGTTGAAGTGCTGTCCCGGTGTTTGGAAGCCGTACGGGTCTGGATGGGGAGAAACAGGCTCAAGCTCAATCCCTCCAAGACGGAGTGGCTATGGATGCCGGCATCTCAATTCAGTCAGCTGCAGCTGCAGCTGACTGTTGGAGGCGAGTTATTGGCCCCAAAGGATAGGGTGCGCAACTTAGGGGTCCTCCTGGATGAGCGGCTGTCGTTTGAAGATCATCTGACGGCCGTCTCCAGGGGGCCTTCCACCAGGTTCGCCTGGTTCGCAGTTGCGCCTTCCTTGATCGGGATGCCTTGTGCACAGTCACTCACGCACTCGTTACCTCTCGCTTGGATTATTGTAATGCTCTCACATGGGGCTCCCTTGAGGTGCACTCAAGGCTTCAGCTAGTCCAGAATGCAGCTGCGCGGGTGATAGAGGGAGTGTCGCGTACCTCCCATGTAACACCTCTCCTGCGCAGACTGCACTGGCTTCCTGTGGCTGGGTGCACTTTAAGGTTTTGGTTATGACCTTTAAAGCGCTCCATGGCTTAGGGCCGGGTACTTACGGGACCGCCTACTGTTACCATATGCCTCCCACCGACCCGCACGCCTCACAGAGAGGGACTTCTCAGGGTGCCGTCCGCCAAGCAATGTCGGCTGGCGGCCCCAGGAAGGTCCTTCTCTGTGGGGCTCCACACTCTGGAACGAACTTCCCGGTTTACGCCAAATACCTGACCTTCGACCTTTCGCCGAACTGAAGACACATCTTTTATTCGCTGGCTTAATTTTATGGATTTTATAGTTATTATTAATTTTAAACGGGGTTTTAGTTTTTTATAGATTTTTAAATTTTTAGGCAAATTATAATAAGTTTTTTAATTTTATATTTTATATATAGTGTCTTGTTTGTTTTTATTTGCCTGTACACCGCCCTGAGTCCTGCGGGAGAAGGGCGGTATAAAAATTTAATAAATGAAATGAAAAAAATGAAAGTTGATCCATGCTTGTATATTCAAAATTGTGAAGGCAAAATATCTATATTAGCATTTGTGGGTGATATTTGTTACATAACGAAAGAACAACCATAAATTTATTCATTTGCAAAACAGCTTGAAAAGGATTTTTAGTTACGAGTCTAGGAGAAATAAAGAACCATTTATAAATAAGAGACTACAAGGAGGGTATATTTTATTTATTTATTTATTTATTTATTCAAATTTTTATACCGCCCTATCTCCCGAAGGACTCAGGGCGGTTCACAGCCAGATAAAAACATGCAAATAATACAGGTAAAAACAATTTAAAAACTTATTAATTAGGCCGAATTAAAAATATCACTAGAATAAAATAATATAAAACCCCATTAAAAACTAAATTAAAAACTAAAACCCTAGGCTAGCCCTGCGCAAATAAATAGATGTGTCTTAAGCTCGCGGCGGAAGGTTCAGAGGTCAGGAAGTTGACGAAGCCCTGGGGGAAGCTCGTTCCAGAGGGTGGGAGCCCCCACAGAGAAAGCCCTTCCTCTGGGTGTCGCCAGTCAGCACTGCCTGGCGGATGGCACCCTAAGGAGTCCCTTTCTGTGAGAGCGTATGGGTCGGTGGGAGGCGATCGATGGCAGTAGGCGGTCCCATAAATAACCCGGCCCTATGCCATGGAGTGCTTTAAAGATGGTAACCAAGACCTTGAAGCGCACCCAAAAGGCCACAGGTAGCCAGTGCCGTCTGCGCAGGAGTGGTGTAACATGGGAGCCATGAGGGGCTCCCTCTATCACCCGCACAGCTGGATTCTGAACCAACTGAAGCCTCCGGATGCCCTTCAAGGGGAGCCCCATGTAGAGAGCGTTGCAGTAATCCAAGCGAGATGTCACGAGCGCATGAGTGACCGTGCATAAGGCATCCCGGTCTAGGAAGGGGCGCAACTGGTGAACCAGGCGAACCTGGTAAAGCTCTCCTGGAGACGGCCGTCAAATGATCTTCGAAAGACAGCCATCCATCCAGGAGAAAGCCCAAGTTGCGCACCCTTTCCATCGGGGCCAATAACTCGCCCCAGCAGTCAGCCGCGGATGCGACTGACTGTACCGGGGTGCCGGCATCCACAGCCACTCCGTCTTGGAGGGATTGAGCTTGAGCCTGTTTCCCCCCATCCAGACCTGTACGGCTTCGAGACACCGGGGCAGCACTTCGACGGCTTCGTTGGGGTGGCCCGGGGTGGAAAAGTACAGCTGAGTGTCATCCGCGTACAGATGGTACCTCACCCCAAAGCCACTGATGATCTCACCCAGCGGCTTCATATAGATGTTGAACAGGAGGGGCGAGAGAATCGACCCCTGTGGCACCCCACAAGTGAGGTGCCTCGGGGCCGACCTCTGCCCCCCTGCCAACACTGTCTGCGACCGATCAGAGAGATAGGAGGCGAACCACCGATAAACGGTGCCTCCCACTCCCAATCCCTCCAATCGGTGCAGCAGGATACCATGGTCGATGGTATCAAAAGCCGCTGAGAGGTCTAATAGGACCAGGGCAGAGGAATAACCCCTATCCCTGGCCCTCCAGAGATCATCAACCAACGCGACCAAAGCCGTCTCCGTGCTGTATCCGGGCCGAAAGCCGGACTGGAATGGGTCTAGATAGACAGTTTCATCCAGGTACCTGGGAAGCTGACATGCCACCACACTCTCTACAACCTTCGCCACAAAGCGAAGGTTGGAGACCAGACGATAATTACCTAACACAGCCGGATCCAGAGAAGGCTTCTTGAGGAGGGGTCTCACTACCGCCTCTTTCAAGGTGGCAGGGACGACCCCCTCCAACAAAGAAGCATTTATAATCCCCCGGAGCCAGCCTTGTGTCACTTCCTGTGTGGCCAGCATCAACCAGGAAGGGCACGGGTCCAGTAAACATGTGGTGGCATTCAACCTCCCCAGCAACCTGTCCACGTCCTCGGGAGCCACAGGATCAAATTTTAAGTCAAAAGAAGAAAATAGAGAATAGTTTAAAAAGTATAATAAGGAAAGTTGTAAAAGTGTGCAAACTCCCATGATACCAGATTTTCAAACCATCAAAAATAGCTATTTATATAGAAACTGTATCAGACCGTCATAGGAAGTCGGTTGTATTTATCACAATGGTCAAGGCCCCCATTCAGTTATACATCAAAGTCTACACAACAAGGCTTCCGGTATGGCTCCGCTTCGTGGAGAGCAGCTATGATTTAGCTGCTCACTCTCTAGCCAGTAGAGCTGTCAGGACATCGTAAATCTGGGTCCGACAGCTTGGAATTCTCTCCTTCGGGCAAAGAAGGAAAGATGAGCATTCAGGTTTGAAGTTGAGACACCCTAATAAGAGAGTTCTCCTTCCATAGCCTGATAAGCTCCTGGCTGGGCGAGGCTTCTGCCTTTATGGCGGACAAATGAAGTGTCCAATTTCCACGGCTGGAGTTGATTTATGATGGACTGTAACGTGGACGGAGCAGAAACTGGAGTTTTAACACTTGTTTGTAAGAAGACTGCAAGCCCCTGAGGATATATTTGCTGCGAAGATAGGAGAGAAGAAAGCAAATGGCGGTTTTGTGGAATGTGTGTATTGAAACGAAAGTTAAAGAAATGCTTACTAACAGCTAGTGTCGAAATAGAAGATATATAGGAATGATTAAATGGAAGAAATGAGAATTTTATGATTTATATTTTTTCTTCTTTGGGATTATAGTGATTTAGAAGAATTTTTCTTTTTGAATTTTTTTCTTCTTCTTCTTGGTCCATTATCAAGCTATATATATATATATATTTAAAAAAATGGCTTTTAAGCAAATAGTGCCAAAAGTCATTAAAAACTTTGAAATTTCTTCAGCTCAGATTCAAAAATTAAAAGAAGAAATTAAAAAGGAATTAAGAAATTTTTTACAGGAGTTTTTGGAGAGTCATTTTTTAGAAATAGATCAAAAATTTGATGAAATAGAGAAAGAGATGTTGGATTTTAAGGAAGTGGTGGAAGAGCAGAAGAGGGAAATGAAAATGGTAAAGGATGCAATTGCGCAAATATTGAGCTCTTGTATTCAGATGGAGGATGATCTTGCAGAAATTAATAAAGCTAATTTAGAGTTGCAAAGGAAAATAGAAGAAACTCAAAAAAATCAAAACAATTGGAACTTAGATAATAAGATGGAAGATATACAGGCAAAGGTAGATAGGGCAGATGAAGAAAGAGTAATATTACAATATAGATTAATGGAATATGCTATAAGGGTGAGGGGTTGAAACAAAATAGGAAGGAAAATTTAAAGGAGATTTTACGCAAGCCTTTGGTCAGATAAAGGGTGTGGAGCCAGAAGATTTTGAGATTAATATTGAAAGAATTTATCGTGTTAATTCTTGGTGGGCAAGACAAAATAGAGTACCGAGGGATGTGGTTATTTATTTTACAACTAAAAAGGTTAGGTATGAAATTTTGCAAGCCTTTTATAAAAATAAATTTCAAATATTGGGACAAGATATAAAAATGATGAAGGAAATTCCTCCTAAAATGTTAAGAAAGAGAAGAGAATTTGCTTTTTTAGTGGATGAGTTTAAGAAACATCAGATATATTTTAGATGGGAAGTCCCAATGGGTTTGTCAGTGAATTTTAGAGGCAGAAAGTATTTTCTTAATTCAGTTATGAAAGCGAGACATTTTTATATTAATGTTTTAAAGAGTGGGAATCCTTTGTTGTTAGATGCTAAGTTAATTGGTTTGGAAATGATGGAAAATAGAATGGGAGAGGGGAGGAATGTTTAAGATGTGAATATGATGATTATGGTTAATTTTTGGAATTGATTTGTTTAGGATATAAATTATAGGATTTTTGTTATTTGCTATTCATATGGTATAAATCTATGGGATGATATTATTCAATTGTGAAGGATGGAAAGTGAAATTTATGAATTTAGATAATGTAGATATAATGATTTTAACTGCTTATTGTTATATTGTGGATGTAGTTTAAATGATTATTTGTTTTAAATGATATGTTTATAGATAGTAAAAGTTACAAAGTTAAGCTGGAAATACTATATTTGAGAGATTTTATTCGAAATGATATTTGATTGATGGAGTAGTATTAGAAGATTGGATATTAAATCTTATGACAACTGAAGAAATATATAAGTGATGAAAATTTGAATTTGAGAAGCTGGATTGTAAATTAAGAAATGGACATGAAATTTGAAGGAATATACAAGTGGCTGGAAAAAAAATTGAACTTTAGAAGATGGACTAATTTTTAAAATGGACTGTAAGAAGAACGGACATTAAATGTTATGGCAATTGAAGAAATATATAAGTGATAAAAATTTGAGTTCGAGAAGATGGACAGTAATTTGAGAAACGGACTTATGAAATTTGAAGGAATATACAAGTGGAAAAAAAAATTGAATTTGAGAAGATGGATTAATTTTAAAAATGGACTGTAAGAAGAAGTAATATGTGAAGTTGGTATTGCTTCTCTTCTTTTTTTTATTATTCTTTCCTATCTTTTTATTTTTATTATGAGGGGATCTAAAGTTTTAAATTTTTAAAGGTGGGAGGTTATGTATATTTTGTATACGTTAGTTTGTGATTGTTGGTCATAATACCTGGTATTTGCTCTGGGAAGTCTGGGGGGGGGAAGGGGGAGGAGGGGGGAGAAGGGGGAAAAATGATACATGGATTGATTATTAATGTACAGTAATTTTTGAAGATATGAAATTAAAAATTTTTAAATGATATTGGGGATGCTCGACTGTCATTTCAGGAAGAAAAGGAGAGAGGAGTAGAAGGAGGGAAGAAAGGAGGTAGGAATGAGTAGAGAAGGAGGAGGGGAATAAGAAGGTTAGATAGGGTGGAAGAAGGGAGGAGTGGAGAAGGAGGAGAGGAAGTAGTAAAGTGAAGGAGATGAGGATGGATGGGAAAGTAGTAGAGGGTAGAGAGGGAGGTTGTGAAGAAAGGAAGTGGCAATCGGGCAGGCCCGAATCAGTAATAAATAAAAATTAATGATTCATGATGGATAATAGTTTGTACATAAATATGATGTTGGAAAATGGAAATAAAAATTATTTATTAGAAGAAAGTCTACACAACAACACTGGTTAAGAATTAAAAGAATACTACATTATTTAAAGGGAACCATGGATTTAGGATTGTATTTACAACCATCAAGTGAATTGGAATTGAAATGTTTTGTAGATAGTGATTGGGCTAATGATGTACAAGATAAAAAGTCAATCAGGATTTGTTATAATGTTTGCAAACACATTAGTGGGTTGGAAATCTAGAAAACAGGCATCAGTTGCCGAAGCAGAATTCATAGCATTATCAGGATTGTGTTCAGAGATAACATGCTATATACCATGTATCCCCAAAAACACGACATGTCCCGAAAATAAGGCCAAGCCTTATTTTTGGGGTGGGCATAAATATACGCCCTCTCCCAAAAATAAGCCCTAGTGAAGGAGTGGGCGTGGCCAGCACAGGAGGCAGCCCTTTCCTTTCCTGGTCACCACCTGGAGGTTCAACCCCATAATTGCTGCCCGCTGATCAGCTGAGCCAGCGAGGGCTGTGCAACTCGGCCCAGATCTCCAGAGCACCTCCCCAGCTGCCGGCTTTCTTCCCTTTTTCCTGCTGATCTTTCTTTACTTGGGATCACAGCACAGGCGCACATCCCCAAAATGCTCCATCAGAAGCCTTCAGTCTGCAATCCTAGCAGGGGCGTCTATGCTGCGATCCCAAATAAAGAACTATCAACAGGAAAAAAGGGGGGGATTTTCCTGCAGCTGGTTCTTTCTTTGGGATCACAGTACAGATGCCCCTGCAAGGATTGCAAGGCTGAAGGCTTTGGATGGAGTATTTTGGGGATGTGTGTCTGTGCTGCGATCCCAAAGAAAGGACAGGCTGCAGGAAAATCCCCCCCTTTTCCTGCCGATTGTTCTTTACTTGGGATCTTAGCACAGACACAAATCTCCAAAATGCTCCATCTGAAGCCTTTACCCTTGCAATCCTAGCAGGGGCATCTATGCTGCAATCCCAAAGAAAGAATGGTGTATGTGCGTGAGTCAGAGAGAAAGAGAGAGAGAGAATCCGATCCAACCTCAAAGAGTTATCCAGGGTTGGCAGCAATATTCTCTCCATTCCCCCCTCTCTCACACACACACATAGAGGTCCCTCAACCCCCAAACCTCCCAAGGCAGCCACATCCTTTCACTAACCTGCTTTGCAGCTCTGTTCTCCACCATCACATGCAGGGCAAGAAAAATAGTCTGTAAGACTACGGTAAAAATACCTTCCAACTTCACAATATTTTTTTTTATTCATGAGAAGTTGGAAGGTCTGAACTACTGGTATTTTTTTTTTTTACCCTCGTCCAACAGTCTAATTTTCTTGTCCTGAATGCGCAGCAGAGAATGGAGCTGGAAAGGCCTGGCTAAAGGGTCTTCAGATAAGCTGATGTGGGGCCTTGGGGCAGCTCTGCAGCCCCTGCCTTGCTTTGTCCATCCCCCCCCCCAATGCTTTGCTTCGTTCTTCTTTGCAACGTGCAGCCTCTCACAGTAAGGAGAATTGCAGGCAATTCTTGTTACTGTGAGAGAGTGGACATTGTTTCTGGGCAGGGGAGGCACTGTTTCTCTTTTTCTCTCTCTCTGTCACTCTAACACACACAGAGATATTTGATCTCTTAAACTGCTGTGTATTTTTCACCCAGCGGGAGATGAAGCAGGTGAAAAGTGTTTGGGCGCCTGATAGGCACCGGCCTGCATTGTCAAATGTTTGGACTGCTGAGCGCCAGCCTGTATGCCTATTCGGTGCTGCAGGGGCTATGCTGAGCCAGGTGCTTTTCAGGCCCTGATGGCCGCTACCTCTCTCATGCCAGGTCTGCGCACAGCTGGCCTGGCACCTGTAGCATCAAGTAGGCATGCAGGCTGGTGTTCAGTAGCCCAAATGAGATGCCTTCCTGCCAGAGTTCTGTGTCCAGCCAGGAAACGGTTCCCAGGACTGCCCGATTCTCAACCAGCCAGGCAGGTAGGAGGGGGCTTCCTGTCCACCTGAAAGAGAGGTTGGCTTGCATAAAGGAGCTTTCCCCACCCCACCTCCGACCCTCTCAGGCACTGGGCTGTGGGCTCCACCACAGGGAGCCTCAATCAGGGCCAAGCTCTTGGCAACCGATTGAGGTAAGACTGTTCTTGAAGGGGGTACGAGATGTGTGGGGCCTCCTGCTGCTTTTGCAGCCATGCAAAAGCAGCCATGATTCTTGCTGCCTCTTCTTTCTTTCTTTTTTAATTTACATTTATATCCCGCCCTTCTCCGAAGACTCAGGGCGGCTTACAGTGTATAAGGCAATAGTCTCATTCTATTTGTATATTTACAAAGTCAACTTATTGCCCACCCAACAATCTGGGTCCTCATTTTACCTACCTTATAAAGGATGGAAGGCTGAGTCAACCTTGGGCCGGGCTTGAACCTGAAGAATTGCAGGCTGCTGTGTTCTAATAACAGGCTCCTTACAGCCTGGGCTATCACGGCCCCCACTCCCTCACCAGGCATGGCAGGGCTTCCTGCCTCTCACTTCTCCCCCTCCCCTCCCCACCCCTCCCCACCCCTCCCCACCTGCCACCCCCAAATTGTGCCCCCAAATAATAAGACCCCCTGATAATAAGGTCAAGCCCTTATTTCAGGGTTCAAAAAAATAAAAGACAGGGTCTTATTTTCAGGGAAACATGGTACAATTATTAAAGGATTTTGATATTGAAGTGAAAGGAACTATACCAGTATTTGAAGATAATACAACATGTATACAAATGGCAACTGGTGAGAGAATAAAAATCAGAAGCAAGCATGTTGACATAAAATATTGTAATGTTAGAGAAGCTGTGTGAAAAAAATGTAATAGACCTAATTTATTGTCCATCAGAAATTCAGGTGACCTCATGACAAAGGCAATTAAGAATACAAAAAACACAAGGATCTAGTAAAATAACTTGGTTTAAATGCTGTACAGCTATAAATTGGAGGGCACCCACAACTTCTGAAGGCAAGTCACTCCACTGATTAATTGTTTACATTGTCAGGAAATGCCTCCTTAGTTCTAAGTTCTCCTTTTGGTCCCTTCACTGACTAATGTTGAAGCTGACCTCTTGATACACTTTGTAATCCACAGGTGTATTATATAATGACAAATGAATAAAAGATAAAAAGTAAAACAAAATCTCAGCTGAAAAGGAAAAATCTCAGCTGAGAGTAAAAAATGAAATAGCTTGTAAAAGATTATACAAAAATATTAGTCTACCATAATACTGAAGAGATTCTTTACTTTAAAATATTGCTGTGTCTGACAATTTGTAATCCACAAAAGAATAGAGTGGTAATTATAGATGAATAGAATCTGCAGTGTGCTGTTGCAGTTCCAAGCAGTTTATAATCCTCATAAATTTGCAGTCCCAGTGATCAGGGTAAACAGCCTTGTATAAGCAGAGGCTTGAATAAATGATCACTCAATTTTCTCAGGATCATTCAATAGATATAAAAATTCATATTTTGTCTATTCAAGATCATTTAGTTCACAGAGACTGTAATAAATCCTTAGAAATATGCAGAACGAAAGAACACCATTGCAAACAGATCTGCATTTAATTCATTTTGTATTTATTTATTTATTTATTTAATTTATATACCACCCTTCTCCCGAAGGACTCAGGGCGGTTCACAGCCAAATAAAAACAAATATCACAAAAATTAAGAAACATTTTAAGAAGCTAATTCGATCAGGCCAAAACAGACTAAAACTATACTAAAACCCCCATTACAACTACATTAAGCTAGCCCTGCGCGATGAAATAAAAAAGTCTTTAGCTTGTGTCGAAAGGTTCGGAGGTCAGGGAGTTGACTCATCCCCGGAGGCAGCTCATTCCCTCATAATTACATCTCTAATTATGCAGTTAATGGTAAAAAGAACTATGCAGTTAATATTGAAGAATTAAAACAAGTACAGTCTATATAGAGAAAAGATAATAAATACTGAGTTGCTGAGATTTGTTTCTCTTCAGTATAACAGCCCATGCTACTTAGCAGAACTCACCAGAGTAAAGTTTTCTCTTCAAGTCCAGTCTTTTCCTCTATTCACTTTTTCCCTTATGGGTGCAACTTTATGCTTGTTTAGAGTTTTTCTGAGGTTTTTGAAGAGATTGTTTCTGATCTTCAGTAAGGATTATCTTATTAAAAGCTGTGTCTTTCTCTACCTACATGTCTTCTAGATTCAGTATTCGTGTTGGTAAAGTCCAACACTTCAAACAATTTGTGAGGAATGACATTTAAAACAACTTTTGGGGAATAGCTGACGTCAAGAACTATTCTAACTCTACTGGCAAAAAATAAGAGATACTGCCTCTAATTGGAGGGAATAACTTGTGCTCAGCTAGTGGAAGGTCCATTACAGGTTTGTTAGTTCACAGCTCCTGTTGGGAATGTGGCATAGACAGCTTCTCAGATGCAGAGCGCAATCAACGTTCTGACATCTTTCTCACTAGTCCCAGTAATTCCATGCTACTTGATTAATACAAAGGTAACACTTAATTCTGTATTGATATCTGCAGTCATCATGTTTGGCTAAATAAGCCCCATCAGAAATCAACCACACACATGGAAAAGTATGACAGCCTGAAACCTCCATTTGGATGGATCAAATGGAACAGCCCTGCTTTTGTAAGAGAACCCTGCTATATCAGAGTTGCCTCGAACTGTGAGATGGGCAGCAAATAAATTTAACAACAACAACAACAATGAAAGATACAGAAAATGGGGCAACATCAGGCAACACATGCCATGCTAGAAATCTTGCTCTGGGTTTCCTTTCCTCTTCTCTCCTCTTCCATTTTCCTTTCTTGTCATGCTTATTAGATTTTGACCAAGAGGGCAAAGTCCTCTTTGAAAATCTGCACTATGTTCTGGAAAATCAAGACTGTCTTTGCATGTCCATAAATCTCCTGCTTGCAATAAACAGCCCTTGGCTGGTGTGATGGATGCTTGTGGTTTGGCCACACATGATATATGATCTGGAAGGGGCTGGGCATGCAGAGGAGCTGAGAAAGACAGGTGGGGCCAGAGAACACATCTTCAGGCCATACTTCCTGACCTGCTCCTCCCTCTTCTAGAGTACCAGTCATTCCCCTCAAATCCTGTATGGTTCATCTCCACACTTTTGCCCCAGCCATTAACAAATAAATGGAACTGGAAGGATGCAGCCAAGTGGTATGTCTGTGGGGGCAGGTCTGGTGAGGACAGAGGGATGCAGGGCCAATGGGGGCTGAATAGGTATGGAAGAACCTGCTGGTGCTAGGGTTTGGCAGTTCCTCTGGGAAGGTCTCTAAGTCACTGCCTAGGCTGGGTTTGACATGTGCCCCATATGCCCTGGGCAGCCATTGCAACCACCAGAAAGCCAAGATTAGGGAGGAATCTTCTCAAAAGCTGAGTGTATCTGTCATTTTATGTGGTGCAGGCAGCCACAGTTGCTGCCCATGTTTTGGGCTGAACGGAACCATTGAAAGGTGATCAGTATCTATGTAAGCCTTGATTTGACTTCTGAATGGCCACAGCGGCGATAAGGTGTGGAGGGAAAAGTGATACCTCTTTTGGGGCTCACCCACATCACTACACCACACCCCAGCTTGCTCCCTCTGGAGTAAGGGGAGGAAAGAAGGAGTCCAGTCCCCAGACCTATTCAGATAACTCAGGAATGGGGTACAGCATGAGGAATAGGCACCTGGGGAACTTTCCCCCTGCTCCTCCAGCTCACACACTTTTCTCCTCCCTTGTGATCAGGTGGTGGCAGCATCTAAGTAAAAATGTGTGTACCCATGTCCACCCTCCACCTGGGTAACTTTCCCAATTCCACACAGATGCGTGTGCATGCACAACCTACCCATCCACTTCCCACTCAGAAGCTATCTACCCCCCTTCCCTAGCAAGCCACAGGGCACACCATGTAAGAGGAAGAAATTACCATGCTGTCCTAGAATCAATGGGGACAACTAATACAATCACTACACATCTCCCTCCTGGCCGCCTGCACCTGGCTGCCACAGAGGCCAGCAGCTCAATGCTTGAGCCCCCCCCCCACTTTCTCAGCAAAGAATGTGGAGCCTCTTTATCCCAGATCTCCATAATGTTTTCCTTTCCCTCTCCATACCCCATGCCAACCCCCACACTGGGTGAGGATGCTGAGAAGTTTTTCAGCAAGGTGAAGAAAGTCTCTCCCTCCCCCATCTGTAGCCTGCCCCAAATGCCAGAGAAGAAATTTGAGCACATCAGAAAGCTGAACCAATGGGACTGTGCTGGGTTTCCTAGATGCCTTTCTTTGGCCAGAGAGAAGTGTGAAAGCTTGTAGGAAGAAGGGAGGGCATGCAAAGGCAGTGGAATGAAGTGGACTGGGCCAGGAGGCTGCAGGCAATTCTCACATTCCCTACCTGGGCATCATTTAAAACTGACAACATCAAGCACAATGAAGTCAAGAAAAGTGTTAGAAATGAATACATCAATAGAGTGAAGAAGATCCTAAAATCCAAAGTGGAGGAAATGCCATCAAGGCAAGCAACATCTAAGAAATTCACTGGAATAGTGGACTGAACTCATGCCGAACTAAAGGCCCTGGATAGGAAGACTAGAAAAATAAAGACAATGAGTCATGCCCATTCATCCCCACTGATGGATTCTATTTAAAAAGGAAATGGGTGGGTATGGAATGTTGTAAGTAATCAGATGGCTGAAGAAGAAAAAAGACCATTGGAACAGTATCTGAAAGATAGTGAAGAAAATGCACTGAAGTTAGTATACTAAGAAGACCTACTGAGTAATGGAGAGACCAAACTGGCCTACAAGAAAGATGAGAAAAATGAAGAGAAAAAAGGCATGGAAAGAAAAAGCATTACATGGCCAATACATTAAAAAGCAGGGAAAGCAGGTAATAACAGGACCTGGTTAAGCACAAGAAAGGTAAAGAAAGAGATGAAGAGATGTGCTAATTCTGCCTGCACAATACCAAGCCTTAAGAACAAAAGTCAGAATTGAGAAGACAAACAGATAGCAAATGCCTCTCTGCAAAGAAGCTGAATAGTAGTAGAAGAAGAAAAAAGTAGAATACCTGGTTAGCTGCTGCAAGAAGATCGCCCAAACTGATTTCAAGCAACAGCATGACAAAGTGGCAACAATAGTGCACTGGAAGGGATTTCCAGTTTGGCATTATGGCAACACAGTTGAGATAGCAGGACTCTGTGAAATCCTGGCCAATACCTCTTCACTGGGGGGCCCTAAGGGGCTAAAGTCATCATGGAGGGTTGATGAAGAAAGGAGGGATCTCTTGCTGATCGTGGCAGCTTTACCCATGGATCTGAGGCACCCTCCCAACCAACAAAGAAGAGAAACGGTCATAATGGCTGACCAGAGCTGGAGCAACCAAAGAAAGAAATGAACTGGAGCGGTTTGTGAAGTTAATGAGTCATGGGGAAATTTGACAGGCCATTCTGGATTACAAATACCATTTGATAGAATATTCCATGAGGCGAAAGGAGTTGGAGGGGACTAAACATGACTTATAAACTTAAGTAACTCAGAGGGAGTAAAACAGCAGACTTTGAGGATTACAAATATTATGGATTCTGAGGAACAGTTCAGGGACTGAGCAAATTCAGACTTTTTGACATTCTTGAAAACTTTGGACACTGGGACTTGGATGGAGTACTAAATAACTTTTAGCCAACTAAATAAAGTAAAATATTACAACAAGCAGAAATAAATACAATGGCAATATTATTAATGTTTCAAGACATCAAGGAAA
Source organism: Ahaetulla prasina (assembly GCF_028640845.1). NCBI lineage: Eukaryota > Metazoa > Chordata > Lepidosauria > Squamata > Colubridae > Ahaetulla > Ahaetulla prasina. The sequence goes on from NC_080546.1 coordinate 67,012,908, forward strand.
ATATGATAAGGAATCATAGGGAATTGATGGAACTGATGCATGATATGGATTGGAGATCAAGAAGTCACCAGCAAATGATAATGGTTGATGACCAAAAAATTCAAGCAATAGAGGAAAATTCAGAAGGAGCAGAAGAAAGAAGAGAGGAGAGAAACCAACAAACCACACAAGTCGATAAAGACAAGAAGAGACAGTAAAAATAGAACAGTCAAATGATTTTTCAAGAAGCCAAAATGTAGAAGAGAGAAAAAGGAACAATTCCTTAGCAGAGACCAAAGAGGTTCTGAAGAGTAGCTTAGAGAACAGACAGCAAGAGGCAGATATGGAGGCAGAAAAGACATTTAGATCAAGCATAAGTGATGTAGAGGGATACAAGATCTCAAGGGAGAAGCAAGGGAGACTGATCAAAAAGTCAATAAGAGTTGAAATACTAAAAAGGGCAAGAGATGATGGATAGATATAGAATGCATCTCAATATGAGATTTGTTTTAGTAAAGACTAAAAAATAGAGATAGAAATTAAAAATTGGGAAAATGTTATGCATATTGTTATATGCTATATATGTTATACACACACACACACACACACACACACACACACACACACACAATATTTATACTATAACGTAACATAACATAACAACATAACATAACATCTTATATACATATACATGTGTGTGTATGTCTGGTTATTCGGGTTTTCTCCTGCGTAAAATTGGAAGTGTCTTGGCGACGTTTTGACGAAGTCTCATTCGTCATCTTCAGGCTGGTGTTTTCAGCTTCGTGCTTCTAGGAACAATGTGTGATCGCAGCTGTTTCTTCCTTTTAACTGCTAGTGGGGTTTATTTACAAACACCTGCGAAAACCTCAGAAAACAAATACACACACACACACACACACACACACACACACACACACACACATTGCACTGGGAGATCTGCAAGAAATATCATTTTCCTGCAAGCAAGAACTGGTGGGACCATAAAATAAAGTCGTAGAAAATGAAGAAGCTCTGGTACTATATCCCAAATTTAACAATTGTCAATGAGAAACACAAAGAAATCTGGTTAGTGGACATGACAATACCTGTAGAGAGCAGAAGAGAAGAGAAAGAACTGGAGAAGATAACAAAATACAAAGACCTGCAAGTAGAAATAGAACAACTGTGACAAAAGCAAGGAAAAATAATACCAATACTAATGGGCACCTTGGCTGCAATCCCAAAACAACCAGAACACCACTTGAATACCATCGGCATTGTCAAATTCAGTGTGGAAGAATGGATTTTAAAATTGACTGAACTAGCAAGGTTCCATCTTAGGCCCAGTACTCTTCAATATTTTCATAAATAACTTAGATGAGGGAATAGAAGGGGTACTTATCCAATTTGCAGATGATACTAAGTTGGCAGGAATAGCTAACACCCTAGAACACTGATGGCAAACCTTTTTCTTGTTGCATGCCAAAAGGTGCGTGTGACAGCGCACGCATGTGACAGCACCCATAATGCAATGCGACTCCCCCACATGCATGCATGCATGACCCCCACGCTCCTCCTGTGCATGTGCCCTGCATTGTGCATGTGCGCACACCCTGCGTGTCCCCACACATGCGCTTCACACACACACACACACACACGCCCCATTTTTGGCCTGCACTAAACTTTGCCAGCACGAACGGCTTGCCAGCCTTGTGCTCTGGGCAGCGTCCAGCCATGCCAGCCATGTTGGACGCTGTCTGGAGCGCGAGACAGGCAGGCTGTTTGCACCAGCAAAGGTTGGCGCAACCCTCTCTTGCTAGGGAGTATGACCACTTCCTGACTGGAACACGTCTTACCGCTTATTGCGACCGCTTCCTGGCCTATGGGTCTCCATGAGAGAGGAGCTGCACTCTTCTCCGGTCCTCCTGGGGAAGCTCACCTCCCTGCCAGTGGCTTCTTCCTCTCCTGGCTGCTTATTGTGGCTCCAGTCCCCGAACCTGGCCCCATGCCCGAAAGTGACTCTGAGAGTGAGGGGGAAGGGCCAGTAAGGCTTACCTCAGGAGCACCGATTCCTTTGGCCCGGCTCCAGGAGCCAGAACCAGGCCAGTTGGAGGACATAATGAGGCCGACATCCCCTGATTCCTCCATTCCTCAGGCTACGCCTACAGACGCAGCTGATAACCATACTAATCAAGCCTGGACTGACCCACGCTTCAGAAGATTAGAGAGGTGGCGTCATCAAAGGCAAGGGTGGGGCAGGAGCCCCACCCCACAGGATATATAAGGAGCTTTGGGACTGCTCTCACTTCTACGGGAAGCAAATTAGCTAAACCGTGTCGAAGTGAGCTGAAGTCTTAATCTGTTTGAACTTTTTGGCAGACAGCTGTGTTTTCTCGGCCAGGACTGATAGGAGCCGTGTAACCACTGGCTGTAGGCCAGCTCGTTACTCCAAAGTGAGGACGGAGACAGAACATCGCTCCAGGAGCAGCCTCTGTCTCTTAGCCGGCATGAACAGCCTGCCTCCGCAGCCTGCCACTGCCCTCTCTACCCTGCCGGCTGCTCTGGTGCCGCAGGGAAAGCGGCAGCACTAGAACTGCCATTGTGAGAGGGTGAGAGGGTGGTGGTGGCAGGAGCAGCAGGGGGGAGGGAGGGCTGGCTGGGTGCCCAACTGGTGGCTTCCCTCCTAAGGAGAGTGATTACGCAGTGGCCATGGGTGCTGCGAAGAACAATCTTGGCTGATTTATGCGTCAGCTAAGAAAAGCTCCTTCCTCCAATTGCTGGAAGTAAAAGGTGGCTCTGCGCAGCTGTCTGAAAAACTTTTCTCCCGATGGCCATTCTCTCTTGCGCGCTCAGAGCCCCACCCTCCCCCCGGCCAGACTACCAGCCTTGAATTCACCACGGCTTCCCCAGTCTGGTAGCTAATCTTACCTGAGCCAGCTGAACAGCTCCTCTCGCAGCCACTTCTCAAGCAGGGGAAAAGAGGGAGGGCTGGAGGGGGGACAGGAAACTGATCCAAACTCTCTCCCTTCTTTCTCTCAACCTTGCCAGCCACTCTTAATTTACCCCTACTAAGGCAGGATAAACACTCGAAGCTAGATCAGTTCACACAACCCAGTTTCAGCCAATGACTCAGAGCAGCTGCTTCGCTTGAGGAGGAGGGGAAAGGATCAAGGGAAGAAAGCCAGAGCTCCAGCAGCCTCTGGAAAAATGTTTAACAGAGTAACAGACTGCCAGAGCTCTGGCTTTCTTCCCTCGATCCTTTCACCCCACTCCTCAAGCGAAGCATATGGAGTGGGGGTCCCAAAGAAGGGATAAAGTTTGCTTATTTAAAGAGGATGCACCTCTGGTGCAAACATCACACCCCCTGGAAGGTGTGGTCACTCTGGTTGCTGTCTTAGAATGGCTGCCTGCGAACAATTGAGATGTACCTGAGCCAGGTGTGTATAAAAGGGGGACCATTTTGCCTGTACTTTTGCTGAAGTCTCACACTAAATAAAAGAGCTGTTGTCACTCACTTGTCTCGAGCCTCCTCAATCACCCGATCTAACATTGGCAATGAAGGTGGGATCGAGGCTGGCACCAGCAAGCTGAATGAACTGACAACAAGAGAGCCAGCCCAGCCAGTGATCGCATGGACTGACAGATCAAGACCGACACAAGCAAGCCAAATGAACTGATGAAGGGAGACGGGCGACTGCGTGGACTGTCGGAATGGCCAAACCAGCCAACTCTCTAAAGCCCTTTGACCCATCTACCGAAAAGTGAGGAACGTTCATGGCAAGATTTGACTGCTTCCTCAAAGCGAATGACTACCATGGCTTGCCAGACAATCAGAAAAGAGCAGTTTTTCCCCATCACTGCGGGCCAGCTGTTTTTGATGTGGCGGAATCACTCACTGATCCAACCCCAGTGCAGACGGTAGTGTGGAGCGTCCTGAAGGACACACTCCAAGCCCACTACGCACCAGTCCCGTCCAAATTTGCCCAGTGGTTCGAATTCCACCAGCGGCTGCAGTGCGAGGGAGAACCCATCTGTGCCTACATTGCTGCCCTGTGGAAAGCAGCCACCCATTGCGAGTACCGGGGACACCTAGATGATGCAATACTCGAGCAATTTATATGTGGGGTACGAGATATCTGGCTGCAGCAGCAGCTGCTTTCAAAATTGTCGTGTCCCACTCCTCCGCTGACGGCCGGGTCAGGGAAATCCGAATCAGGCTTGCCTCTGCAGCTCTGCCCAAAGTCCTAGCAAAGTCCTCAGAGCAGGCAGGAGACCAGTAAGTGACTTCAGCAAGATAAGTTCGACTTTGCCTGACTCAGAGACTGCCAGAAAGCAGATCCTTTATATAGGCCATGGGGTGTGGCTCCATGACTCAGCACTCATTAAGGCCTGCCCCTCCCTTCCTTCTGTTGCCTCCGCCTATCCAATCTTCTGATGCGAGGGTCACTCCAATCAGCTGTTGGAAGTAAACTTTCCTCAGGCTCACATGCTGTGGAGGAGGGGGAGGGGTCTAGCTGCTCCGTTTGCCTGGGCATGGAGCCAGGGCTGGGGCCGGGGGATGCTCCCTCCTCTGCAGCCTGCTTGGGCATGGAGCCAGGGCTGGGACCAGAGGTGCCCCCTCCTCTGCAGCTTGTCTGGGCATGGAGCCAGGACTGGGGCCGGGAGGCATACATTCCTCCGTGTTCGGGAGCAGATAAGCAGACCCCGGCTGCGGTGAGAGCGGACAAGACACAACAACAATCTAACATGGCAAGCAGCAATCACGAAGCTAAGGGGCACAAACTGTCCAACAAAGCCGCCAAAACTATGCAGCGCCCCGGAGCAATGCCAGTCTACCAAGGGGTCGCCCAAGTTGAGCAACGAGAAATCCCCTAAGTCGAGGACGGGGATGAAGAGATCGGAGAAGAGGCAGTTTTCCAGACAGATCAGTCCAACTGCGACAGTGGGAACGAATGTCCCAGCTGTGGGGGCAACCATCACTGGAACAACTGCCATTTCCAAGACGCTGTATGCCGCTGGTGCGAGAAGGGCCATTTGGCCTGGGTGTGCAGAGCAATTCAACCTTCCTGCCAGAGAGACCGTGTGGAATGGAAGCCAACCAGCCAGCAGCCATTTTTGCGCAGGTGCCGCCCCAAAAAGAGCGCAAATTCAAACTAAATCACAATCGGCCAGGCAAACACAAGACCCGAAGACAAAATGTTCACGATGGTCAGCATCGATGGACAACAGACCAAGATGGAGATCGACACTGGGTCGTCCATCACGATCATCTCCTGAAACACAGTTCAAGAGTCACTCCTGCACATCCGGAAAAACCAGCTGGAGCCTCAATGACTCCAAGTGTGCGATTTTCAAGGGAACAGAGTCCCTGTGGAAGGCATCGCCACCGTCAGCATCACGTACGAACCCTACCAGTCACCATTGTCTGCGGACACCTCCCGAGCCCCCTGGGCTGGGACTGGATCCGAGCCCTGGGGATGGGTCTCTACGGCATCAGAGAGATCTGGACTGACTGCGGGAGCATGAAGGATGACCTACTGCACGAATTCCATGACGTCTTCGCTGGAACCCTGGGCAAGTACATGGGTACCCCTACCACTTTCAACCTCGACTCTGGGATAGCCCCTAAAAGACTAAAAGCCAGGCGGGTTCCCTTTGCCCTCAACCCAAAGATAGATAAAGAACTGGACAAACTAGTCCAGCAAGGGATCCTCGTTCCCATTGACCATGCCCGATGGGAGACCCCCATAATAACCCCCATTAAATTGGACAGATCCATCCGCATCTCCGCAGACTACAAAGTGACCCTAAATAAGGCCCTACAAAAGAGCGCCTATCCAGTGCCAATCGTGCAGCATCTCCTGCACTCCCTGGGGCCAGGAAATTTTTTCGCAAAACTCGACCTGGCCCTGGCTTACCAGCAATTGCCCACCGATGATGCCATAGCGGAGGCACAAACAATTGTAACCCACTGGGGGGCCTTCAAATGCACCCAGTTACAATTTGGGGTCAGCATCGCACCGGGGCTATTCCAAAACCTGATGGAGAGACTTTTACAGGGGATCCCTACTTTGATAATGTCTTAGTATCAGCAAACCATCATCAACAACTAATAGGCTATGGAAAGTCCTGAGCATATTTAAAACTGCAGGACTTCATCTTAAACTAGAGAAATGCCAGATCAGGGTCCCATCCATCGAATTTCTGGGTTACAAAATTGACCAGGCAGGCATTCGCCCCACCAAATCCAAGACCAAGGCAACCCGAGAGGCACCCATCCCTCGAGATAAAACCGAACTTCAAGCATTCCTGGGCCTCTTGAACTTCTATGCCATCTTCCTAAACCAAAAAGCAACGGTTGCGGAACCTCTTCATAGACTATTAACAAAAAAAGCCCCCTGGGTCTGGGGCAAAGAGGAAGCTGCAGCATTTGTAGGAGTCAAGAGATTGCTAACTGAAGATAGCCTCTTGATACAGTATAACCAGACACTTCCCCTGGTCCTTGTCTGCGACGCATCCCCCTTTGGAGTGGGTGCCGTCCTTAGCCACCGGCTGCCCAATGGCTCCGAAGCACCAATAGCCTATTTCTCCCGAACCCTGTCCAGCCCCGAAAGGAACTATAGCCAGCTGGACAGGGAAGCCCTGGCCACCGTGGCTGGAGTGAAGAAATTTCACAAATACCTATTGGGGGAAATTCGAACTCATCACCGCCCACCACCCCCTGCTGGGACTGTTGGCTGGAGGCTGACCCACACCCATCGTGATGTCACCAAGGCTGACACGATGGGCACTTTTCCTGGCAACATACAATTATACCTTGGTTCACCGCCCCGGCAGGACTTAAGCCATGTTCTAAGCAGGTGCCCACTCCCGAAGCTGGTGGAAGACCCAACCCTGGGGAGACCAGTTCTGCTCATAGATTCTGTGACCTCAGGGTCCTTGACATCAGCCGAGCTGGCTAGGGCATCGCAACGTGATATGACTATCAGAACTGTCATGGGCTGGGTGCAGAGGGGTTGGCCCAAAGAGAGGGTGGCGGACGGGTTCAAGCAATTTGCAACAAGGCAAACCGAACTAGCTACACAAGGGGGTTGTTTGCTGTGGGGGGACAGAATCGTTGTGCCAACAGAATTGCAGACAAGGGTTTTAGAAATGTTGCATGAAGGGCATCCGGGCATCATTCGTATGAAGGGTCTGGCCAGAAGCTACATATGGTGGCCTAACATGCATACGGATATTGAGAAATGGGTTGCCCAATGTTCACCTTGCCAAGAGTCCAGACCCAACCCACCCACAGCTCCGGTGAGAGTGTGGGAACGTCCCCGTAACCACTGGTGCTGTGCCTTGTCCTCCTCAGCCGGGCCCCTCCCGTCTCCTCCCGGGCCTGTTATCACACTCTGAGTCTGATAATGAAGATGAACGGCCTGTCATGCCTCCAGCCCCCGGCCATGGCCCCATGCCCGGAGAGGAGTCAAGGAGTGAAAACAGAAATCCAATACAGCTCACTCATACTGTGTGTGTTCCTTCGACGCAGCCGTCAGAGCAGGAAGTCAGCCAAGTGGTGCAATTACCCGGACCTGCTCCCTCTGACCCCTCCCTTTCCCAGATGCCGACAGTAGGGACAGCTGAAGACAATTCAGAGTGGGAGGATCCTCGCTTCCGGAGATCTGAGAGGCGACGCCAGCAGAAGGAAGGGTGGGGCAGGCCTGGATAAATGCTGAGTCATGGAGCCACACCCCACAGCCTATATAAAGGACCTGCTTTTGGCATTCCAACCTTGAGTCAAGCAAAGTCTCATCTAGTTTGCTGAAGTCACAACTTGGACTCCTGCCTGCCCTGAGAAACCTGGAAGAAATTTGGCAAAGCTGCAGAGCTTCGTTGCCACGCTTTATAACCATAGGAAGCCACGGACTTCCTAGACCCGGTCGTCAGAGGGGTAGTGGGACACGACATCTGGTCCCGCAATCTTATTAACTTTGCCAGACCATTCCACGGCCAAACTTTCCTTATAGTCGTGGACGCCTTCTCCAAATGGTTGGAGGTGTTCCTAATGAGGTCAACCACAGCAGAATCAGTGATAAGGGTGCTCCGGAGATTATTCACCACTCAAGGGCTACCGGACACCCTGGTTTAGAACTACGGGCCACAATTCACATCCATACAATTTGAGGGCTACCTAGCAGAATTGGGGATCTGCCATGTCCTCTCAGCACCCTACAAACCGGCCACGAATGGATTGGCTGAAAGATTTGTCCAATCCACCAAGGAGGCATTGGCATGCCTGGGCCCAGGACTGGCAGGAAAGAATTTAGAAAATGTCTTTCTAATGCAGAACACCCTGTTCGGCCACAGGACTAAACCCGGCCGAACTCCTAATGGGGAGAAAGCTACGATGCACACTAGACTGCCTCAACCCAAACTACTCCCCTGACAGGTACCAGGGGGGAGTGGAGGGCACAAGGGAGTTCCATATAGGCGGCCTGGTCTTTGCAAAAAACCACGCCAAAGGCCCCGCATGGGTAGCCGGCAGAGTAACTGAAAGGACGAGACCCAAATCATACACTGTAGACATGGGAAACGGCAGGGTCGAAAGAAAACACATAGATCAACTCTGCAAACGAGTAGTCCAAACAACACAAAAACCAGGCCCTAATTACAATCCAATTATTCCAACAGCTAACTCAAACCCGAGGGAACCAGAGGACTTACCTGAAGACTTCAGTGTCCAGCGCTGTTCGGGTCCACATACAATCCCTGCCGATGACCCAACAGCTAGTAATCCACAAGGGTTTGAAGAAATAGCCGCCAATATTCCACAAAAAAGGGCCCCAATAGAAGAGCTGGGAGGAACCGAAAGTACCTCCAACCAGCATGCTTCCCCCGCCAAAACTGAACTGCGCAAGTCAAGTAGACGCAGGGAATGCCCTGGCTATTTACATGATTACATATGCTAATTCATGCAAGAATGGGGCAAAGTGCATTCTGGGGGTGGGGGAAAGAGTGTTGTATACGATCCTATTGGTGGAAATTTCCAGCAGGAAAACATTCAAATCCTATTGTCTGCTACCTGAGCCAGGTGTGTATAAAAGGGGGACCGTTCTGCCTGTCCTTTTGCTGAAGTCTCACACTAAATAAAAGAGCTGTTGTCACTCACATGTCTTGAGCCTCCTCAATCACCAGATCTAACACCTTCCCTTCAGTTGCTTTCAAGTTTGGAAAAATGTTTAACAGAGTAGCACACTGCTAGAGCTCTGGCTTTCTTCCCTTGATCCTTTCCACTCCTCCTCAAGTAATCCACAAGGACCCAGATTGTTGGGGGGGCAATAAGTTGACTTTGTAAAAAATATACAAATAGAATGAGACTATTGCCTTATACACTGTAAGCCGCCCTGAGTCTTCGGAGAAGGGCGAGATATAAATGTAAACAAAAAAAAAAAGTGAAGGAAGCCATGGTGAATTCCAGTCTGGCAGTCTGGCTGGGGGGAAGGTGGGTGAGAGAGCAATACAGCCCCTTGCATTTTGGCAGCATGGGGCTCTGAGCACACAAAAGAGAATGGTTGTCAGGAGAAAAGTTTTTCAGGCAGCTGCGCAGAGCCGCTTTTTACTTCCAGCAACTGGAGGAAGGCGCTTTTCTCTTGGAAAAACATCATCCTTGTGAGAGAAGAGCAGCTCCCCAATCACTCACACACATGGCTTTGGCTGCTGCCCACCTCTCGTCTGGCACCCACAACGAGGCAACTGTGGAGATGCCTCCATGTTTTGCAGAAGCAGCAGCGGTGATAAAGCTGTTGCCCCCCCAAGGACTGCTGCTCCCAACTTCGTCCTCTTGGCCTTGGTGCTCTTACCTTATGTGTCAGTGGCGGCGTCTCCTCCTGGCCGTGCCTTGCAAGCCAAAAGTGCAGCCCAGCAACACCCAAGTGGGGCTGCGTGCTTTTGCCCCAGCAGCACCAATGGAGCCACAATATGCCACCCACCACTTGACCGCCAATGCAGCCCAGCCTTTGTGGCCTATCCCTCTCAGGGACTGCAAGGTGGCTTGCTCCAGTTGGCCTGGTTCCCAACCCCACCAGCCGCTCTTATCTTATTTGACAGTGGCGCCTCCTCCTCCTCCTGGCCATGCCTTGAAGACCAAAAGTGCAGCCCTACTCACCCAAGCACCCAAGCCAGTCAGTCACTCTTTTCTTTCCCCCTGCAGCTGCCACTGCTGCTGCTCTTCTGGGGCAGTGGAGCTGTGCAGGAGGAATGCTGAAGACAGTGTGCCCTGCTGGCCATTGCCACTGCTGGTCTTCACATGCACATGCGTACCAGAAACCAGGAGTCCAAGTGGCTGATGCGCATGTGCATTCCTGAAACAGGAAGATCATCTACCTGGAGCACGCATTTGCAATGGGTGGCTGCTCTTCTGGTTTCGGGAATACAGGTGCACATGAAAACCAGTTGGCTGGTGCGGCAGAACCCAGAAGAGCAATGGGCGACGGCTCCGTGTGCCCAGAAAGATGGCTCTGCATGCCACATGCCAGTACGCGTGTCATAGGTTCGCCATCACGGCCCTAGAAGATAGGCTCAAGATCCAGATGGATCTTGACAGATTTGGAACACTGGGCCCTATCTAACAGAATGAAATTCAATGTAGAGAAAAGTAAAGTCCTACACTTGGGCAAGAAAAACCAAAAGTAATATAGACTGGGTGAAACCAGGCTTAACAGCAGTAACTGTGAGAGGGATCTTGGAGCCTTAGTGGACAACCAGCTAAATATGAGCCAGCAGTGTGCAGCGGCAGCCAAAAGAGCCAATATGTCAGATCCCTAACATGATATAGCATTCAATTGGAGAGAGGGGGGACCATGTATTTTATAACCTTTTTCCTGGTGCAATATTCTTACCTTTTGGGAATGAAATAAGGAGGGAGAGCCATGTGGATTGCGTTGGAAGAAGACCATGAGAATGGATCCTTATCTGGTTTTCAGGATGGCTGTTATAATAAACATATGCACACATGTGGATTGGCTGAAATCCACATTCGAACTGGAGGCATGGATTCTAAAGCCCTATTTCTAACTGTGCCGTTTGGGAGGGAATTTAGAATCTGCTTCGCCTGTTCTGCTATCACTTTTTCTTAATAAAAGGTTCCTTTTGAAATACCATGTTTCAAGAGTCTATACTTTCTTGCGAAAGAAGGTGAGGCAGATTCTTACAGAAAGCAGACACTGCAAAGTAGGTCAACGTGGAGAAGCATATTTCGCTCTACCATGGGGATCTTGCAACAATGTCCAAGCAAAGCAGCAAATGAGAAATTGAATGCTACACAGATATCTCCACCATCACTCAACCTGAAGCATACTCCTCATACCCAGTCCTGGAGTTAGGACACCCCAAGAGGACTCCAAGAAACCTTGCTGGTTGCTCGGAATTGGGAGAAAAACAGACAGCTGGGATGGGAGAAACCGAGGAGTCACCCTAACCTGAGGCAGTCAAAAACCCAGCTGGAAATTAGAGCTGGAAGCTCTGTCCGGCCAAGAGGAAACTTTTGAAGAAACCAGGAGGGAGGACCAACTGAAGCACCACATCAACCGGTTGGTAATAGAGGTGCCAGAAAACAACAACTTGGTGGTGGTGGGGGCACCCAGAGGAGCCAAAGCCACAGACAACATCCAGGTGATTACCCCAGACCTCACCTCAGGGGATCAAGCCGCTGCCGCTGAAATAGCCACCGATGCAACAACCCACCCACCCCCGGCGATTCAAGCTGCTGTGGATACACCAGGTCAGAGGCCCGCAGTTGGAGACACAAGCACCACCCTTAAGAGTGAAATTCAATGGAAGCAGCTGGGATTCTTCATGGTGCATGTACTCACTTACATGCAAGAATATGGATGCACATTTCAAACGCAAGGTGCTCGAGCACAAGTTGTGATGCTCGGGTTAGAGGGAGCCATGGCCATATGGATGGTCACCCTGCACAACGCGGATGCCACAGAGTTGACAAACTTTGACAGATTCATGATGGCCCTGCATCACAATTTTGAGGACCCTCTAGCCAACCGAAAAGCCTGAGACCGAATCAAAGTTGTGAAGTAAGGGTGATGAGCTGAATACACTGAGGAGTTCCAGGACCTGGCCTGCCATGTTGACTGGCCAGAAGACATCAGAGTGAGCTGTTTCAAAGATGGATTAAACAATGACCTCTACAACACCTGCATCGCCAGAGCACCAGATTGCCTGCCTGAGTGGTGCCTCACTGTGGAGGAAACTGAGATTGACATAGTTAGGAACCCATACTGACCAAGCCAAGGCTGGAAGAGATCCCCACCCCAGGGGAAAAGAAAACTATTCAAATCGCTACCCCCTTTTGCCCTGAGATTGTCAGCTTTTTTTAAATGTGGGAAGGAAGACCTTCGAGTTGTGGAGTGCCAATCAAAAATGCCGGTGAGGAAATCAGATTGCCTGTTGGGGGGGGGGACCCAGAAAGCCAAGCCTCCGCCGGAAGGAAACTGCCCTGTGAAGCAAGGCAACCATCGAGTTTCAGGACCCCTACCCCTTGGGGATCAAAACTCCAAAAATACAACTGGAGGAACCAACTTTTACTGAAAGTGACCCAGAAGACGATCCACTGGTAAGCAACCCAGCTGAACCACTTACCCTCCCCCTAAGACTGTTTATACCCTGTTGAGGCAGAAGTGAAACTGCTTTTCTAGACTTGGGATGCACAAGTTGCTTGATAAATCCCACCCTAGTAAGGAAACGGGGAATAAATCTAAGGAGACTAGATTTGCTACCTTTTACTGCCAATTTATCACCGCTTTTGCTTAAACAGCCCTTCCGATGACCAACCTCCTAAAAACAAAGGGGAGGGGAAATCAAAACCTAAACAGTTCTTGAACTGGACAATGGAATGCCAAGCGGCATTTGAGAAACTCAAGCAGTTGTTTTTTCAGCTGAACCAGTTTTAAAACATCCAGACCTGGAGAAACCGTTTCTAATACAAACAGATGCAAATGATATGGCAACAGGGGCAGTCCTATTGCAAACAAACGAGCAGGGACAGCTGCAACCCTGTACCTACACATCCAAAAAACTGAGACTGAGCAAAGGTGGGCTATCTAGGAAAAGGAAGCCTATGCAATTCACTGGGCACTCCTCACAGGGAGATAATTCTTAGAGGGAAGTAAGATCCTTTTTGAAGTCTGGACTGTTCAGAAAAATTTGGAAGCTCTAAAAACTCCTAGGAAACTCTCCCCAAAACAAGTCAGGTGGGCTCAATATTGGAAACGGTTTGACTTTAACCTGGGGGGGGGGGGAAACTTCTTAGCAGATGGCCTATCAAGGAAACCAGAATACAACAACACACACCTGAAGTAATCAGACCAATCCTTCAGGATAATCAAGTTTCAGCTAAAGTAATCACTAGATCACAAACCAAACAAGAGACCATCTTTCTTGGGAAAGGAGGAGAGGAAGGTCCTTACACAATGCATTAACAGAGGAATACAATCAAGATCAAGTGAGTTACTAATACTACTCTATAAAGCCTTAGTGAGGTCACACCTAGAGTACTGCATCCAATTTTGGTCACCACACTATAAAAAAGATGTTGAGACTCTAGAAAAAGCGCAGAAAAGAGCAATCAGGATGATTAGGGGACTGGAGACTAAAACATATGAAGAATGGTTACAGGAACTGGGCATGGCTAGAGAAGGACCAGGGAAGACATGATAGCAGTCTTCCAATATTTGAGGAGCTGCCACAGAGAGGCAGGGTTCAAACTGTTTTCTAAAGCACCTGTAGCCCAAACAAGGAATAATGGATAGAAACTGAACAAGGAGAGATTTAACCTGGAAATACAGAGAAATTTTCTGACAGTGAGAACAATCAACCAATGGAACAGCTTGCCTTTGGAAGTTGTGGGAGCTTCATCACTTGAGACTTTCAAGAAGAGATTGGACTGCCATTTGTCAGAAATGGTGTAGGATCTCCTGCTTGGGCAGGGGGGTTGGACTAGATGACCTATAATGTCCCTTCCAACTCTGTTAATCTATAATCAGCAGAGATGGCAAAACTGCTTTGATTAGAGACAATGGATTAGATAGCTTTATAACAGAGTGGAAGCTGTTCGTGGACTTTCTATGAGTTAAATATAATAACAGATGGTTAACAGAGGGATTTGAAAAATAGTGCAATGTTTGGGCTAACCTGTTGACTGTTTTTTATATATATTTAGATATATATTATGATTAGATGTTGAATAAATTCTATTATTAGGTAGAGACTTCCTCATCTGAAATATTGGTTAGGGTTAGGATTGTATCTTTTGTTACATATGAGAAAGTTTATTATTATTTATAGACCCATTATGTAAGAGGAGAAAAATTATTAGTTTTTTTTATTTTTTTCCAACACCCAGCCAGGGTAGATTTTTTTTGTTTATTGTTTTTAATTGTATGTTTAATGTTAGATTTATTTGATGTTGGGGATCCCCCCCTCTTTTTTGTACACATTTTTTTTTCTTTTGGATGTTTTTCTGTTTCTTTGTTTTGTATTTTATTCTTGTTGATAAAACCTAATAAATATAATATTAGACAAGATAACAGAATAAAATGAGTAGACCGGGGTAGTCAACCTTTTTATACCTACCGCCCACTTTTGTATCTCTGTTAGTAGTAACATTTTCTAACCACCCACCGGTTCCACAGTAATGGTGATTTATAAAGTAGGGAAGTAACTTTACTTTATTAAATTTATAAAGCAGAGTTACAGCAAGTTAAAGCATATAATAATAATTACTTACCATTTAGTTTCACTTACGTAACGTGAGCTAAACTTATGCACGGGCGATACAAATAGTATATTTTCAGAAATTTAAATTGTCACGGGGAATTTTATGAAAACTTAATGAAAATGTTTTAAAATAATGCTATGATTTTTTTTTAAAAAAATCAATTAAATTTAAAAAAAAAGGAAAGTGCTTCAGTATCGGACAAAACCCCTACCACCCACCATGAAAGCTGTAACGCCCACTAGTGGGTGGTAGGGACCAGGTTGACTACCATTGGAGTAGACTAAAGTGCACAACTCTAAACTTCATGCTTTTGCTGATAATTTGGTATTGATTGTGCAAGTGGCTAGAGAATATTGAATATGTTATGAAGATTAAACTATTTGGAGAAATGGTGGGCTTAAAAATAAATAAGCTAAAGATGACAATATTGAGTAAGAATATAAATGTGGAAGATCGGAAGAAATTGGAATTTAAAACTGATTTTAAAGTTGTGAAAAAGGTAAAGTATATGGGGGTGATTCCGACTGATGAAAATTCTAAGTTATACGAAAGCAACTATGTTAAAATACGGAATAAGGTTGGATTTAATGGCAAAAATTAGAATTGTCATTGGTAGGAAGAATTACAGTAAAAAAAATGAATGTACAACCTAGTATGTTATTTTTATTCAAGACTATAGCAATATTGTTTAACGATTCTTTTAAAAACGGCAGAAAGATATATCAAAATTTATTTGGCAAAATAAAAAACCAAGAATTAAATACAAGCTTTTACAAGACTCTAAAGTTGTCTGAGTTTTCTGGATTTTACATTATACTATGATGCTTGTTGTTAAAAGATTGGATAACTCTAAAAAATTCAAGACTGTTAGACTTCGAAAGTTTTGATTTGAGATTTGGGTAACATGCCTATTTGTGATATGACAAAGTAAAAGTTAATCCTGGATTTAAGAATCATATTATTAGGCAATTGATTTGACATATATAGTGGAAATATAAAAGAAGACTGGCTGAAAAAGTTCCATTTTGGTTATCATCTCATAAGCTATAAACAGAACAGAGTTGCCATTGGAAGGTCAATAGATGACTTAGCAGGAGTTATTGAAGAAGGTAAAGAACTGGAGTGCTTGTAAGGACTTGCCTCTCCTCTCTACTCAAGAAAGTAGAACTTTTGAAATGATTGGCATTTCAAAAGGAAACTTTTATTGAGAGAAAGTGATAGCAAGTCAAAGACAGAAGGATCTGAGGATTCCTGTACAATTCCATTAGGTTAAAAAGATAGAAACACCCTTTATCCATCCATCATCTATCCATCCTACATCTTCCCTACACTGCCATCTTGTGGAAAAGAGAGAGAGATTCAAAAATCTTACCTTACCACCTATTAACATTAGTCTAATTACAGTTAAATTAATTATAGTCTAATTACAGTTAAACTAACTGTAAAATACAACAGAATCATGCCTAACAAAAATTCCAACAAAAATACAAAATGCTCTCGATCAATAGATACCACTGCAAATAATGACCAATATGAATCAAAGTTATGTCATAATTGTAATAATCCTATATCCGAGAATACACAAACCATGGATACAACTATGGAATCTCATCAAAATATCATTGAATCCATTCAGGCTAACTTAGAAAAAACTATCACTAAATCTATTCAAACAAACCTAGAAAAAACTATCATCAATACCAGTCAAACAAATTTAGAAAAAAAAATTACTAGCATATTTTGATACACTTTTCACAAATCTTGAAAAAAACCTCACAGCACAAATAAATGGAAATGCAACGGATCAGAAACATTTCCCAAACCAACAAACATTGCCTTCTGCACAGTCTAAGCCACAAACATTTACCAATCAGCCACACAACGTAACAATACTAGTGAAAGATACCATTGAGAGAGAACAAAAGTGCCAAAATGCTATATTATTTGGACTAGATATTACAAATGAACCAGATATTGATAAAATACATAACATCATTTCAAATTACAAATTATCAACCTTCAACCCTAGTGAAATAATCGAAGTCTCCAGAGATGGACCCGAATTCAAATACAGTGATGGTTCAGTGGCACCTAAATTCTGTAGAGTTATATGCAAAAATGAAACCAGCAAAAGAAATTTCATCTATACTATAAACACAATTGCCAGAAACAATCCTAGCCTCAACAAACTCAGACCTAGACCAGACTTATCATTCCTACAATGTATTAGATCCCGCGAACTTCGTTCAGAGCTCAAACAGCGGCAAGAAGAAGGTGAAACCAACTTTACATTGATTATCGGGCTGACTGTATAAAAAGAAAATTCTACAATCAAATAGCCATCACTCAACCACACTTCAATCAAAACATCCAACAATCCTTGTATGATATTGATTCTATGGGATTATAAATCGTGTATTATATTAGGAGATTGGAATGGAGTAATATATACACGAAAGGACAAGAGAATTTTTTCTAAGAAGATACCTGCACATGCAAAGCTGCCTAAATCCTTTTTTGAGATGATAGAAGATTTTGAGTTGAGAGATGTATGGAGATTGCGGAATTTGGAGGAAAGAGACTATACTTTTTTCTCTGATAGGCATCAATCCTTCTCACGTATTGATTTTATTTTAACTTCTAATGATTTGCTTTCTAGGGTGAAGAAAACTAAGATATTTCCAAGATGTTTATCTGATCATAGTCCTGTTTGGATGAAATTGCAATATGGAAAAGAAGGTAGAAGAACATGGAGATTAATTGAAAAAAATTTTAGATATCAGGATAATGTAAATCAATGTAAAAAGCAGATGAAAGAATTTTTTTTTTAATTGAAAGAGTTTTAAAAAACAAAAACATTTCCCCCCTTTTTCCCCCCTCCCTCCCAAAAAAAAACCCCTCCCCCCCCGGCTTCCCGGGTCAATCACAAGGTATTGTTATACATAAACCAAACATAGAATAAAATTTTCCCTTCCAATCCAAATAACCACATCCAAAGCTTTTCATCTCCCAACCCCCTCCCCATTACATAAAATAACTTTCTAATTATTCGAAGGCAATCTGATATTTCTTAATCTGTTTTGTAGATAATCAATCCATTTTTTCCATTCAATTAAATATCTTTCCTGCGTATTGTCTTTTAAAAACGCTGAGATTTTAGCCATCTCAGCCAAATTAATAACTTTCAGTATCCATTCTTCTATTGTAGGTATCTCTTCTTTCTTCCAGTATTGTCCAATCAACAGTCTTGCTGCTGTTATTAAATTCAGAATCAATTTAGTCTCAATCCTTGTACAATCCGTTATAATTCCCAAAAGGAAAAATTGTGGCAGGAACTTTATCTTCTTCTTCAGTACATTTTGAATAATCCACCAAATTCTTATCCAAAAGACCTTAATTTTCTTGCAAGTCCACCAAATATGAAAATATGTAGCATCATCACAATCACACCTCCAACATTTCGCTTGGATATTAGGATACATACATGATAATTTTTTGGGATCTAAGTGCCATCTATAAAACATCTTATAAAAATTTTCCCTTAAATTCTGTGCTTGTGTAAACTTAACATTTCTAACCCAAATTTTCTCCCATGTTTCCAACATTATTGGTTCCTGAATATTCTGTGCCCATTTTATCATACAATCCTTTACCAAATCCTTTTCCGAATGAAAGAATTTTTTGATTATAATTTGAATAAGGAAAAATCGATAGAAATGGTTTGGGACGCCAGTAAAGCTTTTATGAGAGGTGTATGAATATAGAATAGAATAGAATAGAATAGAATAGAATAGAATAGAATAGAATAGAATAGAATAGAATAGAATTTTATTGGCCAAGTGTGATTGGACACACAAGGAATTTGTCTTGGTGCATATGCTCTCAGTGTACATAAAAGAAAAGATACGTTCATCAAGGTACAACATTTACAACACAATTGATGATCAATATATCAATATAAATCATAAGGATTGCCAGCAACAAGTTATAGTCATACAGTCATAAGTGGAAAGAGATTGGTGATGGGAACTATGAAACGATTAATAGTAGTGCAGATTCAGTAAATAGTTAATAATAGACAGAGAAATAAGCAACAAAGACAGCGTAGGTATCTAGAAGAGGAAATTTATAAGAAACAACAATTATTAATACATAACCCGCATGATCAAAAACTTAAAGATGCAATAAAGTCAATTTAATATGATAATGGCTGATCAGGTGGCAACAAATATACAATATGCCAAACATAATACTTTTTGTAATGCAAATAGACCTGGTAGGTGGTTAGCATACACCTTAAGGAAAAAACAAAAACAACGTACTATAGAAAAAATAGAATATAAAGGTAAAGAGAGATATCAACAGGATAAAATTTAAAAAAGCTTTTTTACAATACTACACAAATTTATACTTTAAAGATAATATATTGAACAGAGATATTGATAATTATTTGAAGGAATATAAGGTTAAAAATTTAACTTTAGAACAAAAGGATGAACTGAACTGGCCTATAACCTCTGAAGAAATTATTTTGGTAATTAAACAATTAAAAATGGGGAAAACTCCTGGTACGGATGGGCTTACAGTTAGTTATTATAGGAATTTACAGGATGAGATGTTAGGTCCACTTAAGGAATTATTTAATCAGATACAATTAGGAGGGGGAATTCCCACCTCATGGAGAACTTCTTTTATTTCATTGATACTAAAAGAGAAACAGGATTGTTCTAAACCTGGGAATTACAGGCCAATCTCACTTTTAAATAATGATTATAAGATTTTTGTTAAAATAATAGCTAACAGATTAATGTTAATTTTGCAGCGAAGAATTCATACCGATCAATCTGGTTTTATAAAAGGGAAACAGATGAGGAATAATGTTAGGCAGATTGTTAATTTATTGGAGTATTTAGAAAAGAAAAATTTTATTCCAGCAGCATTTATTTTTCTTGATGCAGAGAAAGCTTTTGATCGATTGCATTGGGATTTTTTATTTAAATTAATAGAAAAGATGCAATTTGGAGATGGTTTTACAAGAATAATTAGGGCAATTTATGGAGAGCAAACAGCACAGATTATAATTAATAGTAGTTTAACAGAACCTTTTAAAATTACGAAATGAACAAGACAGGGATGTCCTTTATCACCATTATTGTTTATTTTAACTCTAGAACCATTATTGGATAAAATACGAGAAGTAAAGGAGATAGAGGGAATTAAAGTTAGACAATATGAATATAAACTGAGAGCTTTTGCAGATGACCTGGTGATTACTTTAACAAACCCTATAAATTCTAGTATATCTTTGTTGGAAATAATTGATCGATATGGGAAGGTTTCTGGATTTAAGGTAAATCAGAAAAAGACAAAAGTGATAATAAAAAATATGGCCAGACAACAGAAAGAAAAATTAGAAGAAATAACAGGATTTGAAATTGTAAAGAAGGTTAAATATTTAGGGGTTTATATTGCATCGTCAAATGTGAAATTGTATAAGAATAACTATGAGGTTTTATGGCAAAAAGTTCAGAAGGAGTTGATTGTTTGGAAAAAATTGCAATTATCATTGTTGGGGAGAATAGCTGCTATTAAAATGAATGTTTTACCTAGATTTTTATTCCTCTTTCAGATGAAGCCAATAATTAAGAAAGATAAGAATCTGGAGGAATGGCAGATGGGAATTAATAAATTTATATGGGAAGGTAAAAAAGCTAGGGTTAAAATGAAAATAATTCAAGATTCTCGGGAAAGGGGAGGTTTAAAAATGCCCCATTTTAAATTATACTATGAAGCAGCTGCTCTCTCTGCAATAAGTGATTGGTTTAATTTAATGGAGGAAAGAATTCTGAATATAGAAGGTTATGACTTGCTATATGGATGGCATGCATATTTAATTTATGACAAAAAAGTGGATAAGGCCTTTAAAAATCATGTGTTAAGGACTGCTCTTCTGCGTGTTTGGAAAAAATACTCTTATAAACTAAATTATAAGGTTCCTATGTGGGCAAGTCCTAGACATACAATAGAGAATATAAATATAGAAAAGAATCAGGAAATGATTACATATAAAGATCTTTTGTATACTGAAAGAGGTAATTTGCAATTAAAATCTTTGCATGTATTAAAAGAAGAAGGGAAAACTTATACTTGGTTTCAATATGAGCAACTACGTGCTAGATGGAAGGAAGATCAGAAAATTGGTATAGAGCAGAACGAGGGAAATTTGGTAAAGCAAATTAGAAATCAGTCTCAGGAGCATATAAAGAGATTGTATAATGTGTTACTAGAAATAGATTCTGAAAGGGACTTGGTAAAGGACTGTATGATAAAGTGGGCACAAAATTTTCAGGAGCCAATATTATTGGAAACTTGGGAAAAAAATTGGGCTAGAAAACCATATCTCTGACATAAATACAATAGAACGAATCCAGAAATATTTTACTAGAAGAGTTCTTCACTCCTCCGAAAACAACAAAATACCTTATACCAACAGACTTGAAATCCGTCAACTTCGACATGACCTGTGTTTAACACACAAAATCATCTATTGATTATCCTTCCTATAAAAGACTACTTCAGCTTCAATCGCAATATTACAAGAGCAAAAAATAGATTCAAGCTAAATGTCAACCGCTTCAAACTTGATTGCAGAAAATATGACTTCTGTAACAGAGTTGTTAATGCTTGGAACTCATTACCTGACTCCATAGTCTCTACTCAAAATCCCAAAACCTTCAACCAAAAACTGTCTACTATTGACCTCACCCCATTCCTAAGAGGACTATAAGGTGCGTGCATAAGAGCACAAAAGTGCCTACCATTCCTGTCCTATTGTTCCCTTCATTGTATCAAATTAATATAGTTGATGCATATTTTTTTACTTATATATATATAAGTCAAGATATGTTGTTTTATCTATGACAATTGTTTCTGTATACTGGTGTGACAAAAAGAAATAAAAAAATGTTAAATTCACACAGGCACAGAATTTAAGGGAAAATTTTTATAAAATGTTTTATAGATGGCATTTAGATCCTAAGAAATTATCGTGTATGTATCCAGATATGCAAGTAAAATGTTGGAGATGTAATTGTGATGACGCTACCTATTTTCATATTTGGTGGACTTGTAAGGATATAAAGGCCTTTTGGATAAAAATTTGGTGGATTTTACAAAATGTTCTGAAGAAGAAGATAAAGTTCCTGCCGCAATTTTTTCTGTTGGGAATTATTACGGACTGTACAGTAATTGAGACTAAATTGATTTTAAATCTAATAACAGCAGCAAGATTACTAATAGGACAGTATTGGAAGAAAAAAGAGGTACCTACAATAGAAGAATGGATATTGAAAGTTGCCAATTTGGCTGAGATGGCGAAAATATCAGCCTTTTTGAAAGACAATATGCAAGAAAGATACTTAAAGGAATGGAAAAAATGGATTGACTATATTCAAAGCAGATTTCAGACTAAGAGTTATCAGACTGCTTTTGAATGATTATGATGTATTTTTTTTTATTGTTTTGGGAGGAAATTAGGAACTGATGAGAATTGTAGGAGTATAATTGAGTAGGGATGAAATTTTTTTAGCATATGTTTGTTTTATTTTTAACTATACCTTGTGCTCGTTCCGGGAAGTCGGGGGGGAGGGGGGTTGTGAAGGGAGGGGGGAGGGGAGGTGGGGGGAAAGGGGAAAAAATTTTTTGTAAAACTTTTTGAATAAAAAAAAATCCAACAATCCATCAACCAAGGCATCCATCCATCTGACAAACGAAATATCCATCCACCGGTTCAATCAACTGCCGATCAACCAACTAACCCCCAACCACCCATACAAAAACTCCAACCATCCAACGAAAAACTACTCATTGCTCAACCATCCTTTCTTCAACCACCTGTAGTACATAACCCTCAATCAACTATCAATCAAAAATAGGTATGCACGCCCCTTACCTCTTCTACACCAAACACTGCAGGTCTCAAATGTAAATTAATAAATGCAAGAAGTATTGTAAATAAATTATCTGAATTTATCCTATTGTTAAACAATGGTACATTTGATATTATATTTGTTTGTGAAACATGGCTGAACTCATCCCTCCCTGACTCCATTATTTCAAACAAAGAGTATCAAGTTTTTCGATCAGATCATGAAAACCGCAGAGGTGGTAGAGTGGCTATCTTTTACAAAAAATCTCTGAATCTAAAAAATATTCAAGTTGCACATAAACTTTCTCTTCCTGAAACTATTGTATGTGACCTGTCCATTAATACCACACTTCGATTCTTACAATGCTACAGAGCCCCTGACTATGACATCGCTCACGCAAATATGTTAACCACACTGCTAATATGGGCCACCTCTTGCCCATATCCTCTCATCTTCCTGGTTGACCTAAATCTACCTTTTATTAACTGGATAACAAATGAATGTACAACTGAACCAATCCATACTAGTCTATACAACGCTGTTACAGACCTAGGTCTTGAACAACTAGTAACTAACAATACAAGACTCAACAACTGCCTTGACCTCATCTTTTGCAATAACACAAACTCAATTTATGGACTACAAATAAAAGAACCCTTTTCCAACAGTGACCACTGCATGATAGATTTTTGTCTTAATATACGCCCTCACATAAATCATCGTAATAATAGTACTCCTAACTACAATTTCAAAAAAGCTAACTATGACCTCATAAACAACGACCTCTTATCTCTTGACTGGCAAAATCTATTCTCAACCTGTATCACTGCCAAAGACCACTACAGAGTTTTCCTATTTGAAATCAATAGAATCATCAAATTATACGTACCACAAATCACCAGCAAAAAAAACCAACAACAAATTACCCATATCAATAAAAAAACTTCAATCCAAAAAAAAATCCCTCTGGAGAAAAAGGACCATGTAGCAAACTTCAAAAACCGCTACAGAAATATTTGCAACCAAATAAAAACTGAATGCATCATTTACCACACCAAGCAAGAAGAAGACCTTCTGCGCACAAATTCCAATCATGCTTTTTATAATTTTGTGAACAATAAACTTAAAGAAACAAGATCCATCCCACCACTAAAAGAATCCAACGGCAAAGAATGTACTGATGAAATAGTTAAAGCAAACCTCTTTAACACATTCTTTGGCTCAGTCTTCGTTAACAGTGATGGCACATATCCGACATTCCCCAATCGTACCAACAATGATTACAACGACTTAACACACATAGACTTCACAGAAGATAATGTTGAAAAAGCTCTTTGCAACCTGAAACCATCTTTATCTATTGGGCCTGATGGACTATGTGCATACTTCTTTAAAAAAATTTCAATTAATATAGCAGAACCTCTAAACATAATCTTTGATAAAGCTTTCACGACTGGTTTCCTTCCCAAACTTTGGTCTCTAGCCACAGTCATCCCTATCTTCAAAAAAGGAGATCCCAGCCAAGTTGAAAACTATAGACCAATCTCTCTATGCTGCGTCACCTGCAAAATAATGGAATCTATCATCAACCAATCCACTACCCTCCACCTTGAAACAAACAACCTAATCTCTAATAAACAATTTGGTTTCAGGAAAAATTATCATGTAACTTACAACTTCTCCACTGCAAAAACATATGGACTACTAATCTTGATCAAGGCAAAGCAATAGATAAAATCTACATAGACTTCTGCAAAGCTTTTGACTCAGTAGTACACGATAAACTTCTCCTAAAACTAAAATCCTATGGCATTTCAAGATCTCTTCACAATTGGATAACTGCTTTCCTATCAAACAGACAACAAGTGGTCAAAATTGGCAATGCTCTATCAAATCCCGTTCCTGTCAAAAGTGGTGTTCCTCAAGGCAGCATTCTCGGACCAACACTATTCATATTATACATAAATGATCTCTGTGAACCACCAACAATACTACTACCCTTCAAAAAGACCTTGACTTTGTATCCGATTGGTCTAAAACTTGGCAACTCCAAATCTCAACCAGCAAATGCTTAAGTCTTACATATTGGAAAAAAGAACCCAAACACTAAGTACAAGCTTGATGGACATTACCTTACTGATGATCCCCACCTCGTAAAAGACTTTGGAGTTTTCATATCAAATGATCTAAGTGCCAAAGCCCATTGCAACTACATAACAAAAAAGGCTCTAAGAGTTGTAAAACTAATTTTGCATAGCTTCTTTTCCAAAAACACTACACTACTAACCAGAGCATACAAAACATTTGCAAGACTCATTCTTTTTTTTTCCAAAAAAGTTTTATTTTAACATTCATATCCAATAACATATTTAGTGTACCATCATATACAATTAATCAGACCTGCCCAGTCACCACCCCCTTCCTTTAACTCTCTTCCCTTCTCTATCTTCTTCTACTTTCCACGACCATCCTCCCCTTCTCTTATCTACATCCTCTCCTCCTTCCTCCCTACTCCTTTCTTCTCCCTCTTCTATCCCTCTTCCTTCCTTTCCTCTTCCTCCTCTTCTCTTTCCTACCTCCTTCTCTCTTCTCCTTCCCATCATTCTGAAATGGTAGCCAGGCAGCTCCGATCTTACATTAATTATACATCTTCAATCATCTCTGTACATTAACCATCAATCCATTTTCTACCCTCATACCCCCCTCCCCCTCCCTCCCCCAACCCCCCGGGACCTCCCAGAACCGAATACAGGGTATAAAACTAACAGTCAAAAATTAAAATATAACACAAATCATAATCCATAGTCACTCCTTAAAATCTCAACTCCCCTTCCAGAAACAAAGAAAATACATTTCTTCCAATCCATTATATATCAAACTATTCCATTCCTAGAGTTCTCAGAAATTTCCGATTGAGTTGGTGTTTGTTCTTCAATAAAGTACATAGTTTTTGATATCCAACCTTCATCAATCAATACCAAAAGAATGTTCCATCTTCCAATGTTCACCAAGGATTCTTCTGTAATGTCTTTCTTCATTAGGCAGTCTCTCAAAAATAGTTCATATTTCCAACTTAATTTCTTAAATTTTACTGTCCAACCTCCAAGGATAAACAATAATCCATCTTTTCATATCTTCAGTATCATTTACATACATCAAATCAGATTACAAATATTATTATTAATCCTATATTATCTCCACAATATTTTAGTTGTAATAATTAAAATCTTCACTTTACCTTGCTTATATCAAATAACATTATTAAAATTACACCTATAACTTATCCAAAATATATCAGTTATAACAATTAAATTCTAGTTAACCATATAACAACATTACATCCATCTCTCAAATATAATATTTAATCCAAATTCCTAAATTTTACTATCCTCCAAAATTAAACAATATTCCATCTTCCTATTCCTTTATACCTCAAATATATCAAATAGTACCTCTAAAATTACACATTTATATCCAAAATAAATCATTTACAAAAATTAACCATAATCATATTAACCAAAAATTAAACATTCTTCCTCCCCTTATCTTCTATCTTACACATTTTCCACGATCTATTCACCATTCAACTTAGCATCTATCGATTAAGGATTCCCAATCTTTAATACATTAGTGTAGAAGTCTCGTGCTTTAAAAACTGTATTAAGAAAATACTTTCTTCCTTTATAATTCATTGTTAAGCCAGCTGGAACCTCCCATCTAAAATATATCTGGTGTTTCTTAAGCTCATCCACTAAAAAGGCAAATTCTTTTCTCTTTCTTAACATTTTAGGAGGAGTTTCCTTCATCATTATTATATCTTGTCCTAATATTTGAAATTTATTTTTATAAAATGCTTGCAAAATTCCATACCTAATCTTCTTATTTGTAAAATAAATAACCACATCTCTCGGTAAACACTTCTGCCTTGCCAACCAAGAATTAACACGATAAATTTTTTCAATATTAACTTCAAAATCTTCTGGTTCCACTCCATCTATCTGAGCAAAGGCCTGAGTAAAAATCTCTTTCAAATTTTCTTCCTTACATTCTTTTAATCCCCTCACCCTTATAGCATATTCCATTAATTTATATTGTAATATAACCCTTTCTTCATCTGCCCTATCTACCTTAACCTGGATATCATCTATTTTATTTTCTAAATTAAAATTAATTTGAACCTCATCTATCTTCCTTTGCAAATCTAAATTAATTTGGTTAAGTTCTTCCAGTCTTTCTTCGGTCTGAATACTAGATAGCAGTAATGGGGTAATTGATTCCTTTAATTTTTTCATCTCCCTCCTCTGCTCTTCCACCGTATCCTTAAAATCCAGTATTTCTTTCTCCATTTCATTAAATTTTTGATCTATTTCTGAAAGATGAGCCTCCATAAGCTCCTGTAAAAAATTCCTTAGACCTTCTTTGATATCTTCTTTCAATTTCCATATCTGAATTGAAGAAATTTCCAATATTTTAGAAGTAGTTAAATCTCTTTGCTTAAGAGCCATTTTTAAACTAAATAATACCAAGAAGAAGAAGGAAAAAAAAGAAAAAGAAAAAATCAGTAAACTATTCTTCTTAAACACTGTAATAAAAAGATTAAAAAAAAGAAACGAGAAAAAAATTCCATTTAAAAAACAATATCTTGTTATATTCTTCTTAAAGGTTCCACGCCAGCAATTGTAATAAGCATTTCCTTAGCTTTCACTTCCAATACACAAAACGCATTTACTTTCAATACACAAAACGCCATTTACTTTCATTATCTCCAATCTTGACTACGAATACATTCGCTGTCAGGGAGTTAAAATCTTCTTACAATCAGATGCCAATGCTCCTGTTTCAACTCTGTCTGCGTTAGCAGTCCTTCAGTAATCCATTTCAGTTGTGGAGATGGACGCTGCGTTTTGTTCTGCCGTTTGGCAGAAGCATTCCGGATTCTGGAGCTTTTTTCGGGCTATAGAAGGAGCGTTCCCACCAAGCCACCAGACTCTTCCTGGGGCTTCCTGGGGGCTCTACTTCAGCCCGAATGCTCACCTCTCCCTTTTTGCCCAAGAGAAGAGTTTTTCAAGCCACTTGACAGCAGATTAACACTGTCTGAGCGGCTCTACAGAATCACACAGAACTGGCGGTCTAAATAGACCGCCATTAACGAAGCAGAGCCACCGGAAGCCCTGCAAGACCCATTCTTGAATACAGCTCACCTGTTTGGAACCACATCTCTGACATTAATACAATTGAACGAGTCCAGAAATATTTTACAAGAGTTCTCCGCTCCTCTGTAAACAACAAAATACCTTATACCTCCAAACTTGAAATCATCTATTGCAATGTCCTTCCTGTTAAAGACTACTTCAGCTTCAATCGCAATAATACAAGAGCAAACAATAAATTCAAACTTAATGTTAACCGCTTCAATCTTGATTGCAGAAAATATGACTTTTGTAACAGAGTTGTTAACGGTTGGAACACACTACCTGACTCTGTGGTCTCTTCTCAAACTCCCAAAAGCTTTAACCAAAAACTGTCTACCATTGACCTCACCCCATTCCTAAGAGGACTATAAGGGGCATGCATAAGTGCACAAAAGTGCCTACTGTTCCTGTCCTATTGTTTTCTTTCATTATATGTGCTTGTATATAATATTGTGACAAAAATAAATAAATAAATAAATATAGAAACCCCTCCCCTCAGTCTGTTGTAGGACAAGCCAATCCGCAGGTGCGAAGTTGTTTTGAGAACCTCAGGCTAAAAAGTTGATAAGAAGTTGTTCTCAGGCGTTGCTTGCTGGAGGTGCTAAGACAAAACAGATTGGCCCTTAATTCAATCCCTACCTCCCCTTACATTCCCAGGAAAGTAAATCAAAGTACAGGATAAGCAGGCAACAGGGAAAAGGTTATAAAGTGAGGAATGCATCCAGGCCCTCTCCACTGGAATGGCAGCATCCCGATAGGGATCTATGGGACCTGACATGCTGCCACCCTAGGAGAAGTACACCTGGAAAAGAAACAAGGAGAAAAATAGAGCAATAGTTTAGTTAGGGTTGTCAGGGTATTGCGTATGGAACTTTTTTAGCAGTTTGGAAGCCCTGATATGTCTTTTGGCCACCTATTCGTTTTCGGAGGGGGGTTTCCAGTTTTCAGGATACTAAGTATTGCATGGCTCCATGGTATGTATGTGAATCAAGTATTTTCCTGAACTCAAAGTGCTGCTCTCCTTCAACCATGATAAGAGGAGGGGGGGTGGTCTGAGTGGAGAGGTAATTTCATGTTTTAGCAGGCTGCAATGAAATACTGGGTGCACTTGTAGCCAGCAGTAGCTCAACTGTCACTAGATTTATAATTCGTATGATGGGAAAAGGTCCTATAAATTTGGGCTCTAATTTCTTTGAGGGTTGTAAGGATTGCAGGAATTTAGTGGACAAGTACACCCTATCCCCTACCTTGAACTGTTCTGATTCTGTTCCCTTTTTGTCTGCTTGTGCCTTAAAGGCTGTTCTGGCATCCTGAAGTGCTTTTCTTATCACTGGCCTAACATTTTATGGTTGGTGTATCCACTCCTTAAGTGTTGTGGCTTTCGGCCGCTGGCCCCTCCAGCAGCTGAATCAGAGGAGGAGGAGACGTGGGAGTCAGGGTCAGCATCAAGGCAATCTGAGAACTCCAAGGGGGAAGAGGGAATAGAGCTGGCAAAAAGAGAGACAGAGGGAAAGCTTGGGCCATCAATCAGCCCCTCAGATGGAGAGTCAACAGCCCCTAGGTCTGGAGGTGGCTGATGAAGAAGAGGAGGAACAGCTGGGTCCAGTGCCTAATGTGCGAATGCGCAGGAGGCAGAGAGGAGAACAGTGGAAATCTGTGGGCCGATCCTTGGGAAGGAAGTGCCACCACTGCTAGCGAAGCCCCACCCTAGCTCTGGGGATAAAAGGCAGGGGGCAGAGATGAATAGATGTGGCAGACAACTATTCATCTCCTGATCGGCTGGACATTAGCCTGCGGTGAGAGAGAAATTTTTTGCCGGGGTTGCTGGAGCTCCTAATAAAGGAACCTTCGAGTTAACTTCAGAGTGTTTGTAGTATTTGGGGAGCTCTGTCAGAACATTAAGGGTGGGTATGGTAGGCTCTTCTACTGGTAGTTCTCGCACTGAATCCTTGGCCAGTAGCTACTCTAAATGGGCTGAATCCTGTGCTCGAGTGTACTGCATTATTGTAGGTCACCTCTGTAAAAGGCAGGAGGTCAGTCCAATTGTCCTGTTGGTCGTTGATGAATCATCTTAGGTACTACTCTAGAACTGAGTTTGTGCATTCCATCCCGCCATTTGTTTGATGATGATGACTCAAACTCAGGCCCTGATTAGGAAAGCCCCTCAGTACTTTGACATGAATTGGACTCCCCAGTCAGATATAATCCTTTGGGGGGGCATCTTGTAAGTAATATATGTGGTATAGGAACATTTTCATCAGGGATTTTGCAGTGGGAATCTTCTGGCAACGTATAAAGTGAACCTGCTTGGAGAATAAGTCAGTCACTACCCAAATGACAATATTTCCTGCACTTTTGGGCAGTTCTATAATGAAATCCATAGAGATCTCTCCCCAGGGTGCTGAAGGCTCGGCCACGGTTTGTAATAGTCCTGAGGTTTCCTCTGCCTTCTCTTTGCAGCTGCACAGATTGGGTAACTGGCTATGTAGCTCTCTATATCTTTCTTCAATGACGTCCACCAGAATTGCCTCTTTATCAGGTGTAACATTTTTACAAATCTGAAGTGTCCGGCTAGTTTTGAGTAATGGTAGGTTCACATAAGGCTAAGTCTCTGGCTAGCTGGAACTTTCCTCCATCCAGTCCAGGCCGTCTTTTAATAAACAAGTGTCCTTATGGGCCTGAAACCACTCTTCGGTGAGGAGGGCTTGTTTAAACACCTGGGTGGCGGCATTGTCTTTTGCTTGTGCCTTGGTCATCACTTTAGCTGCTAAAGTGGTCAAGCTGAGGTTTGACCACTTCTGATTTTACGCTGTTGTAATGTGGCATTCTGGATAAGGTGTCAGCTAGAAAATTCTTCTCCCCAGGAAGGTATTTGAGGGTGAAATCAAAACTTTTGAACTATTGGGCCCAGTGTACTTGCTTTGGGATAGTTTCTGCAAGGTCTTAAGGGCCTCCAGATTCTTATGGTTAATCCATACTTGGAAGGGGATTTTACTCCATTCCAGAAAATGCCTCGTGAGGAGGGCCCAGTGGACAGCATACACCTTTTTCCCAAACTGCCCATCTCTATTCTGTATCTGTTAATTTTTTGAAGGTGTATGCACATGGCTGTAATTGGCCTTGCTCATTCTCTTGGAGGTGGATCGCCCTGACTGCCATGTTACTGGCATCCACCTGAATGATAAAAGGTTTTCCTGAATCTGGGTGCTTCAGCACTGGTTCTGCTCAAAACAGTCTCTTTACCTTTTCAAATGCCACTTGGCACTCTATGGTCCAGTTCAGACTCGGTTTGTATTTACCCCTTCCACCTTAGTAATTGGAAATGCAATTTGTGCAAATGCTGGGATAAATTTTCGGTAAAAGTTAGCAAACCTGGGGAAACTTTGTAGCTTTCTACGCATGCGGGGAGATTCATCCACTGCCTGCTCTTTCTCAGGGTCCACTTCTACTCCTTCATGGGAGATTTGATACCCTAAGTAGTCTATCCTTTCCTTTTTAAATTCACACTTTGACAGTTTTGCGTAAAGCTTTGCAGCACAGAATTTGTTCAGGACCGCACGAACAAGTTTTACATGCTCCACTTTTATCTAGGTGTAGATTAAAATGTAATCTAAGTACACCAAAATCCCTTTGTAGAGGTGCTCATGGAGCACCTCATTTATTAACTGCATGAAAACTTCTGAGGCTCCCTGCAGTCCGAATAGGAGTACGTTGGCCTGGAAGCACCCTAGTGGGGTATTGAAAGCGATTTTTCATTTGTCTCCTTCACCTAATTCTGACCCTGTAGTAGGCTTCCTGCATGTCCAACTTAGAGAAAATCTTCCCCTTGGAAAGGTGGGCTAATGTGTCCTAATGTGGGGAAGGGGGTATACCTTCTCCATACTAACTGTGTTCAGACTCTTATAATCAACACATAAGCATAAAGACCCATCTTTCTTGTCCCGGAACATCACCAAAGCCACTATTTTGGGTTGGGATGGTTGGATGAAACCCCAGGCTAAATTTTTGTTAATGACAGCCTGCAATTCCTCAAATTCCTATGGGGACATGCAGTACAGCTTTGGCTTCACCCCCAGAAATATTTCAACTACACAGTCTGTGGTGCGATGGGGGTGGGTGGGTGAGCTCATCAGAGCTCTCTTCGCTGAACACTTCAATTAAGTCTCTGTATTCCTGAGGAATGCCTTGTGGCGGTTCACCCTTCCCCGCAGCAGCTGTTTTCTTTCTGAGGCTTTCCCAGTTCCTCCCCATGGTTATTGGGTCTTGTCACTCCCCACTGGGATCTTAAAATCCCCTCTTTTCAGTCTGTGGTTTTACCACTTCAGCCAGGTGAGCCCCAGAACCTGTGGCCACTCCATTCCAGGTGCTACAATAAATGTCAGTCTTTTATCCTCTCCTGTTCAACATCTATATGAAGCCGCTGGGTGAGATCATCAGTGGTTTTGGGGTGAGGTACCAACTGTACGCTGACGATACGCAGCTATACTTTTCCACCCCAGGCCACCCCAACGAAGCTATCGAAGTACTGCCCGGTGCCTGGAAGCCATACGGTCTGGATGGGGAGAAACAGGCTCAAGCTCAATCCCTCCAAGACGGAGTGGCTGTGGATGTCGGCACCCCGGTACAGCCAGCTGCAGTTGCAGCTGACTGTTGGGGGCGACGCATTGGCCCCAATGGAAAGGGTGCGCAACTTGGGCATTCTCCTGGATGAACGGCTGTCGTTTGAAGATCATTTGACGGCTGTCTCCAGGAGAGCTTTTCATCAGGTTCGCCTGATCCACCAGTTGCGCCCCTTCCTTGACCGGGATGCCCTATGCACGGTCACTCACGCTCTTGTTACCTCCCACCTGGATTATTGCAATGCTCTCTACATGGGGCTCCCCTTGAAGAGCACCCAGAGAGCCACACGTGGCTCCCATGTAACACCACTCCTGCGCAGACTGCACTGGCTGCCTGTGGTCTCTCAGGTGCACTTCAAGGTGTTGGTTACTACCTTTAAAGCGCTCCATGGCTTAGGGCCAGGGTACTTACGGGACCGCTTTCTGCTACCAAACAGCTCCCACCGACCTGTACGCTCACACAGAGAGGGGCTTCTCAGGGTGCCGTCCGCCAAGCAATGTCGGCTGGTGGTCCCCAGGGGAAGGTCCTTCTCTGTGGGGGCTCCTACCCTCTGGAATGATCTTCCCCCTGGATTGCGTCAACTGCCTGACCTTTGGACTTTCCGCCGCGAGCTGAAGACCTATTTGTTTATTCGCGCGGGACTGGCTTCGTAATTTTAAATTTTACAATTTTATAATTTTAAAGATTTAATTTTAATATTCATATTTCGATATAAATTTTTAGGGTTTTTTTTAACGGTATATTGTTTAAAATTTTAGCCAATTATATAATAAGTTTTTTAATCTTTGTTTTTATTTGTATATTGTCTATGTTTTATTATGGCTGTGAACTGCCCTGAGTCCTTCGGGAGAAGGGCGGTATAAAAATCTAATAAATAATAATAAATAATAATAATCGTGGGCTCCCATGGTTGTTTCCAAGGGTTCAATAGCAAAAGTGGCCAGTTTCCCACCCTCAACTGACCTGTCTAGCTGACAAAATAAAATAGGAGTTTTTAGCTTCCACAGGAGAATGCCCACTCTCCCCACTAGGGTTGGGCTTATTAAGCATCTGGTACACCCGAGTCCAGGAGGGTAGAAAGTTTTACTCTCTTTTTTTGGCTGGGGATGAATAGTCTTAGGGGCAATGTGACTGGCTCGACTGGTTTGCTTACCAGACTGGTCATCTTTGGAGTCACTTCTGAAGGGGCCAAGGTCCTCCTGTGGTGGGGTAGGAGTTCCCTTCTCTGGGTTTGCTAAGGGGCAGAACTCCATAACCTCCCTGCTTCTCAGTGAGGTGCTTCCCATGCAGGGTAGTCTTTGCCACTTCCTGCTTGACAAGCATTCGGGGTTCTGGACCAGTGTCTTCAAATGGCACTCAGCTGCACAATGCCCATCCTTTCCACACTTGAAGCAGGCAGTTGATCATGGTGAGGGGGCAACCTGAGGCTTGAATAGCTCTCACTTCCTTGGGCGGTAATCTCTTCCAGGTTCTCCCAGGTCAGTACTGGTTTCTGGCTAGATCGATTTCCACTTCCTCTGTCAGGATGAACCAGTCATGGAGGTGATTTGGAGCTCCGTGAGCTAGGCAGACATGGTAGAGGTCATCGTTCAGCCCATCTTTGAACCAGCTTAGTAGAATGTCTTCTGGCCAGTCCATGCAACATGCAAAGTCTCAGAATTCTTTGGTGTATTCAGCTGGTAGCCCTGCTTCACTGTTCTGATGTAATCACGAGCTTTTCAATCTGCTAGTGGATCTTCAAACCTGTGGCAGAGTGCCATCATGAAACAAAGTTCTGGAATTCAGGGGCATTTCCATTGTGGAGGATCACCATCTACCTAGCCGCTGCCCCCTCTAGGGCCAGGGTGACAACTCTGATTCAGGTGCCCTGGGTTTGGAAATGTGCCAGGAAGAAACCCTGTTGCTGTGGGTCGCCATTGTACTTGATGCCCAGGGGTGGTGTTTTCTGTTCCAATTGTGGGGCTCTCATTGGTCCTGAGATGTTTGCAGGGATTGGTGCTAAGCGTGATGGGTTTTCCAAGGTGGCGGCCACTCTGCCTGCCCCATCTGCTTGGTCTACAATGGGGGACTGGGGTGCCAGCTCTGGCTCTATTGGTTGCTGCAGCTGCTTTGTCTCCTCCGTCTCAGTGGCTCAACTCACCCCGGGCTCTCAGGTTTCAAAAATCTCCATCACAAAGAGCATGATGTTTCTCTTGAGTCACTCGTCCTGGACCAACTCTTCGGCTAGGTCCTCATGATCCTTCCAGTTCACACTTCCAGCCCGATTACTGGCCATCCCAGGTGAGGTTGACACCTTTGTTTCTTCCATTCCAGCTGTCTTTCTTCCCACTCTGATCGAGCATCTCGGCTTCACTGGGTTCTCCAGGGCAGCAGCTTGTTTAGTAGAGCATCCAGAGGTTGCATCCAGCTGGATGGTCGTGGTAGTCTCACCTCTGCATTCTCTGTCTCCATGCTTGCTGCCTTGCTCAGACATGGCTTGCAAGGTCTCCTCAGTGGAGCAATGCTTCTCTGGGTTGCCCATTTTGGAGATCCTGCTTAATGTAAGGACTTGCCTTTCCTCTCTATTCAAGAAAGTAGAACTCTTGAAATGATTGGCATTTCAAAAGAAAACTTTTATTGAGAGAAAGTGATAGCTAGACAAAGAAAGCAGGATCTGAGGATTCCTGCACAATTCCGTTAGGTTAAAAAGATAGATCAGTCTGTTGTAGGACAAGCCAATCCACAGGTGTGAAGTTGTTTTGAGAACCTCAGGCTGAGAAGGTAATAAGTTGTTCTCAAGCATTGCTTGCTGGAGGCTCCGGTGCTAAGACAAAACAGGTGGCCTCAATTCAATCCCTCCCCCTTACATTCCCAGGAAGGTAAATCAGAGTACAGGATAAACAGGCAACAGGAAAATGATTATAAAGTGAGAAATGCATCCAGGCCCTCCCCACCAGAATGGCAGTATCCTGATAGGGATATCCTGGACCCGTGCCCCTCCTGGCTGGTACTGGCCACTCAGGAGGTGACACGAGGCTGGCTCCAGGCTATTACGATCGCTTCCTTGGTGGAGGGAGTCTTTCCGACCGCCTTGAAAGAGGCGGTGGTGAGACCCCTCCTCAAGAAGCCTTCCCTGGACCCGGTTGTTTTAGGTAATTATCGTCCGGTCTCCAACCTTCCCTTCGTGGCGAAGGTTGTAGAGAGTATGGTGGCATATCAGTTTCCCTTGCACCTGGATGAAACTGTCTATCTAGACCCGTTCCAGTCTGGCTTCCGGCCCGGTTACAGCACTGAGACGGCTTTGGTCGCGTTGGTGGATGATCTCTGGAGGGCCAGGGATAGAGGATGCTCCTCTGCCCTGGTCCTATTAGACCTCTCAGCGGCTTTTGATACCATCGACCATGGTATCCTGCTGCGCCGGTTGGAGGGATTGGGAGTGGGAGGCACCGTTTATCGGTGGTTCTCCTCCTATCTCTCCGATCGGTCGCAGACGGTGTTGACAGGGGGGCAGAGGTCGGCTCCGAGACACCTCACTTGTGGGGTGGCGCGGGGTCGATCCTCTCGCCTTCTGTTCAACATCTATATGAAGCCGCTGGGTGAGATCATCAGTGGCTTCGTGTGAGGTACCAGCTGTACGCTGATGACACCCAGCTGTACTTTTCCACACCGGGCCACCCCAACGAAGCTATCGAAGTGTTGTCCCGGTGCTTGGAAGCCGTACGGGTCTGGATGGGGAGAAACAGGCTCAGGCTCAATCCCTCCAAGACAGAGTGGCTGTGGATGCCGGCATCTCGGTACAGTCAGCTGAGTCCTCGGCTGACTGTTGGGGGCGAGTCATTGGCCCCGATGGAACGGGTGCGCAACCTGGGCGTCCTCCTGGATGAACGGCTGTCTTTTGAAGATCACTTGACGGCCGTCTCCAGGAGAGCTTTTTACCAGGTTCGCCTGGTGCGCCAGTTGCGCCCCTTTCTAGACCGGGATGCCCTGTGCACGGTCACTCACGCCCTCGTGACGTCTCGCCTGGATTACTGCAATGCTCTCTACATGGGGCTCCCCTTGAAGGGCATCCGGAGGCTTCAGTTAGTCCAGAATGCAGCTGCGGGTGATAGAGGGAGCCTCGTGGCTCCGGGTGACACCTATCCTGCGCAGACTGCACTGGCTGCCTGTGGCCTTCCGGGTGCGCTTCAAGGTTTTGGTGAACATCTTCAAAGCGCTCCATGGCATAGGGCCGGGTTACTTACGGGACCGCCTACTGCTACCGGATACCTCTCACCGACCCGTGCGCTCTCACAGAGAGGGACTCCTCAGGGTGCCGTCAGCGAGACAGTGTCGTCTGGCGACACCCAGGAAGGGCCTTCTCTGTGGCGTCCCCCACCCTCTGGAACGAACTCCCCCCAGGACTTCGTCAACTTCCGGACCTCCGAACCTTCCGTCGCGAGCTTAAAACACATTTATTCATCTGCGCAGGACTGGATTAGTTTTTAAATTCGTGGGTTTTTAAGGGGTTTTAAATGGGTTTTAAATGGGTTTTTAATGGGTTTTATTATTTGCTAAATTTTAATTACGGCCAAATTGAATAAGTTTTTTAGTGGTATTTTAATAGTATTTATTTTGTAATAGTACTGTTTATTTTATCTGCCTGTAAACCGCCCTGAGTCCTTCGGGAGAAGGGCGGTATAAAAATTTAAATAATAAATAAATAAATAAAATAAATTTATGGGACCTAACAGTGCCCCTGGTTTAGTTGAGCTGCATGGATTCTGTTGAAATCACTGAGGTTTGCATCCAAGATTAGCAAACCAGATAAATCAGGTTCCGGAAACAGCAGAAAGTGAAAAATAGCTAACAATCAGAACATTTTTGATTCAGAAGGATGCAGAAAAGGAAATAAACCTGAAAATTACAGACCAATAACTTTTCTTTCCAATAACATACAAATTACTTACAGGCATTATTGCAAACCAAATTTATGGATATTTGGAAAACAAGGATTTGTTGCCTGTAGAACAGAAAGGGTGCTGCAAAAATTCAAGAGGAAACAAAGACCAACTGATGATTGATAAACTGGTCTTAAAGAATTCATAGAAAAGACAACAAAGTTGTTCATGGTCTGAATTTATTATAAGTAAGCATTTGATTCTGTTCCACATAGCAAGGATTGAGAAATACTTAGATATTTTTGGAATTAGCAGCAACATTCAGAAATTCCTGAAGACTCCCATGAAACTATGGCAAACTAAGTTGATGGCCTGTGGAAAAGAACTTGGTAAAGTTGAAATCAAATGAGGAGTTTTCCAAGGTGGTTCCTTGTCACCTTTGTTATTTGTATTTTTGATGGCACGACTAACAAGCATTTTGACTAAGACAAAAAAGGGTTGAAAATTTCCCATTTGCTTTACATGGATGATTTTAAATTGTTTGGAAAAACAAAAGCTGAATTGAGCTCACTCTTGAAAAGCACTGAGGAGTCTAGCAGAGACATTGAAATGCAGTTTGGCATTGACAAATGTGCAATAATTGCTATTAAGGCAGGAAAAATTGTTGAAGATGATGGATTCAAATTTGATAACAAAGAGTTGATAAAAGCTGTAACAGCAGAAGGGTACGAGTACTTAGAAGTTTTGGAAACTTCTGACCTGTTGCACAAACAAGTCAAGGAAGCTATTTAGAACAGAATAGAATTCTTTATTGGCCAAGTACATGGAATTTGTCTTGGTGCATGTGCTTGTTGCATGTGTACATAAAAGAAAAGAATCATTCAACAAGAATCAATGTATTTCAACAAAATACATAATGTGAGTCTGGAAAATCTTGAGATCAAAGCTCAGTAGAGGAAATATCACAAAGGCAATTAACACCTGGGCAGTGCCTATAATACAACACTCAACTGGAATAATTGATTGGACTCAGCTAGAATATAACTTAGATAAAAAACCAAGAAAACTAATGAAAATGCACCATGTTCTGCACCCAAAAAGTGATATTGATTTATTGTATTTGTCAAGATTTGAGAGTGGCAGAGGACTCTCTTCAAGGTGAAACTGGAAGAGGAAAAAGATAGCTTAAATGACTACCAAAAAAAAAAAAAGCAAAAGAGCCTTTGCTGAAGGAGGTGAACAAGAGAAACCTCTTGAAAACAACAAGATTGAAAGTGAATATCGAGGAAAAAAACCCAATTAAGCATCTAGTTTCTAACTGGAAAAAAAAGCCTATGCACAGTAAATACCTGAAGGACATTGAAAGAAAGGCAGATACAAAGCTAACATGGAGCTGGTTGAGATCAGGGATATTGAAGAAAGAAACTGAAGGCTTTATTTTGGCTGCTCAAGAACAAGCCTTAAAGCAGTGGCACCAGCCATGGGGTGTCCTGCTGCGAGCGGCACTGGTGCAATGAGGCACACGGCATCCTGTCACAAGTGGTGGCACTGGCACAATGCGCCATGTGGCATTGGGCCTCAAGCAGCCACAGAAGTCACTGTGGTGGTCCTAAGGTAAGCGGGGGTGGGGGGTAGCTCCACCCCCCCACCCCAGCTTGATTCTACACATGCACCTTGCCTCACTTTGTACAATCAGATGGTGGGATGGAGTGGGCAGGGTCTTAACAAGGGCTTATTTTGAGGGTAGAGCTTATATAAGGCATACATGTAAAAATCTTAATTTTCAGGATAGGTCTTATTTTTCAAGAAACACAATATTTCATACTTTTTTTAGAAGAAAAGAGTTCTGAAAAAAATTACATTTATGTTCTATCAGTTCATGCTGATTATCAATATGTTCAAAATGTTTCACTGCTATATAAATAGTCCTCAATTTATATTTATTTAGTGACCATTCAAAGTTACAACACTAAAAAAAGTGACTTATGACCATTTTCCACACTTACAACTACCTGTATTTGGTGTTATTTCTCCCCTTTTACAAGCAGAGGCTTAAATTTTATAATTCTGAATTCCCTACCTTTGCGGATGAATGTAATCAATGACACTGCTGAATATTTATTAGTAATTATTGCTGTAATTATTATTAGTAATATTAATATCGGTGTACACAGTGATGGGATCTACCAGTTGTTAAGTAGTTAAGCAGTTCAGAGAACCTGTTGTTAGAAGAAATCTTTTGTTTTTTTCCACTTTAAAGAGTTAATTCTGTAAGAAAACTTTATTGCCCTGCTTACAAAAACTGCCTCTCAGTTAACTCTTATTACACTTTTACTGTTGCTTCCAGTTCTGGAGCTTCTTGGAGGGTTTTTTGGGAGGGGATTTTCTTAAAGGGGAAGGGTTGTTTTAAGCTTTTTACACCACTGTTGGGAAGAAATACTCCCCTGATGGAGTTCTTCCAGCCAGGATGCAATGACCAGCACTTTGAAGAAATAATTAAATAATGAAGCAGAAGCTTTTAACGACATGGAACCAAGATGAGTGACATTCAGCAAGGCTTATTAGCTATTTGATTGACATTCAAATGTGAGTTTACATACCCTTGCTGACTTTTGGTCTAAAACTGGTTTTTGGTGAAGTTTAATCCTGTGTTAGTGGTGAGATAATTTTCCCTATTCAGCTTTGTTTGGAAGGAAAAAAATTAATCTCTGTTCCTGAAAAGAAGCAGAAATCTGACTAGTTCCTGTGTCTATTTGTTCTGGTAATTGGTTTAACAAGCAACAGCTATTGTGTTTGCTCCTTTGCTTCATTCTGAAGAGCTTAAATGATCTCTCTGCTAAAGGGTTTCACTTTATGATCAAGAGTTGGCTGCTGATAGTTATCATTGCATTTTAACTATTTTAATTCCTCAAGGTGCTCTGGCACCCTGCCTGATTTGTAACTCCAGTTTGCAGATATTTCTAATCTAATGAAACTTTTTGTATTTTTGTATAGGTCATCCTTGACTTACAACCGTTACAATGGCACTGAAAAAAGTGACTTATGACCGTTTTTCACACTTATGACCATTGCAAAAGACTGTCATTAGGGCAAAGAAACGATGTCACATGACCACCTGGCCATGCCCACCCGGTCACATGAAGCACCACAGTTGTGAAATGAGTGACACGGTTGTTAAGAATGCTGCAACGGGCATAAATGTGAGTATGGGCATAAATGTAAGCATGGTCATAAGTGTGAGGACTGGTCAAAAGTGCGAGGACCGGTCAGAAATGACTTTTTTCAGCCCTCTGAGTAGTCCCTATGCACATAGCCACCCGGTCACATGACCACCAAGCCACGCCCACCCAGTCACATGACTACCAAGCCACCGCCCACCCGCCCCCAAAATAAGTCACGCCCACAGAGCCGGTTGTTAAAAAATTTGAATCCCACCACTGGGTATACAGTATTTTGGTAGGAATACTGCTTTTTCATTTCATTTTTCATTATATGTTAAAAATTGCTTAGAACATATGAAAACTGCAAGTACAGTTTACAGGGAACTAATTTTTTTTTCAAATAGTGGCTTCATGCTATTGAAGAAAAATTCTGCAATGTTGTCCTTGACATAGTCTGCAGTCTCAAACATTCCTTTGAGCTTGGCATTGTAGAGACATCCCTGTTCTGGATGTCCTTTGAGCTTGGCATTGTAGAGACATCCCTGTTCAGAAGGGAACATAAAATTTAAAGAGAGCAGAGATGCTCATTTGGCACCTGGCAGCAGCTTACAAAAACATACTCTTTTCCTTGACTTCCTTGACATTGGAAGTTATGGGGGGGCGGGATGTAACATCCATGCCCATTTAAGTGCCAAATCATCTCTTTTTTAAAAATCTGCAACTGTGAATTGGCCAATGCTTTTACAGATGTATTAATGTTTGCTTAAATTTCCCCAAAAGCGAGCGAAGAGTTGGCAAAAGAATTCATTTAAATGATCTTGGATCTTCAAGATCTATGAAGCATATTTACCTTCCCAGCCTTTCATCCTTCCTTCTTGATGAAATTATACAATTTACATTTTGCAGCTAACCTCAAACAGGGAGGCTGCTGAATGCATCCGGTAGAAAATGGAAAAGGGCATTGCAAGATTCACCACAATGATCCAAGGTTCAAATCCAAAAACTATTTCTTCCAGGCCATTGTCATATTCAGGGCGGCAACCAAAAGCTTGTGGAATCCAAAGCTATAAAAAAAGAACACTTTTTAAAAAAAAATCTAGATTAAAAGTTATCTGTGAGATTATGATGGGAACAATATTTTTCAGCTTGATTCATATAATTTAACTAAAAATTCAGTTGCAGAATTCTAAATTTTATTTTGTATTGTGTATTTGTTCACATGGCCATGTAATCTTTGTCCTGGTTTCAAAATCTTTTTCTTAGGTTTAAAATTATACACTGAAAAAAACAATAAAACGTTCAATATTAATTGAACAAAATAAATAATTTTAATAATAGCTATGAGAAGCCTGTTATTAGAACACAGTAGCCTGCAATTACTGCAGGTTCAAGCCCGGCCCAAGGTTGACTCAGCCTTCCATCCTTTATAAGGTAGGTAAAATGAGGACCCAGATTGTTGGGGGGCAATAAGTTGACTTTGTAAAAAATATACAAATAGAATGAGACTATTGCCTTATACACTGTAAGCCGCCCTGAGTCTTCGGAGAAGGGCGGGATATAAATGTAAACAACAACAAAAAAAAAAGCAAGGAGACTCATTGTACTTCATAAGCCATTGTAGGGCATAACTGACCTTGTCAG
The DNA here is from genome assembly GCF_028640845.1 of Ahaetulla prasina. NCBI lineage: Eukaryota > Metazoa > Chordata > Lepidosauria > Squamata > Colubridae > Ahaetulla > Ahaetulla prasina. The sequence goes on from NC_080546.1 coordinate 67,055,061, forward strand.
GCACAGCACCTGTCTTTTTTTTTTTTTTTTTGCAACTGCCAGTACATGAATTTTTTTCTGGACCAATCACTTCATGATCTCCTAGGACATTCTAAAAATATTTTATTATTAAATGCATTTACATTTCTGACCTCATTATTGTTGCTTTTAATGCTATATCTGATTGGTCTACCAAGGTACCCTCATACTGTTTTGCCTATAGTAAAATTTAGTTATTTTATTCTAAATGGAATCCAGCATTAGTCTTGCTAGGAACATGCTCCTTGACCTTTATCATTCCAAACTGCCAAGATCCAAATCCTGCATCTGTATCTCATATTTTCCATAGAATCACAGATGCAAAGTTGAATGGGACACCAGAAAGCATCTTGTGCAGGAATCTATTACCTCAGCATCCCTCATATCCCGCCTCCCACCCACCCCCAGCATACGAAACTCCACCATTCGGTGAGGCTGGCTCTTTTGCTGGTAAATGGCTGTTACTGTTAATTGGAGTTATGTCCAGTCTTTCATTCATGGTGGCTAAGATTCCCTCATCCTATTTTTCCCTACTGCAATAACCTAGGGAGCTTCCCAGCTGAGGGGGGACTTTAGCCTAGGTCTCCGCATTCTACTATGCAACATTAAAACAACTCCGAACATTTTATCCTTGTTGGATGGAAAGAAACTGTCTAGAGCTTTCCAGTGGGCTAGCTGGGTAATTAATTATTGATAAAGAGAGGACAAGATTGTTCAGGATATACTCAGCTTGAAATGTATCAGAACTGGAGCCAGAGGGTTTTGGAAATCTTCACACTTTACTGCTCTTATGAACAGACCTAGGAAGGACGATTACATCCATGTTCTTATTTTTTTTTCTTATGAACAGGTTTGTTTATTTGCAGACCTGTTAGAACTGCAGTAATCACTTTTTGTGGAGAAAAATGTCACTGTCTCAAAAAATGTTCCTTTCTTTACCAGTCTTCAACTTTTGAAAGCATGGAGGCGGGGAGAAGTACTGTATAGAATATCGAATGGTATCTATTTTAATCTGCTACTTAGAGAAAACTCCTGGGGCATTTATAGTCTCTTGAATAAAAGGACTGAATTGAGTATTTCCAATATTTGTTCTTTTTTATATTGGTATACCATACATATTTGTAGAATGACTTTTTAGCACTCCCCTTCCCACAATGGAAGTACCTTTTTTAAAAAAATTTGCATTTATATCCCGCTCTTCTCCGAAGACTCAGGGCGGCTTACACTATGTCAAGCAATAGTCTTCATCCATTTGTATATTATATACAAAGTCAACTTATTGCCCCCAACAATCTGGGTCCTCATTTTACCTACCTTATAAAGGATGGAAGGCTGAGTCAACCTTGGGCCTGGTGGGGCTTGAACCTGCAATAATTGCAGGCAGCTGCTGTTAATAACAGACTGTCTTACCAGTCTGAGCCACAGAGGTCCTTGGTGGAATCTCAGTCCAACTCACAATGCCACAGAAGAAAATATACAAGAGGGAATAATAAGTAATATAAATTACTTAAAGGCTCTGGTTATTTATTTGGATAAAAATCTAACAAATAAAATATAATAAAACCTGGAGAAATTTTCTTCCAAGCTTGCATGTTTTCCTGTTCTGAAGTCACTTGAGTTGCAAAACTCCAGAGATCACTGGATTGCAAAACTCTAAACGAAACTGGATGTGAGGCAGAAGCAACCAGAACTATTTGTGAATAGACTCAAGCAGAAGCTTTGCTGTTAGTCACCTATGTTACAAGAATTTTGCCAGACTAACTGCATTCCCTTGGAATTGGACAGATAAGGTTTCAGCAATTCTGGTGGAGGTCACCTTTATGCTGTTTTCTGCAGTGAAAAGACTCTTGCCTCTCTCTTAATATCTCCCAGTCTAGCTGGAGTTTCCACCACAATTTCGCTACTGTCATCTAATGGTCCTTCAGATTTCTGCAGTCCAGATGTGATGATTTCCAATGGAAGACCAAGCTACTTTCTAAACAGAATGCTTCTTTACAGCCATTTCTGAATGTATTTCCAAGCCTTCAACTAATTAGTAATCCTTCAAAAACTGTTTGTTTCTAAAGCGCAGTGCCTTGGAAGAATTGATGACCCATAGGAAAAATCTCAGCTAACTAGAAAATCATATTGAATTATAGGGATGTTTACTGTGATGCACTGATTTTGGTTTTAATAACATTTAATCTGTTTTTCTAATTGGTACATAAAAATTTAATGTGTCTAGAAGTTAATTAGCATAATTTGTAATTCAACTGCAAAGCAAAGTTTAGTAAAAGTAGAAAATGTTGATTTAAAACGTATTCAGTCAGCTGGCTAATATGGTATTGTTAAGTAACCCCTAGTGCAGTGATGACGAACCTTTTTGGCATTGCATGCCAAAAGTCTGAACACATGAACATTGTTGCGCTCGTGCGTGCCGGCACCCATAATGCAATACGCACCCCCATTTGCGCATCTGCACACGAATCCGCCACTCCCCTGCACATATGCCCCGCATTGCACATGCGCACATGCACCCCCACACTGCACATGTGCACAGTCTGCACTGCACATGCGTTCATGCCCCGCGCATGCACCCCCACTTTTTCCAAGAGGGCCGGAGCATCTCTTACCGGAGGACAACCAGGTACCAGACCGTTCCCTGGCTAGACAGCTGTTTCCCAGCCAGAGGCACTCTTGGCCCCGCCACCTTGGTAGCATCATTAGCTGGCCAGCGAAGCTCCGAACGGGTGGCCTTGCCTAGGATCCTTCCCGCTGGGAACCACAGGCTGAACAGGTGCAGCTGGTGGGGCTTTGGCAGGGTTTATGATGGGCTGCCTGCACAGATGACCCCATGGCCACCATCAAAGCGGGGCTGAGATGCCCCCCTTGGCTTGCTCCACCAGCCATGTGGATCCCCTGGGCTGTGGGCGTTGCTGCACTGACTCTGGTATTCCTCCTACACAGTTGCACCATCCCAAAATAGCAGCAGCAGCAGCAGCAGCTGCTGCTGCTGCTGCTGCTGCAGGGGGAAGGGCAAGAGCAACCGGCTGGCTCAGGTGCATGGGGCAGAATTTTCTGGTTGGGCAGCTGGCTGCCCTGCTCACAGCTCCTTCCCCAGCATTGGCTTGGCCAGTGGCACAGCAGTGGGTGTGGCAGCAATTGAGCGATGGGCCCAATCACAGGCAGCACAGCACCCCCACCCGGCCTCTGCTGTTGTGCCACCAGCCGAGCCGGACTCTACAACCACTGCAGGGGGAGGCAGCGATGCCCACAGTCAATGCTGGGGAAGGGGCAGCTGGCCCCCCAGGCAACAAATGCTGCCCCATGCATATGAGCTGGCCAGTCACTCTTGCCCTTGTCTCTGCAGCTGCCACTGCTGCTGCTCTTCTAGGGTGATGGCCACAGGATCATCTGCACAGGCAGCCCATCACTACCCTGCCCTCATTGGCTGCTGGTCCACCAAAGCCCCATCAGCCATACCTACTCAGCCTGTGGCTCCCAGTGGGGAGTCCAAGCAAGGCTGCACATTCAGTTCTTTCCTGGACAGCACATGGCACTGCCGAGGTGGTAGGGCCATGAGCACTGCTACCAGCCAGGGAATGGTGGCTCCCAGCGGGGAGGAGCCCAGGCAAGGCCACGTGTTTGGCACATTGCGTTGCCAAGGTGGCAGGGCCAAGAGCCTTGCCGCTGGTCAGGGAATGGCAGCTCCCAGTGAGGAACAGCCCAGGCAAGGCCGTGCATTCAGAGCTTCCCTGGCCAGCGCATGCCGCTGCCATGGTGGGGTCGAGAGCGCTGCCGCCAGCCAGGGAATGGCGGCTCCCACCGGGAATGAGCCCAGGCCACAGGGTCATCTGCACAGGCAGGCAGCCCACCACCACCATCCCGCCCTCACCACCTGCTGGTCCACCAGTGCTTCAGACCATCTGGGGCCATGCAAGAAGCCCACGCAGGGGCTTCTTAGGAAGTGGCCGCTTGGATCCCCTCTTTGTGTCTTTTGGCATGCATGCCTGCTGCTGGACTTCACGCACACATGTGTGCCAGAAAGCAGACCAGCTGGATAGTGCTCATGTGCACTCTGGAAACAGGAAGATCATCTTCCTGGAGCGAACATGCTCTTCTAGTTTCTAGCATGCCCATGCACATGAAAATCAGCTGGCCGGCGCACCAGAACCCAGAAGAGCAACAGGCAACAGCTCTGCATGCCTGGAGAAATGGCTCTGCATCCCACTTCTGGCACACATGGCATAGGTTCGCCATCACGGCCCTAGTGCCTATAGATGATAATAAAGGAGATAAAATCTTCCTTTGGGGGGGAACATATAATAGTATGTTTTGCCCAGCAGATCTGTGTTCATTTTGTAATTTTAGAACACTCTTGCTTCTCAATTCTTGTCCCTTTTGAGAATGATACTTGGTTGCTGGCTTGTGAGTAGAAACTGAAGTGTGTTTTTTTTATTACACTAATTTGGCTATCTTTGTTGGTTGAAAAGCAGGTTACAACAGTTAAACAGTTCAATCTTTACTTACTCTTTGGAAGATAAAAGGACCGAGGACAAAATGTCCAACAGTTCATCAGGCCTCTGGTGGTTGTGATCATACAGCTGCTTGACAAGTTACATAGGTAGGGAGAATTTCATCCTCTGATTTCTGCTTAACATTAATTTCTGCTGAACTTAATGTTAAAGGCAAAACATATTGAGGGCAATTGTCCTGCTACAGAAATAAATTGCATTATTTTAAATACTTACTGAGAGATTACACAAGAATAAAAATACAGCAATATTCTTCAATATACTTCTTTTGTTGTTGACAGAGAAATTTCTCAGAGTGAATGAAAAATCTGGAGAGGATGGAGAGACTGGAATCTTGCTCTGATTGATGTTTTCATGGAAAGCACAACTGGAACTATTCTCAGATGGATAACTATTTCCATAAAATGTGGATGACAATTTTCCATTTGTTCCATTATAGGTTTCTTTGTAGGAAGCTGCAGGGGAGAGATTGCTTCCACTGGACACTGTTAGTATTCGCAGAGTTTTAATGTCATCATTACTCTTGTCATGCTCACGATGTATAGATTCAATTATGAAGAGGTTCTGAATATATTTCTCAATGATAACAAGTACAGAGTAGGGCAAACTGAACCATGTATATGCTGGATGGGACTGAGCATAGATAATTGCAAGAATAGAACCCCAGGAAAGAAGCCAGGAGCCTGAGGCTGTCCCCACCAAGAGGTCTGCATCAAGTTTTCTAGCTGGATTTTTAGAAATATTTAGTGAATTGTCTTCAAGTCTATAGATTAGAATCGCCACAATGCCTGCTGCACACATGAGTGCCAGTACTGTGATGGCATATAAGTAAAACATAATAAGTGCTAGTTCACTCTTTAATTTTGAACGTCCAATCTGAATAAGATAAACAACTACAACTGCTATTGTTGTAATAAATACTATTAGACCTAAGATGCTGCCTATTACTGTGCCCTGAAACTTGAAAGGCATCTTATGTGGCTGCAGGTATTCAACTTTACGCCCAATGTTTTTCCAGACCACGTACAGCAATGTGGATGCTAAAATGTGATACTCAATATTGAAGGGATATAAATAATATATTCCTTGGGAAAATACGGAACAGAGGGTGGTGTAGGTACAGTTGCAAAGTGGTGTATGATCATCCAGCTCTAGCAGAAAGAAAAGAAAAAGAGAATTAAAGCATTTCTTAGTCAGAGTGCCTAAAATTACTATCTAAAGGAATTCCTATCTAAAAATTCCTAAAACAGGATAGAAATACTGTTATATTTTAGCATAATATATTATGAACTTATATTACACAGAGAAGTTCTCTATACAGGCAGTTCTCAACTTACAACAATTTATATAATGACTGTTTGAAGTTACAATCGCGTTGAAAAAAGTGACTTTTGATCATTTTTCACACTTATGACCATTGCAGATCCCCATGGTCACATGATCAAAATTCAGATGCATGGCAACTGACTCATAGTTATAATGGTTACAGTGTCCTGGGATCATGTGATCCCCTTTTGTGATCTTCTAACAATCAAGATCAATGAGAAAATTAGATTCATGTAACAAATCATGCTAAGTGGTTTACTTAATAACTGCAGTGATTCACATAACAACTCTGGCAAGAAAGGTCATAAAATAAGAGTAAAATTCACTTAACAACTCAACAAAATTCAATTTAGCAACAGCAATTTTGGGCTAAATTATGGTTGTAAGTTGAGGACTACCTGTAATAATAAGTACTGTATAGTCAAGAACAAATAATATTCCTATCTTAAATAAGATATGACAAGTCTCTTAAAGTGATATTTTTTCCAAATTTGTATGCTAAGCTGTGACAAAAAGTTAACAGAATAAAAGGGTTGGAAGGGACCTCATAGATCTTCTAGCGTCAGGATCTCCATCGTTGGCCTGGTGTCTTGCTGGCATCCTGCCACCAAAGGGGAAGGGAAGGAGGAGGAATTTGGGGCAATCTACACTGTGTATCAAATGATGGGAAATGGGGAGGGGGCGCTGACATGTGAAACAGGAGCTGATTGTACCAGTTATGCTGGGCATCTTCAAGGCTGCTTGCCCTGGGTGTGAAATTTCAGCAGCCTGAACAACAGAGCTTCCCACATTGCAACAATCCTGGATTCGGTGGCAACAGACTGGAAATTGGGGGGTGGGAGGGATGGGGAACTTTGGGTTTGGCTCTTTGTATCAGTGAGCAGGAACTTCAGATTCTGCCTCACCTTCCTGCAACCAACATCTTTAGTAAAAGTTATTTTCACTTCAATCAATTTGAGTCGAGATTGTTTGTTTGGGGGCAGGTCTGACATTAGGCAGGTCTGACATTAGGCAGAATCTGCCATTTTGGTCAACCTGGAGAAGATATTACCTCTACTGTGGGGACCGTACAAACAATATCAACTAAAGAGAGCAACCAGGAAGCAATTGAAACCTAGAGGTGTGGATGAAGCCACCTCCTGGAGCACTGGATCTTTCTGAGTGGCTAGGGGAGGATGACCCACTGAGGCCCCAATATTCCCTAGGGCTTGGAAGAAAACAGAAGTCAGTAGAGGAAATCCATGAGATTACATTCACCCATAGGGACTGGGGAGGCACCAACATGGAAAGCAAGCCGAACTGGAAGGACTGGATGAAGAAGGTGATGAGGAATGTGGAGAAAGTAATCAAGCGAACAGGATGATGGACCAGGCCATAAAATTCAAACGGGGCAACCTGATGTCAGCACCTAAGCTCGACCAACTGTGGAGGCTGCCACCACCCTAGTGCTGGGGGTGGCTGTCCCTCAGGGAGTGCCTCAGGACCAGCCCCACCCCCAGCCCCAGCTCAAGGTAGGAGGGTCTGTAAGACTGCAAGTCATAGAATTCTCCCCACCCCTAGAGGTGATGGTGAAACTCTGACCAATCTGGCAGAGGGCCCTGGGAAAACCAATCCTGACTCTGCCCCCCCCCCGGTAAGTGGCCACATCACCCCGGTGACTATCCCCATAGAACTAGTGGTCCAATCCTTGGGACTCAAAGCAAGCTTGTCAGCCCTCCTGGACTCGGTTTACACCAGATGCCTGCTCAGCCCCGCCCTATTTGAGAAGTTAGGGATCAGACTTGAGCAGCTTAAAATGCCAGTGGCTTTCTGTCAGCTGGATGGCTCCATAGTGGAGGGGAGAGATCCCAGAGACATTCATCACCAAACCAGTAGATGGGGGTACATACCGAGACTTTGAGCTTTATCAGAGTCTTTCCTGGCAGGAGAGACCGCTGGTGTTGGGAATAGTGTGGCTGTTGAAATTGAACCCTTATGTGAACTGAAGGAGGGGGCTATGACAGATCAACCTGGGGGAAAATCAGAGGAGAGGCCAGGGGTCCCAAGATCCCAGGCAGAAGATGGAAGCTGCTTCCCAAGAACAGAAGGCGGGAAATCCTCGAATCACCAAAGAGTACTAAGACCTGTGGGATGTATTTAGTGAAAAAGGGTCAGACACACTCCATGCCACCAGCCCACTAACTATTCCATAGTAATCTTGCCAGGGACCAAATTGCCCAAACCCAAGCTATACTCAATTACCCCTAGGGAACTGGGCAAGCTATGTACCTTCATTGACAAAAATCTAGAACGAGGGTTCATCCAACCAGCCTGTCCCTGGGTAGCTGCCCCGGTTCTGTTCCAAGAAAAGAAAGATAGGTCCCTTCATTTATGTGTGGACTATAAGAGGGTTAAACGCTGTGAAATATGGAAAATGTTTATCCCTTGCCCCTAATGAAACACTTGCTGGCCCATCTGGCAAAGGGAAATTTTTTTCACAAAGCTAGACTTGTGAGAAGCATTTTACTGAGTTAAGGATCAAAGAGGGAGATGAGTGGAAGACTGTACAACTACCTCTTAGGGTGTTCTCAGTTCCCAGTCCTCCTGTTTGGACTGCAAGGAGCCCCTGCAGTCTTTATGCAGCTAATAAATGAGGTGCTGCATGAACATTTATACAAAAGGGTGCTGGTATATTTAAATGACATCTTAATCTATACGAAGGCTATGGCAAAGCATGTCAGCTAAAGAAACGGTCAGCCCTGGAGGCCATCTTTTCTTTTGAATCTTCAGGGATGCCACACTTAGTTTTTGGAAAACTGGGAGAGGGTTTCCATAGAGCTGGTAAAAGTATTTAGCCATAACAACATTCTTTTCTCTGAGAGTCAAGGACGATCAGTCTAAACTGGAGTGGCATGACTGGGAGGCATCTTCAGTTGGGATGGTGGATTGATTGGACCATGTGATGGACATGTGGGTTGCAGGGGAAGGAACTCTGACATTCCTTTGGGTGGGGAAAACCTGGGAGATTTCAGATTTGGATTTTTCCAGATGTGCCAATAGTGTTCACAGAGTCAGTTGCTAGCGGGCTTCCCAAAGCAGTTTGACCAACTCAGCATGGGCAGCATCGCGCAGCGACCCCCTACTGGCCAGCCTGGCTGGGTCCTGGCTCAGCCCATGTTCACCTTCCTGGGCCCGGGAACCATGACCGTGCAGAGTGGAGAATCGGCTTCATTCCACTCAGTGCAAAGCGGATCGTGCCTTAGCCTCCCCCTGGTCTACTGGGATGTCAGCTCCAGTTGGAATTGGTTCAGCATTGCAGCAAGGCTTGCTACGACACTCCAACCCAGGACTGCGAGGAGAGACATTGGTGCTGCTGAGACACAACACCCCCCCTTGCTAGCCAGTCCTGAGATTGCCCCCTGCTGACCGGATCCCCCCTGGCTGGCCTTCTACCCCAGCCAGGGGAGGGTACAGTACCAGTGGATGCCAGCTCCTCCCCCATGGCTCAGAGCAACTGTTGTGACCCAGGTTCCTGGACCCGGACTCCTGGACTCGGATGATTCAGAAAGTGAGGGAGAAGACCTGGCAAGCCCTGCTTCTCTTGGGCCCTCTCCCTCCCTGGCACCCACTCAAAGGGAGGAGGAGGGGCCGGCAAGGCCTGATTCTCTCGAGCCTTCTTCTGATTTGGCAACTCCCCAAGAACAGTTTTGGAGTGATGCAAGACTGCGCAGACGTGACCGGCGCGTACAGCAGAAGCGGCGTTGGGATAAAGCCAAGGAATGATGGTCATGCAGTGACATCTACAGAGACTTTAAATAGGAGGCGGGACTTCCTGGCTTTTTTTCTTGGACAAAACAATGAATTTGCGCGGGCAAACTGTATCAATGGAGGGAAGAATATATTCGTGAGTAATTCTGGCCTTATCTATAATTTCCTCGTTATCTCCAGAAACTTGGCAGGCCCATGGGTAGATGTGGCCAGGACATTTATCTATGTAAATAAAGTAGAAGAGGAGGCCTTTGACTGACTCTTTGTTGGGAGTATTGGGGGAGGGAAACAGAACAGCAACATTCAACAGATCCTCAGGAAAGCTGGCTTATTTCCTCAATTGGATTTGGTCCCAGATTGACCATTATGGGGACCAATATCAAACCGATAAGAGAGATAGTATTGGTCATTTCTGATGGCATGAATGAGGGGGACATGGCCAATTGGATAGGCCAGCTACATGATGAAGGAGCCCAGGAGCTGAAAGATGCTGACAAGTTTGTGCAACTGCTAAGAGCCCAATTTGAAGACACAGCCCATCAGCAAGAGGCAGAAGCCCAGATCAAAGCCCTGAAGCAAGCAGGCTGACCCCCCCAAAGACTTTGTCTGGGATTTCCAGAAGTTGGCTGGGAAACTGAGAGACTGGCCTAAATACCTCCTTGTCCAATACTTCAAGGAGGCCCTAGATCAGGATATCAAGGCAGGCTTGCAGAATCAGGGGAGTTCTGGACCATATACAGGACTGGTACAATGTAACTGTTGCAATGGAGATCTGACTTGGGTAGGCACCGGAAGCCTACCCAAGAGAAACTACCAGGAGGACCCTGGGTCGCTGAGCTCCTGAAAAGCCAGCTGAAGCACCACAATCAGTGCCACCATGGACGATCAAGTGCTTCAGATGAGGCCAACATGGGCACCGGGCATCCAAATGCCTGATTCCCACTCCGGTCCCTCAATTTCAGATCCCATTGGCTTCCCACAGAAGGAGGCTTCCCGCAGAAGAAGACTTCCCCCAAGGAAGCCTCCAGACAAGGGGAGACTTGCCCAACAATCCCTCTCCCCCCAGCTGGGACTTCGAAACCCCTCTCGGCTCTGTCAGTGAGGGCAGAAGCAAAGAGGATCCAATGGTAAGTGAAGCCATCCATGCCCTCACTGTCAAGACCTGGATAATAATACCAGAAGCTGGGGTTCAGGGGGGTGTAGATGCCATCATAGACACCAGCTGCAACAGGTGCCTGATCAACCTCCCCACTGTCCAGCAGTTAGGGATAGGCACAAAATCACTCCTGCACCCCACACACTTTGAGCAAGTTGACGAGATGCTAATAGATGGAGCCCCAGCCACTTTAGTCATGGAGCTCATTAGGCTGGAGATGGAGTTCCACCTTATCTAGTTTGTAGTAGCCCCCAAAATGACCAAGTCAATTATACTAAGGCTCACTTGGCTAGACAAGTGGGGGCCGACCATCACATGGGAAAATGGGTACCGAAAGCTAAGAATAGGCATTGGACTGTTGCTGCCAATCCCGCCCAGACAATTGCCAACAAGGAAAAGTCCCTGGCAACCCCAGCTGGTGGGAAAACATTGCTGCCACCTTGGATGGGCTCCCCGGCTGCCCACAGGTGCCCAAGGAATATTGGGATTTGGTGGATGCCTTTAGCAAACAGCACTGCAACTTCCTCCCCCATCACCAACTGACAGACTGTGAGATTGAATTCGTTCTGGGAGCCAAATTCATGCTGCCAAAGCAAAAAATGTACTCCATGACACCAAAAGAAATGGCCAATTTGGCTAGAGGTTTCATTCGACCTGCAAAATCTAAAGTGGCAGCCCCCATGTTGTTCAAAGAGAAAAAAGAAGGGGGATTAGGCTTTGCGTTGATTTCCATGGAAGCCACCTTTTCTTTTGGATCTTGAGGGCTGCCACACTTAGTTTGTGGGAAACTGGGAGTGGGGTTTCCATGGACCTGGTAGAAATATTTAGCCATAACAAAAAAAATTTCTCTGAGAATCAAGGACGTTCAGTCTGCACCTGGAGTGGCATGACTGGAGGCATCTCCTGTTGGAATGGTGGTGTCGAGCCCTGGCTGGGACTTGACAACCAAGAGTGGGGGGAGAGTAGGCACCGCAGTGGTAGACGCTACCTGAAATGGAGTCGGGACGGTGGTGGGAGGCCAATTAGGGTGGCAAGCAGATGGCTGGCATTGGAAAGCTGACTGCATCGGACCCCAGCCAGCAAAGGGGAAGAAACTCCTGGCTTCTGGCATGGTTTGTCGGTGTACGATGATGTCACAGAGCTCAGGAAAGCCGCAGAAAGGCAGGAATCATGAAAATGCTGACGAACAGCTGATGGTTTTTTTTTTTACAGATACCGGATGCTGGTTACGCAGGATTAAATGAATAAATAGTGCTGAGAGGCGATTGCTCTCAGCGCCGACTTTCTCTTAGCTTGTCCCCTCCAGGTCTGTGCAGTTCCAAACAAGACTATCAGCCAGCAGAAATCACACCAGGCAGTCCAAAGTGGCCACTTGGGCCAGGCAAAGGGGAATAGAAGAGTTGCTGGTATGGATAGAACATCAGGACAGGCTCCATCATGGGGCCTGGGATGTGGCCTCAGCAGGCATTTTGGGGTCCGCCAGCGATCCAGACCATGTTCGATGGTAGTTCAAACCGGGTGACCATTTTTCTTAGTCAGGTCATAAACCACATGGACTTATATAGACGGTACTACCCATCACAGTGGGCGATGGTGATAGCTATTACAGCAGTACTGACGGGTGAGTCAGCGAATTGGGTGGCTTCCCTGCATAGTGACCATGCACAAGAACTTGTGGACATGGGACTTTTCCTGGAGGCTCTCCGTTCTAGATTTGAGGATGAGTCATGTGCCGAGGTGGCAGAGGGGGAGTTGATAGCACTCCAGCAGAAGGGCTGGTCCGCAAAGGAGTACATCCAGGAATTTCGGAAGATGGGCGGTCGATTGTGGGAGTGGCCGGAGTGCCTTCTAGTTCAACAATTTCACATGGGGCTGGACTGGGGCATCCAGCAGGCATGTGTGTATTGTGGTTTGCCTCCTTGGCTAACAACTGGTTCCGAGCAGTGATAGACCTGGACTTGGGGCTGAGAGAGTTTCAAATATGAGGGGATGGGACAATGGGTCAGCAAAAAAGGCTGGAAGACTGGCCTCTGGCCCCATGGGAGGTAAAGACTGTTGGCATTACTCCCGATACTACTGACCAGGCCTGGAGGCCATCATTTCATTGTTTTAGATGTAACCAAGTGGGACATCGGGTGGCAGAGTGCCCCATGCCAATACCATGAACACCAGTTCCAAAACTATCTCCAACTGGGGACAGGGCGAGGGGATGACTGCGAGCAACACCCAAAAGGTCCCAAGTGATGCAGACCCTGCAGGCAGATGCTGAAACAACAACCAGAGATGTTGGTGTTACACCAAGGCCAAGCCGGTTCCTGATAGTGTCTGGAGATAGTGATGATGAGGAACCATAAGACCCGATGGTGAGGAATCCCATTCAACCCTTTGTAATCCCTGTTGTCCTCTGGAACCCTCACTCAAATATGGGGCTTTGATAGATTCAGGATGCACGCATTGCCTGATCCGCCGTGCTATGGTAGCCGAATTGGGGGTCCGCACAGTGAGGATGAAAACCCCTATCAAGTTCAAACAAATGGACGGATATTTACTGGGGGTGGGGGTGTCCCGGCCACTCATGTAACCGAACAACTCCAATTAGAGATAGGGGACCATCGAGAAAATATCTGATTCATTGTAGTTGAAAGGATGATTGAACCGATTATATTGGGATTAGCGTGGCTAGACAAATGGGAACTCATGATATGAGGGAAGGGGATTTCAGGAGATTGAGGTTGGTACTTGGCCCAAAGCCACCTATGAATAACCAGATAAAAGGGGGAACAGAGGAAAGGGAACAGCCCCATGTAGACCCACCAAACCAAGGGTTCCCAAGTATATATGGGATTTCACTTCTGTGTTCAGTGAGGAGGAGTGCGAACAACTACCCCATTACAGGTTGTCTGACTGTGCCATCAAACTGATTCCAGAGGCCAAGTTGCCAAAACCCCGCATGTACTCAATGACTTCTAAAGAACTGGAGGAATTAAGATGATACATTGATAAAAATCTGGCGAGGGGTTTCATTAAACCCAGTAGGTCCTGGCTGGCAGCTCCCGTTCTATTCAGTCTACGTTTATGCATTGACTTCCATGGTCTTAACGGAGTCTACGTGGCGCATTTGTACCCGCTGCCATTAATGAAGGACTTGCTTGCTACTTTGGCAACAGGCTGCATATTTACCAAACTCGACCTTTGTGAAGCCTATTTATAGGGTATGGATTAGACCCAGGGACAAGTGGAAAACCATGTTCAATTGTCCTCTAGGGTGCTACTAGTTCCAGGTTATGCCATTCAGGTTGCAGGGGCCTCCCGCAGTGTTCATGCAGTTGATCAATGAGGTGCTGCATGAATCTCTGTATCGTGGAGTACTGATGAACAACATTTTAATCTACACACAAACAATGGAGAAGCACACCCGATTGGTTTGTTAGGTATTAACAAAATTGCTAGCGGCCAAATTGTTTGTGAAACTCTCAAAATGTGAGTTTCACCAAACAAGGTTGGACTATCTGGGTTACAGGATTTCAGAGGAAGGGGTGGAAATATATCCCTGAAAAGTCCAGGCAGTGTTGGAATGGCAAGCCCCAAGGACCAGGAAATAGTTATAGAGTTTCCTCAGGTTTGCCAATTTCTACAGGTAGTTTGTCCCTTCCTCTGCTAGAGTGTCCTTGCCCTTGACAGACTTACTGTGAATCAAACCTGCAATAGAAAAACCTAGATCAGGGCAACCATTACAGTGGACAACTGAGTGTCAAAGGGCCTTTGTGGAAGTGAAGGGGATTTTTGCTCATGAGCCAGTCCTCAAACATCCCAATCCTACACAAGCATTTGTAGTGTAGGCAGATGCTAGCAACATGGCCGTAGGGGCTGTTCTCTTACAGAGGGATGACCAAGGCCATTTGCAGCCATGTGCATACATCTCCTGGAAATTGATGCCAATGGAATGAGGGTGGGCACTCCTGACTTGGCGACATCTTCTTGAGAGTGCTCCACACCCAAGTGAGGTGTGGATGGACCATAAGAACCTGGAAGCCCTTCAAACCCCAAGAAGGTTGTCCCCAAAACAGGCTAGGTGGGCGCAATACTTCCAGAGATTCTCATTTCATCTGAAGTATGTTCCAGCTGGGAAAAACTTCCTAGCTGATGCCCTGTACCGAATGCCTCAATATAACAGCAAATGGGAGGAGCAAACAGGAGGAGGTGACTATCCCATGTCATCCCAACAGGTGCTGGCCACAGATTGGAAGAGATTACTAAGGAGATGGCAGAACACCTAATTGGACAATGTGACCTGTGACAATGAGGGAAGGAGTTATCTATTCTTTAATTATACTGAAAATGCGAGAAATAGCTAGAACTGGTGTTTTTTTTTATTTGTGTTGAAATGAATAAATAAAATGGTTCTCAATAAAATGGTTCTTTGAGAAAACTGCAAATTTCAGAGTGCTGAATTGGTTGGGTTCATTAGTTGGAATTTTGACATTAAACCAGCTTTTCATTCTCAAGCTTTAATTAGCAAATAATGCCTCCAGCATCCTGAGACCTGGCCGCCTACCCGATCATCTTCAGGAGGACAGAAAAGACTCAGGGAAGATTAGATTTGATTTAATTAAAAGAGTTGAAAGGGACCTTGTAGGTCATCTAGTTTAACCCCCTACCCTATACCATTTCTGACAAATGGCAGTCCAATCTCTTCCTGAAAGCTTCCAGTGATGAAGCTCCCACAACTTCCAAAGGCAAGCTGTTCCATTGGTTGATTGTTCTCACTGTCAGAAAATTTCTCCTTATTTCTAGGTGGAATCTCTCCTTGGTCAGTTTCCATCCATTATTCCTTGTCTTGCCTTCAGATCCTTTGGAAAATAGCTTAACCCCTTCCTCTCAGTGGCAGCCCCTCAAATATTGGAACACTGCTATCATGTCTTCTCTAGTCCTTCTCTTCTCTTCACTAGACTAGCCATGCCCAGTTCCTGTAACTGTTCTTCATGTTTTTGTCTCTAGTCCCCTAATTATCCTGGTTGCTCTTCTCTGCATTTTTTCTAGAGTCTTAATATCTTTTTTATAGTGTGACCAAAATGCAGGGGAGAGCTGTGCCACTACCACCCTGGACCTGGCTGGTTCCCTGGTCACTACGGGTCTCCATACCCACCTACACCAACAGATCCTCTGTGGATAAAGGCCACCTTCAATGGCAGCCCAGGGAGCCTGTCATTCTTCCTGAACCAGGTATGGGCCCATATGAGCTGGCATGCACCGGCCTGGACAAGGTGACAATGGTGAACTGTGACTCCGCCTTGAAGGAGAAGTGGCAGAGTGTCAGCCATTCGCAGGACCTGGGTACTTACGGGACCGCCTGCTGTTACCATACGCCTCCCACCGACCCGTACGCTCCCACAGAGAGGGACTTCTCAGGGTGCCGTCCGCAAAACAATGTCGGCTGGCGGCCCCCAGGGGAAGGGCCTTCTCTGTGGGGGCACCCACACTCTGGAATGAGCTTCCCCCGGGTTTATGCCAAATACCTTACCTTCGGACATTTCGTCGCGAACTCAAGACTCACCTTTTTATCCGCGCGGGGCTGGCTTAAATCGGGATTTTAATCTTAAATTTATTAATTTTAAACGGGGTTTTAGTATGGTAAATTTTAATGGGCTAATTTAAATAAGTTTTTTAAATCGTATTTTAAATCTGTATATTGTATTGTCGGTTTTTATTATAGAGTCCTTCGGGAGAAGGGCGGTATAAAAATCAAATCAAATAAATAAATAAATAAATAAATAAATAAATAAATAAATAAATAAATAAATATCAAAGATCAAAAACATCTACCAGGCTGTCCCACCTCCTTTACATAGTTGATTTGAAGCTGTATGGAAAAACACCATCTGAAATACTGTAAAATCACTGCTTAATATATACATATATACATCTAGGATATTGCAAACATCTGGAACATCAGTTGAACACCATAGACACTGATAATATTACCATCAGTCAATTGCAAAAGAGCTTTACTTGGAAAACTTTCATCCTGTAATGATACCTTTAATACCATCACACAATATCTGCTTGTCCCAGGATTTGGGAAGAACTCGATAGATGGATAAAAATGTGAAACTGAAACATCTGGTGGGCTGTCTGATCGACCAACCAACCAACCAACCATGTTAATAGTGTATTGCATGATTCTTAACATAACAAATATTCCAGTTGGCTATGTGCTAAAAAAAGATGAAACGTAGGGTACAATAATTGAAAATTTCTGCATCCCCTACAAATGTGGAACCAAAAGGAAAGAAGTATATAATGGAATCCATGTCTGTCAAAACACTACTTCCATCAGCTTTACAGAAACCCCCCCCCACTTCCAGCCACCGAGAACTGTTCTGTCCCACTCCCCACTTCACAAAGAAGACACAGAGACACATGTCCCACAGTCCTTTATATTTGCAACAGACCTGATTTTCGATAGTGAAGGAAAGACTTGGCAGCTACAGTGCAAAGGCCTGCCAAGTTCTGAGTTCTTTATCTCTTATGGAGACAGAAGCCCACGTTGCCAAGAGCTCACAGAAACAAAGCCTTTGCACAGTCCAGGCTTTAACTCCCAAACGAACGATCTGCAGTTCGCACTTGGTAGCTTTTTGTCTGTCACAAGGGCCAGATGGCAACTCCACCCGCTTTTATCCCCTGTGGGGTGTAGCTCAGTGACTCAGCAATCTCTGAGCCTGCCACACCTCTTCCTTTGCTGCACACGCTTATCTTTTCGTCACTGCCTCGGGTCAATCCAAGATTGATCCTCCGCAGCTGGAGCCTGAGGCATTGCCAGGGAGGAGGAGGGTCCGGGAGAAGAAGGCCTTGTCAGCTCCTCCTCCTGGCCTGCAGCTGGAACATGGAGTGGTGCCAGGGAGGAGGAGGGTCCGGGAGAGGGAGGCCTTGTCGGCTCCTCCCCATCACTCTCAGAGTCATCCTCCTCCATGAGGACAGACTTGGGGGCCAGTCACAACAAGAACAAACAGCCCTGCCCCCGCTGCTCTTCTGGGGCTGCGGGGCTGTGCAGCAGTTCTCACCCTGCTGCTTGCAGCCAGGATGCTGGAGGAGAAACCCCCCACCTTCCAGCCACCGAGAACAAGCAGACTGCCACAGGAGTGGAGTCTGTGCCCAAGGAATGTCTTTCTGGCACTTGGGTAAGGCTTGCCAGGACCAAAACAAGCTGGGGAGACAGTGTGCATATGTGGGGGTGGCATGCATGCATGCACAGAGGCTGGGGGAGCACAGGCGGGTTGTGTACACATGTGTGTGGGGATGCATGGGGGGTCATGCACACATGGGGGAGCATCGGGGGGTCATGTGTGAATGTGCAGGGGGCAGGGCATGCGGGAGCAATTGCATTATGGGTATGGCCACGTGCATGTGCAACCCCCATGCTCCCCCCACTTTTGGCACACGATAGCAAAAAGGTTCACCATCACTATAGTAGACTAATGAAATGTTGTGGACATAGTATACTTAGATTTCAGTAAGGCATTTGACAAAGTAGACCACAACCTACTTCTTGATAAGCTAGAAAAATGTGGAATAGACAACATCACCACCAGATGGATTTGTAGTTGGCTATCAGGGTGGTGATTTAAGAGCTGACCAGCTGCTACAGTGATATAATGATGCTTTGATGTAATGATGGGAATGAGTCAGCAAAGTTTTTAGCCGTTATCCCTTTAACGGCCCATATAATAAGAAGAGGCCTGGTTAGGACCTCTCTCTCTCTCGCCGTGTGTCCTTTCCTGCTATAATTTACTTATTGTTTTGACTTCTGCCTGTAATAAGTGTATTCATAAGATATATTATTTTATAGATAAAACCACTATTTACTACAAACCTCTGTTTGCTGTTATTGCTCCTAGGTTGTCTCACATAGTAAAGCTATGCACACTCTGACAGGTTATGGGCCCAGACCAGAGAGAAGCCCAGAGTGACTAGAGATACCAGAAAGAAGAGAAACCCAGTGATAGCTTGTTCCAGAGTCAGAGGGGTTGTGCATTGTTTATTTATTTATTTATTTTATTTATTAGATTTTTATACCGCCCTTCTCCCAAAGGACTCAGGGCGGTGTACAGCCAAAGATAAAACACAAGATATATACAATTAAAACCAACATTTAAAACATAGCAAATTACAAAAAGGCTGAAAATTAAAAATTTAAATTTTAAATTTTAATATATTAATAAAACCCCAATTTAAAATCAAAACTACTTATTCCAGTCCCGCTTGAATAAATAAATGTGTTTTTAGCTCACGACGGAAGGTCCGAAGATCAGACACTTGACGTAGGCCAGGGGGAAGTTCATTCCAGAGCGTCGATGCTCCCACAGAAAAGGCCCTACTCCTGGGGGCCGCCAGCCGACACTGTTTGGCGGACGGCACCCTGAGGAGACCCTCTCTGTGAGAACGGGTACGGGTCGGTGGGAGGCATAGGGTAACAGCAGGCAGTCTCGTAAGTACCCGGGTCCTAAGCCATGGAGCGCTTTAAAGGTGGTAACCAAAATCTTGAAGCGCACCCTAAAGACCACAGGAAGCCAGTGCAGACTACGGAGCAGTGATGTTACGTGGGAGCCACGAGTGGCTCCCGTTACTACTCGCGCAGCCGCATTCTGGACTAACTGCAGCCTCCGGTGCACCTCAAGGGCAGCCCCATGTAGAGAGCATTGCAGTAATCCAACCGAGACGTAACCAGAGCGTGGGTGACTGTGCACAAGGCATCCCGGTCAAGGAAGGGACGCAACTGGCGGACCAAGCGAACTTGGTAAAAGGCCCTCCTGGAGACGGCCGCCAGATGTTCATCAAAGGACAGCCGTCCATCCAGGAGGACGCCCAAGTTGCAAACCACCTCCTTTGGGGCCACTAACTCGCCCCCAACAGTCAGCTGTGGACGCAGCTGACTGTACCGGGGTGCCGGCATCCACAGCCACTCCGTCTTGGAGGGATTGAGTTTGAGTCTGTTTCTCCCCATCCAGACCCGTACAGCTTCCAGGCACCGGGACAGCACTTCGACCGCTTCGTTGGGGTGGTCCGGGGTGGAAAAGTACAGCTGAGTATCATCAGCGTACAAATGATAACTCACCCCGAAACCACTGATGACCTCGCCCAGCGGCTTCATATAGATGTTGAACAGGGTAGGCGAGAGGATCGACCCCTGAGGCACCCCACAAGTGAGGCGCCTCGCGAATGACCTCTGCCCCCGTCAACACCGTCTGCGACCGGTCGGAGAGAGAGGAGAACCACCAATAAACGGTGCCTCCCACTCCCAATCCCTCCAGCCGGCGCAGCAGGATATCATGGTCGATGGTATCAAAAGTGGTTTGTTAGTGGTTGGTGCTTGTAATGGAAATGTCAGGGTTCCAAGGAACACCCCCAACGAAATAAAGCTCTGAGGCTTGAGGTTCCTCAATGTTCCAATTTAATAGAGATGTCATGTTGGCACAGCTGGGAAAGCCTGAATCTGAAAGCTTCCAGGTTTTCCACTCCCAGCTGACAGTTCACAACCCTGCCCCATACCCACAAGTTCATCACATTGTCCAACCAACTCTTCACATTCAACTGGATACAATCTTCAGGCATCAGATGCAGGCAAAAGTCCTTGAATATGGAATGTTGTTATGACTAAATTTCTATCGCTCCAACAACAACCCCCTCCCAACTTCTCCAGCTAAAATATGTGGCAGTTAAGAAGCAAAAAAGAAAATTATCTTCCAAAACTGACAGGCTTCCCCCCTCAGGAAAGGAATGCATCCTGGAACAAGACTGAAGTCAGAGGTTAACACAATTAGCGCATTAACCACCTCTCCCCCCCCCCCCGGAGAACCCTTAGGCTTATCAGGGAATTTATCATGAAATTGCCTAACTAAGGTGTCTGCCGAACATCCCAACTCTTCACCCACGTGGGTATCCCTTCCAATGAACCAAATCAGCCCAATTATCTTGCTGGTAATCCATAACATCTTATGTATTGATCCACCATGGCATTAGTGCATTCTGTGGCTCCATTCATTCAGAGTCATGGAAGAAGGCTGTTCTCTTGGCAGTTCTGGCATAGGGACAAATTCCATGCCGCTTGTAATCTGAAAAGGCGTCAGTCCCGTACTACTATGCATCACATTATTGTACGCCACTTCTGCGAAAGGAAGCAAGTCAGCCCAATTATCTTGCTGGTAATCCACATAACATCTTATGTATTGATCCACCATGGCATTAGTGCATTCTGTGGCTCCATTCATTCTCAGATGGAAAGCTGAGCTAAGCCCCTGAGATGACCCAATGGACCTCCAGAATTTAGCTGTGAACTGAACTCCTTGATCGGAGATCACCTGTCATGGAACTTCATGCAGCCAGTAGATCTATTTGACAAACATTTTGGCTAATGTCTTAGCAAGGGAAGTCCAGAACAAGGAATAAAATGGGCCTGTTTGGAGAACAGGTCTATCACAGTCCATATTACCGTATTTCTGTCACTTTCTGGGAGCTCTACTATAAAGTCCATAGCTATTTCTTCCCACAGGGGGCTGGGCTCAGCTACTTGTTGAAGCAAACCGAGAGGGTTCCCAAACTTGTCTTATTGCTGGCACATGTGGCACAACTTTTTACTTAGTCCTCCACATCAGATTTCATCTTTGGCCACCAAAACTGCCGTCTAATCAGATGAAGGGTCTTTAGAAATCCAAAGTGACCAGCCAATCGAGAATCATGACTACGCTGGAGCACCAGGAGTCTCATGCTGTTGGGGACATAATTTTTCGAACCTTTCCAAGCTAGTCCATCACAGATTGTCAACATGTCTCAATTGTTGGCTAGCCATGGATCAGTAGATAGTGCTGCCTTCAAGTTGGCAGTTAGCTTCCCATCAATGGAGTCAGTCTGCCTGCTGGCCTGACTCTGGGTAGTGACTTGCGCCGCACTCTGTGTGTCTGGGATGATGGCATGGACAACATCTCCTCTGCAATCTAGAGTCCAAAATCTTCACCTCATAATGAGTCTCACCCTGCACCACAATTGGCTGGTGCAGTAGGTTGAGGTCTCAGTTTAGATCCCACAGCAGGCTTTAACAGGCTGCAATGGAAAACAGTATGAATTTCTCCCAGTATGCAGGGAAGATTTAACTGTACAGTCACTGGATTAATCACTTTCACTATGGGGAAGGGGCCTAAATATTTTGATCCTAACTTCTTACTCTTCAAACTCAAGCACATGTATTTGGTGGAAAGATACACGATCTCCCACCTGAAAGGGGGGTTTGGAGAGATTGGTGTTTGTCGGCTTGCTTTTTGTATATTTCGGCTGCTTCATTCAGGGCTTTTTTTGGTATTCTCCCAGCCTTTCTTTAATGACTCCATCCATTCATTCAGAGTCATGGAAGAAGGCTGTTCTCTTGGCAGTTCTGGCATAGGGACAAATTCCATGCCGCTTGTAATCTGAAAAGGCGTCAGTCCCGTACTACTATGCATCACATTATTGTACGCCACTTCTGCGAAAGGAAGCAAATCAGCCCAATTATCTTGCTGGTAATCCACATAACATCTTATGTATTGATCCACCATGGCATTAGTGCATTCTGTGGCTCCATTCGTTCTCAGATGGAAACTGAGCTAAGCCCCTGAGATGACCCAATGGACCTCCAGAATTTAGCTGTGAACTGAACTCCTTGATCGGAGATCACCTGTCATGGAACTTCATGCAGCCAGTAGATCTATTTGACAAACATTTTGGCTAATGTCTTAGCAAGGGAAGTCCAGAACAAGGAATAAAATGGGCCTGTTTGGAGAACAGGTCTATCACAGTCCATATTACCGTATTTCTGTCACTTTCCGGGAGCTCTACTATAAAGTCCATAGCTATTTCTTCCCACAGGGGGCTGGGCTCAGCTACTTGTTGAAGCAAACCGAGAGGGTTCCCAAACTTGTCTTATTGCTGGCACATGTGGCACAACTTTTTACTTAGTCCTCCACATCAGATTTCATCTTTGGCCACCAAAACTGCCGTCTAATCAGATGAAGGGTCTTTAGAAATCCAAAGTGACCAGCCAATCGAGAATCATGACTACGCTGGAGCACCAGGAGTCTCATGCTGTTGGGGACATAATTTTTCGAACCTTTCCAAGCTAGTCCATCACGGATTGTCAACATGTCTCAATTGTCGGCTAGCCATGGATCAGTAGATAGTGCTGCCTTCAAGTTGGCAGTTAGCTTCCCATTAATGGAGTCAGTCTGCCTGCTGGCCTGACTCTGGGTAGTGACTTGCACGCACTCTGTGTGTCTGGGATGATGGCATGGACAACATCTCCTCTGCAATCTAGAGTCCAAAATCTTCACCTCATAATGAGTCTCACCCTGCACCACAATTGGCTGGTGCAGTAGGTTGAGGTCTCAGTTTAGATCCCACAGCAGGCTTTAACAGGCTGCAATGGAAAACAGTATGAATTTCTCCCAGTATGCAGGGAAGATTTAACTGTACAGTCACTGGATTAATCACTTTCACTATGGGGAAGGGGCCTAAATATTTTGATCCTAACTTCTTACTCTTCAAACTCAAGCACATGTATTTGGTGGAAAGATACAGGCGATCTCCCACCTGAAAGGGGGGTTTGGAGAGATTGGTGTTTGTCGGCTTGCTTTTTGTATATTTCGGCTGCTTCATTCAGGGCTTTTTTTGGTATTCTCCCAGCCTTTCTTTAATGACTCCATCCATTCATTCAGAGTCATGGAAGAAGGCTGTTCTCTTGGCAGTTCTGGCATAGGGACAAATTCCATGCCGCTTGTAATCTGAAAAGGCGTCAGTCCCGTACTACTATGCATCACATTATTGTACGCCACTTCTGCGAAAGGAAGCAAGTCAGCCCAATTATCTTGCTGGTAATCCACATAACATCTTATGTATTGATCCACCATGGCATTAGTGCATTCTGTGGCTCCATTCATTCTCAGATGGAAAGCTGAGCTAAGCCCCTGAGATGACCCAATGGACCTCCAGAATTTAGCTGTGAACTGAACTCCTTGATCGGAGATCACCTGTCATGGAACTTCATGCAGCCAGTAGATCTATTTGACAAACATTTTGGCTAATGTCTTAGCAAGGGAAGTCCAGAACAAGGAATAAAATGGGCCTGCTTGGATAACAGGTCTATCACAGTCCATATTACCATATTTCTGTCACTTTCTGGGAGCTCTACTATAAAGTCCATAGCTATTTCTTCCCACAGGGGGCTGGGCTCAGCTACTTGTTGAAGCAAACCGAGAGGGTTCCCAAACTTGTCTTATTGCTGGCACATGTGGCACAACTTTTTACTTAGTCCTCCACATCAGATTTCATCTTTGGCCACCAAAACTGCCGTCTAATCAGATGAAGGGTCTTTAGAAATCCAAAGTGACCAGCCAATCGAGAATCATGACTACGCTGGAGCACCAGGAGTCTCATGCTGTTGGGGACATAATTTTTCGAACCTTTCCAAGCTAGTCCATCACAGATTGTCAACATGTCTCAATTGTTGGCTAGCCATGGATCAGTAGATAGTGCTGCCTTCAAGTTGGCAGTTAGCTTCCCATCAATGGAGTCAGTCTGCCTGCTGGCCTGACTCTGGGTAGTGACTTGCGCCGCACTCTGTGTGTCTGGGATGATGGCATGGACAACATCATCCCTCTGGCTATCATATTGGGGTTTCCTTGACAGGGCATTTGCAAGCAGATTCTTCCCCCTTGGGATGTATTTCAGCTTGAAATCAAACCGCTTGAAGTACTGTGCCCAGCGGACCTGTTTGGGGGAGAGCCTTCATGGGTCTTTAAGGCTCTGAGGTTTTTATGGTCTTACCATACCTCAAAGGGGATCTTGGCTCCCTCTAGGAAGTGCTGCCACAGGCTTCCTTCTCCCATACTGCCCATCTCCACTCGGTGTCTGTGAGTTTTTTGGACACATATGCACAGGGAAGCAGCCGTCCTTGGGGGTCTTCCTGGAGAAGCACAGCTGCCACTGTAATGTCACTGGCGTCAGTCTGGACAATGAACTGTCTATTTAGGTCTGGGTGCTAAAGGATGGGCTCCTCTGCAAACTGCCGTTTCAAGCTTTCAAACGCTTTTTGACAGCTTAGCATCCAGGCTAGCGGCTGTGTCGGCTGCAGCTTTACGGGGGAAGGCCCCATCTTTAGCAGTTCAGTAAGCAGAAGAGCCACTTCTGTGAAGGTTGGGATGAATTGCCGGTAGAAGTTAGCAAACCCCAGGAAACTTTACAGCTGTTTCCTGGTGTGAAGGGGCTGCCAATCAAGTACAGCTCGCTGTTGTGACCCAGGTTCCTGGACTCGGACTCCTGGACTCAGATGATTCAGAAAGTGAGGGAGAAGACCTGGCAAGGCCTGCTTCTCCTGGGCCCTCTCCCTCCCTGGCACCCATCAAAGGGAGGAGGAGGGGCCGGCAAGGCCTGATTCTCCCGGGCCTTCTTCTGATTTGGCAATGCCCCAAGAACAATTTTGGCGTGATGCAAGACTGCGCAGATGTGACCGGCGCGCGCAGCAGAGGAGGCATTGGTACAAAGCCAAAGAATGATGAGTCATGCAGTGACATCTACAGAGGGTATAAAAGCAGAAGGCGGAACTTCCTGGCTTTTTGTCTTGGACAAAGCAGTGAATTTGTGTGGGCAAACTGTATCAATGGAGGGAAGAATATATTCGTGAGTAACTCTAGCCTTATCTATAATTTCCTAGTTATCTCCAGAGACTTGGCAGGCCCGTGGGTAGACGTGGCCAGAACATTTATCTATGTAAATAAATTAGAAAAGAAGGCCTTTGACTGACTCTTTGTTGGGAGTATTGGGGGAGGGAAACAGAACACTCGTACTTTCCCGGGATCCATCTCTATGCCTTTGTTTGACACTCGGTAGCCCAAGTAGTCCAGAGAGGTGTTGTGAAACTCACATTTGGACAGCTTTGCATAAAGTTTTGTGGCTAACAGTTTCTTTAGTACCTGTTGGACTAGTTTCACATGTTCTTCTAATGTCTCACTGAATATGAGAATGTCGTTCAAGTAGACAAGAACCCCCTTGTCTAATTGTTCATGCAGCACTTTGTAAATCAATTGCATGAATACTGCAGGGGCTCCTTGGAGACCAAAGGGCATGACTTTGAATTGGAAGCTACCTAATGGGCAGTTGAAAGCAGTCTTCCATTCATTCCCTTCCTTTATGCGCACCCTGTGGTAGGCTTCTCTCAAGTCAAGGTTAGTAAACACTTTGCCTTTTGAAAGGTGGTTCATCTTTCTTTTCCTTAAACAGCATTGAGGCGGCTACTCTGGATTTTGCAGATTGGATGAACCCTCGGGCTAGGTTAGTATCGATGTACTTCCTCAGCTGAGCCATCTCTTTTGGGGTCATTGAGTACATCTTTGGTTTAGGGAGTTTGGCTCCGGGCTCGATCTCAATCACAGTCAGTGTGGCGATGAGGGGGAAGGATGTGTGGCAATGAGGGGGAAGGATGAGGGGGAAGGATTCAGCCAGATTTCTGTATTCCTTGGGGACCTGGAGTCCCAGGTAGGACTTCGATGGCCGTCATGGCTGCCTCTTGTTGGTGGGGCCCCTGTGGGCTCATCTCAGTGGGTTTGGCTTCAGGAGGGACAGGCAGCAAGGGTCCCACCCCTATCCTTACTTTTTGGTAGCCATCTTCCCATTTGACTATAGGGGCCCATTTGTCTAGCCAGGCAAGTCCCAGGATGATTGACTCTGCCATTTTGGGGGCTATTACGAATCAAATGAGTTCTGTGTGGATCCCCAGTTCCAATCTGACAAGCTCAGTGACCCATGTAGCAGGGGTGCCACCTACTAAACTCCTGTCTACTTGTTGGAAGCGTATTGTTGTGACCCAGGCCCCCGGACTCAGACTCTTGGAGGAGGAGGATTCAGAGAGTGAGAAGGAGGAGCTGGCAAGGCCTGCTCCCCTGGGCCCTCTTCCTCCCTGGCACCAATCCTGGCACCGACCCAGGAGGAGGAGGGACTGGCAAGGCCTGATTCCCCCAGGCCTTCTTCTGATTTGGCAATGCCCCAAGACCAATCTTGGCTCGATGTGAGACTATGCAGACGTGACTGGCGCGCGCAGCAGAGGAAGCATTGGGGCAGGCCCAAGGAATGATGAGTCACGGAGCGACACCCACAGGGGATAAAAGCAGGAGAAGGAGCTTCTTGGCTTTTTGTGTTGGACAAAGCTGCAAAATTGTGCGGGCAATTCTGTTTTATGGATGAAAGAATCTATTTGTGAGTGACTCTTGCTTTATCTGTAATTTTCTAGTTATCTCGATAACAGACCGTTTCAGAGATTTTGGCAGGTGCGTGGGGAGACGTGACCAGAACATTTCTGCGCCAAAAAGAGTCCAGCCAAGTGTAAATAAACTGTTGGCAGAAGGCCTTTGACTGACTTTTTGTTGGGAGTGTTGGGGGGGGGGAAACAGAACACGTATGGGGTGGCTTAAGAGGTGCGTCGTTATGCCTAGCTGCTCAACAATGGGGATGCTAATCAAGCAACGGGTGCAGCCGGTATCTATTATTGCTGCTACCTCTCCATGCACCCGTCTCTGGCACTGTCAGAGTGACTTTGACCACAAAGGGGTGGATGGTCCCACTTACCATTGGGTCATCTTTGCCGCTGCTATGTTGGCCAGCCCGGGCGGCAGGTCTTTGGTCAAAGTCTCTTCACTCTCTCCAGGAAGAGGGGAAGCTCAACTGCCTGCCAGGCAATTCTGCTGGCATCCAAGGGCTTTCGTGGGTCCTTTCTGTCTCAGGCTGACATGGCGGGGCATGGTTGTGGAGCCAGCGCACGTGCCAGACCCTCTGCAGCTCGATGACCCACTTGTCTACAACGGTAGCATTTGATCGCCCCTGTAGATTGAGCAGGAGGGGTTTCAGTAGGGCTTGTCAGATAATGTCTAGTGAAAGTTCTTCCTGGGGACCTCTCAGCTGAGGGGTTGTCTCTATCAAGGGTTATTGACATAGTAACCTGCTTCTTATGTGATCGATGAACTTCATCTAGCGCCTTGTGTGTTATCTTCCAGGTGCTTTGTACTTGTTCGATCCAGTCAGCCAGCGATGGAATAGATGGTTTCTCTTCAGGCAGTCCTGGGATTGGAACAAAGTCTTGCCCAGAAGCAACCTTGAAAAGAGTGAATCCAGTGCTGCTATGTATAGAATTATTATAGGCCACCTCAGCAAAAGGTAGCAGGCCCATCCAGTTATCTTGTTGATCGTTAAAGTAACATTTCAAATATTGTTCCAGAACCGAATTGGATCTCTTACAAGCTCCATTAGTTTGAGGATGGTGGGCGGAGCTTAACCTCTGAGCAGAGCCTAGTAGTCGTAAAAATTCCTTCCAGAATTGGGAAGTAAACTGGACCCCCGGTACGAGATTATGCATTCAGGGACCCCATGTAGTCTGTAGATGTGTTGGACAAATAATTTAGCTAAAGTTTTAGCTGAGGGTATTTTTGAACATGGGATGAAATGCACTTGTTTGGAGAATAAGTCAGTAATTGCCCAAATTACCATGTTTCTTCCCCTCTCAGGCAATTCCACTATAAAGTCCATAGAGATTTCTCTCCATGGGGCTCCAGGACAGGCAACAGTTTGCAATAGTCCTGGTGGTTTTCCACGTGGTCTCTTAGCTGCTGCACACAGGGGACAGCTTGCTATGTAAGATTCAATGTCTTTCTTCAGACCCGGCCACCAGAACTGTCTTTTCAATAGATGTAGGGTTTTTACAAAACCAAAATATCCAGCCATCTTGGTGTTGTGGCAACGCTGTAGTATGGTCTCCCTTATGCTAGCAGGGACATACAATTTAGCCCCCACCCAGGCCAGGCCATCGCAGAGGGTACATTCATTTGAATGGGTTAGAAACCAGGCATCTGTTTTTTTTTTTTTTTTTTTTTTTTTTTTTTTTTCAGGTATGGTAAATTTTCATTTTTCTTATACATGATAAGAATTTTACTCAAAATTTTAAACACATACAACAGCCATATGGCAAGCAGGTGATACGAAGTAGCTAAGTTTCAATCTTACACAATAAGGAAGGGTCAAGAATAATCAGAATATCATACGAAAGAGAATAAGGAAAACCAACACAATACCAAATATCTTTGTCACTTCCTAGTTTTGGATCTCAGAACTCTGGGTTCAGCCTGACCCAACTCCAGGGCCGCAACAGCGGCAGCCGCCTCCGCCCCATGGTCTATAACCTCCCCTTCTTCAATTCCTGGGTCATCTAGATCCAGGAGGGCTTTGTGTTCCTCCACGTAGGCCGCAGCCTCCGCAATTGTACTAATTTTTTTCGTAATGCCCTCCCGGAAAATCATCAATCCCTCTGGCATCAGCCATCTGAAGCCCACTCCCTTCTGGTACAATTTGCTTGATAAAAAATAATATTTCTTTCTCATTTCACGTACCTGTCTGGGAATCTGCCTCAGAATGGCTATCTCCCTGCCCCTATAAGTCAGTGCCCCACTCCTATGTTTTCTAAGAATTTCATCTCGTCTCTCTTTTCACAAATTTGACATGAACCTCTCTAGGAACTGCATGCGTGCGTGCATATTGTGAATTAACTCTATAAACTCGATCCACATCCCAATTCATAAAATCAACACCTCTCCCAAGAAATTCTCCCAACACGTTAGTCACAACATCTCTCCAGTCTTCTTGGTCCACTTCTTCCAAATTTTGAAACCTAAGGAAATAAGACATTTTATCCATCTGTAGTCCAAGCACAGCATTGCTTGTCGTCTCCCTCTTTCTGTACTGCCCGCATCTCACCCTCCAGACCTTCCACTTTCTGCTTATTTTCTGCTGAGACTTGTTGAGTATCCTTTAAATCCTTTTGGATAGTCACAATTTCTGCTCTTATTTCATCCAGTTTCTTGTCCATATTAGATAACTTTTCCAGAATTCTCTCCATTTCTCCAGCAGTTGGTCTCTGACCTTTTGCCATTTAAAAAAAAAAAAAATTTTTAAAATCCTCAGGCAAGCACAGTATCCTTATAATTTCCTCCGGATCCACCAGGGGGCACTCACAGGAGCAACGAGTCCAGAGTACAGTTAGTCAACCAGGAAGCCGAAGGGAAGTGATGTCATCAAGATTCTCATAGTGAAGGCGGAAGCTGGACGCCACCATTGTTCCCCAGAGGGAGGGGGGGCCTCAAACCCTCCCTCCTAAATTTCTCCATCACCTCTTTCTCCAGAGCTCCACAAAACCGGTAATCAAAACCAGGCATCTGTTTTTAATGCCTCCTTCAACAACTCGGTTAGGTCATCTGGCAAGGACGCATCAGTCTTTAGTTGGCTCCGGGTAACTGCTGGGGCTGCAAGCTGTTGCACCGGAATAATAGGTGGACCATGTCCATGCGGGCACTATTAGATTGTGGTAAACGTGAAAGAGCATCTGGCAGGAAATTCTTTCCTCCTGGAATGTAATGCAAGGAGAAGTTAAAATGGTTAAAAGTTAAAATGGTTAAAGTATTGGGCCTACCGGACTTGTTTTGGTGACAGTTTCCTGGGTGTTTTTAAGGCTTCTAAATTTTTGTGATCAGTCCATACTTCAAACGGGTGTTTAGCTTCTTCCAGAAACTGTCTCCACGTTAGAAGAGCCCAGCGTATGGCAAACACCTCCTTCTCCCATATGGCCCACTGCTTTTCAGTATCCATCGGTTTCCGACGGATACTGAAAGGTTTCAAGGTTTCAACTTTCCTTCGGTATTTGTTTGGAGCAGGACTGCCTCCACTGCAACATCACTGGCATCTGCTTGAACCACAAATGGGGCCTCCGTGTCAGGGTACTTGAGGACCGGTTCGGCAGCAACAGCCATTTCAGCTTTTCAAATGCTGCTTGGCATTCCATTGACCATTCTAGTGGTAGGGACAGTTTCAGCTTCCCATTCCCTTTCGTTTTCAAGAGATTTTTGATTGGTAGGGTAATCTTCGCAAATGAAGGAATGAACTGGCGATAAAAATTGGCAAACCCCAAAAAACTCTGCAACTGTTTGCGAGTGTGCGGAGTTGCCCATTCCAACACTGTTCGGACCTTCTGTTCTGTTTCCCTCCCCCAATACTCCCAACAAAGAGTCAGTCAAAGGCCTTCTTGTCTAATTTATTTACATAGATAAATGTTCTGGCCATGTCTACCCACAGGCCTGCCAAGTCTCTGGAGATAACGAGGAAATTATAGATAAGGCCAGAATTACTCACGAATATATTCTTCCCTCCATTGATACAGTTTGCCCACGCAAATTCACTGCTTTGTCCAAGACAAAAAACCAGAAAGTTCCGCCTCCTTTTTATAGTCTCTGCAGATGTCACTGCATGACCATCATTCTTTGGCTTTGTCCAAACGCTTCCTCTGCTGCGCGTGCCGGTCATGTCTGCGCAGTCTTGCATCACTCCAAAACTGTTCTTGGGGCGTTGCCAAATCAGAAGAAGGCCCGGGAGAATCAGGCCTTGCCGGCCCCTCCTCCTCCCTTTGGGTGGGTGCCAGGGAAGGAGAGGGCCCAGGAGAAGCAGGCCTTGCCAAGTCTTCTCCCTCACTTTCTGAATCATCCGAGTCCAGGAGTCCGGGTCCAGGAATCTGGGTCACAACACCTTCCCTAGATCCATCTCCAGCCCTTCCGGAGATATACGGTATCCCAAGTAGTCAATCTTGGTTTGATGAAATTCGCATTTAGACAGTTTTGCATATAGTTCTGCAGCCAACAGTTTTTTGAGAACCGCTCTCACTAGTTTTACATGTTTGTTCATGGTCTCTGTGTAGATAAGGATGTCGTCAAGATAAACCAGGACGCTGTTAAACAGGTGCTCATGGAGTACTTCGTTTATCAATGGCATGAACACCGCAGGGGCTCCTTGTAGTCCAAACGGGAGCACCCGAAATTGGAAACAGCCCAGGGGACAATTGAAAGCAGTTTTCCACTTGTCTCCTTCCTTAATGTGCACTCTATAGTAAGCCTCTCGCAAGTCCATTTTGGTGAAAAACTTCCCCTTTGACAAATGGGCAAACATATCCTTCATAAGTGGCATAGGATACACGTTTTCTACAACAAAGCGTTTAAATGTCTGTAGTCAATCACTAGGTTCTTCTCCCAGAACATCACCGGGGCAGCTACTCATGGCCTAGCTGGTTGAATAAATCCCCGTTCCAGGTTTTTATCAATAAATTTCCATAACTAGTAGGATTTTGGTTTAGGAAGCTTTACCCCCGGAAGAATTTCAATGCTACAGTTTGTGGGCCTATGAGGGGGCAACACGTCAGAGGCCTTCTCACTAAATACCTCCTGAAGGTCCCAGTATTCCTTGGGAATTCTTTCCTCCCCATCCAAGTGTTCTCTTACTGTCACCAGTACTTCGGTTGGTACGGCTTCCTCTCCTTTGGCAGTTCCCTTCTCTACGCTATGTGGTTTGGAGCAAAACCATAATACATCCATTCTCCAGTTGATTCACGGGTTCCATTTCTGGAGCCAGGGCAATCCCAACAAGACAGGTTGGTCCATCCCCGGTGTCACGATAAAATTCAGTGTTTCTCGGTGATCATTTCTATTGGTTCAGTTACAAAATGAATGAATGGTCCCACTCACATTGGGGGAAACACTCTGGACTTGATTATTGTCTCTGGATAGTGGCTGAATGATCTGGAGTTAGGGGATTTAGTTATTAAACCCCTGTCATGGTCAGACCATTCGCTCCTTCAACTCGACTTTCGAACTGCCAACCCTCATCGCAGGGAGACGGAGCCAGTTCGCTGGTTCCGTCCCAGGCGCCTGATGGACCCAGAGAGGTTCCTAATGGAGCTTGGGCCATTACCTGAGAATTTAGCCCACGGCTCGACTGGAGACCTAGTCGCCGCCTGGGAAGGGGCGGCTACTGGGGCTCTAGATTGCGTCGTGCCTTTGTGGCCTCTGACCCGGTGCCGATCTCGACTAGCTCCTTGGTATTCTGAGGAGCTGAGAGAGATGAAGCGCCGGAAAAGTCACCTAGAGAGTAATTCGAGGGCCAACCGTTCCGAATCTGACCGGACACTAGTAAGGTCTCAAATTCAGACCTACTTAGTGGCGATGAAAGTGGCAAAATGGGAGCATTTTTCTGCTCTCATTGCATCGGCAGATAACCGCCCAGCCGCCCTGTTTGGGGTGACTCGCTCTCTTCTCCATCAGAGAGCATTGGAGGACCCCTTACATGGGTGTTCTGAGGAGTTTGGACAATATCTCTCAGATTCGGGAAGGTCTGGACTCAGATTGGGTAGAGTTGGGCAGGATGGAGGAGGCAGGTCTTGAGGTTGCTATCGTGGCTCCTGAGGACATGGACAGGATACTGGGGAGGCTGAATGCGACCACATCTTTATTGGACCCGTGTCCCTCCTGGCTGGTACTGGCCATCCAGGAGGTTACACGAGGCTGGCTTCAGGGAATTGTCAACACTTCTCTGATGGAGGGTGTCTTCCCTACCACCTTGAAAGAAGCAGTGGTGAGGCCCCTCCTCAAGAAGCCCTCCCTGGATCCAGCTGTTTTAGCAAATTGTTGTCCTGTCTCCAACCTTCGTTTTGTGGCGAAGGTTGTTGAGAGTGTGGTGGCACGACAGTTCCCCCAGTCCCTGGATGAAACTGTCTATCTGGACCCGTTCCAGTCTGGCTTCCGGCCTGGTTACGGCACGGAGATGGCCTTGGTCGCGTTGGTTGATGATCTCTGGAGGGCTCGGGACAGAGGCTGTTCCTCTGTCCTAGTCCTATTTTATTTATTTATTTAATTAATTAAACTTTTATACCGCCCTTCTCCCGAAGGACTCAGGGCGGTGTACAGCCTTCATTTAAAACAATTAATATACATATTAAAATAACAATTAAAAAGCTTATTCAATAAAAGGCCGAAATTAAAACCGTCCAATTGACCATATAAAATACCAATAAAATTACAATTAAAAAATTTAAAATTAGATCTCTCTTTAGATCTTTTGATACCATCGACCATGGTATCTTGCTGCAGCGACTCAGGGGGCTTGGAGTGGGGGGCACTGTTTACCGGTGGTTCTCCTCCTACCTCTCTGACCGGTCGCAGATGGTGTTGGCAGGAGGGCAGAGATTGGCCCCGAGACGCCTCTTGTGTGGGGTACCACAGAGGTCGGTTCTCTCGCCTCTTCTGTTCAACATCTATATGAAACCTCTGGGTAAGATCATCTGTGGTTTTGGGGTGAGATGTCATCTGTATGCTGATGACACCCAGATGTACATTTCCACCTCAAACCACCCCAACGAGGCCGTCGAAGTGATGTCCCAGTGTCTGGAAGCCGTACGGGTCTGGATGGGGAGAAACAGGCTCCAACTCAACCCTTCCAAGACCGAGTGGCTGTGAATGACGGCATCCCTGTACAGCCAGCTGATTCCATCGCTGACTGTTGGGGGCGAGTCGTTGGCCCCCACGGAGAGGGTTCGCAATCTAGGCGTCCTCCTGGATACACGGCTGCCTTTAGAAGAGCATATGATGGCTGTCACCAGGGGAGCTTTTTATCAGGTTCACCTGATACGCCAGTTGCGTCTCTTTCTAGATTGGGTTACCCTCTGCACAGTCACTCATGCCCTCGTCACGTCCCGCCTGGACTACTGCAATGCTCTCTACATGGGGCTCTCCTTGAAGGGCACCCAGAAGCTCCAACTGGTCCAAAATGCGGCTGCGTGGGTGATAGAGGGAGCACGTGTGGCTCCCATGTGACACCTCTCCTGCGCGGTCTGCACTGGCTTCCAGTGGTCTTTCGGGTGCAATTCAAGGTGTTGGTTACCACCTTTAAAGCGCTCCATGGCATAGGACCGGGTTACTTACAGAACCGCCTACTGCCACCAGTAGCCTCCCAACAACCTGTGCGCTCCCACAGAAAGGGCCTCCTCAGGGTGCCGTCGGTCAAACAATGTCAGCTGGCGACCCCCAGGGGGAGGGCCTTCTCTGTAGGGGCTCCTGCCCTCTGGAATGAGCTGCCTCCGGGGCTCCGTCAACTCCCCGACCTCCGGATCTTTCGCCGTGAGCTGAAGACCCTTCTGTTCCATCGCACAGGGCTAGCTTAAATGCAGTTTTTTAAATGGGGTTTTATTCTTATTTTAGTTTTTAGGCCATAAATTGAATCAGTTTTTTATATTGTTCTTAACTTGTATTATATGTATTTTTTATTGGCTGTGAACTGCCCTGAGTCCTCGGGAGAAGGGAGGTATACAAATCGAATCAATCAATCAATCAATAATAGATAGATAGATAGATAGATAGATAGATAGATAGATAGATAGATAAATAAATAAAATGGGCTGGACCTCCTCCTGCTATTGACCCATCTAGCTGGCAAAAGGCTATGGGCCTACTTAGAGTTTTAAGTCTGAGTCCCATTTTCTCTACCACCTCGGGGCTGATGACACACCTGGTACACCCCTAGTCCAAAAAAGCTAACATCTCCCCTTGGGCTCCAGTAGAAGGGTACGCAACTTGGGCGTTCTCCTGGATGGATGGTTGTCTTTTGAAGACCACTTGACGGCTGTCTCCAGGAGAGCCTTTCACCAGGTTCGCCTGGTTCGCCAGTTGCGCCCCTTTCTAAACCGGGATGCCTTATGCACGGTCACTCATGCTCTCGTGACATCTCATCTGGACTACTGCAATGCTCTCTACATGGGGCTCCCCTTGAGGAGCACCCGGAGACTCCAGGTAGTTCAGAATGCAGCTGCGCGGGTGATAGAGGGAGCCCCTCGTGGCTCCCATGTAACACCCCTCCTGCGCAGACTGCACTGGCTGCCTGTGGTTTTCCGGGTGCGCTTCAAGGTTTTGGTAATGATCTTCAAAGCGCTCCATGGCATAGGGCCGGGTTACTTACGGGACCGTCTGCTGCCACCGAATGCCTCCCACCGGCCCGTGCGCTCTCACAGGGAGGGACTCCTCAGGGTGCCGTCGGCCAGGCAGTGCCAACTGGCGACGCCCAGGGGAAGGGCCTTTTCTGTGGGGGCTCCCACCCTCTGGAACGAGCTTCCCCCAGGACTCCGTCAACTTCCTGACCTTCGGACCTTCCGCCCCGAGCTTAAGACACATCTATTTATCTGCGCAGGACTGGACTAGAGTTTTAAATTTTAAATGTCTAAATTTTAGATTTGGTTTAAATTGGGTTTTATTATTTATATGTCTATTTTAAATATTTGGCCTATATAATAAGTTTTTTAGATGAACGTTTTACTTTGTATATTTATGTTTTTTATATGGCTGTACACCACCCTGAGTCCCTAGGGAGATAGGGCGGTATAAAAGTATGAATAAATAAATAAATAAATAAATAAATAAATGCAGTTTCACTGGGATGGTCAGGGGTCCCCCTTTTCAACTCACCAAAAGATCTTCATCAGAATCAGACCCTGACCCGCTGTCATCGGAGCCAGTCGGAGTTCCCAACTCCCCCTGGGTGGGAGGAGTGACCTCGATGACGTCAGCTCCATTCTTAGCGACCTTTCGAGCCTTGGCGAGCGGCTTCACAGCTGCTTTCCCAGCACCAGGAGTCGTTTTGGGGTCCGGCTTGACCATACAATCAGCTTCCCGATGGCCTTCCTTTCCACATCTGAAACAAGCCATAGATCTCTGCTTCCCGCTGGCGGTAATTCTAGAGCCTTTTGGAGCTCCTTTATGGGGCTGGAGAGGGGTCTGCCTCCAGATTCGACCACCTGGGATGCGGTCTCTGGCTAGGTCGATCTCCGTCTCTGCCACCAGTGTATACCAGCCATGCAGGGTAGGGGGGCTCTCGTGCACCCGGCAAAGCACATAAACGTCTTCATTCAGGTCATCGTTGTAGTTCTCCAACAAAGCAACTTCTGACCACCCTCTCATGTGGGGCACCAACTCACAAAATTCTTGGTTGTATTCGGCTACCGGTTTTCTCCCCTGCCTGATGTATTTCAACCGGATCCTTGCCTTCCGCTCAGCCAGAGGATCCTCAAATCTCACTCTTAGGGCTGCCATGAATTAATCATAATTTCTTGGTAATGGGGAGTCCTCATTATGAAGGGTCACAAACCAATCTGCTGCCACCCCCTCCAGAGCTCTGGTCATGATAGAAAATCCTCTCCCCACTCTTCCATGTGATTCCACACTTGAGCTAAGAAACGTCCAAGTTCCTTTGACTCCCCATTGTATTTTCCAGGAAGAGGGGGAATCTTTGACTTTTTCTGCCTGTGTGGCAATGCCTGTCCAGAAGGGGGAACCAGGCCTCTACTGGATACTAGAATCTCCAGGGACTGAGCTGATTGATCCTGGTCTCCAGCCACTTCTTCACCGTAAGCAGCTTCTCCAGCACCTCCCAGATCTGGCTCTTCTCCTCCATTCCCAGAGACACCCTGAGTAGATAATTCATACCTCTCACAAGCCTTTTGTCTCTCAACAGCATCTTTATAAAGTCTCACTGCTTCTGCAATTTGCAGGTCCTCATCTATTTCCTGCCAGGCAGAGTGCCCTCCCTTACGCCTTCTCGTTGTAACTCCTGGAAGAGCGCCCTCCAGTTCTGGCAATCTTCCAACTCCCACGGACCATTTGGGCTTCTCACATCTTTCCTCTAATTGCAGTTTTTCCAGCCATTCTGCATTTTCCCATATGATCTGTGGTTTGTGCGATGTGCTGGCAGCCCCCGTATCCCCCTGGTCACTTCCAGGGTCCACCATTGTTTTCTGTTATTTTCTTTCTCAGCTCCCACAGCATTTTTCCTCGATGGCTGATGGATTGAGAACTTGCTTAAAGTCAGGCGTGCCTCCTTTCAAAACTCAAGAAAGAAAAACCCTAACTCCATTATTTGTAGAGAAAAGTATCTTTTACTGAGAATGAACTGATTGCAACGAAGTAAAGCAAGTTCTGAATAATAGGTGTGAACAATAGGGAACACATACATGTTCCCACATAAATCCCTCCTCCCTCCAAAGGTCAGATAGTTGTGTCCAATCCACTTCTCCCTCAAGTGTCACATGGAGGTTATCTTCAGATGGTTTCATTCCTCTGCTATGCACGAACCTGTTATCAGCCTGCTTCTTAGATTTTGAATTCATAAGTTTCGTTCCCCCCCACATGGCAGCCGAAGCAGCTGGCCCATAATTAAAGATACATTACCCCTTTCCAATGCCTAGCACTAAAGACAGCAATAAAACAATTAGCTGAGCAATTAAACGATAAAAGCAGCATTCGGAGGCTGACAATACCAGTCTTGCAGTCACTCTAGCACCCACCCCCCCGGATTCCACAGGCGGTTCTGATTTCTTGATCAATGGTTTCTTGATCAATGGTTTCTTTAAAATAATGTATTCTGTCTGGCCAATGTCCAAGGTTCCCTGTGACCCGTCCCATATGAAGTTCTTTATGGGTTGATTTCCTTGACTCATCACCTTTATCTTGGCTTCACTCTTGTTGATTTGGTCTCGGTCTTCGAATCTGGCCCAGAGCAGCTCAACAAAACTGTCAGCATCATTTAATTCAGCAACCCCCTCATTATGCAGCTGGGCTATCCAGTCAGAACATCTCCCTCATTCATCCCCTCTGAGATCGCAGATACTAAGTCACAATCTGTTTTGTATTGCTTTCCATACATATGAGCCCATACTCAGCTGAGGAAATAGGCCAGTTTGGTAGGCTTACCGTCAAATGTTGCTCTAAACCATGGTGGCGGGGCACTTGCTGGTGGAATTGCCACGGCAACTGGAGGTGGGCAGGGACCTGTTGGGGTGCTGTGGCAGGTGGCGGGGTGAATGCTGGTGGCTAAACTGGAACCTGCGGCAGCGGCACTACT
Organism: Ahaetulla prasina; assembly: GCF_028640845.1. Classification (NCBI taxonomy): domain Eukaryota; kingdom Metazoa; phylum Chordata; class Lepidosauria; order Squamata; family Colubridae; genus Ahaetulla; species Ahaetulla prasina. The sequence continues at coordinate 67,093,638 of NC_080546.1, forward strand.
GTCTGCTGAATCAGACCCCATGGCAGTGCTTGGATCGTTGGAGGAAAATGGTGATCCTGTAAGTGGGGGAGCAGATGGCACTGGCGTCCACTGGCACTGGACCCACCCCGGGCCAGGATAGAATCCCCAGCCCGTGGGGATAAATTCCACAGGGGGTAGCATGAAGGCAGGTTGACGAGGGCTGGATACGGGATGACATCCAGGTGATCGCTCTTTCAGTCTGGAGTTGGATCAGTCTGGCAACTTTTCCTGGAATCCATCTCCCTGGACCGAGCACCTTGGATTTGCATCGTCTCTGCAGCTTCAAGTCCTTGTACCACGCCTTCAAAAGGATAATACCGGGTCTCGATAAACCTTCCAGGATAAACCTTCCTCCCATGGCTCACTCTGCAATCTCCTCTCTCTCTTCCATCTTCGCTGAGTCTTTGGACCATCCAAGCTTTAGGTTGGTGCTGGGGCTCAGCACCCCATTCATCCCCTTTTTGAGGTGCTGCTTAGTTATTTAGGGGATTCAGGTTAATGTCAGGGTTCCAAGGAACACCCCCAATGAAATAAAGCTCTGAGGCTTGAGGTTCCTCAAAGTTCCAACTTATTAGAGATGTCATGTTGGCACAGCTGGGAAAACCCAAATCTGAAAGCTTCCAGGTTTTCCACACCCAGCTGACAGTTCACAGCCCTGCCCCATACCCACAAGTTTATCACATTGTCCAATCAACTCTTCACACTCAACTAGATACAATCTTCAGGCAGTCTCCATCAGATGCAGGCAAAAGTCCTTGAATATGGAATGTTGTTATGACTTTCTACCGCTCCAACAACAACCCCCTCCCAAGTTCCCCAGCTAAAATATGTGACAGTTAAGAAGCAAAAAAGAAAATTGTCTTCCAAAACTGAGAGGAAACAAGCAACATGGATTCTCAGCATAGGAGGTTTTGTGGTGTCTCAGCTAAATGAGACGAAATACATCTCCTGGGTGTGTAAAGATGGAAATGTACCTGTGAAGGGAGGAGTTGTGAATGATAGTTACTGATCCACCAGCAGTTCTGGATGATGGGGACTGGAGAAGAAATGAACAGGCATGATCCAGCATAATCCTGAATTTGGAGGACAGTCAGTTGATACACATGAGAGGTCTCCAGTCTGCGAAAGCGTGTTGGGATGCTTTATGCAGTGTGTATGTGAGAGTGACTGTGGGCAAGTACTGCTGACAAGAAAACTGTATAAAGCACAATTGAAACTGGGAGAGATCATGTCTACATATTTGCAGTCCATGAGAAAGACATTCCTAGAGCTAGAAGAAAGATGAACGATGTTTACTGAGGAACACAAGATATATATGGTGCTCAGTTTGTTTATGGGACGTTCTCATGACTAACCTAGAGTCTATGCAAGAAAGGGACTTAACTATGATGTATTTGAGTGGCTGATTGCTGGAGGAAGAACAGAAATGGCTGGAGAGGTGACTAGGAAGAGGAGGAGATAACGCTCAGCCCTGGCCAACAACTGTAACATCCCAGGATACTGTTGTGCCTCGTCCGCTTTCCCTGCAGCCGGGCCCGTCTTATCTGCTTCCAAACACTGAGGAATGTCCTAGCATGCCTCCCGGCCCCAGCCCTGGCTCCATGCCCAGACAGGCCGAGGAAGAAGAGGTGCCTCCAGCCCCCAGCCCTGGCTCCATGCCCAGGCAAACGGAGCAACTAGACCCCTCCCCCTCCCCCATAGCATGTGAGCCTGAGGAAGGTCAATTACCAACAGCTGCAGACTGGAGTGACCCTCGCTTCAGGAGAATTGATAGGCGGCGTCAACAGAAGGAAGGGAGGGGCAGGCCTGGATAAGTGCTGAGTCATGGAGCCATACCCCATGGCCTATATAAAGGATCTGCTTTCTGGCATTCTCTGAGTCAGGCAAAGTCTACCTTATCTTGCTGAAGTCACTTTCTGGTCTCCTGCCTGCCTTGAGAACTTTGCTAGGACTTTGGCAGAGCTGCAGAGGCACGCCTGATTCAGATTTCCCTGACCCAGCCGTCAGTGGAGGAGTGGGACACGACAGATACTAGCAGAGCAGCTGAGACCGTTTACATGATGAAACGTTGCTTCACATGTGGTTATACAGAGGATCTCCAGAGACACTACCCTGAGAGGAGAAACAAAGAGCAGCGAGACAAGGGCGTAGGGCTATTCAAACCATGAGGAGTGGTCCTTCATCATATTTTTATTCCTTGGCAGCAACATTGTCTGAAATCACTAGAAATACTTGGTTGTTGGACAGTGGGGTGAGCCAGCATATTGCAAATGACCCACAAATGTTTTCTGGCTTGAGACCAGCTAAGCAAACATTTGTCAGTTTGGCCAATAGACAATGGTCTGTTGTTAAAGGGAAAAGTAAAGTCTGTGCACCGGAAATTGGAGAAACTTTAGACAATGTATTGTATGAACCGGAATTAGACCATAATCTATTAAGTATTTCAAGTTTAGATAATCAGGGTATGAAATACTGTTTGCTGGAGGACAATACACCATAAGGAAAGGTGGAAGAATTCACGCACGGAGTGTTAAGCAGGATAATCTGTACATACTAGAAAGGCAAGAGAATGATTGGGCATGAACACTTACAAACAATCCCACACATGACAATTGTGTATATTTATTGCATAGGACATGTACATTTCAAAGTACTGCAGAAGATTCCAGACCTTGTTAAGGACTTAAGCTAAACCAATACAAGATGTACTTAGATTGTGCTGTTTATAAAGAGTCAAAGTCTAGGATGTATCCTGTGAGTAAGAAAAGTTCACGGCAAACAAACACTCTTGTAGTTAGTGCACGCTGATTTGATTGGCCCTATTGCATCCTCTCCAGGAGGAGCTAAGTATGCCCTACTTATAGTAGATGATTACACTAGATACAGATTTTGTTATCTGCTTAAAAAGCAAGACTGTATTGCAACAGTTCAAGCAATTGGTAAGACTTGTAGAGCACAGGTATGGCTGTAAAGTATGCCAGCTGCAAACAGACAGGGGAACAGAGTTCATGTCTGATAATTTCCAAAGATGGTTGAGGGGTTTAGGCATAAGGTATAGATGTACGAATCCATACTTGTCAGCAGTAAATGGAGTGGTTGAAAGAAGAAATCGCATAATAAGTAGACTGTACTAGGGGGAAGCCATGAAAACAGCCAATTATTTGATAAACAGAGTATGGAGTGTTGCTATAAATGAAACTCCATATTTACTATTAAATACCTTCATTGGCTCACCTAAGAACATTTGGCAATTATGCCTGGGTATATAGACCCAAAGGCACCAGAAGAAAAGGATTGAAAAAAGCCAAGAAACATAGGTTTATGTTTCTGGTTCCACAGATGGAACCAGAAAGGTGGTAATTTAATAACCTGCTAGTTTTGCGGAACAAAATAATTGGAATAGGGTGCATGCTAATTCTGAGGTGTTCATGCCAACACATAGCACTAGTTCTCTGGAAGGAGAAGCTATACAAAGCCCGATAAATGGGAAACAGGAAAGCAGGTCAGAAGTAGTAGATATAGAAGAGGATAGACCTGAGATAAAAAGTGAAGTCAGAGTTGTAGGAACAGATGATACCGAGGAGATCTGAAAGAAGTAAAAAGGTGTATCTCCTGATCTCCAATCTGCAAGTGGGGTTAGAGTAGGTAGTGTTTGGTATGAACCCTGTAATTACCAAGAGCTGTGACGTTGCCTAAGGCAGAACAGGACAAATGGAAAGAAGCTATGGACAGTGAAATGGAGTCTATGAATGTGCATCAGGTTTTTACCCTCATGAGATTACCAGAAGGACAAAAGGCAATGGGGTGCAAATGGGTATATAAAAATAAGGTGTTACACAACAATGAACTGCACATGAAGGCACAGTTAGTTGTGCATGAATTTATGTAAAGGATGTAAATGTTCATGTAGAGGAAGCTGTACCAGTATTTGAAGACAATGTTGCATGTATAAAAATGGCAACAGGAGAATGCATCGGAAGCAGGAGTAAACAAGTAGACATAAAATATTATAATGTTAGGGAGGCTGTAAAGGATAAAATGATAAGATTACAGCAATGTTTAACTGAACATATAGTAATATAGCTGATATACAAAGCCTGTAACTGTAGACAAGCATCAAAAATATGTCAAAGCATTTGGCTTGACAACAGTTCAGCTTTAAATGGGAGTAGTGTCAGGGAAGTGATTTAAGAGCTGACCAGCTGCTACGATGATGTACTGATGTACTGATGGGAATGAGTCAGCAAGGTTTTAGCTATTATCCCTTTAAGAGCCTGTATAATAAGAAGAGACCTTGTTAGGGCATTTCTCTCTCTCTCCGTGTATTTTTCCCTGCTGTAATTTACTGGTTGTTTTGACTTCTGCTTATAGTATGTATATATTCTTTTGTAGATTAAACCCCTATTTATTACAAAGCTCTGTTTGCTGTTATTGCTCCTGGGTTGTCTCATGTAGTACAGCTATGCACACTCTGACAAAACGTACTCAATAAATAGTCCTTAATGGTACTACCTCCACATGGAGAGAAGTACATAGTAGGGCCCAGTACAGCTATTCCATTCCATTCCATTCCATTCCATTCCATTCCATTCCATTCCATTCCATTCCATTCTATTCTATTCTAAATATATGAAGCTCACAATGACAAATAAGAGCAAGGCAAGCTTAAAGGTTTTTAAGAGCTGATTTCAATAAATTTGGAGACAGCTTGGGAAGGATTTCATGGATGAGAATCCTCAAGAGGAAAACAACCTTTAGGAAACTGAAAAATGACATTATAAAAGCCCACTCTATCACAATTCAAATGAAGAAAAATAAGAGATCTCAGAAGAAACTAGCATAAATAACTCTCTGATAAACTGAAATACAAAAAAGACAAGTATAAAAATGGAAAGATGGACAAATAACTAAAGCAGAACATTATTAAATAGTTTGAACCTAGAAAAATGAAGTCAGGAAAGCTAAGGCTGAAAAACGAACTAAGACTTCTGTAAAAAATAACAAAAAAGCTTCTTTCAATGTGTAAGAATAAGAAAAAGTCAAAGAAGTCATTGGTCCACTAATGGGAGAAAGTAGCTAGAAGGTGATGAGGAGAGAGAAAGTAGAACTGCAACTCATTTTTTGCATCTGTCTACACAAAATGAAAAAACAGTCTAACCTATAAAAAAGTTTGTAAAATGCAGGTTAGGAATCTAAGTCAAAATAAGCAGGAAAATGGTAAGAGAACACTTAACCATCCTTTATGAGCTCAAATCACCAGGAGCAGATGGACTACATCCCAAGGTTCTGAAGGAATTGGCAGATGTGTTTTCAAAACCACTGAACCATATATTTCAAAGATGTTGGAGCACCAGGGAACTACTAGATGACTAGAAAAGTGCTGATGTAATTCCCATCTTCATAAAGGAAAAAAAAAGGCCCAGGAATCTACAGACCTATCAACCTGATATCTTGGCAGATTCTGGAAAAGATAATCAAGCAACAAATCTACAAACACCTACAGCACGGATGTCAAACTCGCAACCCTTGGGCCGGATGTCTCATGTGCTGGCCATGCCCACCCCCATTTTAGCGAAGGGGGAAAGTCATGATATGTCATGTGATGACAATGTGACTCTGCGAGTTTGACACCCTTGACCTAGAGGCAAATAAAGTTATAATCAGAAGCCAACATAGGTTTCTCAAAAACAGATTATGCCAGACATATTCTTTGACAAAGTGACAAAATTAATGGACCAGCAAAATTCTATGAATATAATTTACTTGGACTTCAGTAAGGCATTAGATAAAGTAGATCATAACCTACTACTTGATAAGATAGAAAAATGTGGGTTAGACAGCATCACCACCAGTTAGATTTGTAACTGGCTGACAAACTGCACTCAACATGTAGTCCTTAATGAAATTGCATTTACATGGAGGGAAGTTGCAGCAGGGTGCTCTTAGGCTCAGTACTCGTCAATATTTTCATCAATAATTTAGATGAGAAGATAGAAGGGGAACTCACCCAATTTGCAGACACCAAGCTGGCAGCCAACATACCGGAAGATAGGCTCAAAATACAAAAGGAACTCAACCAACCTGAACACTGGGCCCTATCTAACAAAATGAAATTCAATAATGGGAAAAGTAAGGTTTTACACTTAGGCAAGAAAAACCAAATGCAAAAATATAGAATAGGTGATACCTGACTAAATCCCCTGTGAGAGGGATCTTTGAGTCCTAATGGACACTCATTTAAATATGAACCTGTAGTGTGCTGTACCTGTCAAAAAAGCCAACACAATCCTAGGCTGCATTAACAGATGGATAGAATCAAAATCACATGAAGTATTAGTACCAATTTATAATGATAAGATCATACTTGGAATATTGCATCCAGTTTTGTTCGCCATGATATAAAAAAATGGTTGAGAGTCTGGAAAGAGTGCAGAGAAGAGCAACAAAGATGATTAGGGGACTGGAGGCTCAAACATGAAGAATGGCTGCAGGAATTGGGTATGTCTAATGTAATGAAAATAAGGACTAGGGGTGTCATGATAGCAGAATTTCAATATCTAAGGGGTTGCCAGAAACAAGAGGAGATCAACCTATTCTCCAAAGCACCTGAAGGCAGGACAAAAGGTGATGGACAGAAACTAATCAAGGAGAGAATCAGCCTAAAACAAAGGATAAATTTCCTGACAGTTAGAACAATTAATCAGTAGAACGATTTGCCTCCAGAAGTTGTAGGTACTCCAAAACTGGTGATTTTTGAGAAAAGATTGGACAACCATTTCTTTGAAATGTTTGAACAGGGGGTTGGACTAGGAAACATCCAAGGTCCCTTCCAACTCTTATTCTTTTAAATCTTAATATAAAAGAATATACAGAAGTACATTCTTGACATGTTTCGTAAAATTAATTTAGTGTAAAACCTATATGTCAAAGACGATGGCTACCCTTTTCTCCACATTTTCTAGGAACAAGTCCCACTCTATTCAGTGGGTTTCTCTTTATTGTATACATACAATGAATTCCCCTTAAAGAGCAGATAGCAGGAACCCATATGAGGAGCAAGCAACTGGATATCTAAAACTATGAATTCCACAGCATTGTGAACCTGAAAACAAATCTCTAGCTCCCGGACTGTATGAGTCAGGCTGCCAAAATGTAGCTGGAAAATTTTTAACAGAAAATTTCTCCCCCTCGCTATCCAAAAAATTAAGAATGGGCAGGTGTCTGGGAATCTGCCCAGGATCCAGAGCCAAGTGTCAGTAATCCTGGCATCAAAAATTGGCAGTAGTTTAGGATTGGTTTTTCTTTTTCTACAGTTTAAACGTGGAGTAGAAATGATTCTTCTCTGCTCCCATTTATACCGTATTTTTCGGAGTATAAGATTCGGAGTATAAGACGTACCTTAGTTTTTGGGGAGGAAAATAAGAAAAAAGCTGATTGGCAGGTAGATTGGCTTTCCGGAATATCCGCAATCAGCTGTTCCCAGAGGTGAATTTTAGCAACAGGTTCCTTGGTTGTGAGCTCTGTGCCTTGCTTTTTTTTTGGCTTTTTTTTCTGCCTCTGAAACTCTGTTTCAGAAAAAAACTTTTTTCTGCCTCTGAAACGGGTGAAATGCTCCCGGTTCAGACCGGATTACCCGATACAGTAGTGATGGTGACAGGTGGTTCAGAGAACTGGTAGCAAAAATCCCTGCCCCCCCCATGCCCAGCTGAGCCGCGCGATCATCAGAGGTTTTTTTTTTAACTTTTAAAAGAATTTTTTTACTTTTAAAAACATTTAAAAGTTACCAAAGGCTTTTTTTGAAATGATGGAGGACTTGGAATTAAGAGATATTTGGAGAGAACATAATACAGAAGAGAGGGATTTTACCTTCTTTTCTGACAGGCATCAATCATTTTCGAGGATTGATTTTATTTTGATTTCTAATGATTTGTACTCTAGAGTGAAGAAGACGAAGATTTGTTCAAGAACTCTATCTGATCATAGTCCGGTTTGGATTGAATTTGATCGGGAAAAGGAGGCTAGGAGATCATGGAGGTTGAATGAGAATTTGTTTAAATATGAACAAAATGTAAATGAATGTAAAAAGCAAATGAAAGAATTTTTTATTATGAATATGAAAAAAGAGACATCTATAGAGATGATTTGGGACGCTAGTAAGACTTATATGAGAGGAAATCTTATACAAATGAATATTAAATATAAAATAAATTGCAGAAAAGAAAAAGGAATTGGAAGAGGAAATTAAAAGAAAGAACAATTATTGATAAATAGCCCAGGAAATAGTAAAATAAAAGAATCAATAAATATATTAAGAGGTCAGTTTAATATGTTGATGGCAGATCAAGTAGCAATTAATTTACAATATGTAAAACATAATACGTTTAATAATGCCAATAAGCCAGGAAGATGGCTTGCCTATTTAATAAGGAAAAAACAGAAATCACGAACGATTGATAAAATAGAATATAGGGGTAAGGAAGTTTATCAAAAGAACTTGATTAAAAAGCATTTTTAGAGTATTATAGTAAGTTATATACTAGGGATATGATTGATGATACAGAGATAGAAAGATATTTACAACAACAAAATATTTGTGAGCTTACAGAAAATCAAAGAGAAGAACTGAATCAATTAATTACTTCAGAGGAAATTTTGTTAACAATTAAAACTTAAAATCGGTAAAGCACCAGGTACAGATGGTTTAACAGCTGTTTATTATAAAAATTTACAAAATGAGATGGTTGAACCACTTAAAGAGTTATTTAATAAAATTCAAATGGGAGGAGATGTTCCCCCTTCATGGAGGACAGCCTTTATTTCGTTAATACCGAAGGAAGATCGAGATGGTATTAAAGCAGAGAATTATAGGCCTATATCACTTTTAAATACTGATTATAAGATATTTGCCAAGATACTTGCTAATAGATTAATGCCAGTGATGAATCAAATAATTCATAATGATCAGTCAGGATTTATTAAGGGTAGGCAGATGAGATATAATGTGAGGCAAATTGTAAATTTACTTGAATATTTGGAACGAAACAACCAAGTCTCAGCGGCGTGTTTTTTTTTTTGGATGCTGAAAAAGCTTTTGATAGACTGGATTGGCAGTTTTTATTTAAAGTAATAGAAAAAATGCAATTTGGGGATTATTTTATTCATGCAATTAAAGCAATATATCAGAAGCAAACAGCACAAATAATAGTAAATGGTGGGTTAACAGAAACTTTTAAAATTGGGAAAGGGACGAGACAGGGATGTCCCCTGTCTCCATTACTTTTCATTTTAACTTTAGAAATTCTTCTGAATAAAATACGTGGTTCAGATCGAATAAAGGGAATTAGAGTTAAACATCAAGATTACAGATTAAGAGCTTTTGCAGATGACTTGGTTGTTACTGTATCTCAACCAATATACTCAGCTACTGGTTTAAAAGATATAATTGGTCAGTATGGCAAAGTATCTGGATTTAAGGTGAATCAGCAAAAGATAAAGATGATAATTAAAAATATGAATATACAACAAAAGAAGAGTTAGAAAGAACTACAGGTTTTGAAATCGTTAAAAGGTTAAATATTTAGGAATATATATTACAGCTTCAAATGTTAAATTATACAAAAATAAATTGCAGAAAAGAAAAAGGAACTGGAAGAGGAAATTAAAAGAAAGAACAATTATTGATAAAATAGCCCAGGAAATAGTAAAATAAAAGAATCAATAAATATATTGAGAGGTCAGTTTAATATGTTGATGGCAGATCAAGTAGCAATTAATTTACAATATGTAAAACATAATACGTTTAATAATGCCAATAAGCCAGGAAGATGGCTTGCCTATTTAATAAGGAAAAAACAGAAATCACGAACGATTGATAAAATAGAATATAGGGGTAAGGAAGTTTATCAAAAGAACTTGATTAAAAAAGCATTTTTAGAGTATTATAGTAAGTTATATACTAGGGATATGATTGATGATACAGAGATAGAAAGATATTTACAACAACAAAATATTTGTGAGCTTACAGAAAATCAAAGAGAAGAACTGAATCAATTAATTACTTCAGAGGAAATTTTGTTAGCAATTAAGCAACTTAAAATCGGTAAAGCACCAGGTACAGATGGTTTAACAGCTGTTTATTATAAAAATTTACAAAATGAGATGGTTGAACCACTTAAAGAGTTATTTAATAAAATTCAAATGGGAGGAGATGTTCCCCCTTCATGGAGGACAGCCTTTATTTCGTTAATACCGAAGGAAGATCGAGATGGTATTAAAGCAGAGAATTATAGGCCTATATCACTTTTAAATACTGATTACAAGATATTTACCAAGATACTTGCTAATAGATTAATGCCAGTGATGAATCAAATAATTCATAATGATCAGTCAGGATTTATTAAGGGTAGGCAGATGAGATATAATGTGAGGCAAATTGTAAATTTACTTGAATATTTGGAACGAAACAACCAAGTGTCAGCGTTTTTTTTTGGATGCTGAAAAAGCTTTTGATAGATTGGATTGGCAGTTTTTATTTAAAGTAATAGAAAAAATGCAATTTGGGGATTATTTTATCCATGCAATTAAAGCAATATATCAGAAGCAAACAGCACAAATAATAGTAAATGGTGGGTTAACAGAAACTTTTAAAATTGGGAAAGGGACGAGACAGGGATGTCCCTGTCTCCATTACTTTTATTTTAACTTTAGAAATTCTTCTGAATAAAATACGTGGTTCCGATCGAATAAAGGGAATTAGAGTTAAACATCAAGATTACAGATTAAGAGCTTTTGCAGATGACTTGGTTGTTACTGTATCTCAACCAATATACTCAGCTACTGGTTTAAAAGATATAATTGGTCAGTATGGTAAAGTATCTGGATTTAAGGTGAATCAGCAAAAGACAAAGATGATAACTAAAAATATGAATATACAACAAAAAGAAGAGTTAGAAAGAACTACGGGTTTTGAAATCGTTAAAAAGGTTAAATATTTAGGAATATATATTACAGCTTCAAATGTTAAATTATACAAAAATAATTATGAGGTATTGTGGCAGAAGGTATGGAAAGAAATGGAGAGTTGGAAGAAGTTACAACTATCTGTTGGGAAGAATAGCGGCTATAAAATGAATGTTTTGCCCAGGTTTCTATTTTTGTTTCAAATGATACGGTGCTTAAGAATGATACCAAATTACAGGAATGGCAAAAGGGGTTAATAACTTTGTATGGATGGGCAAAAACCAAGAATAAAATTAAAAATAATGCAGGATATAAGGAAAGGGGGTCTTAAAATGCCTAATTTAAAATTGTATTATGAAGCAGTTGTCTTATCATTAATTACTGATTGGATTAATTTAACTGAGGAAAGAGTTCTGAATATAGAAGGTTATGGTTTGTTATATGGGTGGCATGCCTATTTATTATATGATAAGAAAGTTGATAAAATATTTAAAAATAATATAATTAGAAATGCATTATTGAGGGTTTGGAGGAAATATCAATATAATTAGATGGAAAGATTCCAATATGGGCAAACCCGAGACACATGATAGAAAATATAAATATATATCAAAAGATGGAGGTAGTTACCTATAAAGAACTTCTTTGTATGGAAAAGGGGGAATTACAATTAAAATCTAGAGAAAAGATGGGGGAAAAAGGGAAAAATTATACATGGTTCCAATATGGACAATTACAAGTTAGATGGAAATTAGATCAAAAAATAGGTGTTAAGCAAATTGAGGATAATTTGTTAAAACAAATGAGAGATCAAGGTCAACAGCATATTAAGAGGTTGTATAATGTATTAGTAGAAATAGACTCAGAGACTGAACTGGTTAAGGATTGTATGATTAAGTGGGCACAAAATTTTCAGCAACCAATAATGTTGGAAACTTGGGAAAGAATTTGGGTGAGGAATGTTAAATTTACACAAGCGCAAAATATGAGAGAAAATTTTATAAGATGTTTTATAGATGGCATTTAGACCCCAAAAAATTGTCATGTATGTATCCTAATGTACAGACTAAATGTTGGAGATGCGATTGTGAAGATGCCACTTATTACCATATATGGTGGACTTGTAAAAAAGTTAAAGCATTTTGGATTAAAGTATGGTGGATCATGCAGAATATTTTGAAAGAAGATTAAGTTTACTCCGCAGTTCTTTCTACTAGGAATAATTATGAATTGTACAGCTATAGAGACTAAATTGATTTTGAACTTAATAACAGCCGCAAGACTTTTGATTGCTCAATATTGGAAGAAAGAAGAATTACCTACAATTGAAGAATGGACTCTTAAAGTATCAAATCTGGCAGAAATGGCAAAAATCTCTGCTTACTTGAAAGACTATACACAAGAAAAATATATTTTAGAATGGAAAATGTGGATTGATTATATTCAAAATAAGTATCAGATAAAAAAATATCAAATAGCATATGAGTAAATTTAGGAAATATTTTGTATTAGATATATTTCTGAAGGAGAGGGGAATTGAGAGTGTGATTAAGTGTGGAGTGACTAGAGATTATAATTTAGGAATTATTTTGGATTATGATTGTTAGTTTTGATACCCTGCATTTTGTTCTGGGAAGTCGGGGTGGGGGTGGGGGTAAGGGGAGGGAATTGGGGGTTGAGGTAGAGATGGAGTGATGGTTAATGTACAGGGATTATTGAAGATGTATAAATATAATTAATGTAGGGTCGGGTCTGCCCAGTTACCATTTTAGAACGGTGGGGAGGGAAAAAGAGAGTAGGAGGTAGGAAAGAGGAGAAGAGGAAGGAAGAGGGTAGAAGAGGGAGAAGGAGTGTAGGGTGGAGGGAGGAGAGGATGTAGATAAGAGAAGGAGAGGAAGGTTTGGAAAGAAGGCAGAAGAAGGTAGAAGAGGAAGAGAGTTAAAAGGGGGTGGTGACTGGGCAAGCCCGACTAATTGTATATAACTGTACATTGGATGAATTATTTGATAAGATTGTAAAATAAAACTTTTTATAAAAAAAGTAGATAAAATATTTAAAAATAATATAATTAGAAATGCATTATTGAGGTCTGGAGGAAATATCAATATAAATTAGATGGAAAGATTCCAATATGGGCAATCCGAGACACATGATAGAAAATATAAATATATATCAAAAGATGGAGGTAGTTACCTATAAAGAACTTCTTTGTATGGAAAAGAATTACAATTAAAATCCAGAGAAAAGATGGGGAAGAAGGAAAAATTATACATGGTTCCAATATGGACAATTACAAGCTAGATGGAAACTAGATCAAAAATAGGTGTTAAGCAAACTGAGGATAATTTGTTAAAACAAATGAGAGATCAAGGCCAACAGCATATTAAGAGGTTGTATAATGTATTAGTAGAAATAGACTCAGAGACTGAACTGGTTAAGGATTGTATGATTAAGTGGGCACAAAATTTTCAGCAACCAATAATGATGGAAACTTGTGAAAGAATTTGGGTGAGGAATGTTAAATTTACACAAGCGCAAAATATGAGAGAAAATTTTATAAGATGTTTTATAGATGGCATTTAGACCCCAAAAGTTGTCATGTATGTATCCTAATGTACAGGCTAAATGTTGGAGATGCGATTGTGAAGATGCCACTTATTACCATATATGGTGGACTTGTAAAAAAGTTAAAGCATTTTGGATTAAAGTATGGTGGATCATGCAGAATATTTTGAAAAAGAAGATTAAGTTTACTCCGCAGTTCTTTCTACTAGGAATAATTATGGATTGTACAGCTATAGAGACTAAATTGATCTTGAACTTAATAACAGCCGCAAGACTTTTGATTGCTCAATATTGGAAGAAAGAAGAATTACCTATAATTGAAGAATGGACACTCAAAGTATCAAATCTGGCAGAAATGGCTAAAATCTCTGCTTATTTGAAAGACTATACACAAGAAAAATATATTTTAGAATGAAAAATGTGGATTGATTATATTCAAAATAAGTATCAGATAAAAAAATATCAAATAGCATGAGTAAATTTAGGAAATATTTTGTATTAGATATATTTCTGAAGGAGAGGGGAATTGAGAGTGTGATTAAGTGTGGAGTGACTAGAGATTATAATTTAGGAATTATTTTGGATTATGATTGTTAGTTTTGATACCCTGCATTTTGTTCTGGGAAGTCGGGGTGGGGGTGGGGGTAAGGGGAGGGAATTGGGGGTTGAGGTAGAGATGGAGTGATGGTTAATGTACAGGGATTATTGAAGATGTATAAATATAATTAATGTAGGGTCGGGTCTGCCCAGTTACCATTTTAGAACGGTGGGGAGGAGAAAAGAGAGAGTAGGAGGTAGGAAAGAGGAGAAGAGGAAGGAAGAGGGGTAGAAGAGGGAGAAGGAGTGTAGGGTGGAGGGAGGAGAGGATGTAGATAAGAGAAGGAGAGGAAGGTTTGGAAAGAAGGCAGAAGAAGGTAGAAGAGGGAAGAGAGTTAAAAAGGGAGGTGGTGACTGGGCAAGCCCGACTAATTGTATATAATTGTACATTGGATGAATTATTTGATATGATTGTAAAATTAAAACTTTTTTATAAAAAAAAAAACATTTAAAAGAAAAAATGCTTTTAAAAGGCTCTGTTGATCCCAGATGAGTTGCCTGATCATCAGAGCCTTTTAAAAGCATTTTTCTACAACCTCTTCGGCCAAAGAGGTTGTAGAAAAAATGCTTTTAAAAGTAAAAAAAAAAGTTGGCCACATCCACCCAGTCACATTACCCCCCAACTAAGCCATGCCCACAGAACCGGTAGTAACAAATTTTACATTTCACCCCTGGTCTGAAAGCCTCCAAAACAGAGCTTCAGAAAAAAAGCCTCTGAAGCTCTGTTTGGGGGCTTCTTTTCTGTAGCTTCCTTTCTAATGCTTTTTTCAGTCTCTGAAATCTCTGTTTGAGAAGCTGGGCAGGGCTACATTCTGAGTATAAGACGCATCCAGATTTTCACCCTCTTTTTTGGGGAAAAAAGGTGCACCTTATACTCTGAAAAATACGGTACAAAAATACCATGCAAAATATGACCCCCAAATTATTCAACCCTGTTTCTTCATCTGCTGCAGAGTTGGCTGTTCTATAGTTGTAGGAAACAGTAAGAAAAAAAGGAAACAATTAAGATATTGAGTGCAATGATCCAACTTCAGCCTACTTTCTAAAATTCCTAGTTATAGATCAGTTAAGATACTGGATAGAAACACTTTCCCAAATGTACTAAGACCATTTCTCACCTATTGATATGTTTCCAAATCCAAGAGTAATTAACCTTTCCTTGTGTTCATTAAGTTGATGCTTTGATTCAGCTAATATACCATTTGTCCACAAAAGCAAATTTGTGAACACTGAATGAATTACTCCAAACCTAAAAAATAAACAATGTGAACATATTATATTATACACAAAATTTTCCAGTATGAAATCTTGATGATAGAACAACGCTACATGTTTTTATGTACCTACATAAACACACTATCCCAACATAGCTCTACCCCAAAGATGCATTCCATTAAAAGAACAGGCTGGGGAAACCATGCAGAACTAGTGCCTAGACTCCAACACCTTCATCAGTAGTGGGAGGACATCTTCTGTCACTCTGAGGCAGCAGCCACACATCTTGCTTCTAGAATAGGAGAAGTCCTAGATCACCCTCTCTCCAACAGCGAGAAGAGCTAGCAAATGAATGAGAAGCAACAGAGGCTTTTTCTCAGTCCTGCCTTTCCCCATAAGCCAGTCCTGCCTTTTAGGTTCATTAGTAAAATGGAACATGAAATACAGTAAAGCTTTCCAAACGAACTCACTAAACAATGTATGCTCCAATTCTATTTTTCAGTCTACCTTTGTCCTATAATTTATTATATAAATTAATAGTAGACTACAGTGATCTTCTGTATGCCAAAGTTAAATTTTCATGAGAAAAAGATGGTTACTGGTGAGTATCTACTTAGAAAAAGATAGAGGAGGAAGAGTTGCAACCAAGGCAACACTCGGATAAGATATCTCTTGGCCCAAACCAGGAATGTAAGGTGAGAAAACATCTCAGGTTTGACCCTCCCTAGTTTCTTTTAGGATAAAGAGGAATCCATCCAGAGTTGCATGTTTCAGTTACAGTAACTTATAATGAAAAATAGTTTCAGTATCCATGACTTTGTGTTCACCTTTGGTCTACCTTGCTGACATCACCCTCACTTTGGCAACAGCACTGAATACATTTTAACACTGTACAGAGCAGGTCTATATTCATCCTCCAAAGCAACAAATAATCTTTTTTAAAAAATACCTCTGTCATTTTTATTTTATTTTATTATTTTATTTGTTTTATTTTATTTTCATGATTATATGGCTACATTTCTCATACAATAACTCTAAGTGGCTGACAATTGTCCATAAATCATAAAAACAAAGGTACCTCCTCTCCAATATGGCATCAGACCATACACCCCCACAGCTCAATCCACCCTAGCTTTATGTTTGGGGGAAGAACTCTTTCTTCACAGCCTTCCAGAAGACTAAAAGGGGCGGAATCCCCCTGATTTCAAGTGAGGCGGGCTGTTCCAAAGGGCTGGGGTAGCCACTAGAAAGGTGCTCTGCCAAGATCCTACTAGACGACAACAATTAAGGAAGGGGACCTAGAGCACATCCACCCTGTCTAACCTAGTAGGATAGGGCAGGTATCCTCAAGGGAGTGGTGAACCCACAAGAGTTCCATGTAGGGTTTTAAAGGTGATACGTAGAGCCTTGAATTGCATCTGGGTAGCAAAAGGAAGCCAGTGCAGCTGACATAGCAATAGCTATGGGCACCCAAAACTAATAGTTGCAGCTCCTGAATGTCTTCAAGCTCCATTTACAGCATTGCAGTAATCCAGGCAATAGGTACCAGGTGACTGTGTGCAAGGCCTCGTGATCCAGGAACGAGCTCAGTTGGTACACATTTGTGTAAAGACTCTCTTGGCCACAGCTACCATCTGCTCTTCTAGCAGGAGCCATAAATCTAAGAGGACCTCCAAATTGTGCACCAGATCTCTAAGAGGGTGTGTTACTGTCAGATCTGCCATCTTCAGCTTAACCTTTTGGTGGCATCTGCCATAAATTGTTAAGGGAGTGGGGGGAGAGGAAACAGGCAATTAGCATGTAGACAGTAAAGATGAACCAAGTGGGGTGTGTGTGACAGGTTTGACAGAAACCAGAGGTGTGAAAACCAGCCAGTTCCATTCTTCAAGGCCACAGAGTCTGGGAAAGGAATGCAAACTGCACCGTGGCACCAAATATCCAAGCGCTCCTCAAAACATCTATGTGGGACACTGTTGGATGAAGACAAATTGGCTCTAAGTAGGAGGGCCAGGGAGAAGGGGAAATTTTGTAACAGTATGTGTGAGAATTTTTGTTCTAGCCTGCTTCACTACAACCATTAATCCTTAATAAAAGAATTTATCACTTCTATTAGATAGAGTCAGTGGTGGGAGTCAACTAATTTAACAACCGGTGCTTCCTAATGACTGGCTGGGTGGGCATGGCTGGGTGGGTCATGTGATTGAGTGGACGTGGCCAACTTGACATCATTCACAGGAAGGTGGGGTGGTGCAGACAGGCTGAAGTGGTGGTGGCGATGGCCAGAGTCTTAATGAGGAAGCGAAGGGCCGTTGTACTTACTTATGTGCAGCAACAGCAACAGCAGAGAGAAGCAGCTGATTGTCTGGTGCCTCATCTCTTACTGGGTCTTGCTGCCCAACAGTCAGGGTTTTTAAAAAGATTTTTGCAGCAGGAAATGGCGGGTGGCTACTTCCGGCCTTTGTTGGTGCAGCTGGGTACGACTCTGCCCCAAGACACTGGCCTGCTGCCTCCTCAGTGCTGGCCCAAACAGCCTGCTGCTGCCACCTCATTGCCGGCCTGAATGGCCTGCCATTGCCACTTCCTTCAGGCCTCCTCATTGCTGGCCTGAACGGCCTGCCGCCAATGCCTCCTCCTCATTGCCGCCCGAACAGCCTGCTGCCGCGTCCTCATTGCTGGCCCAAATGGCCACTTTTGAGGTGGCAACAGCATTGGCAGCAGCAGAAGTGGCAGGCCATTCAGACTGGCAATCAGGAGGTGGCGGCAGCAGCAGCGGGGAACCGTTCAGGCCGATAATGAGGAGGTGGCCATGGCAGGCCGGCAATGAGGTGGCAGCAGCAAGCCACTGCCTCATTGCCAGTGGCGATGGTAGCAGGCCATTCAGGCCACCAATGAGGAGGCAGCAGCAGTGGCAGCAGGCCAGTGTCTCGTCGCAGAGAGTAGGTCACTCCCCGTGGCCAGCTGCACCAACCAAGGCCAGAAGTAGCGGTGGGACATGAGGGCTGCCTTGAACACAAATGTACTGCGATGAAGGCTGTTGCTGCTCAAAGGCTCACCAGGCAGGGAGCTGGGCCACATGGGAGGCAGCAGAGAACGGTGAAGGAAGGCTCACCAGTAGACAGGGAGCTGAGCTGCATGGGAGGTTGGGGCGAAGGCAGGCAAGTGGGCTGGGCCGCAGGGGCCACGTGGTCGAGGCTAGTAAGTGAGCCAGAGAACAGCAGCAGATATGACACGAATATGACTAGGCACTGGCCAAGGTGGGTGAGGTGAGATAAGGAGTGGCTGGGACTCCTGAGAGAGTCGGGACCAGATAGTGGTGAGATTAGCTGGTTCTCCGAACTGCGCAAAAAGTTAAGCGGTTTGCCTGAACCGGTGTGAACTGGCTAAATCCCACCTCTGGATGGAGTTGAGGGTCTTTCTTTCCTAGGGGCCCACAGTAGCTGTGGCACACCTGACAGTTACCCCATCCAGAGTTAGAGATATCAATTCTCCTGATATTGGAGGCAGGTGCAGAGGGGACTAAGTTGCAGCTGGTTTTTCCCCATCCAGACTCTCACAACCTCCAAACACTGAATCAAGATCTGTACAGCAGTATCTGTCCACACAGGGTACTGATATATAATTAGCTATCATATTGATGATAGCGAACCACTTGCCAGCAGATAATCTCCCCAATTCATACAGATATTGAGGAGAGGCAAACATAAGTTCTGAGGCACCCCAGATAACAGGGGCCTAGAGAAATGGACCTCTCCTTCCCCACCAACATTAACTGCCATGGAGAAAGAAGAACCACAGCAGAACACTGTCCTCCCATGCCTATCCTCAAGGCTAGTCCCGCAAAATGGTTAATGAAATCAAAAGTAGCTGAGAGGTCCAGAAGAGCCAGGGTGAACACACCACTCACATCTCAAGTTCTCCAAAGATCATCCACAAGTGCAATCAATGCTGTCTCAGTACTTAGTACTTAGACTGAAAGAGGAGCTCATTAGGGCTTATAGTGGAGAAAAATACCTTAGGACTAGCAGTAAACTAGGAGACATTACATTTTTTACAACCATACTTATGAAAAATTACAATTAATATTGATATCAAACCATTATTTCTACTGTTTGATTGCAATAAATGGTTATACTCATAGTTTCTTAGGTTTATTGATATATTTTAATTAAACATTAAAAACATTGTATTACCTCCCTCCCTGCACAGTATTCACTTTACCTCTCCAGTGTTTTGAAGGACTGGATAACATCCTTTGCATGGCACCATAAAAAATATACCTGAAAACAAATGTGAATAAATTATAATGGATCCCATGCAAAAATAGCACTCAATTAATCATGTATAAAAACAGTTAAAAGAATCTAGAAAAATATGCAAGACATTTTCTTCATTTCCTCAATTCACAGACAGATATCCAAGGGGCCTTCCCTACCCAATAGGGACTAAGTCATCTTGGAAAGGCCTGTTGGATAGCTATCAGCAGATGCAATAATGGTGGAGATCTATTGATGTTTCACAATCCCTATTTACAATTACCATGAAGTAATATCTAATATCTGATCAGACTCACTTTGAGTCTTCATCCAATGGTGCTCCAGCATTCTTTCTACTCTTGACCCATTTCCCAATTAGTTAACCATTCCTATTTTAAACAGGAGGATAATTTTTTCAATACCAGGTATAGGGAAATAGGTGCCCAATTAGTCTGTGGTTTTAATAAAAACAATTGGAAAAATCACCCAACAACCTTTCTAAATATATACCAAATTGGATTCAGTACCCCGATCTTCTAATGCATTCTAATCAATGCAGTGTAAGGAATTAAATCAATTTTTAGTTATGAGGCTTGTTATTTCAACACTGGAAAGATAAAAGTAGATTTTAATTGGATCAATAATAGTTAAGAGTGTGTGAAACTACTTTGTTTGAACACTGAGTTTTGAGAAGGAGACCCCTGCCTTATGGAACAACACCCCACCCCCCCAAGATTGCATGGCATGACTTTCTAGATGGCCAGCAGGATTGGGGCATTTCTCAGGTATGGGAATGTGAAGATAGCCTTGTAACTGGACGTGAGACATTTTGATAATGTACTTTTTTACAGTAATTGCAAAGAATGAAATCTGTTGTAAGGTCCTGCCTCTCCTTCCTGTTCAAGAAAGCATAGACTATCGAACGTCCATGCTTTCTTGAGTCATTTCAAAAGAAACTTTTATTGAAAGTAAGTGAATACAAGATAAGACAAAGCAGAGTCAGAGTTCCCTCCCAGGCAATTCCATTAAGATAAAGTGGTTAGAAACCCCTCCCCCCAGTTTGATAGTGAATGAGCCAATCCACAGGTGCGAAGATATTGTGGAAATGGTCATCCTGAGAAAGAAATAAGGAGTCGTTCCCATTAGCTTCTTCTGTGAGGCTTCCAAACTAAGAGAAAACAGATGGGAGAGCCCTTGTACATTCCCCAAGGTAAATCAAAGCACAGGGCAGAATAGATGACCGGATAAAAGTTATAAACTAGGGAATTACAGGATACATAGGAAAGAGGATGAGAGCAATAAGTAAGTAAAATATCCAGGGTTCCCTCCCCACTTGAATGACATAGGGATCTGACATGCTAGTGGATGTGGGAGTCAAGGGTCTCTTTTATTTCAAAGTGTTGTTCCTCTTTGACCATAATAAGGAGGAGTGTCTGCTGTGGGCCTTAAAGGGGGTGTAATTTTGAGTTTCAACAGGCTGCAGTGAAAAACTGGGTGGACCTGTCCAAGTGTTTTGGGGAGTAGTAATTCTACCATTACTGGGTTGATGATTCTAGTGATTGGGAAAGGCACTATGAATTTGGGTCCCAATTTCTTTGAGGGTTGTAAAGATTGTAGGAATTTTGTGGACAGGTAAACCTTAGCACCTATTTTAAATGGATTTGGTTCTGTCCTTCTTTTGTCAGCTTGGGCTTTAAAAGTGGCTCTAGCCTCATTTAGGGCTAGTCTCACTACTGGCCAGGTGTTTTGTAGTTGTATCCACTCCTTAAGGAAGGGCATGGTTAGTTACTGATAATTCTGGCATTGGGCTGAAGTCCTGGCCAGTGGAAACTCGAAATAGGGTGAACCCAGTGCTAGAGTACACAGAGTTATGATAGGCAAGTTCTGCAAAAGGCAGGAGGTCAGTCCAGTTATCTTGTTGATAGTTAATAAAGCATCTTAAATATTGTTCCAGAACCAAGTTCAGTCTCTTTGTCAATCCATTAGTTTGAGGATGATGACTAGAACTTAAGCACTGGCCGATTCCGAGAAAGTCCAAAAAGGCCTTCCAAAACTTTGAAGTGAATCGGACCCCCAATCAGATACTAGTCTTTGTGGGGGCCCATGATAGATGCTGCAGGAACAGTTTGGCAAGTGCCTTTGCAGTGGGAATTTTTTGGCAGGGAACGAAGTGGGCCTGCTTGGAGAAAAGGTCTGTTACGACCCAGATAACAGTATCCCCCCAACTTTCAGGTAACCCTACAATAAAATCCATAGAGATCTCTCTCCAGGGTGCTGAAGGCTCAGCTACTGTCTGTAAAAGACTGGGGTTTTTTCCTTGTCTCCTCTTCACTGTTGCACAGATAGGGCAACTGGCTACATAGCTTTAATGTCTTTCTTAAGAGATGGCCATCAGAATTGCCTTTTGATAAAATGAAAGGTTTTTACATAACTGAAGTGACCAGACAGTTTGGAGTTGTGGCATGTTAGCTGGGATGTATAAATTTCCTCCCACCCAAGCTAAGACATCTTTAATTAAGCAGATGTTTTTATGGGCTAGGAACCAGCCATCTGTTTGTAGGGCTTTTTTAAATGTCTGAGCATTATCCGTTAGTGGTTCCTGTTTAGCTTGCACCCTAGTCATCATTTTGGCTGCCAGTTGAGAGGCTAGAAGCAGGGGTTTGATCACTTCAGGTTTCCTGCTATTAAACTGAGGCTTTCTTAATAGTGCATCTACTAAAAAGTTTTTTCCTCCACGGAAGTATTTTAAGTTGAAATTGAAACATTTGAAGTATTGATCCTAGCAAACTTGTTTTGGGAAGAGAAGGCCTCAAGGTTTTTATGATCAGTCCAGACTTTGAAAGGGATTTTATTCCTCTCTAGGAAATGCCTCCAAGTAATGAGAGCCCACCATACTGCAAATCCTCCTCCCAGATAGCCCATCTCTGCACTGTGTTGGTTAGTTCTTTAGACGTGTATGCATAGGGCTGCAGTTGGCTCTGCTTGTTTTCTTGGAGTAAGATGGCTCTGACTGTTACGGCACTGGCGACTGCCTGTATGATGAATGGCTGTTCTGGATCTGGGTGTTTTAGAACTGGTTCAGCTGAGAACAATTGTTTCAGTCTATCAAATGCTACCTGGCATTCCATGGTCCAATTTATGGCCTGTTTTGGTTTGTCCCTGTTGTGGTCCGTCAGCATCCTACGGAGCTGGCAACGGAGTCAGACAGCGATGAGGCTGAGGTGAGGCCAGGGCCAAAAGGAAGTGAGGTGCAAATTCCAGAGCTTCCAGAGACTGATAGTAGTGAGGCAGAGGAACAGGAGGAGCCTGTTCCTAATGCACGCATGAGAAGAGCTGCCAGAAGGCAGTTCAAAGAAAAAGGGCAACTCAGGAGTAGGGCCAAGAGATGATTGGCACCTACCGTAACGCTTAAAACAGACCAGACGTTTGAGAAAACAACGTTGGTAGCTTCATCTTCTGCTTCACCTTCTGCTTTGTCTACGTCTTGCTTTTATTTTTGTGACTGCTGAACGTTTGCCAAGAAACGCCTTTGGCAGTTTGCCTAATTGGACCAAGGTTTGAGAGAGAACAGAGGAATTTGTGTTGGGAGGCATTTGTTTTAATTTGAGTTGAGTGACACAGGGAATGAAGTAATTTTCAGCTGTTTGAATAAAGTTTGCTTGTTTTTTCACGGACTGAGTTTCTTACTACCTACTTGGGCCTGGGTCACAACAGTTTGTTTTCCACCCCACGAGGATAAGTATTAACAAACCTCTATCACAATGGAGGAGCTCCGTGCCATGACTGCGCAACTTCAGCAGCAAGTAGCTTTGTTATCTGCACAGATGGCTCAGCTCCAAGCTCCAGCTTCTCCCTCTCCCCATAGAAGAGGTCATATTGCTGTGCCAGACAGGTTTGATGGTACTCAAGCCATGTTTCCTACTTTTATGGGACAAGGCCAGCTTTTTATCAGCCTGAGAATGGAGGACTTCCCCACTGACTGGGATTTGTACTCAGTGGGGTTTGTACTCAGCCTGCTCTCAGGCTCCGCGGCTCGTTGGGCCACACCCCTGCTGGTCCAGGCTAGTCCTCTGTTGGATTATTTCAGGGGGTTTTGTGAGCATCTCAGACTTATGTATGAGGATCCCATCAAAATCCAGACTGCCACCAGATGACTGAAGACCCTGAAGCAGGGCCGGAAACTGCTGCAGGAATATATCAGTGAGTTTCGGCTACTTAGCCAGGATTCAGCCTGGAATGAGGTGACCCTTATGGACGCATTCCAGAATGGCTTATCGGAGGAGTTGCAGGATGAGCTAGTTCGGTTTGATATCTTTCTGGCCCTCAACATGCTGGTACATCTGTGCCTTAGGATCGATGCCCGGTTGCAGATATGGACCAGTTGCTGTGCCCGCCAGGAGATCCATGTGGTTCCAGTTAGGCGTGAGACCCCAGCTCCACGGGAGGAGTCAATGGAAATAGGCACAAGCAGACCCCATCTGTCGGTGGCTGAGAAAAATAGATGACGATCAGGGGGGTTGTGCTTGTATTGTGGGGAACCTGGGCACATGGCTGCCTCTTGCCCAAAGAGGGAAGCCAGCTCCTGTGCTGCCCCAAAACCACAGAAAACCTTGTCGGGAAACACCCTGAGCCCGATTTAGAGTAGACCCTGGATCGGGCACGCACCAATCCCACGGAACGCCCAGTGGATGTGGAGCCCAGATCCCCCTGGCACCTGATTTTGGTAGCAAAAGTCTTCTTGTCCAATAGTCAGCAGGGAATTGGTGGACTCTGGAGCCATAACTAATTTTATGGATGCAGCGTTTGCAGCCATATATTCTGTCCCTCAGTGTCTGGTGTATCCTCCCATGCTCCTGGAGACCATTGATGGCCGGATGCTTCTTTCTGGGCCTATTACGGCTGTCACGTAACCCTTGCGCCTGACCATCAGGTCTCATGAGAAGGCCATTCAGTTTTATATTACCTCTGGCCTGCATTTTCCTGTGGTTTTGGGTTTGGCTTGGCTCCGGACACATGACCCGCAGATCTATTGGTCCCCAAACTTCATCGCTTTTCCGAGCCTGCAATGTGTGGACCACAGCCGCCAAGTCTGCGCAGGCCAGCTGCAGGGTCCAACTGGGGTGTCCTTGCCTTCCGACCTCGAGGACTTTGCGGATGTTTTCAGCGAGCAGGAGGCAGACCAATTGCCCCCGCACCAGCCATATGACTGCCCCATTGATTTGATCCCAGATGCGCCACTCCCAGTGGGGTGTTTGTATTCGATGTCGGACCCTGAGTTGGACATGTTACAGGACTCTGTGGACAAAAACCTGGCTCAGGGCTTTATCCGACCCTCGTCATTGCCATTGTCCACCTCAGCCCTGTTCGTGAAAAAGAAGACCGGAGACTTGCGGCTTTGTTGCAACTACTGCAAGTTAAATGCCATCATGGTGCGCAACCGGTATTCTCTGCCCCTTATTCATAAATTCTTGGAATGGCTTCGGGAAGTTACCTTGTTCACTAAATTGGACTTGTGAGGGCTTATAACCTTATTCGGATCTGTCCTGGGGATGAATGGAAGACGGCGTTCGGCACCTGTTATGGACATTTTGAGTATACGGTCATGCCGTTTGGGCTGACCAATGCTCCTGCTGTCTTCCGACATTTCATGAATGACATTTTTAGGGATCTCTTAGACAAGTTTGTTGTCATTTATCTCAATGACATTCTGATCTACTCTCCTTCCCAGGAGACCCACCAACAGCACCTCCGCCTGGTCCTGCAATGTCTTCGGGAGCATCATCTATACTTGAAACTGGAGAAATGCCAGTTTTTCCAGGCCACCATTGAGTTCCTGGGGCATCACATCTTTCCCGAGGGCATTGCTATGGAGCCGAGCAAGGTGGAGTCTGCGTCCTCGATGAGTGAAGGATGTCCAGTGCCTTCTCGGCTTCACCAACTATTGTCAGATCTTTATCCCCGGCTTTGCTGCCTTGACCGCGCCCCTCACTCAGCTTCTGCAGAAAAGGGTCACGTTCTGGTGGGGTACCCCTGAGCAGCAGGCATTCCAGGCCTTGAAACAGGCCTTCATGACGGAGCCTATCTTGAAGCATTGTGACCCCCATCATCCATTTGTGGTGGAAACAGATGTTTCTGTCTGATGTTTTTTATCCAACAGCTCGGATGTTGCTATTGGTGCAGTGTTGCTCCAGGCTCATGCATCCGGTGGTACCCTCTTTCCTTGCACGCATATTATTCCCGGAAGCTCAACCATTCTGAGCGCAATTACATCATCTGGCAGAAGGAGTTACTGGCCATTAAGATGGCGTTTGAGGCCTGGAGACATCTTCTGGAGGGGGCCCGGCATCAAATTGAAGTCTGGAGAGACCATAAAAACCTGGAGTTCCTACAGACTGTCCAGAAACTGAACCAATGGTAGATTCAGTGGTCCGTCTTCTTTGACCGGTTTCATTTCTGTGTGACATACATCCCCAGTCGTCGCAACCAAAGGGTGGATGCGCTCTCAAGAAAACTAGAGTATTCCCACATCGAAGACCCTCTTCCACTACGGACAGTGTTGCCTGTATACTCTTTCTCTGCGGTTCAGGAACCAGTGGATTTACAGGATCAGATACGGGAAGCGCAGCGGCACAATGCTTATGTGGCACAACGGAAGGAAGAGGTAGGTCCCGCCTCTCCATGGATGTTTCATGATGAACTTTTGCGATACTGAGACAGGCTCTACATGCCGGTAGGGCTGCTCCGGGGACTTATCTTGTCGCAGTGCATGATAATCCTGTGGCGGGGCACTTTGGCCTCTTTAAGACACTGAATCTAGTTTTTCACACTTTTTGGTGGCCTCAATTGCAACACGATGTCCAGGCTTATGCCACGTCTTGTGTTCGCTGCCGACAGGCCAAGTCGGCAACAGGAGCCCCTCCAGGGCTACTCCAGTCATTGCTGACACCAGAGAGACCCTGTCGATCACTGCTTGCACTTTCCATGGGTCCATTTCCATGCCCTTGTGGGAAATCCTATTGATCTGTCCTCCTTCGCCTCCATCCGAGTGATGGCTTAATTAGCCAGCACTATCAGCTCTGGCAACAGGATACCGAACGTCTGCCAAGTTCTCTGATATCTCCCTCAACGCTGGTGAGTCACTTCAGCTCTCAGTTAATCAGCTGATTTGCTGGCTACGAAGAGACACAGCAGTGCTCACTGCCTTTATATCCTGTGGGGTGTGGCTCCATGATTCAGCATTTCCTAGGCCTGCCCTACCCTTGCTTCTGTTGTACCCTCCTCTCCTGCCTACGAAACCTAGGGTTCAAACAAGCCTGATTGCCGTCAGTTGGGTCTGCAGGCGTGGCCTGGGGGGGAAGAGTCAGGGGACGGAGGCCTCGTTATCTCTTCCACCTGGCCTGTTTCTGGCTCCTGGAGCTGAACCAGGAAGCCGATGCTCCCGAGGTAAGTCCTGACGGCCCTTCCCCCTCACTGTCCAAGTCACTTTCTGGCAGCAGGCCCGGCTCCAAGTCACTTTTTGGCAGGAGGGCCGGCTCGGGGGGCGCAGACACAACACCTATATCCTAGGTAGTCAATTCTATCTTTGTGAAATTCATATTTGGAAAGTTTTGCATAAAGTTTCACAGCACACAGTTCATTTAGGACTGCTTGGATAAGCTTTACGTGCTTGGCTTTTGTCTCAGTGTATATTAAAATTTTATCTAAGTACACCACAGCCTCTTTATACAAGTGCTCATGGAGCACCTCATTTATCAGTTGCATAAACATGGCAGAGGCACTTTGTAATCCAAATGGGAGCACTTTGAATTGGTAACCCCAAGCAGTGTTAAAAGCTGTTTTCCTCTCTTAAGTCCAGTTTTGGAAAAAAAATTCCTTTGGAGGGGTGGGCTAACTTGTCTTTCATGAGGTGGAGGGGGTACACATTCTTCATGCTCATAGTGTTTACATTTCTATAATCCACACTAAGGCACAAAGACCCACCTTTCTTCTCTCAGAATAGCACTGGAGTGGCAATTTTTAGTCATGTGGGTTCAATGAAACATCTCACCAGGTTTTTATCTATGAAGGCTCTCAACTCCTCGAGTTCCCTGGGGAAGATGCTATACATTTTAGTTTTGGTAGTTTGGCCCCTGGGAGGATCTCGATAGTGCAGTCTGTGGAGCGCTGCGAGGAGCTCGTCAGAGTCTTTTTCGCTGAACACCATAGCCAGGTCCTTGTACTCCCTGGGGATGCCCTAGTTTGGCACAGCCTTTCCCACTATTGCTGATTCTTTATTTCAGTCTCCCCCCCCCCAGTTCCTCCCTTCGGCCATTGGGTCCAGTTGCTCCCCATTAAAATCTTAGGGCCTCTGGTGGCTCAGACTGCTAAGACAGTCTGTTATTAACACAGCTGCTTGCAATTACTGCAGGTTCAAGACCCACCAGGCCCAAGGTTGACTCAGCCTTCCATCCTTTATAAGGTAGGTAAAATGAGGACCCAGATTGTTGGGGGAAATAAGTTGACTTTGTATATAATATACAAATGCATGAAGACTATTGCTTAACATAGTGTAAGCCGCCCTGAGTCTTCGGAGAAGGGCGGGATATAAATGCAAATAAAAATAAAAAAAAAATTCCCTGCTCCGAGTTCACAGTGGGGTTCCACTTCCTCAACCAGGTGAGCCCTAGAACTAGCGGCCATTTCATTCTGGGTGCCACAATGAAAGTGAGTCTCTCATCATGAGTTCCCATTTCTATGTCCAGAGGTTCTGTGATAAAAATGTCCGGCTCCCCTGCTGAGACTGACCCATTGGCAGAATGCAATTGGGATTTTTAACTTCTGCAAGTGTATGCCCAATTTTCCCACCAGGGTTGGGCTAATCAAACACTGGGTGCACCTTGAGTCCAAGAGGGCTGAGATTTTCACTCTAGGGCTCCCGACTGGGAGCAAATAATCTTAGGGGCAGGGTGAGTGTTTCAATTGGTTCGCTTACCAGCAGGTTGTCTTCAGGGTCACTCTTGGACAGGCCTGATTCCTCCCCAGGTGATGCCGGAGTTCCTTCCCCTGATTTTGCGAGAGGGCAAAACACTTCTCAGTGTGGTGTCTTTTCCTCAGGGGGTTGTTTTCATGAGCTTTCCTCTGGACAGGCATTCTGGCTTTCGAGCAGGAGTTTCTGAATGACACTCAACTGCATGGTGCCCCTCCTTCACGCATTTGAAGCAGGCAAATGATCTCAGTGCTAGGGGGGTTTGTGGCTTGAATTGCTCTTGCTTCCCTTGGGGTGGCGATCTCTTCCAGGCTCTTCCCTCTCAATACTAGTTTCTGGCCATGTCAATCTCCATTTCTTCAGCCAGGATGTACCAGTCGTGCAGGCGGTCTAGGGCTCCTTGAGCCAGGCAAGTATGGTAGAGGTTCTCATTCAGGCCCATCTTTTAACCAGCTCACTAGGATGTCTTCCGGCCAGTCCACTTTACAGGCAAGGTCTGCGAACTCTTCAGTGTATTCAGCTACTGGCTGGCACCCCCGTTTCACAGTTCTGATGTGATCACAAGCATTGCGATATGCCAAGGGGTTTTCAAATCGGCGGCAGAGAGCCATCATGAATCTGTCAAAATTCTGCAGTTCAGGGGCATCTGCGTTGTGGAGGGTCACCATCCAATGGGCAGCTACCCCTTCCAGGGCCAAGGGTACTCAAATCCAAGCACCCTGGGTCTGAAAATCCTTCCTGTACTCCTGCATGTACATGAGAACATGTGCCTGGAAAACCCCCAGTTACTGTGGGTTGCCATCGTACTTCACTCCTGGGGGCATCTTCCTTTCTAGTTGTGGCCCTCTGGGCTGGCCAGAGGCAATTGCAGGGGCTGTTGCTGCATGGGCTGAGTTTACCTGTATCGCTGCTGCCCCCTCCCCATGTCTCCTTGGCCTGCTGCTGCTGGATCTGGAGTAGCAGTCCTGGCCCTGTTGGCTGCTGCTGCTGCCTCTCTCCCTCTCTGGTGTCTATCTAATTCCCCCATTTCTGAGATTTTCAAAAGCCTTCATCACAAACTGCATAATGTCTCTCTTGAGGCAGTCATCTCTGGCTCGTTCTTTGATAGGCTCTTCCTGGTCATATAGGGCTTCCAACTCTCATTTCCTGCCTGGTTTTCAACTGCCCCAGGTGAGGGTGACTCCTCAGGTTCTTCCATCCCCGTTATTTTTCTTCCCTACTCCAATCGACCAGCTGAGCTTCATGGGGGCCTCCAAAATGGCTTCAATGTTTTTGATAGGCCAGAAGGAACTGGCTTCTGGCTGGGTGGTGGTGGAAGTCTCATCATACCATTTTCCCTCTCTTTGCTCGCCGCTTTGCTCGGACATTGTGTGCAGGGTCCCCTTATTAGAGCAAGTTTGCTTCTCCAGGTTGACCACTTTGGCAGACCCTGCTTTATGTAAGGTCCTACTTCTCCTTCTTGTTCAAGAAAGCATGGACTCTTGAAACTTTAGCATTTCAAAAGGAAACTTTTATTGAAAGAAAGTGAATGCAAGACAATGCAAAGCAAGGTTGGAGTCCCCCCCCCCCAGGCAATTCTGTTAGGATAAAATGGTTAGAAATCCCTCCCCCCAGTTTGATGGTGAATGAGCCAATCCACAGGTGCAAAGATATTGTGGAAATGGTTGTCCTGAGAAAGAGAAAAGGAGTCTTTCCCACATGCTTCTTCTGTGAGGCTTCCAAACTGAGAGGAAGATGGCCCACTCCACTTGCACATTCCCCAAGGTAAATCAAAGCACAGGGCAAAATAGGTGACAGGGTAAAAGTTATAAACTAGGGAATTACAGGATACATAGGAAACAGGATGAGACCAATAAGTGAGTAAAAGAATCCGGGTTTCCCTCCCCACTTGAATGGCAGTATCACGATAGGGATTTGATACCTGGATTATGTTTTTATTGTTTGTCACCCAGAATTCCAATGGTAGATGGCAGCTACATAAATTTGTTAGATAAATACATAATTGTTTCCTTTAATTGACTGCCTTTCCATATAATACAAAATAAATTATAGACAAAAATTGAAAAGGGGACGTCAATGGTAAATCCAGACAAAAACATGAAGGACAAAGCTATTTCTATGATAATAAAAACCCAAATTCGCTAAAGCAGTTGTCTTTCTAGAAGTAAAGGCTACAGCAGAGAAAGAGAGAAAGAAAATAGAAATAAATTATGGATTAGTACATAATTAGTAAGAATATCATAGACTGCAAGAAAAGTCATTGTCAGGCTGCCCTCTCCATCACTTGTGCTGCTGCCTATCACAATCCTGAGAGGGAGGATGATTGTGGCGGGGGGGGGGAGAAAGGGAGGCTGTTGTAAAAGGGGTGAGGTGGTGGAGACCAGCACGAGACCAGTCTGGGATACTTTTCTTCCTGTCACAAGAATGCTGGATTGTGCCTCTTTTTTAGAAACTATTGATGAATGCTCTTTTGTGAGTGTCTGCATATTTTCTTCCAGGAGGAGGTTATGAAAGTTCAGGTCCAGAGGGGCTTCATTGGAATGGGCTAGGGTAGATAATAGGGGCTTTCCTCTTGGTTGTTTTCTTCTGACATGTTTCCATTGGTCTTGATCTTGAGATATATACATATGGGGTGTTTTTTATGGACGCTGCTTGTTCCTTATTGTATTTGATTTGGGTGTATCAGTTTTCTTTGTTATGTTGATATATGGGAGTCATCATTTTTTTAGAAGCTGCTTGCTCCCTAGTATGTTTTATTTTGGTGTGGCCTTCTTGTTTAGGTTGGGATTTCTTGCTTTGTGCATTGAGTTTCAGAGTGACTAGAGTTGCCTCTACACCCATTTTCTTCTACTAATTCAAGTACTCCTTCCCTGGCATTGGCTGTGGGCGTTGCCATCTCCCCCTGTGGTGGCTGGAGAGCACCAGGGGTCAGGTGAGGGTGCCATGCCACCTACGGTTGGACCCGTTGCCCGACCGCTGGCCAGGCCAACAGATGGGGCAGCCAGCCACCCAGCCTGCAAATGCTGCCCCATGCACCTGAGCCAGCTGGTTGCTCTTGCCCTTGCCCTTCTCCCTGCAGCAGCTGCTGCTGCTGATCTTCTGGGGAGGGGCAGTTGTGCAGGAGGAACACTGGAGACAGTGCAGTGATGCCCACAGCCCAGGGGACTTGTGCGGCTGGTGGAGCGCGCCAAAAGGGGCGTCTCGGCCCTACTTTGACAGCAGCCATGTGGTCATCTGTGCAGGAAGCCCACCACCACCCTGCCCTCATTGGCTGCTGGTCTGCCAAAGCCCCACCAGCCACACCTGCTCGGCCTGCAGCTCCCAGCAGGGAGGAGCCCAGGCAAGGCCACGTGTTCAAAACTTCCCCGGCCACCAAATGGCGCTGCCGAGGTGACGGGGCTGAGAGCACTGTCGCTGGCCAAGGAATGGCTGTCTTGCCAGTGAACGGGCTGGTACCTGGTTGTCCTCTGGTAAGAGGCATGCCAGCCCTCTTGAAAAAAGTGGGGGCGCATGCGCAGGGGGCACATGCACATGCAGGTTGAATGTGTGCATGTGCATTGCGGGGGTGCATGTGTGCATGAGCAGTGCAGGGCGCATATGCAGGCGGAGCATGGGGGGTCTGGCGGGCATGCACAAATTATTATTATTATTATTTTATTATTTATTTGATTTTTATACCGCCCTTCTCCCGAAGGACTCAGGGCGGTGTACAGGCAAAAATAAAACAGATAATACAATATACAATTTAAAAAGCAGATTAAAAAACTTATTTTAAAATTAGCCTGATAGGTTAAAATATACAAAACTAAAAAACCCCATTTAAAATTAATTAAGAAAAATTTAAAATTTAAAATTAATAAAATTCAATTCAAGCCAGCCCCGCGCGAATGAAAAGATGTGTCTTCAGTTCGCGACGGAAAGTCCGAAGGTCAGGTATTTGGCGTAAACCCGGGGGAAGCTCGTTCCAGAGTGTGGGAGCCCCCACAGAGAAGGCCCTTCCCCTGGGGGCCGCCAGCCGACATTGTTTGGCAGACGGCACCCTGAGAAGTCCCTCTCTGTGAGAGCATACGGGTCGGTGGGAGGCATGTGGTAACAGCAGGCGGTCCCGTAAGTACCCAGGCCCTAAGCCATGGAGCGCTTTAAAGGTCATAACCAACACTTTAAAGTGCACTCGAAAGGCCACAGGTAGCCAGTGCAGTCTGCGCAGGAGCGGTGTTACGTGGGAGCTACGCGTAGCTCCCTCTATCACCCGCGCAGCTGCATTCTGGACTAGCTGAAGCCTCCGAGTGCACTTCAAGGGGAGCCCCATGTAGAGAGCATTACAATAATCCAAGCGAGAGGTAGCAGGCGCATGAGTGACTGTGCACAAGGCATCTCGATCAAGAAAGGGGCGCAACTGCCGAACCAGGCGAACCTGGTGGAAGGCCCTCCTGGAGGCGGCCCTCAAATGATCTTCAAACGACAGCCCGTCATCCCGGGGGACGCCTAAGTTGCGCACCCTATCCTTTGGGGCCAGTAACTCGCCTCCAACAGTCAGCCACGGCTGCAGCTGACTGAATCGGGATGCCGGCATCCACAGCCACTCCGTCTTGGAGGGATTAAGCTTGAGCCTGTTTCTCCCCATCCAGACCCGTACGGCTTCCAAACACCGGGACAGCACTTCAACAACTTCATTGGGGTGGCCCGGGGTGGAAAAGTACAGCTGAGTGTCATCAGCGTACTGCTGGTATCTCACCCCGAAGCCACTGATGATCTCACCCAACGGCTTCATGTAGATGTTGAACAGCAGGGGCGAGAGAATCGACCCCTGCGGTACCCCACAAGTGAGGCACCTCGCGGTCGACCTCTGCCCCCCTGTCAACACCGTCTGCGACCGGTCGGAGAGATAGGAGGAGAACCACCGGTACACGTTGCCTCCCACTCCCAATCCCCCCAACCGGCGCAGCAAGATACCATGGTCGATGGTATCAAAAGCCGCTGAGAGGTCTAATAGGACCAGGGCAGAGGAGTACCCCCTGTCCCTGGCCCTCCAGAGATCATCCACCAATGCGACCAAAGCTGTCTCCGTGCTGTATCTGGGTCGGAAGCCGGACTGGAACGGGTCTAGATAGACATCTTCATCCAGGTATTGGGGTAGCTGTCGCGCCACAGCACTCTCTACAACCTTCGCCACAAAGCGAAGGTTGGAGACTGGACGATAATTACCCAAAATAGCTGGGTCCAGGGAGGGCTTCTTGAGGAGGGGTCTCACCACCGCCTCTTTCAAGGCGGCAGGGAAAACCCCTTCCAACAGAGAAGCGTTGATAATCCTCTGGAGCCAGCCTCGTGTCACCTCCTGAGTGGCCAGTACCATCCAGGAAGGGCACGGGTCCAGTAAACATGTCGTGGCGTGAAGCCTCCCCAACAACCTGTCCACGTCCTCGGGAGCCACAGGGTCAAACTCATCCCAAACAGATTCGACAAGACGTGCCTCCTCTCCCTCGCTTGGATCATCCCAATTTCGGTCCAGACCATCCCGGAGCTGAGCGATTTTATCGTATAGATAACCACTAAACTCCTCGGCTCGTCCCTGCAAAGGGTCATCCCGCACCTCCTGGTGAAGGAGGGAGCGGGTCACCCGAAACAGGGCGGCCGGGCGGTTATCTGCCGACGCAATGAGGGTGGAGGCGTAGGAGCGCCTCGCCTCCCTCATTGCCACTAGGTAGGTCCTAGAATAGGACCTAACTAGTGTCCGATCAGCTTCGGAACGACTGGACCTCCAGGTGCTCTCTAGGCGTCTTCTCCGGCGTTTCATCTCCCTCAGCCCCTCGGAGAACCAAGGGGCTGGATGAGATCTGCGCCGGGTCAGAGGCCGCAAAGGCGCGACACGGTCCAAGGCCCCAGACTAGTTCCTCAGTCGTGCCGTGGGCCAGATCCTCAGGGAATGGCCCAAGCTCCGTCAGGAACCTCTCAGGGTCCATCAGGTGCCTGGGACGGAACCAACGTATAGGTTCCATCTCCCTGCGATGGTGAGTGGCGGTACGGAAGTCTAGGCGAAGGAGAAAATGATCGGACCATGACATTGGTTCTGTTACTAAATCATCTAATTCCAGATCATTTAACCACTGTCCAGAGATATAAATCAAATCCAGTGTGCCTCCCCCCATGTGCGTAGGGCCATCATTTATTCAAATCAGGTCCAAGGCCGTCATGGAAGCCTGGAACTCCCGAGCTGCCGTCGATAACAAGCCAGCCGATGGCAAGTTGAAATCCCCCATGACTATAAGTCTGGGGGTCTCAACTGCCACAGCGGCAAGTACCTCCAACAGCTCAGGCAGGGCTGTGGTCACGCAGCAAGGAGCCAGGTACGCGATCAACAAGCCCAACTGATTCCTATGGCCCCACCGCACATAGAGGGATTCACAGCCGGCAATCTGAGGAACAGTGGCCTCCCTCGGCTCTAGATCTTCCTTAATGACAACCGCCACCCCCCCACCCCTACCTTGGGCCCTCGGCTGATGAAATGCTCGGAAACCTGGAGGGCACATCTCAACAAGGGGAACCCCCCACTCTGGGCCCAACCAGGTCTCCGTAATGCCCATGAGGTCTGCGGACTCCCCCTGAATAAGATCGCAGATCAGGGGAGCCTTATTAACCACGGACCGGGCACTACATAACATCAGCCGAAGATCCAAGCTCTGAGGATCATGGCCGCCCGAGGAACGGGTAGGGACAGGGGGGCCAGAGCACGTGATCGCTTTAAGACATCGAACACGTGCTCCCAACTCTCGATACACCCCCCCGCCATATCTGCCTCTCCCACTTACCGTACAGATCGAACCACCCTCTAGTCCTGGAACAACGCCCTCCCCCCCTGCCTTCAGACCAGATGGAGTAGTGCCGCGAACTGACACGGGGGCTGGATCACTCCCCAACGGGTTCTCATCCCCACCCGTCAAATCCCTCCCCCCCCACCCCTCCCACCCCGAACCCGTCAGTTCCCACCCTCCCCTTAAAATTCCCATTAAAACTCCCCTTAAAAAAACGATTAAAACAGTTAATTAAAAATCCCCTGAGTCTCCTATTTTTGGCATGCCACCTCTCGGGGTTCCAAAACCCGTCCTCAAGATGGGCCCTCAATAATGTGGAGGGCCAAACCCGCGAGAGAGGGGAATCTCACAGGGCAAGAAGGTCGGCCGCTGTAAATGTTCGCATAACAATTATCTGGTAAACCAAAGGGTTGCGTCCACAAATACATCATATCATAGAAATCACGAGAAATGGTGGAAAAGCAGTCCTGGTCGGTCAAGTTGTTCAAAAAGATGGTGTAGTACACGGGACAGAAATCGGATGAAAGGAATCCTCGACGACAAAAGAGGTAGACAACGGCCCAAGTGATGGGGAAAGGGCCAGATGATTCAATGTTTATGTGAAGGAAGAGGGTCATCCCCGCTGTCGTCGCCCTCATTACGACGTCAACTGCCGTCGGGAAACCATCACCCCCAGAAAGCTGTCCAAAGAGACCCGTGGACCGTCAAGCCATCTGTTCCGCTATCTGTTCCGCCGACGAAGGGGCAATGACATCGAAATCCCCCCCCCCACTGGCTGCCGTCATCTGCTGGTCGCTTCTGGTCAGTTCTGCAGTTTCAGTTCGGCTAAAAAGAGGGCGAGAGGGGGGCGAGAGTGACAAACGCCCCCTCCGCCCCCTCCAAGGGCGAGAGGAGGGCGAGTGAGAGGAGGGTGAGTGTGTCAGCGCCAAGGCGAGAGGAGGCGAGTGACAACGCCTCCGCCCCTCCGAGGCGAGGAGGCGAGTGAGAGGAGGCGAGTGTATCAAACGCCAAGGCGAGGAGGCGAGTGACAATGCCCCTCCGCCCCCTCCGAGGGCGAGAGGAGGGCGAGTGTGTCAAGCGCCAAGGGGCGAGAGGAGGGCAAGAGTGACAAACGCCCCCTCCGCCCCCTCCGAGGGCAAGAGGAGGACGAGTGAGAGGAGGGCGAGGGCGAGAATGTCAAACGCTCCTCCGCCCCCTCCGCCGACCACCGACCACCGCCGCCGCTGTCAAAAAACGGCGAAAGAAAACGCCGGTGGCCAGCCGCCACCCCAAAACGAGCCGGCCGAGCTGGCGGAACATGCCGGCCGCATTTGGGCTCGTCCTGCCGGCCCAGCTCTTAATAATAATAAAATAACCAGGTACCAGCCCGTTCACTGGCAAGACAGCCATTCCTTGGCCAGCGACAGTGCTCTCAGCCCCGTCACCTCGGCAGCGCCATTTGGTGGCCGGGGAAGTTTTGAACACGTGGCCTTGCCTGGGCTCCTCCCTGCTGGGAGCTGCAGGCCGAGCAGGTGTGGCTGGTGGGGCTTTGGCAGACCAGCAGCCAATGAGGGCAGGGTGGTGGTGGGCTTCCTGCACAGATGACCACATGGCTGCTGTCAAAGTAGGGCCGAGACACCCCTTTTGGCGCGCTGGAGGTGTGCATTATATTATGGCACAGACTTTTGGCACGCAACACCAAAAAGGTTTGCCATCACTGCACTACAGTGTCAGTCTCTATTTCCATGACTTTTTCTTTGTTAAAAAATTGAAAATGTCTAAAAATTAATTTCCCTGTTGCGAAAAAAAGTTTACAAGAGTTCTTGGCCTTTTGTTCTGTCTTGAAAAATTCATCACTAACTTCACTGTTTGAAGTGTCTGTCTCTTTTTCCATGATTTATTTTTTTCTCTTAGCTGGTTAAGAATTTATTTATTTATTTTTTGATGAAATAAAATAAGTAAACTTTTTTCATTTTTTTAATTGAAAAAAGTGAGAAAGTTGAAATATTGTTTTAAAAAGTGAAGAAATTTAAAATTGAAAGATTAAAAGATTTAAAAATTTAAAAAAATTAAAAATTAAAAATATTTGGAAAAAAAATAAAATTTGAACAAAAAATTTAAAAATTGGAAAAAGAAATAATTTTTTTAAAAAAAAGAATTTAGAAAAAGGAATTTAGAGATTTTAAAAATTTAAGTTTACAAGTGTTCTTGACCCTTTATGAACTAATCTGCATTTCTTTTTTGTTGGAAATCTCAGGCTGT
The DNA here is from genome assembly GCF_028640845.1 of Ahaetulla prasina. Taxonomy (NCBI): domain Eukaryota; kingdom Metazoa; phylum Chordata; class Lepidosauria; order Squamata; family Colubridae; genus Ahaetulla; species Ahaetulla prasina. Next base: position 67,131,263 of record NC_080546.1, read on the forward strand.
TTCCTAGGAGATGCTTTGCTCTTAACTCTCTACTCCCTGTATTAATAATAATAATAATAATAATAATAATGTTTTAATTTGTATACCGCCCTTCTCCTGAAGGACTCAGGGCGGTGAACAGGCAAATAAAATACAAACAGAAACATACATAATAATTAAAACAACCCTTAAAAAACTGATTCAAATTTGCCAGAAAACAACATTACACCCCATAAGTATTACAAAAATTTAAAACCCATCAAAATTCAATTAAAAATTTAAAATTTAAAATCAGGCCAGTCCAGCCATACGAAATAAATAGGTTTTAAGTTTGCGGCGAAAGGTCCTAAGGTCAGGTAGTTGTCGAAGCCCAAGGGGAAGCTCGTTCCACAGGGTAGGAGCCCCCACAGAGAAGGCCCTCCCCCTGGGGGCCGCCAGTTGACATTGTTTGGCTGACGGCACCCTGAGGAGTCCCTCTCTGTGGGAACGCACCGGACGCTGGGAGATAGAGGCCGGCAGTAGACGGTCCCGTAAGTAGCCCGGTCCTAAGCCATGGAGCGCTTTAAAAGTGGTAACCAATACCTTGAAGCGCACCCGGAAAACAACAGGTAGCCAGTGCAGTCTGCGCAGGATAGGTGTTACGTGGGAGCTCCGAACCACTCCCTCAATAACCCACGCAGCCGCATTCTGGACTAGCTGAAGTCCCCAGGTGCTCTTCAAGGGGAGCCCCATGTAGAGAGCATTGCAGTAGTCCAGACGAGAGGTAACGAGAGCATGAGTGACCGTGCATAGGGCATCCCGGTCCAGGAAGGGACGCAACTGGCGGATCAGGCGAACCTGATAAAAAGCTCTCCTGGAGACGGTCGTCAAATGATCTTCAAAGGACAACCGACCATCCAGGAGCACGCCCAAGTTGCGTACCTTCTCCATCGGGGCCAACAACTCGCCCCCGATAGACAGCCGCATCTGCAGCTGACTGTACCGAGGTGCTGGCATCCACAGCCACTCCGTCTTGGAGGGATTAAGTTTGAGCCTGTTCCTCCCCATCCAGACCCGTATGGCTTCCAAACACCGGGACAGCACTTCATCAGCTTCGCTGGGGTGGCCCGGGGTGGAAAAGTACAGCTGAGTATCATCAGCGTACAGTTGGTATCTCACCCCAAAGCCACTGATGATCTCACCCAGTGGCTTCATATAGATGTTGAACAGGAGGGGTGAGAGAATCGATCCCTGTGGCACCCCACACATGAGGCACCTCGGAGTCGATCTCTGCCCCCCTGTCAACACCGTCTGCGTCCGGTCAGAGAGGTAGGAGGAGAACCACCGATAAACGGTGCCCCCCACTCCCAACCCCTCCAACCGGCGCAGCAGGATACCATGGTCGATGGTATCAAAAGCCGCTGAAAGGTCTAATAGGACCAGGGCAGAGGAATAATCCCTATCCCTGGCCCTCCAGAGATCATCCACCAGCGCAACCAAAGCTGTCTCCGTACTGTATCCGGGCCGAAAGCCGGACTGGAACGGGTCTAGATAGACAGCTTCATCCAGGTACTGGGGTAGCTGACATGCCACCATACTCTCTACAACCTTCGCCGTAAAGCGAAGATTGGAGACTGGCTGGTAATTCCCTAAAACAGCTGGGTCCAGGGAAGGCTTCTTGAGGAGAGGTCTCACCACCGCCTCTTTCAAGGCAGCGGGAAAGACCCCCTCCCGCAAAGAAGCATTTGTAATCCCCCGGAGCCAGCCTCGTGTCACCTTCTGTGTGGCCAGTACCAACCAGGAGGGGCACGGATCCAGTAAACATGTGGTGGCATTCAGCCTACCCAGCAACCTGTCCATGTCCTCGGGAGTCACAGGGTCAAAATCATCCGAAACCACCTCAACAAGACGGGTCTCGGAACTCTTGTCTGGATCTACCCAATTTTGATCCAATCCGTCCCGAAGCTGAACGATTTTATTGTATAGATAACCGTTAAACTCCTTGGCACGCCCTTGTAGGGGGTCCTCCCGCCCCTCCTGTTGAAGGAGAGAACGGGTCACCCGAAACAGGGCGGCCGGGCGGTTATCTGCCGACGCAATGAGGGAGGAAACGTAGGAACATTTCGCATCCCTCAGTGCCACTAGGTAGGTCCTGCTATAGGACCTAACTGTCAAGGTTCCAGAAATACCTCTTCTGCATAAAAGAGACTCGGAGGCATCTGTTTCTTTTTCTCAAAGTCCTTTACTAGCATGAGGAGACTGGCACACGATGAGTGCAATTCCCAAAACTGAAGTTCCGGATTCGTTTCCCCAGTTATACAAACCCCAATAGTCCCACCCCCCTGACCCCTCTGATGATCACACGGTCCCACGTTCTTCCAGTTCATTCGAGTAACTTCATGCCACTCCTCGTGCAGACGTGAACGCCATCCGACCTTGACCGCCGGAAGAATGTTACCATACCCCTCAACCCCCCCTCCTCCCCTCAAGATAAAAATGTGGCAGCGTCTGGAAACCGAAAGTTTAATATGGTTTCCAGGCCTGACACCTAACTAGTGTCCGGTCAGCCTCAGAACGGCTGGATCTCCAAACACTCTCTAGGCGTCTTCTCCGGCGTTTCATGTCCCTCAGCTCCTCGGAGAACCAAGGAGCTGGTTGAGACAGGCGCCGGTCCCCCACCTCCAGTATTCTCTGCGCTCCTGAAAAAGCAGGAAAAGAGGAAGGTGTCCACTTCTGCTAACAATTGATTTCTTTTTGTGGATACGAAAAGCAGGCGGAACGAGTGTGAGGAACAATTATTGGTTTGCAAGTATTTTTGATTTTCTGACTTCCGCCCCCCCTTCAGTTTCGTTTTAGAGAAACTGAAAGCAGAGCGATACATCAAAGGGAGCTTTGCTGTTGAATCGAAACTGAATGGAGATTTTATCTTATTGTGTTTGACTGTGGACTGTTGGATTATATTACGCTGTTTAAGTACTTTACAAGGGGATTCTCAGCAGGAATTTTGTTATGGAGGTTCTTTCAGAAGAATGGATTCGTGACTTTATACAGGACTACACAGAAAGTATGTATTTAATTATTCAAAAATACGAATTGATAAAAAATGGGGACGTTTTGGATGAGAGTTTGGAGCAAATTAACCAGTGCAATTATTCGGAAAATGGAATGGAGGATATACAAATAAAAGTGGATAAATATGAAGATTTGATCGTGAAGAAACAAGGTGATCTAAAGAAGTTTTCTTTAAATAGTTTGGATGAGCTGCCTGAATTTGTGCTACAGGAGATTGTTCTTCAAATGGAAAAGACTCACAAGCTTAATGTTTCCCAAGAGTTCTCTTTTTGGACTGATGGAATATACGGCAGTAATTTTTGGATTTCTGGACATAAGGAATTACTAGGAAATATTGTGATTGACTTTTTAAAAGGAGCAACGAAGGAAAGACAGAGATTAATGCACCAAAAAAAATGGCAAGAGACAAAAGTATTATTTTTGAAACAAGGTTTTTTTAAAATATTAATAGACAAAAATATTAGTGTCCCCGAAAGGCAATTCGTGATTATAAGAGACTATATATTTGGATATACTGGACTTTGATGAGGAAGGACTAAAGTTGAATAGATATTGTAATTAATTAAATAATATTGTAATTTTCTCTATTGAAATTTTATAAATTTTATAATCTGTTGTATTGAATTTTAAATAGAATATTCTTGAAAGATCTTATGTAAGAAGGACTTGGGGGGGAAATTATATGGTTATATGGTTATAGAAGCTATAAGGGAGATATTCTCTGAACTGGATTGGATTTTTATGCTTTAGCTGGTTTTAAATATTTTAGGATTAATTTGTTCTACTGATTTATATATTTTATTACTGTTTATTGTTAATTTTTTGAAGGATTTGGTTATGTAAGGAGGAAGTCAGAGCTAGAGAGGGAGAATTGGTATAATAGTTTTGGGAAAAATTTTTTTAGCATATGTTTGTTTTATTTTTAACTATACCTTGTGTTTGTTCCGGGAAGCCAGGGGGGGAGGGGGGAGGGGGTTTGTGAAGGGAGAGGGGTTGGGGGGAAAGGGGGGGGGATTTTTTTTTGTAAAACTTTTTGAATAAAAAAAAAGAGACAGGCGCCGGGTCAGAGGCTGCAAAGGCACGACACGGTCCAAAGCTCCAGCTGCGGCATGTTCCCAGGCCGCGACTAGCTCTTCAGTTGTGCCGTGGGCCAGATTCTCGGGAAACGGCCCAAGCTCCGTCAGAAAACTCTCAGGGTCGAAGGGACTTCCGGTTTGGCACCGTAGGTGATGGTGGTGATCTTTACGATCACCAACCTCTGGATTTTGTGGAATCGCTAGGACAGCTTAAATCTGCTGTCCAGCGGTTCGAAAAACCCTCTCTTCGGGAGAAGAGGAGGGGGTGAGCTGAGGGCAGAGGTTGAATTTCCCTAAAGCCCCTGAGAAAAAAGGGGTTTGAAGGGTTAAGTTCCCTCCAGCAACCCGAAGAGCTCCAGATCCGAGGATTCTTCTGCTTGGGCGGAACCAATCACCACGACCAAACGCCGAGATTTATTTTGGACAATAAAGGATTATACCGGACAGAACGAAAGTGGGAGAACTTTATGCAAGTAGCCAAGCCGATTCCCCGATACTTTGTAACAAGTTTGAAAACAGCAAGAAAATGGAGGCGAATTGTTAACAAGTTAACGAGTGGAAAGCGAAAGTGATACTTTCACAGCTTGCCGTCTGCTCTTGGTAAATTGCATGTTATTTGCTACTTCAACTCTTTAACTCTTTGCTGCCTAGAATCTAGGAGAGATTTTCTTTTTAAATATTGCTTTAAAAAAGCTTTAAAGGACTGTGTTTCTCAGAGGTTAAGAAGATTTAAACTGAATATTAAGTTGGAAATAAATAAATAATTTTATAGAAGATGGCAGCCAAACAATTAAAGTCTACTGTAACAAAGGGCTCTGGAATCTCCTCAGCTGGTGCCTCTCCAGCTCATACAGTGGAGACTAGAACATTGAACTTAGAGGCGGTACAAGAGAATTTAAAAGACTTTATGCAAGAAAATTTAAAGTAATAACTGAGGAGATGTTGGAAATGAAAGAGCAGATATCAGAAATTCAAGTGGGAAATAAAGAAGTTAAGGAAGGATTTGTAATTGCAGTACAAAGTTTGGCAAATAATGTGATTTTATTGGAAGAGGAGGTTGAAGAAATTAAGCAACATAATTCAAAATTAGATAATAAAATGGCTGAATTTCAAAGTAAAATGGAAAAACAGATGATGAAATAGTTTTGATACAATACAGAAATATGGAATTTGCTCTAAGAATTCGTGGTCTGAAAGAGAATAAAGAAGAGGATTTAAGGAAATTTTTCTGAAGTATTTGCTGAGATATTAGCAGCTCGTCCAGCAGATGTGGCTTATCAAATTGATAAAATATATCGTGTGAATTCTTGGATAGCAAGGCAAAAAAAGTTGCCAAGGGATGTTGTTATTTATTTTACAAATAGAACAGTGAGAAATCAGATTTTGCAAGCCTCATATAAGGGGAGAAGATTCAGATTGCTGGTCAGGATATTTTAATATTAAAGGAAATTCCACCAAAATGTTAAGGGCTAGAAAGGAATTTGCCTTCCTGGTGAATGAACTTAAAAACGTCAGATTGAATATAGATGGGATATTCCAACTGGTATAATAGTATATTATGCAGGAAAGTACATCGTCTCAATACAGTTGGAAAAGCAAGAGAATTTTATGTTGAGGCATTAAAGTTGGAAGTCTTTCTCCACTGGATGCTAGAAGAAAGGAGACTGAAGTGAAGGAAAGAGAAGTGAAGCAGGTTCAAGAACAGATTGCGATGGAAGAAGATTTATTACAAGTGTTGGAAATACCTATGACGGGTCCAGATTCAAAAGAACAAAGGCTAACAAGAGCTGCTGCTAAACGCAAGGAACAAGAGATGAAGGCACAACAACAACTGGCAACTACTACAACGGAAACAGTGGGAGGAGCAAGGCCTAAAGCAAAATGTGATTTGCAGCTAGTGTTCCAAAAGTTTCCTTTGGCCGATAATGGCAATTAAACTATTATCTTGGAATGTTAATGGTTTGAATTCACCGCAGAAGAGAAGGAAAGTATTTCATTATTTGAAACAATTTAAAAATGACATTACTTGTTTACAAGAAACACATATTAGATCTTTAGACCAGAAATATTTGATAAATTCAAAACTGGGAGTACATTTGTTGCCTCCTCTTTGGAGAAAAAAATGGTTTAGTTATATATATAAAGAAGGATATATCAGCAAAATTAATTGAGGTGGATAAGCAAGGAAGATACATTGCTATTGAACTCTTGTTGGAGGGAAAGAAGACATTATTAATAGGAGTTTATGCTCCGAATCAACAACAAGAAAATTTTTCAAGTTTTTACATAAAAGAATAGTATTTTGGGATTATAAATCATATATATTAATGGGTGATTGGAATGGTGTGTTGGATACTCAAAAGACAAAAAGCTTAAGGAAGATATCAAGCCGGCGAAATTACCAAAGGCTTTTTGAAATGATGGAGGACTTGGAATTAAGAGATATTTGGAGAGAACATAATACAGAAGAGAGGATTTTACCTTCTTTTCTGATAGGCACCAATCATTTTCGAGGATTGATTTTATTTTGATTACTAATGACTTGTATTCTAGAGTGAAGAAGACTAAGATTTGTTCAAGAACTTTATCTGATCATAGTCCAGTTTGGATTGAATTTGATCGGGAAAAGGAGGCTAGGAGATCATGGAGGTTGAATGAGAATTTGTTTAAATATGAACAAAATGTAAATGAATGTAAAAACAAATGAAAGAATTTTTATTATGAATATGAAAAAGAGACATCTATAGAGATGATTTGGGACTCAGTAAGGCTTATATGAGAGGAAATCTTATACAAATGAATATTAAATACAAAAATAAATTGCAGAAAAGAAAAAGGAACTGGAAGAGGAAATTAAAAGAAAGAACAATTATTGATAAATAGCCCAGGAAATAGTAAAATAAAAGAATCAATAAATATATTGAGAGGTCACTTTAATATGTTGATGGCAGATCAAGTAGCAATTAATTTACAATATGTAAAACATAATACGTTTAATAATGCCAATAAGCCAGGAAGATGGCTTGCCTATTTAATAAGGAAAAACAGAAAATCACGAGCGATTGATAAAATAGAATATAGGGGTAAGGAAGTTTATCAAAAGAACTTGATTAAAAAGCATTTTAGAGTATTATAGTAAGTTATATTCTAGGGATATGGTTGATGATACAGAGATAGAAAGATATTTACAACAACAAAATATTTGTGAGCTTACAGAAAATCAAAGAGAAGAATTGAATCAATTAATTACTTCAGAGGAAATTTTCTTAGCAATTAAACAACTTAAAATCGGTAAAGCACCAGGAACAGATGGTTTAACAGCTGTTTATTATAAAATTTACAAAATGAGATGGTTGAACCACTTAAAGAGTTATTTAATAAAATTCAAATGGGAGGAGATGTTCCCCCTTCATGGAGGACAGCCTTTATTTCGTTAATACCGAAGGAAGATCGAGATGGTATTAAAGCAGAGAATTATAGGCCTATATCACTTTTAAATACTGATTACAAGATATTTACCAAGATATTGGCTAATAGATTAATGCCAGTGATGAATCAAATAATTCATAATGATCAGTCAGGATTTATTAAGGGTAGGCAGATGAGATATAATGTGAGGCAAATCGTAAATTTACTTGAATATTTGGAACGAAACAACCAAGTATCAGCGGCATTCCTTTTTTTGGATGCTGAAAAAGCTTTTGATAGATTGGATTGGCAGTTTTTGTTTAAAGTAATAGAAAAAATGCAATTTGGGGATTATTTTATTCGTGCAATTAAAGCAATATATCAGAAGCAAACAGCACAAATAATAGTAAATGGTGGGTTAACAGAAACTTTTAAAATTGAGAAAGGGACGAGACAGGGATGTCCCTTGTCCCCCCTACTTTTTATTTTAACTTTAGAAATTCTTCTGAATAACATACGTGGTTCCGATCGAATAAAGGGAATTAGAGTTAAACATCAAGATTATAGATTAAGAGCTTTTGCAGATGAGCTGGTTGTTACTGTATCTCAACCAATATACTCAGTAACTGGTTTAAAAGATATAATTGGTCAGTATGGTAAAGTATCTGGATTTAAGGTGAATCAGCAAAAGACAAAGATGATAACTAAAAATATGAATATACAACAAAAAGAAGAGTTAGAAAGAACTTCAGGTTTTGAAATCGTTAAAAGGTTAAATATTTAGGAATATATATTACAGCTTCAAATGTTAAATTATACAAAAATAATTATGAGGTATTGTGGCAGAAGGTATGGAAAGAAATGGAGAGTTGGAAGAAGTTACAACTATCTTTGCTGGGAAGAATAGCGGCTATAAAATGAATGTTTTGCCCAGGTTTTTGTTTTGTTTCAAATGATACCGGTGTTTAAGAATGATATTAAATTACAGGAATGGCAAAAGGGATTAGTAAATTTGTATGGATGGGCAAAAACCAAGAATAAAATTAAAAGTAATGCAGGATATAAGGAAAGGGGGTTTTAAAATGCCTAATTTAAAATTGTATTATGAAGCAGTTGTTTTATCATTAATTACTGATTGGATTAATTTAACTGAGGAAAGAGTTCTGAATATAGAAGGTTATGGTTTGTTATATGGGTGGCATGCCTATTTATTATATGATAAGAAAGTTGATAAAATATTTAAAAATAAAATAATTAGAAATGCATTATTGAGGGTTTGGAGGAAATATCAATACAAATTAGATGGAAAGATTCCAATATGGGCAAACCGAGACACATGATAGAAAATATAAATATATATCAAAAGATGGAGGTAGTTACTTATAAAGAACTTCTTTGTATGGAAAAGGGGGAGTTACAATTAAAATCTAGAGAAAAGATGGGGCAAGACGGGAAAAATTATACATGGTTCCAATATGGACCACTACAAGCTAGATGGAAATTAGATCAAAAATAGGTGTTAAGCAAATTGAGGATAATTTGTTAAAACAAATGAGAGATCAAGGTCAACAGCATATTAAGAGGTTGTATAATGTATTAGTAGAAATAGATTCAGAGACTGATTTGGTTAAGGATTGTATGATTAAGTGGGCACAAAATTTTCAGCAACCAATAATGTTGGAAACTTGGGAAAGAATTTGGGTGAGGAATGTTAAATTTACACAAGCGCAAAATATGAGAGAAAATTTTTATAAGATGTTTTATAGATGGCATTTAGACCCCAAAAAATTGTCATGTATGTATCCTAATGTACAGGCTAAATGCTGGAGATGTGATTGTGAAGATGCTACTTATTATCATATATGGTGGACTTGCAAAAAAGTTAAAGCATTTTGGATTAAAGTATGGTGGATCATGCAGAATATTTTGAAAAAGAAGATTAAGTTTACCCCGCAGTTCTTTTTACTAGGAATAATTATGGATTGTACAGCTATAGAGACTAAATTGATTCTGAACTTAATAACAGCTGCAAGACTTTTGATTGCTCAATATTGGAAGAAAGAAGAATTACCTACAATTGAAGAATGGACTCTTAAAGTATCAAATCTGGCAGAAATGGCAAAAATCTCTGCTTACTTGAAAGACTATACACAAGAAAAATATATTTTAGAATGGAAAATGTGGATTGATTATATTCAAAATAAGTATCAGATAAAAAAATATCAAATAGCATATGAGTAAATTTAGGAAATAATTTGTATTAGATATATTTTGAAGGAGAGGGAATTGAGAGTGTGAATAAGCGTGGAGAGACTAGAGATTATAATTTAGGAATTATTTTAGATTATGATTGTTAGTTTTGATACCCTGCATTTTGTTCTGGGAAGTCGGGTGGGGGTGGGGGTAAGGGGAAGGAATTGGGGGGTTGAGGTTAGTGATGGAGTGATGGTTAATGTACAGGGATTATTGAAGATGTATAAATATAATTAATGTAGGGTCGGGTCTGACCAGTTGCCATTTTAGAACGGTGGGGAGGGGAAAAAGAGAGAGTAGGAGGTAGGAAAGAGGAGAAAAGGAAGGAAGAGGGGTAGAAGAGGGAGAAGAGTGTAGGGTGGAGGGAGGAGAGGATGTAGATAAGAGAAGGAGAGGAAGGTTTGGAAAGTAAAAGAAGGTAGAAGAGGGTAGAAGGTTAAAAAGGAGGGTGGTGACTGGGCAGGCCCGACTAATTGTATATAACTGTACATTGGATGAATTATTTGACAAGATTGTAAAAATAAAACTTTTTTATAAAAAAAAAAAAAAAAAAAAGAAAACTCTCAGGGTCCATCAGGTGTCTGGAATGGAACCAACACATTGGTTCTGTCTCCCTGTGGCGGTATTGAAAGTTTAACCCTTCCCTCCCTGTCCACAAGTGTTTTGTATTTATCCTTCTCTTCCCTGCTTTCTTGCCCTTTGGTTGCTTGGCTACTGCCGGGGTTTTCAGGTAGAATGTGCTGATGTGGGCACTTTGCTCCATTTAGCTAGTCCACCACTCTGCATTCAGCTATTGCTGGTCTGCCATGCTGCTCTCAGCCACTGCTGTGGGCGCCACTGCTCAGTTGGTCCTCTGCACTGCTCTTATATGCTGGTGGTCTCTTAGACACTGTTCTGGGAGCTTCACTACTCTGCCGCTTAACTCTGCACCGCTGCTGCTCAAGGTCTGCCGTGCTGCTCACAAGTGCTAGTCTGCTGCCACCTAGCTCACCACTGATTAATTACCTCCATTTGCACCACACTGCCTCCACTCAAGTGTTAGGCTGGGTCACTGGCCTGCCTCTCCATCTCTCAGCTCAGCTGTCTTTCTTTCTCTCAGATGAGCTGCAGAGCCACTTCTCAGTTGGGACACTGGACTGCCTATCAGTTGGGCCACCTCTCAATTGGGCCACCAGGATGCCTTTCAGCTGGGCCATCTCTTAATTGGGCCACCTCTCACCTCTTTGTTCAAGGAGTTCAAGTTCTCTTTTTGTTCTCTCCTATAGCCCTCCTGAAATAGTTCGTAATCCACACACGTATTGAAAATGACAGATGAATAAAATTTGGAAAACAAAACAAAATTTCAGCTTAAATGAAAAAAAAAAGGTATCTCAGCTAAGAGTAAAAAAAATGAAACATCAGCTTGTTAGTATAAGAAAAGATAGAATTTTATTGGGCAAGTGTGATTGGACACACAAGGAATTTGTCTTGGTGCATATGCTCTCAGTGTACGTAAAAGAAAAGATACATTCATCAAGGTACAACACTTACAACACTTAATGATAGTCATAGGCTTAGACTATTGCTAACATAGTGTAAGCCGCCCTGAGTCTTCGGAGAAGGGCAGGATATAAATGCAAAAAAAAAAAAAATAGGGTACAAATTTAACACTCAATGATACAACACTTAATGATAGTCATAGGCTACAAATAAGCAATCAGGAAACAATCAATAAATCATAAGGATACAAGCAACAAAGTTACAGCCATAAGTGAAAGGAGATGGGTGATGGGAACGATGAGAAGATTAATAGTATTGCAGACTTAGTAACTAGTTTGATAGTGTTGAGGGAATTATTTGTTTAGCAGAGTGATAGCGTTTGGGAAAAAACTGTTCTTGTGTCTAGCTGTTTGGGTGTGCAGTGCTCTGTAGCATTGTTTTGAGGGTACGAGTTGAAACAGTTTATGTCCAGGATGTGAGGGATCTGTAAATATTTTCACACCCCTCTCTTTGATTTGTGCAGTATACAGGTCCTCAATGGAAGGCAGGTTGGTAGCCATTGTTTTTTCTGCAGTGCTAATTATCCTCTGAAGTCTGTTTCTGTCTTGTTGGGTTGCAGAACCAAACCAGACATTAATAGAGGTGATGATAAGACTGAATAATTCCTCTGTAGAACTGTATCAGCAGTTCCTTGGGCAGTTTGAGCTTTCTGAGTTGGCGCAGAAAGAATATTCTTTGTTGTCTTTTTTTGATGATGTTTTGATGACGATCTGTTGATCTATTTGCTCAGTATGCAAATTGCAAGGGGTCTAACAGTGGATCCGTGATGGTTTTCAAGTGGTACAGCACTAGCCTTTCGAAGATTTTCATGACTACAGATGTTAGAGCAATTGGTCTATAGTCATTCGGTTCCTTGATGGTGGTCTTCTTCGGAACTGGGATGAAAGTAGAGCATTTGAAGCAAGAAGGAACATAGCACATCTCTAGTCAGTTATTGAAGATATGGGTGAAAATGGGGGCCAATTGGTCAGCACAGACTTTTAAGCAAGAAGGCATTATCTTGTCTGGGCCTAGAGCTTTTCCTGTCTTTTGTCTGTGAAATAGATCTTGCCCTTCCTTTTCTGTGATCATTAGGGGTTGCGAGCCCAATGGGATGGGGTCAGTTGTAGGAGTCTTGGCTGTTGGTGTGTCTGAGATGGGGTCATCTCAGGAGACTTGGCTATTGTTGGTGTATCTGAGATGGGGGTTGTGGAGATAGGTGGCTGTAGCTTCTTTTCAAACTTGCAATAAAACATGCTCAGGTCATCTGCCAGTTGTTGATTTCTTTCAGCCTGGGAAGGAGGTTTGCCGTAACCGGTGATATTTTTAAGAGTTTTCCACATGTTTGCTGGTCATTTGTTGAGAACTGATTTCTTAGCTTTTCAAAGTAGCTTCTTTTGGTTGCTCTGATCTCCCTTGGTAATACATTTCTGGCCTGATTGTACAGCATTCTATCACCTTTTCTATAGGCTTCCTCTTTGATATTATGCTTAAGTTTAGCTCTGAACTAAGGTTTATTGTTACTGTGTATTCGCAAGTTCCTTGTCGGTACACATAGGTTTTCACAGAAGCCGACATATGATGTTACAGTATCTGTGAGTTCATCCAGGTCTGCTGAGATACCTTCAAAAATATTCCTATCAGTGCTGTCAAAGCAAGCCTGTAGCTTTAATTTTGCCTCCTCAGTCCAGGTCTTCATTGATTTAATTGTTGGTTTTGTGGTTTTAAGTCTTTGCCTATAAGCAGGTACAAGGTAAATCATGCAACAATCAGAGTCTCCTTTAGCTGCACGTGGTAAAGACCGATAAGCAACTTTTAGTGTTGTGTAGCAATGGTCTAAAGTATTCTTGCCTCTAGTGGGACAATTGACATGCTGAAAGTATTTTGGTAGCTCTTTCCTTAAGTTTGCCTTGTTTAGATCTCCCAAAATAATGGCCAGTGAATCAGGGTATTTGGCTTCAGCGTCCATAATTTGGTCAGCTAGAGTTCGTAATGCCTTGTTTACACAGGCTTGTGGTGGGACATAAACAGCAATTAGAAGAAATGAGGAAAAATCACGAGGCGAATAGTATGGTTTGCAGTTGATAATTAATGTCTCTAAGTTTTTGTCGCAGAATTTGTATATTATAGTTAAATCCTGAGACCAGCTGTTATTGATATATAAGTATAAGCCTATTCCCTTCTTTTTACCAGATGTTTCTGTAATTCTGTCTGATCATTGAATCTGAAACCCTGGGATATGCAGGCTGCTATCTTTAATTGATTCATTTAACCAGGTTTCAGAGAAGCATAGGACTGCTGAATTGTAAAAATCAGAATTGTATCTGTTTAAGAGGAGTATTTCATCCATCTTATTAGCAAGTGAACATACATTGGTTAGGAAAATTGAAGGCAGAGGAGTTTTATTTCTCTAATTTCTTAGCTTCATTAGAATTCCCACCCGTTTACCTCTCTTTCTCCACTTCCGCTGTTTGGTTTTTTTGGTAATCCATGGCTCTGGGGAAATTGCTTCTTCCTGTGTTAGAATCTCCTCCACGTTTGTAAAGATGTGGGGGGGGGGGATATCACAGAAAACTGCTCCTTAAAGAAACGTTGCTTAATTTTTAGCAGATGGTCTCGTAAGAAATCTGTACTGGGTCACAGAGAATAATTTAAAAAAAGAAACCATTAGAGAACATTTCACTGAGGCAGCCTTCAGTGGCGCCATCTTGGAATGATGGCGAACCTACAGCTGGCACGTGCCACAGCTGGCACGTGGAGCCCTTTCTGCAGGCACTCGAACTGCCACCCAGTTCAGCTCCATCATGCATGCGCATATACCTCCTACCAGCCAGCTGATTTTCAGGATGCAGGGTGCATGCAAAAGATGTGTGTGCATGCGCAGGGGGTCACACGTGCATGCACGGGGGGGGGGAGCACAGGGAGGCCTACTAGGCCGAAAACAGGGCGTGGGGGGGTGCGGCATGCTCCCTTCCCATGGCCCGTTTTTGGACCCAGGAGGCTGCAGGGAGGTGTGCACATGCACGGGGGGGGGCACGGGGAGCTTGGGGGTCACATGTGCATGCAGGAGGTGGGGGAGCACATTGTATTATGGGTGCCAGCACACATGCATGCTGTTCATGCACACACACACGCACACACACAAAATATTTAAAAGTATTTAAAAAGTAAAAAATATTGTAAAAATAAATAGAAGGTTGTCTCAGCGCAAAAAGCATTTGCAAGCCAATAGGAGGCTTGAAGCAATGCGATTTCGTTGCCCCAAAGTCTTGTCAGCTTGCAAACGCTCTTTGGCCGGATCTGGTGCAGGCCTCAGTTCACCAAGAACAGAAGCCTAAAGTACTGTAGTGCAAGATCACACAAGATCAGTAGTACCAGACAGGTACCCCTCCAGTTCCCTGATCAAAGGGAACAGCACTAATCTCTCTCTCTTTCCAGAACGTCCCTGTGAAGTGGGGCAGCATGTCAAGTCTGCCCTCCCCATCGCTTGTGCTGTAGGCTATCACAATCCTGAGAGGGAGGGGGATGAGGGGAAGGGGGCCTGTTGTAAAGGCAAAAAGTGGGAGAGACCAGTACAGACAGGAAACAGAGGTCAATCAGAACCAATCTCATCTAGCCCACTTCAAGGACTTTTGGGCGCCCAGGACCTGGAAATACAATGTTAACTGCTTTTCAAAGTGCTTTTGCTTTTGCTGCATCCAGTTGTCACTAGTAAAAGAACCTTGTAAACTTCTGATGGAGTCAAATGTCCTTCTTTCCTAGAGAGCCAACTAGGGTAGGGCTGACAGTCCTGGGGGGAAAAAAACAGTCTGACTGCTTTTTTAAAGTTATAAGTAGCAATCAGAAATTCACAAACCTTGGGCAGGGGATACCAGAAAATTTATTTGGCAAAAATTAGAAAAGGAGAGAAAGGAGAAGGTGGAAGGACAGGACACGGGAAACTCTCTGAAATAGCTATGGGATTTTTCTCAGGATGGGCCACAAAAAGAGGGCATTTGTCCAGTCACCAGTCATCCATTCCATTTTGAAGACATTTAAATGTACATGCTTACATGCATGAACACATATTCTGAATTAAATTATTTTAAATTTATTAGCCGCCCAGCTCCAATGGATTCCTTTAATGCTTTTTTAATGTTCCTTGCCTTTATTAATTGTTTTTCTTTTCTAAATGTTACTAATAGTTTTTGTCATGTCCTTCTTTTTTTTCCTGAAAATGATGAAACCAATGCGACTTTTTATAAGACTATCATTAAGTGTTGTACCTTATTATTATTGATGAACGTATCTTTTCTTTTATGTACACTGAGAGCATATGCACCAAGAGAAGTTCCTTGTGTGTCCAATCACACTTGGCCAATAAAAAATAATATTCTATTCTATTCTTAAGTGTGCAATTGTTAGTTCAAGATGGAAGTTCTTTAGTACATTAGGCTTCCCTACTTTCAAACTTATTTAGTAAATTAATTATGAAAACTAAGTTATCAAAATTAAGGACCTTCAATGGAACCCAAATAGAAACTAGAAGTTACTATTAAATTAACAAATGTCACTTTTTGTAACTAAATTTACAGTCCTTGTAATGACCAGCCACTGGAGATTTTCCTTCTAAAATGAATGGGAACATAGCTGTTATCTTGTGCAATTCTCAAGCGTTTTAATGGACTGGCACAGAAAAATATGCATGATTACCAATGTTTTAAGGAAGTTACTTTTCATTATATAAGAATTTCCTTGCCAATCCAGTAATTGTGATACTGTTTTTAATAGACTTTGAGGAAATACAATTAGATGGGTGGAAAAATATTGAACCAAACCAGCTTATATTAGACTCCTACACAACAACAATACAATCCTAAAAGAGTTGTATACATCTGAAATAATAAGAGACCAAATGGCTTTACCTGCAAAAGTGTATGAACTGCATGTGCAACTGGAAAAATGCCTTCTGTAATTGATAAGCAACTTGAAAATCCAATGAAGTATCCAATTTTGAAAGAATCCATAATTAAAGTAATGATTGCAAACAAAGTAATTCCACCTGAAACAAATGTTAAACGAAAGAGTTGTACTAAAAGTAAGAACTTTGACATAGCTCAGTTGGTAGCCTTTTTCAACTTCATTCACAGAAATTATTCCAGACTTAACAGGCTAACAGCAATATTTCAAATACTGGGTTGTATATGTAGAAGAATAGAATTAGAATAAAATAAAATAAATTTATTTGAATCCAATATTCTTTATTGGCCAAGTGTGATTGGACACACACAAGAATAAAGAATATTCTATGTCCTCCATTTCTATTCATTGACATAAACATTTGCTCACCACGTTATCAGGCTGTACAGATCAATTTAACTTCTCCCTCCTGTTCTGTACCCCAACTCCTTTAAAAACATGTAATGGTGCCAAGATGTGTTGTAGCATTCCAAATCTGACAGGTGGGAGATAGATGAATTATTTTCGCTATTTGGTAAGCCGTAACTTATCATAGGGACCAAAGTCTTTCATTTTTTACTGTATTGATTCAATTTATAGCCTACATTTCTATTTGTATTGCACTCAAAATAATTGTCTAAAATTAAGCACCAAAAGCCCAGCAAATACACACAGAAAGAGCTAATAATTTGCAGTAATATATTTTGCACTCTTCCAAAAAAAATGGAACACTAAAATTAACAAGAAACAGTCTCAGGAATAGGAAATGTTCTGCTGCGTGATTCCGTTTTCTACACATAGTAGAGATCAAGATATGCAAGAAAAGTTGCTTTTGGATCTCAAAAGGATCCACCATTAAACAGTAATGGGGTAGCCTGGAATTGTCCTCTTCTCCTATGCCCAAGGTATCAACTTCCCTCAGTTATTTTGAGGTTCTGTATGCATGTGCACAAGTACTGAGAAACAGAACACGCTCAGAAGACATGAATTCTATTTGGTGGATTACCATTTGGTGGAAAGATGTTTGCAAACAGATAGAAAATGATGTTGAATTAATACACTGGCATATGTTTCTAGCAATTGTAGAAAATATATGAAGAAAATGATTATTTAATAGCTACACTGAGGATACATCATACATGGACTTTAAAAAGCGAGCAAGCTTCCTAATTTTCATATGCCAGGTATTCTCAGCAACCTAACATTTCTTGTACTAAAAGAATAGCAAAAAAAAAAAAAAGCTTGTTTGTCTTGTTCAACTTTCTGCACTGACACTTATCTTCCACACATCCCCCACCAAAAAAAACCCAGTTTCTTTAGGGATAATGGAGAGTTTTGAGCAAGCCCATGAGGGAAAGGATTAACCCCCTAACTTTGGTGGTGTTCCCATTATTCGTTGATGTAATACCGGTAGATCTTAAATCTTTCTTTCTTAAAAAATCATTTTTGTTTCATCATCCCATTTCCACTCCAGAAGTAGTTGGAATGCCATCTTCTGCTGAATTTTGCAATTGAGTTTCTAATTTACTGTTAGGAGGACATTTATCACAATAAATAGGATGCTTGGAACTGGTAATACAAAGATACATTATTGATGACTTTACAGACTACACTAAAATACTTGTTCCAAAATACTATCATTCTGGTTCTTATGAAGGACGATAACAAACAGAAAAATGTTGTTTTCAATGGCCCTTCACTTAAAGAGTGAAACTTTTTTACACATCACATTTGTGTGGAGCAATCACCATTCTGAGACTCCCCATCTTGAGCCTTACCAAATGTTTAACTTCTTCCAAAACATCTACTAAAGTAAACAAAAAACTATGGATTTTGCATTCTTGTTTCTATAACCATCTTCTTATAAAATTTGGAATCATGAAGCATAATCTCAGTTGAATTGCTGAAATAGGGATGCATATGCTGAAGCATCAACAACATCTAATTCCCCCAAATTCTCAGGGAAATATTACCTGGGAGGGCACCCCATTGAAATCAGGGCCTTTATTTTGGATTAGAATCCAGGGCAGCAACTCTATGCAGATCTATTATGAACAAACTACCATATTCCCTTAAACAAAGTATTAAGTAAAACCTCAGTTTTATACACTGTCTGGGAAGAGAGATTGATTAATCAATAGGGATTAAGGAAGGTAAATAAATGCCTCATCAAAGGATTTGTTCATTATTGCAGGGGATGTCCACATTGTTGTGTATAAAATATACCTAATGGGAGTTATTAAACTCAGATTTTATTGAATTTGCTTAAAAAATAAATCAAGTTTAAATCAGAATATTTGTTACAGTCATCTAAGTCAAAACAAATATGCATAGGGTCCAGCTGGGCTCCTAATGACACAGCCAATGATTATTTTTCTAGAGTGATCCTTGGAAGTCACATTCTGTACCTGGTGCAGGGTTCTCAAAGAGAGGGATTTTCATACAGTACTGCATTGGATTCTGTACGGGATTAAGGGGGAAAAGTTCACTCAAATGCAGCCAAATTTGTACAGAATAACTACAGAATTTTAACTGTTTCATGGCCTCCAAAAGTTGAGCAACTTGTTCTACCACCTCTATCGGATGCCCACCGGTCTAGACCCCTAGCAAGGAGAATGCCAGCATCTATGTGAGATCCCATTCCACCGGCCCAGAGTTTTAGTCAAGTTGTTCTTCCTGACATCAAGAGCATACAGTTCATATGCTCCACTCCATTCCTGACATCAAGAGCATACAGTTCATATGCTCCATTCCTCGGAGCCTCCACCCTTAAAATGTCACTGCCTACACGGAGAAAATTGTGTGGCTTTCTGGGCAACAGCAAAGGTCGGGAACGGTCTGCTACTGTCCGCATCTCCCAGCCGGAGGCCCTCTCTCCGGCCATGCCCCCGCCCTCGCCCCACTCACACTTGAGCCAGCGTGCCCCGGCCTGGGTGTCCTTGTCCTGGATGAGCCTCTTCTGCGCACAGCGGCGGCAGAGGTACCAAGCCATCCAGAGGAGTTGCAGCGCCATTAGGGAGAGGAGGTAGGCCAGGACGGCACTCTTGGCCACCCCAACGGCGTGCACCGCCCAGGCGAACATCAACAGCAGCCCGGCCAGCAGGAGATGCAGTCCATACTGGCTGCTCAGTGTCTCGGCGCTTTTTTGTGGACAGCTTCGTCCGCCCCTGGACAGCAGAGGCCATCGGCGGCCCTCGCCCCCTCTGAGCCGCTGGCTCGGCGGAGGCTGGGGTTCCTCGGCCGCCCTCTCCAGTTCCCAGCCATCTGCCGTGGAGCTAGTCTGGGCGCGGATTTTGGGGCCCGTCGAGGCGGACTCGAAGTGACTTCTTTGGAGACCCATGGGCGAGAAACGCTTTTGGCAGGAGTGCCCACTGTTGGAGGGCCGACGGGTGCGGGTCAGCTCAGCACGGAAGCATCCCCGGAGCGGAGAGGAGAGGCGGGCAGGCGCACCTGCCGATATTCCCAGGGGTCGCGCTTTGCCAATTGCTCTCCCGGCGGAGCCGTCCTCTGCTCTTTGGGCCCTTAGAGGCGGATTGACAGACGGAAAGCGCGCTCGGTTCCGGCTCTGCAGCAAGACCCCTCCGACGCGGCCGCCTGCGAGTTCCTGCTCTACTGCCTGCTATCCTCGGAGCTTCCTTTCCCAAGACTGTCTCCGGGGGGTATTTATGGGGTAGAGAAGCTGCAGAGCCATTGGGAGGGCCGCCGAAAGCATCGGGTTTCAGTCACCGTAGATTCTGGGCTGCGACCCCTTTTCCTCTGCTCAACTGCGGCTGAAGAGAGAGTGCTCCCAACGTCGGTTGGGTGAAGGCGGCGCTCCGGAGAATCTGCGCAGCTAGGTCGCTGGAGCAGAGAGGGAACCCTGGACGGATAGGGACGCTCCTGAAAGGAAGCGTCCCTATCCGTCCAGGGCGGCCCCCAAAAGACTGGTGTTTCTCGAAGGATCTCGGAAGGCGAGGAGCCGTTAGTAGGGACCGAGGCTATCTTCAGCTGACAATACTAAATAGGACCATCAAAATATCAGATGATGTGACACAGATATTTATAACTTAAGTAATTCTCAAATTCAAGAAGGAACACAGAAAACAGCTTTATATGACAAATACACTTACGCAGGAAAACCAAAGATACATGTAGAGATTAGATGAAACCTGGCTCAAAAACAGTAACTGTAAGAGTAACAGTAACTTTGAATCCTAGTAGACAATCCCTTAAATATGAGCCAACAGTGTGCGGCAGCAGCTTAAAAAGTTAATACAATCCTTGGTTGTATAAATAGAGGCATAGAATCAAAATCTCATGAAGTATTAGTTCCATTTTATAAAGTCTTAGTAAGACCACTATCCATTTTTGGTCATCATATTACAAAGAAGATGAGACTTTGGAAAAAGGGGAAAGAGCAAAGCAACTAAGATGCTTGGAAACTAAAACATGAACTGCTACAGGATTTGGGTTTGGCTAGTCTAGAGAAAAGAAGGATGGGGCGGGGGGGGGGGGACACACGACGACATGATTGCAGCATTCCAGTATTTGAGAGGCTGCCACAAAGAGAAGGGGGTCAACTTATTTTCCAAAGCATCAGAGGGCAAGAAACAATGGATGGAAAGTTGGAAACTAATCAAGAAGAAAAGCAACCTAGAATTAAGGGGAAATTTCCCAATAGTGAGGACAATTAACCAGTGAAACTGCTTGCCTTCAGAAATTGTAGAAGCTTCATCGCAGGTAGTTTTTAAGAAGAGACTGGACAGCCACTTGTCTGAAGTGGTATAGGGTCTCCTGCTTAAATGGGGTTGAAATAAAGACTTCCAAGGTCCCTTCCATCTCTATTCTGATTGATTGATTGATAATCAGTGCTTCCCAACCCACGGTAAATAACCCAAAGTTGAGTAAAAGTGTTTTTTCTTGGGTAATGACACACGAATCCATTATCCAATTAAAATCAAAACATTTAAATGGACTTTAAAG
This sequence comes from Ahaetulla prasina, assembly GCF_028640845.1. Taxonomy (NCBI): domain Eukaryota; kingdom Metazoa; phylum Chordata; class Lepidosauria; order Squamata; family Colubridae; genus Ahaetulla; species Ahaetulla prasina. The sequence goes on from NC_080546.1 coordinate 67,152,448, forward strand.
TATTTTTGGGTAAAAAGGATTTCTGATAAGCGATTTGGGGTAATGAAGAAAAAAGTTTGCGAAGTACTAGTCTGCTGGTCTTGAGCAGCAGAAATTTTAGATGTGCTCCAAGCCAGAGGTAAATCTGGTTCCTCCTGATGACCATCCAAGTTAGATTCTTTCCCTTCTCCTATGGAATCATTTTGAATTTTGACATACTGTAATTCTGGATATGCAAAACCAACCAGAGTTTGCATAGAATGCTGTGTAGGGCCTCACAGGGATGTGGCAAGAATGTATCAGCTGCCTTCCTTCAGTATCCTTACTGATGATGGTGATTCTTCCCAAGGGGTGACAGAGAGGCAGTCAACTGAGGTTCAAAGGAACCAGTCAGAGACCCAGAGAGATGTCCTAGTAATAAACTAGTGTAATAAAGTAGAGAAACCACAACTAGGGCTGCCTGGTAATTCAAGCATTGTTTTAAAGATCCCTGTGGGGTTACCGCTAACTGAAATACTAACTTGAAAATATAGGAGGGGGCATACTGTTACTCAAGCAGTGAATGCTTATTTACAGTATATTCTCTGGGCAATTGACATCAGAAGGAGAGATGAAAATGAGACAAAATACAAACATCTCCCAGTAAAATCTAGCAATGGTTGTGGGGGCGGAGTGTGCACCATACCATCCAGAGCATTACTGGTAATTTATAGAATGGGTGCTCTGAATCCTAAACAGAATGGGAGAAGAGGATTGTCAATTTCTGACTCCAAAAAGGCAATATGGGGGTAATCCAGGGTCCTCTGCTTGCGGAATAGTATGGATAAATGTCACAGTGATTTTCAGAGATAGTGACAGCTAGGGAATTCAGATTGTTTTCAAATCAAAAAGGAGTGGTCAGGTCAAACCTCAGGAGGACTAACTTGGGGAAAACATTTCTGACAGCAACAGTAGCACCTCTAGTCCTTTGCTAAGACTCACATTGAGGGGAGAATTTATCCTCTCTTCCCCAAGATACCGGCCCTGTTCCCAGATCAATTCTTTCACTTATTAAAAGGTTTTCTGTAGATTATGTTTTCAAAAAATATTTTTTATTCTGACTTTATTATTTCTATAAATGACTCAAGGAGGCAAATATACATCCTTCTATTTTCCCCACAACAACCACTCTGTGAGATATATTGGGCTGAGAGATAGGACTAGTCCAAAGTCTTCCAGATGATTTTCATGCCTAAAGTGGGACTAGAATTCACAGTCTCTTGGTTTCTAACCTGGTATTTTCATCACTAGACAAACTGGGCCTTCTGTTTGCCTCATCAGACCTAATTTAAGGACATTTAAAACAATATGGTATGTATAAATCTTCAGTTACTTACATTAAATACATTAAATAAAATCATTGCAAGTTTTACTAATGAGAATATCAGAAGCTCTTTAAAAATGGAAAAGTGTGGGTCATGTGCCCCTCAAAAAGCATTACATTAGGTAGACTTTTTAAGTTATAGGCGAGCTTCCATTATTGGGCAAGATGGCTGTGAAAACAATAGCCAGGCAGTCCAAATGAAATTGATAATCAATTAACTTCTTTAGTCATCTTGATGAATGATGTTTGCCAGAAATTGGACTGGAAGGCACAGTCCTGTTAGTCAACTTTGCATTAGCTTTTGATATTTATTTATTTATTTACAGTCCCAACGAATAAAATGCAGGTACAGAATTTAATGTTTAGGAAAGCCAAATGTACTGCATATACTATGTTACTCCCAGTTGAGATATTTTTTTCTTTTTAGCAGAGATTTTATTTTTGTTTTCAGCTTTTTTCATCTGTCATTTTTTAATACATCTGTGCCTTACAAAATATATCTAGAGGGCAACCTCACTTGCATTTAAGCTCTACTTCAACATTAGCCACAGGAGGAACCAAAAGGGAACTAAGAATTAACAGTGAGAACAATGAACCGGTGGAACAGGTTGCCTTTATTTTTTTAAAATATACTTTGTTAAACTTTTTTTACATTAAAAACATAGAAAAAAAGAAAGAAAAGGTTATATCATTTAACAGCTATTTATGGTGTTTTTCTTATAACAATAATCCGTGCAATGATTACAAACATTAAATTGTATATATTTGTGTTCTTGTTTTATCTATTGTTTATACTTAGTAACTAAATATCCTTGTCTATCTCCTTTCTATTCATTTATACCACTGTTCCCATATATTATAAAATACCGACGTCTCTTTATCTTTTAAACTCAGCATTAGTTTGTCCATTTCTGCGCAGTTCATGACCTTTTGTATAACAAGTTTCTCTGGGGGAATACATGGCTGTTTCCAACATTGAGCAAAAGCCAACCTAGCAGCAGTTAATATGTGTAGTATTAAATATTTTATACTCTTCACATATTTTTTTTTAAAAATCCCCAATAAAAAGAGTTCCGGTTCTAGATCCAATTATTCATTCGTGATTTCCTGTAGCCACTCTTTAATTTTTAACCAATATTTATGGGATTCGAGGCAGGACCACCACATATGTTCCCTCTTTTTTTTACATTTCCAGCATATGGGGATTATTTTTGGATACATTTTTGCTAATCTCGAAGGGGGTAGGTGCCACCTGTAGAACATTTTATATGCATTTTCTTTAAATGCTGCTGATTTTGTTAATTTATAATTTCCGTTCCATATGTTCTCCCAGTCTGATAAATTTATTTATTTATTTATTTATTTTATTTATTAATCATATTTATATACCGCCCTATCTCCCGAAGGACTCAGGGCGGTTTACAGGCACTTAAAAATACATAATACATAAATACAATATAAAACAATTAAAAAACTTATTCTAAAGCCCGTTATTAAAATATAAAAACAAAACCCAATTAAAACCCATAAATTTAAAATCTAGCTCAGTCCTGCACAATTAAATAGGTATGTTTTAAGCCCGCGGCGGAAGGTCCAAGGTCCCAAAGCTGACGAAGTCCGGGGGTAGTTCGTTCCAGAGGGTGGGAGCCCCACAGAGAAGGCCCTTCCTGGGCGCCGCCAGACGACATTGCCTCGCTGACGGCACCCTGAGGAGACCCTCTATGAGAGCGCACGGTCGGTGAGATGTATTCGGTAGCAGTAGGCGGTCCCGTAAATAACCCGGCCCAATGCCATGGAGCGCTTTAAAGGTGGTCACCAGAACCTTGAAGCGCACCGAAGGCCACAGGTAGCCAGTGCAGTCTGCGCAGGATGGGTGTCGCGCGGAGCCACGAGGGGCTCCGTCTATCACCCGCAGCAGCCGCATTCTGGACTAACTGTAGCCTCCGGATGCCCTTCAAGGAGCCCCATGTAGAGAGCATTGCAGTAATCCAGGCGAGACGTCACGAGTGCGTGGGTGACCGTGCATAGGGCATCCCGGTCCAGAAAGGCGCAACTGGCGTACCAGGCGAACCTGGTAAACGCTCTCCTGGAGACGGCCACAAATGATCTTCTAGAGACAGCCGTTCATCCAGGAGGACGCCTAAGTTGTGAACCTTCCATCGGGGCCACTGACTCGCCACCGATGGTCAGCCGCGGATTTAGCTGACTGTACCGGGATGCCGGCATCCACAGCCACTCTGTCTTGGCGGGATTGAGCTTGAGCCTGTTTCTCCCCATCCAGACCCGTACGGCCTCCAGACACCGGGACAGCACTTCGATAGCTTCGTTGGGGTGGTCCGGTGTAGAAAAGTACAGCTGGGGGTCATCCGACAGCTGGTACTTCACACCGAAACCACTGATGATCTCACCCAGCGGCTTCATGTAGATGTTAAACAGTAGGGGCGAGAGGATCGACCCCTGCGGCACCCCACAAGTGAGGCGCCTCGGGGCCGACCTCTGCCCCCCTGTCAACACCGACTGCGACCGGTCGGAGAGATAGGAGGAGAACCACCGATAAACGGTGCCTCCCACTCCCAATCCCTCCAACCGGCGCAATTTTGTTTCTATTTCCTGTACAGTTAAACATAGATAATTGTTGCTGTAACAATTAATAAGGTGTAAAATTTTAGGATCCATAGATGTCTTTTGCAGATGAATTTCCTCAGGGTGCCGTCAGCGAGGCAATGTCGTCTGGCGACGCCCAGGGGAAGGGCGTCCAATATTTTGACCCCATGCAATCATACATCCTTTCACTACTTTTTCTTCCAATTCTACTTCCAGCAAATATTTATAAATTTGGGTAATATTTTTTTTGTCTGGCCCTTGTAAAATTTTATCTAATTGTTGTAGTTTAAGATATATTCCATATTCTTTTATATCTTGTTTGTATCGCTTTTGTAATTGAAGGTAAGCCCACCAGTCAACTCATAGTCCTTGTTCTTGGAGGTCCTGTAATGTTTTTAATTTTCCATGAATATCTAATAGATCTTTGTATTTTAGCATTTTATTCAAATCTAAATTATTTGGGTTAATCATCGCTTCCATTGTGGATAGCCAAATTGGGATTTTTATATAGTGTTTCTTTTTAACTTTAATCCAATTGTTTATTAGGGAATCTCTAATCAGATTTCTCTGGAAATATTGTTGTTTCGGGTGGCCTGTTTCCCACAGGAAGGCATGCCATCCTCTCTGTAGGTTGTGGCTTTCTATGGCTAGTATTCTTTTATTCTTTAAATTGATCCAATCTTTTAACCAAACTAGTGTTGCTGCACTGTAGTATAGTTCCCAATTTGGCAATCAAAATCCTCCTCTGCTCTTCATATCTTGTAGAGATTTCATTTTTATTCTAGTTTTTTTACCCTGCCAAATAAATTTTGCAATTGTTTTATTAAGGTGGTTAAAAAAGGTCTTTTCTAATTTGACTGGGATAGTCTGAAACAAATATAGGAATTTTGGTAGTATAGATATCTTTATGGCTGCTATTCTTCTAATGGTGACAACTGCATCTTCATCCACAATTCTAAATCTTTTTTTGTTTTTTGTAATAATTTGTTGTAATTATTGTCTTTTATCGCTTTGCAATGCGCTGTCAACCATATCCCTAAGTATTTGATTTTGTTTGTTGTTTGGAGTCCAAGTGATCTTTCCAGTTCTATTATTTATGGTTCTATTACATTTTTTGGTAGAAGTTTCATTTTCTGTCTATTAATTTTCAGTCCTGCCATATCTTCAGTCCTTCCATATCTTTCTAATTCTTTAATTAGTTCTTTTCCTCTCTCTAATGGTTCTTCAATGATAAAAGCCAAGTCATCTGCAAATGCTTGCTGTTTATATTCTTCACTTCTGGTTTTCAATCCTTTTATTTCTGGGTTTTGTCTAATTTGTTCTAATAATACTTCTAATGAAAGTATAAAGAGCAGAGGAGATAGGGGGCAGCCTTGTCGAACTCCTTTCTCTATATTTAAAGTTTGAGTATTTTCTCCATTGAACAGGTTGCCTTTAGATGTTTTGGGCTCTCCAACACTGCAGGTTTTTAAGAAGACATTGGACAGTCATTTGTCCAAAAGGATATGGGGTCTCCTGCTTGAGCGAGGGATTGGACTAGAAGACCTTCAAGACTAACATTAAAGAATAGAACTTTTTAGTTTAAATTTAAAAAATCTATTTTTTTTTTGAGAATTTTAGAAATATTTGAAATTTTTTATTTTAAATAAACTTCTAGAATTTTTTTAAAAAATATTTCCATGTCTGGGGTAGATTTCCCCCCTACAATATATCATTCATTGTGTCCTTTAGTGGTTGAAGAAGTTCATCCTCAAAGCACTTATAATGTTGGCTAGTGAGACCTTCTGGGCCTGAGGGTTTATCTGACCTCCCTTTTTTAATAGCTTCTGATATCTCAAAGGCAGTTATTGGATCACTCAAAAGTTGTTTCTGGGTTTGTGATAATTTAGGTAGCTGTTGTCTTAAAAGATATTCACCTATTTTAACAGATCTATCTCCTGTCTTTTATACAAATTTGAATAGAAATTATGAAAGGACTTTTTAATATGTTCATTGTCTTTTATTACATTATTGACTTCACCAATTTTTCAAATCATTTTTTTTTCTCTTTCTTTTCTTAATTTATATGCCAACCATCTGCCTGGTTTATTTGCAGATTTGAAATGTCTTTGTTTTGTGTAGGTCAATTTTGTTTCTATTTCCTGTACAGTTAAACATAGATAATTGTTGCCGTAACAATTAATAAGGTGTAAAATTTTAGGATCCATAGATGTCTTTTGCAGATGAATTTCTTTCTGTCTAATTTCCGTGGTGGCTCAGGCTGTAAGATAGCCTGTTATTAAAACACAGCAACCTGCAATTACTGCAGGCTCGAATCCCACCAAGGCCCAAGGTTGATTCAGCCTTCCATCCTTTATAAGGTAGGTAAAATGAGGACCCAGATTGTTGGGGGGGCAATAAGTTGACTTTGTAAATATACAAATAGAATGAGACTATTGCCTTACACACTGTAAGCCGCCCTGAGTCTTCGGAGAAGGGCAGGATATAAATGTGAATAATAATAAAAAAAAAATTCATCCAATATGCTTTGTGTCTTTTCCTGAGATTTTTTCTTCTCTAAGAGATTGTACTGTATAAAATAGCCCCTCATAACCACTTTACTAGCATCCCAAACTGTCATTAAGCTTGTCCTTTTACCCACATTATTTTTTATTTATTTATTTATAATTTAATTTCTATACCGCCCTTCTCCCGAAGGACTCAGGGCGGTTTACAGCCATATTAAAATACAAATATAAATAGCAATTTTAAAAACAAATCAAAACCAAATATTTAATGGCCAAATCAACTAAAACGGTCAAAGACCGATTTAAAACCCATTTAAAATTACAATAAAATATTTCTTAGGCTAGTCCCGCACGATGAAATAGTAGAGTCTTCAGTTCACGTTTGAAGGCCCGCAGGTCGGGGAGTTGGCGTAACCCTGGAGGCAGCTCATTCCATAGGGCTGGTGCTGCCACAGAGAAGGCCCTCCCTCTGGGGGGGTCGCCAACCGACATTGTTTGGTTGATGGCACCCTGAGGAGGCCCACTCTGTGGGAGCGCACAGCTCGTTGGGAGGCTATCGGTGGCAGAAGGCGGTCTCGTAGGTAACCCGGTCCTAAGCCATGGAGCGCTTTAAAGGTGGTGACCAACACCTTGAATTGCACCCGGAAGGCTACCGGCAGCCAGTGCAGGCCGCGCAGGATAGGTGTTATATGGGAAAAACGCAGTGCTCCCTCTATCACCTGCGCAGCCGCATTCTGGACTAGCTGGAGCCTCCTGGTGCTCTTCAAGGGGGGCTCGATGTAGAGAGCATTGCAATAGTCCAGGCGGGAAGTAACGAGGGCCTGAGTGACCGTGCGTAAGGAGTCCCGGTCAAGGAAGAGGCACAACTGGCGAATCAGGCGGACCTGATGAAATGCTCCCCTGGCGACAGCCGTCAAGTGTTCCTCTAAGGACAGTCGATCATCCAGGAGAACGCCCAAGTTGCGCACCCTTCCCCTGGGGGTCAATACTTCCCCCCCAACAGTCAGCGATGGCGTAAGCTGACTGTATCGGGACGCCGGAACCCACAGCCACTCTGTTTTGGGGGGGGTTGAGCTGGAGCCTGTTCCTCCCCATCCAGACCCACACGGCTTCAAGACACCGGCCCATCACCTCGACAGCTTTGTTGGGGTGGTTTGGGGTGGAAATGTACAGCTGAGTATCATCAGCGTACAGATGGTAATCCACCCCGAAACATGGATAACCTCACCCAGCGGCTTCATATAGATGTTGAACAGGAGAGGCGAGAGAACCGACCCCTGAGGCGCCCCACAAGTGAGGCACCTTGAGGTTGATCTCTGCCCCCCTGCCAACACCGTCTGCGAACGGTCAGAGAGATAGGAGGAGAACCACCGATAAACGGTGCCCCCCACCCCCAATCCCTCCAACCGCCGCAGCAGGATACCATGGTCGATGGTATCAAAAGCCGCCAAAAGATCTAACAGGACCAGGACAGAGGAACATCCCCTGTCCCGAGCCCTCCAGAGGTCATCCACCAACGCAACCAAAGCCGTCTCCCGTGCTGTATCCAGGTCTGAAACCGGACTGGAACGGGTCCAGATAGACAGTTTCCTCCAGGTATTGAGGAAGCTGATATTGCCACCACACTCTCAACAACCTTTGCCAAAAAGCTGGAGACTGGACGATAGTTCGCCAATACAGAGACTGGACGATAGTTCACCAATACAGCTGGGTCCAGGGAAGGCTTCTTAAGGAGGGGCCTCACCACCGCCTCTTTCAAGGCGGTGGGGAAAATGCCCAACAAGGAAGCGTTGATAACTCCCAGGAGCCAGCCTCTTGTAACCTCCCGTGTGGCCAGTACCAACCAGGTGTCAAGGTTCCAGAAAAACCTCTTCTGCATAAAAAAAACTTAGAAGCCATTGTTTTTCAGAGTTCTTTACTAGCATGAGGAAACTGGCACACGATGAGTGAAATTCCAAAACTGAATTTCCGGATTCTTTTCCCAGTTATATAAACCCCAAGAGTCCCACCCCCCTGACCCCTTTGATGGTCACATGGTCCCACGTTCTCCCAGTTCATTCGAATATCTTCTTGCCACTCTTCCTGCAGATGTGAACACCATCCGACCTTGACCACTTAAAGAATGTTACCATACCCCTCAGCCCCCCTTCTTCCCCTCAGGGGAAAAATGTGGCAGCGTCTGGAACCCTAAAGTCTAGTATGGTTTCCAGGCCTGACAGGCGTCCCCCCTTGGAAAAGAAGCTATATTCTAGGAAAGAAAACAAAGAGTTGATAAAGAAGAGTGTCAGTGGTCCACACTTCCCTTCTACCCCCCCTCCCCTCTCCAAGAGGTTTTTTAGGTTTGTCAGGGAAAGTGTCGTGAAATTGTTTAATCAAATTGTCCGCATTTACTTTCCAACTTTTGACCCAAGTAGATTCAGATAATGGATATCCATTCCAGTGGACTAAATATTGTAATTGACCTCTGTATAGTCTAGAGTCAAGGATTTTCTTGATTTCATAGTGGGTTTCACCTTGGATTATCAAGGGTGGTGGGGGAGCGGCAGGTTGAGGTCTCAGACCAGACTGTCTAGCAGGTTTTAATAAGCTGGTATGGAATACCGGGTGTATTTTCCCCAACATTCGAGGGAGCTTGAGTTGGAAGGTAACGGGATTAATAATTTTTACAATGAGGAAAGGACCCAAAAATTTTGGACCGAATTTTCTGCTGGGTATTCTCAACCTCAGATACTTAGTAGATAAAAAGACTTTATCTCCAATGTGAAAAGGGGGTTGAAGGGAACGGTGTTTGTCAGCTTGGGCTTTGTATTTTTGAGCTGTTACAGCTAAGGCCTTTTTTGTATTTTCCCACCCTTTTTTCAACGAATTCATCCAGTCCGTTAGGGAAACGGAAGTGGGGGGTTTCACAGGGAGTTCAGGTATTGGAACGAAGCATTATTGTACAGCATTATTATATGCGACTTCTGCAAATGGTAACAAATCTGACCAGTTTTCTTGTTGGTAATTTACATAACACCGTATGTATTGTTCCACCATCGAGTTCAATTTTTCAGCCGCTCCATTGGTCTCCGGATGGATCCCAGAACTAAGTCCTTGAGATGACCCAATGGACCGTAGGAACTCCCTCCAGAACTTGGCTGTGAATTGAACACCCCTATCGGATATTATCCTTTTAGGAACTCCATGCAGTCTGTAGATGTGTTTGACGAAGAACTTTGCTAATTTTCTCGCCGATGGCAATCCGCTGCACGCAGTGAAATGGGCATGTTTAGAGAACAAGTCCACTACGGTCCATATCACTGTATTTCCCCCACTAGGTGGGAGTTCAACAATAAAATCCATGGCAATCTCTTCCCAGGGTCTGGTGGGTTCGGCTACGGGTTGTAGGAGTCCAGGGGGTTTCCCTGGTCTGGACTTCATGGTAGCGCAGATAGCACAGCTCCGGACATAGACTTCGACATCTGATTTCATTTTTGGCCACCAGAATTGTCTTCTAGCCAAGTGGAGAGTCTTTAAAAATCCAAAGTGACCTCCTAGGCGAGAGTCATGGCTTCTCTGTAGTATAGGCAGCCGCATAGCGACGGGTACATAAATCTTGGTTCCCTTCCAGGGTATCCCATCTCTTAAGGTGAGGTCTGGCAAGTTTTCTTTAAACCAAGCATCGTCAGTGAGTGCTGATTTTAATTCCGCTAGTAGTTTATTTGGTGGGATGTTAGTACTATGGCGTGAACGCGGTCGAGTAAGTGCTTGGCTGGCAGGTTCGCTATCAGGAATCATCGCATGTATTACCTCTTCGCGTTGGCTGTCAAATTGTGGTTTCCTAGATAGGGCGTCAGCCAGTAGATTTTGGTCACCGGGGATGTATTTGAGGGTGAAATGGAACCGTTTGAAAAACTGAGCCCATCAAACTTGTTTGGGAGAAAGCTTTTGAGGGGTTTTTAAGTATTCGAGGTTTTTGTGGTCGGTCCACACCTCGAATGGTTCTTTTCCCCCTTCAAGGAAGTGTCTCCAGGAGAGGAGTGCCCAGCGCACTGCAAAGGCTTCCTTTTCCCAAACTGCCCATCTGCGTTCAGTGTCCGTCAGTTTTTTAGACACGTACGCGCAGGGCATTAGATTGTTGTCAGTATTCCGTTGTAATAAGACAGCGGCTACTGCTACATCACTTGCATCAGCTTGGACCACAAAAGGTTTATTTGGATCCGGGTGTTGAAGAATTGGTTCCATTGAGAATAGGTGTTTCAGGTGTTCAAAGGAACGTTGGCAGTCCATTGTCCAAGGTAGGGGTTGGGTAGGTTTGGGTTTGGCGGGTAATGGCCCAGTTTTTAACAATTCTGTTAATGGTAGAGCTACTTCTGCGAAAGAAGGAATGAATTTGCGGTAAAAATTCACGAATCCCAAGAAACTTTGAAGTTGCTTACGTGTGCGTGGCGGTTGCCAATCCAACACCGCTTTTACTTTTCCTGGGTCCATTTCGATACCTTTGTTTGATATCCGGTAACCTAGGTAGTCTAGGGATTCCTTATGGAATTCGCATTTGGAAAGTTTGACATATAGCTTGGCCGCTAGGAGCTTTTTAAGGACTTGTCTGACCAATTTGATGTGTTCTTCGATATTGTTTGTGTAGATAAGAATATCATCTAAGTAGGGCTCCAGTGACGTCACCCTCCTGCTGGGTGCTCTAACAGAGCACTCCGTGTTAGAAGATTGTAAAAGTCAGTGAAACAGAAAAAAAATCACTGTTCACTGAGCTTAGCATAACCTCTGGGTGAAAGAGGTTATCAGAGTTGTGGGAAAGTGGCAGGTCTGACAGGGGGTTTGCTCTCAAGAGCGAATTTTCCTGGATTTATGACCCCACCGAATTCCACTCCCTCCAACTTCAGCACGCTCCTGTTTTTATCAGGAAAAGGAGGAATGTCGCTTCTGCTCTAAAGGACTTATTAAATTGATTGATATTCTAAGACGGAATTTCACAAGCGTTCGATCTTTGATGTAGAATCAGCACGGCAAGTACCGACTCCCTTTTTGAAACTTGAAACCTTTCTTTGTCTTTGATTAATTGACTTTTAAAATGGCGTCTGAAAGTGAAAGTAAAATTTTTTAGTACGATGAAGCAGTGTTATTTGTGGATTGTTACAAACAGAGTTTTTTTATACTGAAAGGAGGGAAGGAGAGTTATTAACTTTGAATTCCTGATTCTTTTGAAGACAGAATGGCAGCTAAACCTTTAAAGCCTTCTGGAAGAAGGGGATCTGAACCAAGTCTTGAGGAAATATTGAAAGAACAATTAAAACTTTCTGAAGATAGGCAAAAAGAGATGATGGAGAATTTTAATGCAAAAATAAGAGAAGATATTCTTATGGCAGTTCAAGGACTGAGTAAAAAAATTGAAGGATTGGAAGTGGAAATGCAACAGATCTCTCAGTCAAATAAGCATTTAGAAGACAAAATGAAAGGTGTTCAGAAAAAAGTGGATCAAAATGAAGATCAGGTTGTGATATTACAATATAAACTTATGGAAGGAGCTCTTAGAATTCGTGGTATGCAAGAAGAGCGAGGAGAAGACTTAAGAAAAATTATATCAGAAGCATTGGCTGAATTTATTGAAGTGGACCCCCAAGAGGTAGCTTACCAAATTGATAAAATATATAGAGTTAATTCTTGGATTGCAAGACAGAGAAAGCTTCCTCGGGACATTGTGGTTTATTTTGTGAAAAGGACTATAAGAAATCAGATTCTGCAAGTTTCATATCAGACAACTTTAAAATTGGAGAACAGGAGTTGAAGGTGTTGAAAGAGATTCCTTCAAAGATGTTAAGAGACAGGAAGGAATTTGCTTTTTACACATGAACTTAAAAAACATCAGATTCAATTCAGATGGGAGGTGCCAGTTGGACTGACAGTATTCTATCAAGGAAGGAGATATAGAATTGACACTGTTTTAAAGGCAAAGGATTTTCTTTCTACAGTTTTGAAAGTCGAAATAGAAGTGATAGAAAAACTTCAAGAGACTCAAGAAGGCGTGGTGATCCAAGAGCCTTTATTGCTGCCAGTATTAGAGGAACCACAAGAGCAAAGGGTGACAAGAGGAGCCCTTAAGCGTAAAGAAGAGCAACAGTCTCAAAGTAAAAGTCAGGATCCCAGTATGGAAGCTGTGGGAGGAGCTAGACGGAAGATACCGGAGGAGGAGCTTCGTTGTCTGCTTCAAAGCTTCAGGAGGCCAGTAATGGCAAATAGAATCTTGTCATGGAATGTTAATGGCTTGAATTCAGCTCAGAAAAGAAGGAAAATATTTCACTACTTGAAACAATTTAAAAATGATGTGATTTGTTTGCAAGAGACACATATAAAATTATCAGACCAAAAATATTTAATTAATTCAAAATTGGGTAACCATTTTGTTGCATCAGCTTTGGAAAAGAAGCATGGAATTGTTGTATATATCAGGAAGGATATACCAGCTAAGTTAATTGAGGCAGATATTCAAGGAAGATTTATTGCTATTGAACTGGTGATAGATGCAAAAAAGACTTTGTTGATAGGTATTTATGCACCTAATCAGCAACAAGAAAAGTTTTACAAAATGTTACATGAGAGGTTGACCCTCTGGGATTATAGTTCGTTTATTTTATTAGGAGACTGGAATGGAGTAATTGATACAAGAAGGGATAAGAGAACCTCCTCCAAGAAGATACCTATACATGCAAAATTACCAAAATCCTTTTTTGAAATGATGGAAGACTTTGAGTTTAGAGATATATGGAGGTTACGGAATCCAGATGAGAGAAAGTTTACTTACAATTCTGATACGCATCAATCTTTTCACGTATTGATTTTATTTTAATTTCTAATGACTTGCTTTCTAGGGTGAAGAAAATGAAGATATTTTCGAGGTGTTTAACTGACCATAGCCCAGTATGGATGGAATTATTACAAGGGAAAAAAGGTGGTAGAACATGGAGGTTGAATGAAAATCTGTTTAGATATGAGGATAATGTAACTTATTGTAAGAAACAGTTAAAAGAATTTTTTGATTTTAATATGTACAAAGGGACACCTATAGGAACTGTGTGGGAGGCGAGCAAAGCGTTTATTAGAGGGATATTGATTTACTTGGACAATAGGCAAAGGAATAATAAACAAAGGCAGCGTAGGTATTTGGAAGAAGAAATTCAAGGAAGCAACAGTTATTAATTCAAAACCCACAAGATCACAAACTTAAAGAGGCTATAAAAATATTACAGAGTCAATTTAATATGTTAATGGCAGACCAGGTGGCAACGAATATACAATATGCTAAACATAATACCTTTTGTAATGCAAATAAACCTGGGAGATGGTTGGCATATAATTTAAGGAAGAAACAGAAAGCACGTGTCATACAAAAAATAGAATATAAAGGTAAAGAGATATATCAACAGGATAAAATTAAAAAGGCATTCTCAGAATTTTATACTGCACTATATGCAAAAAGACAAAATATTGAATAGGGACATTTATGATTATTTGAAAGATTATAAGGTTAATATTCTAACATTAGAACAGAGGAGGAGCTGAATCGGCCGATAGCTACTGGAGAAATAGTGGAGGCAATTAAACAATTAAAATGGGAAAACCCTGGTACAGATGGTCTTACAGCAACTTATTATAAAAACACAGGATGAAATATTAGGCCCACTTAAAGAATTATTTAATCAGATACAATTAGGGTGGGAATACCCCGTCATGGAAAACATCTTTTATTTCACTGATACCAAAAGAGGAGCAAGACTGCTCTAAACCTGGTAACTACAGGCCGATTTCACTTTTAAATAATGATTATAAGATTTTGTAAAAATAATAGCAAATAGATTAATGTTAGTTTTACAACAAAGAATTCATACTGATCAATCTGGTTTTATAAAAGGGAGGCAGATGAGGAATAATGTTAGACAGATTATTAATATATTGGAATATTTGGAAGAAGAATACTTCAGCGGCACTTATTTTTTGGATGCAGAGAAAGCCTTTGATCGATTGCATTGGGATTTTTATTTAAATTAATAGAGAAAATGCAATTTGGAGACTGTTTTATTAGAATAATTAAAGCGATTTATGGAGAGCAAACAGCACAGATTATAGTAAATGGTAGTTTGACAGAAGTTATTAAGATTGCGAAGGAACAAGACAGGGATGTCCCTTATCACCATTATTGTTTGTTTTGACTCTGGAACCATTATTAGATAAAATCGAAATTAATGAAAATAGAGGAATTAAGATTAGACAATATGAGTATAAAGTTAGAGCTTTTGCAGATGATGTAGTGGTTACTTTAACAAATCCTATAAATTCAAGTAGATTTTGTTGGAAGTAATTGATAAATATGGAAAGGTATCAGGATTTAAAATAAATCAGAATAAAACAAAAGTGATAATTAAAAATATGTCTATACAACAGAAACAAAAACTAGAGGAAATGACAGGATTTGAGGTAGTAAAAAGGTTAAATATTTAGGGTCTATATTAGCTCATCGAACAAGAAACTTTATAAGAATAATTATGACTTGCTATGGCAAAAAGTTCAGAATGATATGAGTGGCTGGAAGAAATTGCAGTTATCCCTATTGGGAAGGATTGCGGGTATTAAAATGAATGTGTTACCTAGATTTTTGTTTCTGTTCCAGATGATACCAATAATTAAAAGGATAAAAATTTGGAAGATTGGCAGATTGGGATTAATAAATTTATATGGCAGGGTAAAAAGGCGAGGTTAAAATGAAAATAATACAGGACTCACGGAAAGAGGTGGTTTAAGAATGCCTAACTTTAAATTATATTATGAAGCAGTAGCCCTTTCAGTAATAAGTGACTGGTTTAACTTAACAGAGGAAAGAATTTTGAATATAGAAGGTTATGACTTGTTATATGGATGGCATGCGTACTTATTTTATGAAAAAAAGTGGATAGGGCTTTTAAGAATCATGTGTTGAGAAGTGCTCTTTTGCGGGTCTGGAAAAAATATTCCTATAAATTAGAATACAAGATTCCTATATGGGCGAGCCCTAGGCATGCAATAGAGAATATAAATATAGAACAGAAACAGGAAATGATTACTTATAAAGAACTTTTGTATGCTGAAGGAGGTAGATTGCAATTAAAATCATTACAGGTATTAAATGAAGAAGGGAGGAATTATACTTGGTTTCAATATGGGCAAATAAGTGCTAGATGGAAAGAAGATCAAAAAATTGGTATAATGCAAAGGGAGGAAAATTTAATAAAGCAAATTAGAAATCAGACCCAGGAGCATATAAAGAGATTGTATAATGTGTTGCTTGAAATAGATTCAGAAAAGGATTTGGTAAAGGATTGTATGATAACAATACCTTGTGATTGACCCAACCGAGGAGGAAGGGTTTTAGGAGGGGGAAAAAAGGGGGGAAAATGTTTTTGTTTTTTAAAACTCTTTCAATAAAAAAAAAATCATCTAAGTAGACAAGAACCCCATTGTAGAGGTGGGGGTGCAGGGTTTCATTAATTAGTTGCATAAAAACAGCTGGAGCCCCTTGGAGGCCAAAAGGCATGACACGGTATTGGAAACTGCCCAAGGGGCAGTTGAAAGCCGTTTTCCATTCATCACCTTCCTTGATGCGGACCCGGTAATAGGCTTCCCTTAAATCCAATCTGGTGAAAATTTTGCCTTTTGATAAGTGGTTCAACAAATCGTGCATAAGTGGTAAAGGGTATGTGTTTTGTATGCAAATTGCATTGATATTTTTGAAGTCAATACACAATCTAAGCGAACCATCTTTCTTTTGTTTAAATAGCACAGGCGCAGCTACAGGTGATTTTGCTGGTTCAATGAAACCTCTGGCTAGGTTAGTGTCAATGTATTTTCTTAGTTCAGATATTTCGGCTGGTGTCATTGAATACATTTTGGGTTTTGGTAATTTTGCCCCCGGGTGCAATTCAATTGCGCAATCAGTTTGTCGGTGGGGGTAGAGGTTACATTCATCCTCGCTAAAACGTCTGATAAATCCATGTATGCTTTAGGGATGCGTGGTTCATTAGGAGATGGATTGGATATGGTGGTTGTTGGTTCCCTCTGGTGGTCATTTTGGATAAGGTTTTTTTCGGTAGGGGGAATTGGGTCTAAGGGTCTGAAAGTCCATATAATTTTCCTGAATCCATCCTCCCATTTGATTGTGGGTTCCCATTTGTCCAACCAAGCTAAACCCAGGATGATGGATTCTGACATCTTTGGAATTACTATGAAGCTTATAAGTTCATGATGGGCTCCAATTTCTAAGCGAACCAGTTGTGTGATTTGGGTTGCTGGGCATACCAATCAAGGTTCCATCTATTTGGTGGAATTTAATTGGGTGTTTCAAGGGAAATGTTTTTATATGGAGTTGGGCGACCGTAGAGGTTGAAATTAGGCATCTGGTGCATCCTGTGTCCACAATAGCCTCTAAATTCTTTTTGGCCCCTCCCCCTGGAATTACTAAGTTTACTTTGATAGCAAATGGAGGAATGGGTGCACTCACCATTGGGTCATTTTCTGCTTGGTTTGAGTCGTCAGGAGGTGAATCAGATGATGGAAGGTCAGTAGGGAGGTCTATGGCTTGTCTACGCGACTGGTATTGATTCTTCGAGGGGTTTGCGTGGTCGGGTAGCAGTTGGTGGACGATACTGTGGGAGGGGTGTTGGGGCTAGGCAAACTGACGCCCGATGTCCTAGTTTTCCACAACGGTAGCATTTGATTATTGTTGAAGGCTGAAAGGTGGAGGGTGTGGTTGGTCTTAAGAGGGAGGGTCTTGTAGGTGGTCGTTGTGGAGTTGTAGTTGGTGATTGGCTTTGGAGGGGGTTGAATTCTCTGTCCAGAGCGACGGACACATTGTACCAGTCATTTAGTTGTTCTGGGATTCCTCTGGTGGAGCAGGCTTTTCTGATGTTTTAATCAATGGCATCTTTGAAGTAGTGGAGGAGGACCCGATCTGGCCAATGTCTAAGATTGCCAGCAACCCTTCTGAAATCCCATACAAATTGTTTTAGTGGCTTGTTACCTTGCTTCATCGTTTTTAAGGTGGTTTCACATTCTGCAATTAGGTCATCATCTTGAAACCGGTTGCGAAGAAGTGCCATAAATCTGTGAACATGGTTTAGTTCTGGTGCACGTTCATTGTGTAGTTGAGCTATCCATTCTGAGGCTAGCCCCACGTTCATACCATCCGAGATGGCGTTGATTAGGCTTCGTTCTGATGGGTATTGATGTCTATATTGTTCAACGTAAGCCTCAATTCTGCTGAGAAAGTAAGCCAGGTGGTGTGGATTCCCATCAAAGGTTGGTTTGAAAGGGTGAGGGGCTGGGTGAGGGGGTGCAGGTGGGTTTAGCTGGCCTGCTTCCAGTTGAAGAGGGATTTGGGAGATGGCCGTTGCTGTTGTGGCTGGTTGCTGAGTTGTGAAGGGGGGTGGAATTCCCCCTGGCTGCTGAGAAGGAAGTCCTTGAAATGCTTCAGTTGACAAGGCAAAAATCGGCCTGGGGCCCCCAGGAAAGAAAGGTGCTGAACTGGCTGGTTGCCATTGGTATTGGATCCACCCTTGTCCAGGATAAAATGCCCAACCAGGAGGAATAGAAGCAGCTGGAGGCAGCGTAGGCCTCTGTTGGCGGGAAAAGTCAATTGGAGGGGGGAGTTGCGATTCCCCCCAAGTCCCTGGTGCTGCCTGAACTCCCTGCCTTCTGAAGGAGGGAAGGGGGGTCCTCCTGCGTTCATCGGAACGGCTTTGAGCTTCAGTAATTTCTCCCTCTCTGGTGGGAGGGAAGGTGAATTTAGGCTGAGCTAAAGGCTCTCGAGGTGGGTGGGCTGAGCTTATACGAGGCCTCAGTTCCAAACGCTCAAAAGTTTCAGGGAGGTCTAATAAGGACTGGGATTTCAGGGGGTTTCTCAGGTCCCAATCCAGTGACTCTCCCGATTCTCCAGGTTTACTGTCCTCCAGTGAGGGTGAGAAGAGGAGGGGCTCTCCATTCCGCCCTGGGAAATGTCTTCTCCCAAATGACAGCTTACCCATGAATTGGAGTCTTTGGGCCGTGCTCCAAGCTGACAAGCAGGCTTTACCACTTTGGGTTTTTGAGTCATATCTTCTGATGGGAAGTAGGTGATTTCAACTAAATCGTCAGATTCAAGCTTCTGTGCTACTTCTACGCTTTCAGCTTGCTGCTCTTCCATCTTCGCTGGGTCTTTGCACCACTGTGGAGGTTTGAGGCTGAGGCCTAGCACTTCCCATAACGAGCCCTCTGAGCAGAAGAGAGGTACCGTTAGCAAAAGAAAGTTAGGAGTTTTGAATAATGTGTCCACAATAGCCTCTAAATTCTTTTTGGCCCCTCCCCCTGGAATTACTAAGTTTACTTTGATAGCAAATGGAGGAATGGGTGCACTCACCATTGGGTCATTTTCTGCTTGGTTTGAGTCGTCAGGAGTCGTCAGGAGGTGAATCAGATGATGGAAGGTTAGGAGGGGGGTCTTTGGCTTGTCTACGCGACTGGTATTTGATTCTTCGAGGGGTTTTGCGTGGTCGGGTAGCAGTTGGTGGCGATACTGTGGGAGGGTGTTGGCTAGGCAAACTGACGCCTGATGTCCTAGTTTTTCACAACGGTAGCATTTGATTATTGTTGAAGGCTGAAAGGTGGAGGGTGTGGTTGGTCTTAAGAGGGAGGGTCTTGTAGGTGGTCGTTGTGGAGTTGTAGTTGGTGATTGGCTTTGGAGGGGGTTGAATTCTCTGTCCAGAGCGATGGACACATTGTACCAGTCATTTAGTTGTTCTGGGATTCCTCTGGTGGAGCAGGCTTTTCTGATGTTTTGATCAATGGCATCGGTAGTGGAGGATCTGGCCAATGTCTAAGATTGCCAGCAACCTTCTGAAATCCCCATACAAATTGTTTTAGTGGCTTGTTACCTTGCTTCATCGTTTTTAAGGTGGTTTCACATTCTGCAATTAGGTCATCATCTTGAAACCGGTTGCGAAGAAGTGCCATAAATCTGTGAACATGGTTTAGTTCTGGTGCACGTTCATTGTGTAGTTGAGCTATCCATTCTGAGGCTAGCCCCACGTTCATACCATCCGAGATGGCGTTAATTAGGCTTCGTTCTGATGGGTATTGATGTCTATATTGTTCAACGTAAGCCTCAATTCTGCTGAGAAAGTAAGCCAGGTGGTGTGGATTCCCATCAAAGGTTGGTTTGAAAGGGTGAGGGGCTGGGTGAGGGGGTGCAGGTGGGTTTAGCTGGCCTGCTTCCAGTTGAAGAGGGATTTGGGAGATGGCCGTTGCTGTTGTGGCTGGTTGCTGAGTTGTGAAGGGGGGTGGAATTCCCCCTGGCTGCTGAGAAGGAAGTCCTTGAAATGCTTCAGTTGACAAGGCAAAAATCGGCCTGGGGCCCCCAGGAAAGAAAGGTGCTGAACTGGCTGGTTGCCATTGGTATTGGATCCACCCTTGTCCAGGATAAAATGCCCAACCAGGAGGAATAGAAGCAGCTGGAGGCAGCGTAGGCCTCTGTTGGCGGGAAAAGTCAATTGGAGGGGGGAGTTGCGATTCCCCCCAAGTCCCTGGTGCTGCCTGAACTCCCTGCCATCTGAAGGAGGGAAGGGGGGTCCTCCCGCTCATCGGAACGGCTTTGAGCTTCAGTAATTTCTCCCTCTCTGGTGGGAGGGAAGGTGAATTTAGGCTGAGCTAAAGGCTCTCGAGGTGGGTGGGCTGAGCTTATACGAGGCCTCAGTTCCAAACGCTCAAAAGTTTCAGGGAGGTCTAATAAGGACTGGGATTTCAGGGGGTTTCTCAGGTCCCAATCCAGTGACTCTCCCGATTCTCCAGGTTTTACTGTCCTCCAGTGAGGGTGAGAAGAGGGAGGGGGCTCTCCATTCCGCCCCGGGGAAATGTCTTCTCCCAAATGACAGCTTACCCATGAATTGGAGTCTTTGGGCCGTGCTCCAAGCTGACAAGCAGGCTTTACCACTTTGGGTTTTTGAGTCATATCTTCTGATGGGAAGTAGGTGATTTCAACTAAATCGTCAGATTCAAGCTTCTGTGCTACTTCTACGCTTTCAGCTTGCTGCTCTTCCATCTTCGCTGGGTCTTTGCACCACTGTGGAGGTTTGAGGCTGAGGCCTAGCACTTCCCATAACGAGCCCTCTGAGCAGAGAGAGGTACGTTAGCAAAAGAAAGTTAGGAGTTTTGAATAATGTCGTTTCCAGAAACCTCTTCTGCATAAAAAAACTTAGAAGCCATTGTTTTCAGAGTTCTTTACTAGCATGAGGAAACTGGCACGATGAGTGAAATTCCAAAACTGAATTTCCCGATTCTTTTCCCAGTTATATAAACCCCAAGAGTCCCACCCCCCTGACCCCTTTGATGGTCACATGGTCCCACGTTCTCCCAGTTCATTCAAATATCTTCTTGCCACTCTTCCTGCAGATGTGAACACTATCCGACCTTGACCGCTTGAAGAATGTTACCATACCCCTCAGCCCCCCTTCTTCCCCTCAGGGGAAAAATGTGGCAGCGTCTGGAACCCTAAAGTCTAGTATGGTTTCCAGGCCTGACACCAGGAGGGACACAGGTCCAATAAACATGTGGGATTCAGCCTACCCAACAACCTGTCCATGTCATCGGGAGTCACAGGATCGAACTTAGCCCAGATAATATCCTCAAGACCCATCCTCGCCATCCCACCCGAATCTATTCAATCAGCGTCCAGTCCGTCCCGGATCCGAGCGATTTTATCGGACAGATACTGTACAAAATCCTCAGCACGCCCCTGCAAGGGGTCCTCCTGAGCCTCCTGCAAAAGCAGGGAGTGGGTCACCCTAAACAGGGTGGCTGGGCGATTATCTGCCAATGCGATAAGAGTGGAAAAATAATTATGTTTCGCCGCTCTCATCGCCACTAGGTAGGTCTGAATATGCGACCTCACTAGTGTTCGGTCGGGTTCGGAGCGGATGGACCTCCAAACACTCTCTAGGCGCCTTTTCTGGCACTTCATCTCTCTCAGCTCCTCGTTATACCAAGGAGCTGGTCGAGTTCGTCGCTGGGTCAGAGGCCGCAAAGGCACAACGCGGTCCAAAGCCCCGGCCACCGCCTCATCCCAGGTGGTGACCAGTTCTTCGGCCGAGCTGTGGGCTAATTCCCTCGAACGCCTGTTCTCAGAAACCTCTCTGGGTCCATCAGGCGCCTGGGATGGAACCATCGAAACGGTTTCCTCTCCCTGCGGTGCGGTGCAGCGGTTCGAAAGTCTAGCTGAAGGAGCAAATGATCTGACCATGACAGGGGTTTAGATATTAATTCCCCTAACTCCAGATCATTTAGCCACTGTCCCAAGACAAAAATCAGGTCCAGCGTGTTACCCCCAGTGTGGGTGGGACCATTAAGTACCTGGGTCAGGTCCAAGGCTGTCATGGAAGTAGGCGTCTTCTCCGCGCTTCATCTCTCTCAGCCTCGGAGAACCAGGGAGCCAATTGAGATCTACGCCGGTCAGAGGTCAAAGGCACGACACGGTCCAAAGCCCCAGCCGCGCCCGCTCCCAAGCCGCAACCAGTTCTTCAGTCGTGCCGTGGTAAGATCCTCAGGAAACGGCCCAAGCTCCGCCAGGAACCTCCGGTCCATCAGGCGCCTGGGACGGAACCAACGATTGGCTCCGCCTCCCTGGCGGGGAGCAGCGGTCCGAAAGTCTAGGCGAAGGAGAAATGATCTGACCATGACACCGGTTCTTTCACTATATCTCCTAAAACCAGATCATTAACCCACTGACCAGAGATAAAAATCAAGTCTAGCGCGCCTCCCCCAATGTGTGTAGGGCCATCAGTTACTTGAATCAGGTCCAAGGCCGTCATGGAGGCCTGGAACTCCTGAACCACCGTTGATGACAAGCCGGCTGATGGCAAGTTGAAATCTCCCAAGACCAAAAGTCTGGGAATCTCAACCGCCACGCCAGCAAGCACCTCTAGTAGTTCAGGTAGGGCTGTAGTCACGCAGCAAGGAGCCAGGTACGTGATCAACAGCCCCATCTGATTCCGATGGCCCTACTGCACAAGGAGGGATTCACAGCCAGCTATCTGAGGAACAGTGGACTCCCTCGGCTCCAGACTTTCTCTAATCACAACCGCCACCCTCCCACCCCTACCTTGGGCCCTCGGCTGATGGAATGCATGGAAACCCGGAGGGCACAGTTCAACCAGGG